>NC_135718.1:117230902-117830902 GCF_964656455.1 Halichoerus grypus
TTGGCCCTGAGCAGGGAGAAAACATGCCTTCCACTTAAGGAGCTCAGCCAGGGAAGGAGGAAGATAAAAGGCTGAAGTTGATACACAATTCAAAAGCAAACAGGAGGGAAAACAGAACTTTTCTTATAAGGCCAAATAAAACATCAGTGAAGGAAACGAAAATGAGTTGGCCTGCAAAAGGGGGCCAACACAGCCCCTGGGCCATCGGGCACGAAACACTCTGCGTGGAGGGAGCAGTGCAGAAGCAAAGCCTGTTTTGGCAGCTCCTGAGTTCTCAGTGGCAGGAATAAGAACTTGTACATATGGGGGTGGGCAGTGGAGGGTGGGGGGAAAAGCACCCAACCCTAATAAACTAATCTCAGCTAATGTAATGTTTATCAAGTTCCTTGGATAATGATACCATGCATGTGATTATCATCATCAAAACCCAATCTATGTTTTAAAAAGTTGCAGATGATTAACACAACATCAAGTTGTTGCAAACAATTACTTAAAACCCACACACAGACATAGACGCGCACACACACATCCACACGCACACAGAACCAGGAGGTCCCCATGTTCTGTAGAATGAGGGAGGCTGCAGCTGTAGGCCGACAGCTTTCATATCCTCATTTGAATAATGTGTCCTGAATCTGTCACTTTATTCATTCTCCTTATGCTCAGTGTACTCTACATCAACAACAAATTAAGTTGTAAATAAGAGACAATCATCACTTTTGTTTTTAAGCAGCTACTGCATAGAGAATTTCAATGTACGCTCCTTTCGACAGAGGGGGGAAAAAGAGGTGCTAGAGTTTGCTTTCATAAGCACAAATATGGGGAAACCAACAGAAACAAAAACAGAAACAGTTTACTGTTGCTGAGGGGAGGGAAAAAAAAAATTCTCTAAAGCACACCCATCCAGGACCGGCTGAAATTTCTTCCAAGAAGTTACTAAGACATATAAAGCCAGAGGCTAAGTTTCCCTGATCACACTGGAAACCCATGTGACTTAATATCAGTCTCCTGGTCTTAAGGGGTATCTTTGCTTGGCACGGCTTCCAACAAAAACACAAGTGCATTGCATCAGTTATAACACAGGTGTATTCATGGATTGATTTCACACTCATCTCCACCAACTTCCAAGAGTTCGAATCACGACCACATGCACAGAAATTGAAAAGCGACTGATGAAAAATGTCCTTACCTTCACATCGGAGAAGTAGGTCTTCAGCATATTTGAGCTGGGGTAACGAGTATAAAAGAACATGAGCTTTGCTTTTTTCAAGTGATTGGGTGACAATCCTTCCTGCATGTAGGAGGCATTTGGTTAAGGAAAACAATGTCTTTAAACACACGCACCCACCACCCACTCCCTGAAAGAACCTGGAGGCCCATCAAGCAGCCGGGGAAATTCTAGAAGGTAAATGGCACCGGCCACGGAATCCATCACTACGTTGCTGCCCCTTGCTCAAAATGACCATGGCTTGTTAGAAACTGCCAAGTGTAATGGTGAGGATGCACAATGTGGCTGCAGAATCTTGGCGGCTCTGTGGGGAGGATGGCAAAACATTCCCCCTGTTCGAGGTCCTTATGCTACCTATACGTTCACTTGTTGCTAAGGAGACAAATGCACCCAACATGTATTGTACAACTCTTATTGTGAGAGTTTTTTTCTTCTTTGCAATTACAGTTCTGTTTGTTCTTCTCTCCACACTCTGCAGCTTACATCAAATTATTATCCTAATGTGCGTGAAAATACAAAATGCATTATTTTGAACACTGTCAGGCAAGCTTCATATTTTACCTTTTAGTGCTAAACTAATGGAGCATCTTGACTCACTTTCTTCCTATTTTATTATTATATCCTTTTAATTGTTTCCTTTTAAATAATAGCTAAAACTTGGGAGGGGTAGTTCTGGCACAGAGAGCGCAGGGAGGGGGTGTCGCTTTTGTTAAAGCAACGATCCAAAACCAAATACAATTTGCCTCTCCTGGATTTATAGTTAACTCCTTTGAGAGTGGCACAGTGGTTGGGGCTAACAAATCAATAAATGTGGGTTAGCAGATCAATAAATGGCCACTTACCCAAAATAAGAAGGCCTATTTATCTGGAAACATCATTACCTTTTAGATCTGTAAACAGCAGCAACTAAAACAGTTCCCAAGAGAATGTGAGGCTAACCATAACAATCCAGGCTTCCTGATTCTCCCCCAGATTCTTGGCACTCCTCAGCAGACTCAGAGCTGGGATGACTCTGGTCACATCTGCGCCGCAGCCTGGCCCTGCCATTTCCTCAGCAAATTAATGGCTTTATAATTTATCAGAAATGAAGATGCACGTGGAGAAAATCAATGTGGTCCCCCACAAGGTCAATTAAGGGTCCTTCCTAGAAGCTTCTCTAAGGATTTTCTCTCAAAAGAGAGTATGGGAAAAATAAGGAAGAAAAGAAAAGAAAATCTGCACTTGTGTGTGCACACACGCGTGTGCGCACACGCACGCACGCACACACGCTTTACTAGGCAACAAAAATGCCACACCTGGTGAAAAAAAGGTAAAAAAAAAATGCACGTATTTAGGAAAAGTCAAGGTTTCTAAATGGCCTCCATCAAGAACAGCGTGACCAGTCTTAGGAAGAGAGAGAAAGCAGGAAGTTAGTACAGAAGCATAATCAAATTCATACTGATAAGCTCTTGACTACTTATAGCAGGGTGTTTAACCAAATATTCTGCTGAGGATTGGCTCAATTAGCATTCCCTTTAACATCATGCAATGTTTCAAAGATCACCTTGGTTTGTAAACGGAAAAGTTAAATCTTGTGCTTCCCCCCCACCCCCCCACGGACAATACAGACTGAAGGAAGAAATTTCGATTTTCTGTCTGTAAGCCAAAGCAGCTTAACTGAACTTGTGTTTTTGTTTCAGATCCTTAATGATCACAAAGACGATAATTTATGACTGACATACTTCTTGTGCCAAGGAAAGAGCTGAAAGGCCCTCCAGTAACCTCCATTAGACCGGTAGAAGACTAAAGGAGCCCAGCACACTTCAGGACCATCTGTCCAAATGGGTAAGTGAAATAATAGTGGCAAGCTGTCTCGTCTTGCCTTGTGATAAGAGTTTTTAGGCAAGTCCAAACTTCAGCAGACATTCTCAGATATGGGTTCTAGTCTTTTCTTCAGATGGCCAGATGAAAAAACAACCTTGCACACTGAATTATTAGCAGGGGAAAAGTACCGAAGGGTTAAAAATGTGGTCTCCTACAAAACACCCTGTTTTGCTGTGGTTCTCCGTGATAGAGCTACCAAAACTTCCTGATGTTTTCAGTACGCTTAAATTATGCTTCGATGTTTTAGCTCTTTTTATTTAAAAAAACAACAACAACAAACTATCCCTCTTATTTTGATCAGGATTTAGAGGCTTTTTATTTCATGAAAAAAATTATTCTGATTCGAGTGTCTCAAGTCCGTTTTGCTTTAAAATGTTTCCTGTTGGTAATACTTAGAATTGATCCGTTGAAATGGAACAGAGAATAAATCTTTATCTCTTGCTCATCGTGTAATTAAGATAAAATTCCCATAAAATATATGTTTCTAATAAACTATTAAAAATAGCTAATGAAACATTTAAAAGCCAACAGTTAGATAATCCTTTTTTTTCCTCCTCAAAATAAATCTGAACTGACCAATTGGTTAATTTCCCTTTTAAGTGCTTGTGCTGAAAAGCAACTGTTCTTCCAAGAAAGCACTAGCTGTTTCCAGGATACTTACACACGCACAATGACTCATGATGGAATAGATTCAGTAAACATACAGCTGTACTGAACACGAGCTAAGCTCCATTCAAGGCCAGGAAAGAAAATGAGCACAAATAAATATTAAGGAGGTAAGGGGGGGGTGGGGTGAGGGGGATGGAACGCAAACAAGATCTGTCCCGGCAGCTCATGTGGCTTTGCCTCAATTCTCTTAGCCATAGCTTTGTGAAGACAGATGACATTCAATTCTATGTGTAATGCAAAATAGACAATAACTACTGAAACTTGAGACAGCTGCCAGGTGTAAAAAAAAAATAGAAAAGAGAAAAAAAGAAAAAGGAAAAAAAAGAAAAGATGATAAATCCATAAATTAATGAAAGACATCTGCTCAGGAATAGAAAAGATCAGAGAAGTAGGATATTGCAGCTGAACCTGAAGGGGGGATTCAAACAACCTGAGACTCTGAGTGTCGTCTGTTTACCAAGCACAACATAACCTTACCTACACAGTAGTGGCAGGCGAGGAGCAGGGCCAGCAAAAAGGCAAATGCAAGAACAACACATTGTGAGGGCTGGAGGAAGCGAATTCTTCTTCTTTTTTTTTTTTTCCCAATTGAACTCCGACTTGTGGCTAGAGATTTTACCAGCTGCACTTCCAACCAAATTGGATTGGGGCTACTTATATTTTCTAAAATGCTCTGAAACCCAAAGAATTTTTAGCCGTCTCCTTATGCTCTGATTTGCTGTTTCCAAGAGGATTTCTCCCTCAAATGGGGAGAGAGGATCTAGAATGTCTCATTTAATCAAAGTGATAGAACGAGCTGTTACTCCATTAAGAAGTTGAACGCCTAAGACATGTCACTTATGGAAATTAAAAAAAAAAAAGAATTTACTGAATAATTTTTTTTGGGGGGGTAGGAACCCAGAGTCTCTCAGTCTTTCATATAAATGTTTTCCCCATAGTTAATACAGCTAATAGAATGACTGTGGCCCCACAAGACTTCTAAAAATGTCCATGGATTATTTCACATATTAGAAATTCATTTTTAATCCATGTTTTCCAGTTGGATTTTAGTTTCAAATTACCAAACAATTTTCCTTTCCTAAATTTGAAGTGTTTTAAACATTCTCCCCAACAGTCAAGTTGGGGACGCTGGCTGTCACAGGAAACAGGCTCAGTTTCTTCACCTGCACATCTTAACAGCTCCTAAGACTATTCTCAGTTCATAAGACTACTCTCGAGCTTCAGCTGGGTGCATGCAAATGTCTGAGGCCTACACAAGGCTATTTTTCTTGAGATGCAAAGAGGATGAATGACAAGGAACATCATGAAGAAAAACAATTGGCTGGCTCTTTCTTTTGCAATTTGAATAAAACTTAATATTTGATTAAATAGATTCATTTGCAAAGATACCGAACACATTTTTTTTTTTTTTTAATATCCAAGACGTGAGCTCCTGGAGCAGGTGCACTGACATTGAGTTCAACAGGCCCACATTCACTACTTCCTTTCGATTAGAAAGGATAATGAGGTATCGCCTTTATATAGATTACATATGCTTCATGTGCTGAACTTAGAATGGATTTATCTGATAAGCTGGTGTTCTTAATAGTTCTTATCTTGGCTACTTTGTTCAAAGAGGCAGATGATGCCCTTTGAAGTGGGAAGAATCATTCCTTAAGAATTAAATTATTCATTACTATTTGAAAAGCCATGACTACAAATAAAAACATAATAATGACAATCATAGAGGTATCATTTCATCCCATTTCTACTCATGTCTATTGAATTTTTTTCTAGGAATAACTGTGCTACAGGTTCTAAGATGGCCTTATATACCTAAAACTGAAGTAGACACCACTCTCTAGGATTCCCAGAGAATTCTTTAAACGAAAAGCTTTGAGAATTTTGCCTACACGCCATTGGGTAAATCAAGGGAAGAACTCATTGCCACACAAGGATGGAGACAGGAGACCAGTGGACCCAGTCTCCCCCAAAACACTCAGAGATCCTCATTGGCTTCAGAATCGTGGGGATTATAGAAAGGGTTGCTTGCCTATCTTCTTCCTGAGAAAGAATCTATCAGTGGGATAAATGGTTAAAAGTACGGCATGATCGAGGGGAAAGAAACAGAGGATAGAAGGCCAAAAGGTGGAAAATGTAACCATTAACTGCAACAAGAGGCCAAAATTATTTAGCTCCATGAAAGAAACAACTCCAGGTGTAAGCAACATTTCATATGAACACAGGTGTTTCCAAGCCATCCCTGTTCAACAGACTCTTATATTGGTAGGAGAGGGAAGTTATTCAGCTGAAGAAGAAACTATATTCTCCTTAAAGCCTTTGATATGTATAGAAATAAAAGGAACTTCTTTCAATTCAAATCCTCTAAATTCCTCAGGGGATTTAGAGAGCGTGAGACAATGAATGTAGCCAACACTTAAAGCAATCTAAAAGATTTTTTTCCTAGAAGACCCAACTTAAAAAAAAAAAAAAAGGCACAGGCATAATGATCTGGTTACAATGAAAAGTCTAATAAAAAAAAAAAACCAAAAAACCCATAAACTGGTTAAAGAGTTTAGTGGTGCATTTATGGGACTTTGAAACCTGGTTTCAAATATTCCTCAACATAGGTATGTCCCTTTCCTCTGAGTGTGTGTGTGTGTGTGTGTGTTTGTGAGAGAGAGAGAGAGGAAGGGAGAGAAACACCCCACCATCATGACTACTGCCTTCAAAATGAAGTAAGATAGGGTCTAGCAATAGGGTCTAGCCCTGGACCTCAGGCTTGTGTGAACCTCAGAAGATGCTCTTCCTCCCAAGGACAGAAAACCATTCCAGGCACTGCATCTTCTTGCTTGGCCTTTCTCATCAGCAACACTATATGGCAATCATTTTGACCAATGTTTATTGCCTGTTTATAATGTGCAAGGCATGGTGATTGGCGAAGCTTCAATTCGTTGCCGGTAGATTACATTTTAGGTCTTTGAAAGGTAGAAGTTAAATCAGCAACCAAACCAAGACTCAATTTCTGTTTATATATCTAAATCCTCAACATCTTTATCTTCCTTCCTCTCATGACATTATTCTCTTCTTCCTCACTGTGGAAAGAGACTGTGTTTAAGTGCCCCAAGTGGGTCTCATACTTGTGGCGTACCTTATCAGAAATCTTCATTACTGTCCTGAGAGCTGGTTAGAAGAACAGCCTTCCCTACATAGAAAAATGTATTTCCACCATAGCTGGGACTTTGCACTTATGTGGCAGCCTCTGGAGTGGGCTTAGATACTAAAATGCCAATCTCTAGTCATCAGGACAATTGCTCAAAATCCTCAATTTAGCAACAGCCAACTTAATTGCTAAATTTTATGTCCATCTGGCAATTGATTCTAAAAGAAACACGCCTCTACCTGCCCCCAAATGCTACTATTCGACTACCCCAAAACACCAACAACCACAAGATTTTTAAAAAATTGACTGAAAGGACCAAATTATAGAGGAAAAAAAAAAGTCAGTGAAAAATAGCTGGAGTTCAGGATAGGTCTAATAAAAAATATAACTGGCATCTCCACCTAAAAGTCAGGTTCAAAATATAAAAGAGTCATAAAAGGAGCCATTTTTAAGTCGAATACAGCTGAGTTTTATATTTAATTGTGCTCTCTCGCTTTCCAAAATAATTTGCTTTGTGTATGTTAGGACAAAAGATTTCTGTGTATGGCTGAACAGAGGTTAATCATGCATAGAGGCAGCTGCACCAGACCCAAGGAACAGACCTTGGGTGAACGAGAGAGAGAGAGAGAGAGAGAGAGAGAGAGAGAGAGACCAATACCGTCTGAATACATCAGTACCTGTGTATTTCCTTAAAGAAACACCACCAACGACAAACCACGTCTCACTTAAAGATCAAAGAGAGAATCTGACTCCCCCCACCCCGCCCCCATGTCCATTTTTCTCCCACTGAAGCCTCCCACCAGTAAAGTGCTCTTCCTAAGATTTAATCAGGTCTTCTTAATGCGGCCCAGGAGCCTTGCAGATGGTTTAAAGGGAGAATTCTTCTTATGGAATCTTAGGGAATCTCAAAACTGACTTTTCTCCTGACTCCATTATAAAACTTAACACCTTAAAAACAATCTGATAGAATTCATTATTACAATGAGTTTTTTTTTTTTTTTTTTTTGGTCCATCTCTGACTCTACTCCTAAAAGAAAAAAGAGAGAGAGAGAGAGAATACAGGAAGAATAGCAGAAAAAGCACTGCTGGAAAAGCACATATTAAATACCAGCTCTCTGAGGCAATTAACAACTTGTGAAAGTTGCAAAGATGTGGGTTTCCTGTGAAGCTTTTGTGCAATCAGGAGCGCAGCACGTGTGCTGATAAAAGCCTATTACTCTGAATAATAGGAAAGATTGCATTCCTAAGAAGATACTAATCTACGTCCTTCTATATATTGTGGAAACCTGACCTTTGGGGAAGCCTTTTTTTTGTTTTGTTTTGTTTTGTTTTCCTCAAGGGGAAAAGAAAAGGATATTGCACTTCCCGAATAAGGTGAGATTTCGGACATGTCTTGAAGATCGCCACACTCGGACTTGATGAGCGACAGGGAGAGCCCTTCTGCGGTGCTGGGTGGGTGTGCTGGTGAACAAGGATGGTGGCTCAGGTGGTGGGATGACATCTTGGTCCTCAGACTCGTGGTCTCCCTAGTTAAGTCTAAGGATTCAGGAGAGGCTCTGTCTTTTCCCGAGAAGGAGCCGGAGGGAGCACCTAATGGACTCTGAAATGGGTAGGCCATCAGGGGAAGGGGAAAGGGATGGCGGAAGGTGGACGTGGTGAAGCCCGCGGTGGCGGAGAGAGGCGACTGGTGCAGGGGCTGGTGGTGGCCGCCGGCGGGGGGGCCGGAGGCGGCCTGGTCGGAGGAGTTTTTGCGGACCACCAGGGGCAATGCTTCTGTCTGGTCTGTGGAACTGGGCATCTGCACGTTGCCAAAGGTGTCCAGGGGGTTCGGAATGATGACGTCGCCAAAGCACTGCAGGCGTTGGTTGGCGGTGTGGAAATTGTGGTTCTCCCCGTTGACGGCGAATCTGGCCTGGGGGATCTGGAGAGGCGGGAAGACCTGAGGAACCTGGCGGGAGGGTTTGGCCGAAAAGACTTTGACCACAGTGTCCACAACTTGCGACATGGCCGTGTTCAGTTCCTGCTTCAGGGTCTCGGCCAAATGTTTGCCTTCTGGTTGTAAGGAGTTCGGCCCGTGATCTCTTTCTTTGTTGCTGCCTTCTCGTTTGGGCTTGTTTTCCACCAGCTCCTGCTCCCTGATCAGGGCTCGGGCTCGGTCAATGAACTGTCCCGGGTCTAGCTCGCACATCTCGTTATCTGACCGCCCCACGGAGTCCTGGGCCCTGGCGTCCAGGATCTCCGAGCGCATGCTGTCTTCAGACAGGTTCCCATCTTCATCATTTTCAGAATCGGTGCTGTCGTAGATTTGGTAGAACTTCTCCTGCAGCTGGCGCAGCTGTTTCTGCATGTCCTCCAGCTGCTGCTTCAGCTGTCGGCGCTCCTCTCGCTTCTGTTCTTTGCGGGCGGAAACCAGCTGCTGGAAACTCTGTTGCTGCTGCTGGGGCAGCTTCTGCTTGCGTTTGTTTTCCCTGTAACTTTCTCGGGGACTCACAGACTGCGGGGCCATCTCTCTTTCATTTTCATTGCCCCTTAATGCCACACTGGGGGAATGGCTCATACCCCGAATGATATTCTCAACCCGGGCGCGCTTCGCTCTCAGGTGCTCATCACATAAGCGATCCATATCAAACTGGCTCATAGTAGGCCTGCCAAAAGGGGAAAGACACTCTGGGGGGCTGTCTCTTGAAGAGTTGCTGCATATATCCTCCTGATGTACTTCGGAGCCTGTACTAGAGAGACCGCTGGCTTGGAAACTGGGCTCCGTGCCACCATTTTTGTTCATGTTATTTTTCAACAGCTGGGAAATTATGGTTGCTCCTGGAAAAGGCATCATGGCATCTTCGTACGAGTTCGCCCTCTTCAGCAGCTTGCGGAGTACATTTGACTTTTCCCCATCTGCATGCTGCACCACTGAATACTCAACATCCTGCTCAGAACCTTGGGGATTCATGGCACTAAAAAACGTTGCTCTCGCCTTAGCAAAAAATGCAGATGCTGTCCCTACCGTCCTTTTCACTCCAATGTCAACTCTTCTCCTCTTGGTTTGCCGGCTTAAGAGGGCTGTGCTGTCATGGTCAGGCATCACTGGACAGTTATTGTGCCATCTTCAAAAGCTCGTCAGCTGGGCACAGCTCAAGAATCCCGGGACCCTGGCCAACAGAACAAAAGGACTGATGAATCATTTTCTTTAAATTTCTCCAAATTTCCTGACCTCAATCCTGAATCAAATGCAAAATGCATAGGCTCTGGGATTTATAGCACATTACAATTATTGCAATTTATTATGCACTCTGCTTGAAATGAAACATTTTTAAATATTTCTGCTCCACTGGTTTAAGATGGATTAAGATTAAAAAAAAAAAAAAAAGCAAAAACTGCTTAAGCACCAGTAATATGATTCTCTTTCACAAATGCCTAAAATGATACTGTTTATCTTCAGAAGAAACAGTAGATTATAAGAACACAGCCTCTGACAACCAATTGATTAAATTTTGGGCATTGAGATTCATATTACAAAAGAAGATGAAAGTGGTCTATACTTAAGAAATAAGGTTCAATTTTGAGGCTGTGTGAAATTTGGACAAAAAATTCCATTTCTGAATTAAAATTATTGTGGCTTTAATGCTATTAAAGGAAAAAGACTTGAAAATAAATGCAAATACTTAACACGCCCCCTTTATTACTGAATTTTAAAATATTTTTGTCGTATGTGAAATGGGAAGGAGAACACTCCCATCAGCATCTTTCCAATATAAATGGTCAATTTAACATTGAAATAAATGCACAAATACTCATTTTACAAGTCTGCTTATTTAGCATAGATATGCATTTTTATTAGTAAAATCACATTCGAAAATGGTATCTGTTGCTATATTTTAACACAAGTGTGAGAATATTGATACATTTTCATGATGTCCTTTTGATCACTTAAATTATTGCAAAGTTGGACCCGCTGCAAGAGAAGGAATTGTCACATTTTAGAAATCAATATGTGGAACAATAAATTGAGTTAGGCAAGGGTAAATACATCTTCAGTATCAGTTTTCTTCTGTTCCAATCTGCCAAAATAATACTTCAAATGCCTAAGGAAACTTTAACATACACCATTTGTGAATCGTATTTCTTATGCCAAATTAAAGAAAAAAAGATAAATAAAGGAGAACACGGCATCAAGCAAAATATACGAGGAAAGAGAAATATCTTCTCTGCACATGAACTTCCATTGTTTCTTGAGGACACAATATAAAAAGAGAATATCCTTCCTTGCATTTTATAAAAGGCCCTTGACATATTTTGTGACTTACTACCTACTGAGGCTAACCCCAAATTTTGTGTAAATATAAGATGTCATATCTTTTTGCTTGCAATTAACATTTTAGGAAGAAAATGAAAATATTTTTTTCACACAGGGTTTATCTAATATTAAACTTCACGTTTGCTTAACAGAGCACATCTTCACAATAACAGGGTCTATTGCCAAAGGCAGCGTGCAGAGTGTTTGGAACAGCTCCCATCTCTTTCGGTTCACCTGTAAAAACATCTACGTGCTCCCTAGGACTGCATCTGTGGCTAGTTTTAAAGAATGACTATCCATGCAAATAGGCATAATTTCAGCATGAAATAACCTGTAAAAATCAAGAAAATGCTCAATGCTTAGATGACAATGTGTGGGTTTTTAAATTTTTTTTTTTTTTAAGCAACAAAGATTTCATCCTGCACTCCTTGTTCCTGGTCTCTATATGAAGACACAACATTTTTTTAAAAAGCCTGTTTTAGAGTATCATGAAAGCAATATGATGCTTCTTTATATTTTTCGTATGCTTAAAAATAAAATACTTTTTGTATGCCCCAGGATAAAATTTCCTGAAGTCAGAATGGAAACAGGTCTTAAGAACTTCAATACCGGGTTCAAAATCGGTTTCAGAATGATTTTGAACCCTCACACATCAATAATAAAACTGCGTTCAGGAATACAAAAATGCAATGACAAATATTTCACTGGCACATTGGATCTGATAAATCGGGTGTAACAATCAGGTGAGAAAAAGAAAAAGACCAAGACAAACAAGAAAAGGGATGAATTATTTCAAAGCCCAGAAAGACTTGCACATTGGGGGTAGGTCTTTGCAAGGAGGACTTTTTTGTGTGTCTATCAGCTTTCCAAAAATAAAGTCCATTGCCATTATTTAAAAATTTTACCTCTTTTCTTTTTGTGTGCAAATCCTTTTCTCTTTAATATCACCTGAAAAGCACATGAGTCTCCAATCAAAATGTTGAACAAACTTTCTGCAGTCTTTTTCTTCCTCTGTTCATCTTAACACCCAATCTGGATTTTCCTCCTACCCATCCTTGCTGGGGGAAGAGCATCTCTGCAACAGAGGCTCAGAAATGACAGGCTGGTGTAAGAGATGAGCACAAGGTCATCCCCAGGCATCCTTCCTTTCCCAACTGCCATTTACCTCTGCATCAACTGCATTTCCTCTCAGCTAGCCTAGGTATCAACAGCTGCATCCCTGCCTCATGCCCAAGCCAAGAAGAAGGCTGTGCTCTTCCTAGGTGGAAAAACATGATATTCTCATCTTCAGTGGACAGTAAGTGTTAATTAAACATGCTTGCTGGGTCTTTCAGGAACAAAATATCCTGTAACTTCCTTCAAATTCACCAAACTAAACTGATTTTTGCAATCCGCTCTTAACCAGCCATCATTTTTATATTAGATAATGATTTGCTTTCTGTTTTGGGCTAAGAGAATTTAAATACTTTCAGGTCTTGTAAAATGTCCAGCTGAGACGTAACAAATAGGACAGCACAAATAGGAAAAATTATATATTCCACTAAGACAAGGCATTGTAGTAATAGGCACAAATAAATACATCTCTCTATATAGCTAAGACCTAAAACTTAGAACTAAAGGTATAGCAGTAGTAGACACTGGGACCATAACCCATGAAGGCAAGAGAGGAGATTAAGTAATTCTAACTGGTTGACGTAATACTTCATCAGCATCTTGATTCATAAACAAGATCTACATGTGAACATACTTACCACATAAGAAAATGCATTGTTAAATGACTCTAATAGAAATTAAATCACTTAAAAACACTTTTAAAGGCGCTTCCATGGATTTCCCAATTCAGAATTTAGAGAATGCTATGCACTGACTTTATCACTGATATCATCCTGTCCATTAAGATTTTTAGAAATTCCTTTATTTCTCAACATCTGTACTAAGCCACAATGTTTCAACTACAACTATTATTGACTCTTATTATATTTTAATCTTAACATTAATTTTGAGTTTAACCAGGCAATATGAAACCTTTTGATTAGCACTTGTGAACATTAATATCAGCAAGTCTGCAGAAAAAGAGTACTGATATAGAATTTGAACCCAAATGGATTATTGTTTGGATACACGTATTCTATTCCTGTAAACTCCTCTTTAATTGGTATGAAAACCCATATAGAATATTTTTATTGTTAAATATTTTGCCATACATTTGGTATCTTACTACACAAATGCTTTAATAATTCCTATACAATGAATATCTTGACATAGCAGATTCTTCCCAGAAAAAGATAAGAACACACATCCAGGTATAACCAAGTCAGATTTTAACAACTTCAAAAGATTCATTAAAATCTGAATTATCTGAAGAATGTCAAATAATATAACATGGAGAATCCTAAGGAACCTGGTGGCTTCATGTTAGAAAAGAATTTCCAGTGAAGAATTTCAAAGGAACACTGCAGTGTGTGAAGTAGAAAGTGGTTAAGTGCTCTACTTTAATAAAGAAGTTATTTGGGGGAGGGGAGCACAACTTTTACCATATCTATCTGGAGTGCAGATTCTGGACAAAGAAGTGTTCATTATGGTAATTATCCAAATAGTTCAGACAAATCTTTTATGAGACAGGGGGAGTGTAAGGTTGGCATGGTTTCCTGTTTGGATTACTTAGATTATCTGTCTTTGTTGGTAAAATTATTTGAAGAAATTGCTCAAGCCTACACTTTACTTCTTACAGAAAACAACCTCTGAATGGGCCACTAATCTACTTGGGTCAACCTGGTTATGAAATTTCAAGTGGAATATCACTAACAAAGAACATTTTAAATCCATCTGAAAATCAGTAATTCAGGAGGGAAAAAAAATCAGATGATTTGATTGAGGTACTCTCCCCCTCAACCCCACCAAATCACTAAGCTGCCCTCTTCACTGTATTCAAGAGTTCATTTCTGCTAATTAGCAACTTTTCCTTCAGAGATGTTTCTGCTTATTGTAAGGTTAAGAAAGCGTTTTATGTTTAGTGTGAAGAACCCACTTGACACAAGTTAATACTTCAGTTAACTAAGATTGTATTGTCAAATCTTACATCAGGCTTCAAAATTTCCCACCCTATATTAGAGTTCCTATAATATTCCTAATATAATAATCTTATTATAATATTCCTATTCCTATAATAGAGTTCTCAAATCACAATCATTTCACTGAAAATTCCTCCATCCTATCAAAAATTCCATACATTTTTCACCTGCAAAATGAGCACAGAATATTTTCTGAGACACGCCAAAAATATTCGTTTGCACTTATTTAAAAAGCAATAATTCACCAAATTAGTAAATAAATGATCTCAAGAAAAAACACTTACGCTTTTTGTCTTTTTGTAGAACACTGAAATACTCTAAATGTCCTTTGAAACTTTAGAGTACACTAGGCAACAAGGTTGGAGAAATTCCTTATGTATATGTCCTTTCCGGCTTATACATGTACTTAATTAGAATCCAACAATAATAACATGTCACACACAATCCATCTTCATATTATAAAACCAGTAACATTTTATAATTTCTTCGTTAATCCTAAACCTAAAAATTCCTTATATTACCAGATGAAAATGCAAGACAATCCCTGAAATGATATAAGAAATTCATTGAAAAAAAGGCCTATTTGCACTTTGAACAAATAAAGAGCAACCCTGGCAGCTAGCTTAGGTTTTAAGATTGCAAGTGCTACTTATAGAGGAACCACGCTAGGAAATGAATAAAGTGAGAACAAAGATGCATGTTACGTATGCATGACTTTTCTCCCCACAAGGTGGTGATTAACTAAACAGAATTCTGCATAATGGACACATAAGAATATCAGTAAGTTCGAAGCGCAGATAACCCCTATTAAAAATAAAGCAAATGGACATATCCATAGATGACATGAAAGAACTTCCAAAGCATCCAAGGAAAGTACTGGGGGAGGGACTTTGATGTGTTAAGGCTAAAGAGTAAATACACATACTTTCTCATTTTCATGAAACAATGATCATCACCCAAACAGCAAAACCAACCAACAAAACCATTCCCCATCTATCCTATTTCTATGTAACACAAGAAGTAGCCTGCTTAAAGAAAAACTTAAAGGGTCAAGTTTGAATAATCCAGCTATAATGCTTACACTGAATTCTCAGTATCTTCCCCCTACATCAAGCCACAGTCCTTACCTTCCCCTATTTTACCATTATATAGACAGGTCCATGTTGTAGCACATGGACAGGTTAACCCCAATGCTCCTCTTTTCCCTCCTCACCACACACAGCCCATTTTATTCTGAAAATGCTCTGAAGTTCTTGCAAGAAACTCTTCACAGAGCCGACTGCCCGCATCTTGCTTCAAATAGAAAAGCGCAGTTACCTCTCACGTACTTGAGATTTTCCTTCTCCATCAAAGTAATAACTAGGACATCTGGCACATGTCTGGTACAATGACAGGCTCATTCTACTTTATGAGAGTATTTAACATATGACTTGAAAGAGTTTATGCACATACCTATTCTTTCTGGGCAGGGAGAAAGCACGCTAGAAAGATAAGCTTTAACAACAGTAACACTTTCAAATGACTTTGGTATTCCTGGCGGTTACAAACACCCACCCATGGCTGCCCAAAACACACACGCACACAAAAGACAGCTCTCACCCACCCCCCTTCGGGGCACCACAGACCTGGGAGATAGGCATAAACTAGAAAGGGAAGCAAAGGGAAAGTCAATCTCCCTCCACCTGCTGCCTGAAGTGGGGGTACTTTCAGCCGCCTGGCAGACAGAAGTCTGAGATGCAGCCTCAGCTGCAGCCTGCCAACATCCTTAAGAAAAATAAACAAACACAGACCAACTCGCCCCCCACACCCCCAAGCAAAGAACTCACATGGCAGGGCTCAAAACATAACAACAGCCCAGGTCCCATTAGCCCGGACAATCCTATTAACCAGGGCACCCATAAATTCATAAACCTCTGCAAGCCTGGAGCACGCATTGTGGTCTGGAACTGTACAGACACACACAGACACAGAGGAAATTTGCACCTGTCTTTCTTGACACAACACACCTGTCAGGCCCTGCCCATGCACAGCACTCTACTAATAGGTCTCTGCCTACCTAGTTTAGGAAAGGAAATTATTTTTTTGTAAGGGAGGTTATAGGTGGGAGGGAAGGAGGGTGGGAGGGAGGGGGTGGGGGAAGGGGGGGCAGAGGGAGAGAGAGAGGGAGGGAGAGAGAACAAGACACTTATAGCCTTGACTTTGAGAGAAGGCCACCCTGTGCTTGCACTGTTTTTATAAGCTCAAGGAGACAACACAGACCTTCTTGGAAAAATAAAAACAAGCAGGTGAGTTCCCAGCCTTCCCCCAGGCGGAGTAGGGTTCTGGATTGCCAAGAACAGCAGTTTCACACTCCAACCTGCCTCCTTGGGCTATTTAAGACTATCACCCAACCCCTCCTCCTCCTCCTCCTCTTTCTCTGCCAGCCTGGAGGGCTCTCAACTTCCCGAAAAAAGCTGAGAAGTGGCGGGAGACGTGTGAGTCTCTTTCGAAAGCTACTCCCCCTTTACCTCCCTCCCGCCATTCCACGCCCCCCCCCAACTCCAATCCACACTTTCCACCAACGTTCAGTTTTAGCAGGGTAAGTGGCTAGCCCGCCAGAAGAACCAACAACTTGCTAAACTGGACTTCGGGTGATGTCTCCCCGCCAACGCCCCCCTCCTCGCCCCCTCCTAGTCTGTTCGGCCAAGATAGCAGCTCTTCCCGCCCTCCTCACCATTCTTCCCAGTGACAATTACCCTCACCTCTGTTCTCGTCCCTCCCCAGTCCTCCGAACTGGGGCAGAACTGCAGGTACCACCCAGGCAAGAGCAGATCCGAGCAGCCCCGACAGCGCAGGACTGCCAGCGAGGACCGTGAGAGTCTTCGCCTCGCAGATCCGCAGCCCAAGAACATCCCCTACCGCCACCCCGCCCCGCGACCACTCGGTCCCCCTGCGGCGCTCGGGCCCCATCCCTCCACCACCCCACCTCCTGAGGCTCCCGCCGCCGCCTTACCCAACTCAACTTGACCTAGCCCTGGGTCCTCGGAGCTCGGGAGAGGGGCGCCGCGCTGGTTTCCCGGGACCATCTCTCCACCGCTCCAACCCCGATTTCTACATTTCGCCGTCGACAGCGTTTTGCGAGGAAAGTAACAGAGCGCCCTCCTCCTCCCTCTGCCCTCCTCCCTACTCCCCAGCCCTCTGCCCGGGTTAAAAAGGAGAAGTGAAAGGTATGCAAATGACAAGCAAATTGGAAGAGCCTGGAAGAAAGGCAGCTATAATAAACAAGACAAAGAGAAAGGACGAGGGGACTAGCACAGGAGTTTTAACCCGGGAAGACGGGAAGGATGAGGCTTGGCGGAAAGAGGGGATCCGGGCGAACAAAAAAGCGACCCGGTCCCCCTCGCGGTCCTCTCTCCCGAGAAGAGAGGGTAGGAGAAAGAAGGAAAGGAAGCAAACGCCTCCTCACAGCCCAGAAACACTACACAAAAGGTGACAAGATCAGCGACAAGTCCAGCAGTATCAGCACCGCCCCCCCCCCATCGCCACCACCACCCCAGCCACCAGCAGGAAAGAGAAAGAAATAAAAACCAAGCGGATCACTTACTCTTAGGAACTGGGAGGAGCGGAGCGCTGAGTTCCACGGAGGCTCCTGCTTAGAAACTGTTTAGAGGCTATTTTATTATGATTCATTTAAATAACACCATTTTCTCCTGGAAAAAAAAAAAATGTTTACACGGGTATGAGTAATGGGAGTCTCGTCTCTTTTCTTCTCATTCAAGAACAAGCCAGGACAAGTGATTCTGGAAAAGGGGAGGGGACTGGCGAGGGGGCGAGGATACTTACGCGGGTGCAGAGGGCAGTGGGACCGAGCGTGGTTTTGCCGGCAGGGAGAGGAGAACACGCGCGCGCACACACGCGGCGGTGTCTTGCGGGTGATGAATGTGATAATTGGACCGGGGCCGGTGAGTGTGCGCGAGCGAGCGAGCGAGCGAGCGAGCGAGCGAGCGGGGCGAGCGGGCGAGGGAGAGGGGACGGAGGGAAGGGTGGGAGGGGAGAGGAGAGGAGAGGAGAGGAGAGAAGAGGAGAGAGGAGAGGAGAGGGAAGAAGAGGAGGCAGAGGAGAGCAAGGAGGAGCGGAGAGAAGAGAGGAGAGAAAGGAGCGAAGAAGAGAGGAGCGGCGGAGAGGAGCCGAGCGGAGAGGGAGCGGGCGGCCCGGCGAGAGCTCTTTTGCGCCGCTGCGCTTCCCCGGCTGCAATGGTGTATTATTTCAGAGCGCTCCCTCAGCTGAGGGCTCCGCTCCACAACAAGATTTACTTTAAGACACAGCTGAAGGAAACAGGAAGACTGCACGTCACAGTCTGACTGACGTACCCGGCCCCAGCACCCAATCGCGAGGCGCCTTCGGATTCAAGGGGGGATAGCGAGGCAAGAGAACTTGGGAGGAAAAAAAAAATATAAAAGGGGTGGGGGTGAGGGGCTGGGAAGAGAGGAGGGGAGAGGGGCCCCGCGCTCCCCCTCCCCCGCCTCCATCCCCGGCCCCCACCCCCGCCCCCGCCCTGCCACCGCTTCGGGGCGACGGGATCGCCGCGCCGGGGCCGGAGCGAGCCATCTGCGGGCACTGTGCAAAGCGGGCGACGGCGCGAGCGGCGCTCGGCTCACACTAGCTCGTCCAGGACGCAGGTCCTTTCCCCCCCCCCTTCCTTTCCCAGATACAGCTGATCCAGTTCCCCGAGTGGCCGAGCGTGGAGCGGACTTGGGTGGAGGAAGGCACGGAAAAGTATACTGGAGAAAAAGTGGGGTTTTAGGGGGTGGGGTGGTATAGGAGGAGGGAGTGGGGTAGCTCAAATCGTTCCACCTTTTAAATGATCATAGATAGTATCAAGAATACATGTCACCCTTGCTTCCTTTTAGAGCGGAGGTGGGCAATAAAATACAGGTAGGTTTGGGATTAAAATAATGGGTGCCAGAGGTTTCACTTGGGCTCCGCTGCATCTGGTAGCAGACCAGTATTGGCGGAGTTCCAGTTAATCTTCCGCCAAAATTATTAGGAAGAAGAGTATTTGCCCTTGGTTATTTGGATTGTAGGTAGAGCAGCCTTTTTTTGGGGGGATGGGGAAATGTTACAAACGTTACCTCGCAATTACCCCTCACTAACTCACCCACCCCAGAATGACCAGAGAGAGGTTTCATATAGGAGTACACAATTTTGACGCCTGGGTAACAAACTTTAAAGTTTATTAGGCAAGAAATTTCAAAAACTTAAATTTCGGGTTTCAACATAAAGCTATAGAAAATTCACTTTGGTTTGCCATTTCTTGGATGAAAAATAACCAGCAAGATTTCTTTAGCTAATGTGGCTCTTAAAGAGCTCCTTGGGGGTTTGCAAGTTACAAATGCTAAAGGGCATTTCTAGCCGCAGCCAGAACGTGTCTTTCACCGGGCACGGTAAACGGCTTTTAATAAAGCACCCACGTTTATGACCTAAAGATCCTATAAAAGCCAGGACTTACAAGGGCTGCGAGGCAGAAACATTCATACCTAGTCGATTAGACACTCAGTTTTTAGGTAGGATGGGGACAAGTATTTTTGTATGTTCCTTGAATTCAGGCAGATCAAAGGTTGAATGACGTTGGTTGGGACAACAGAGTGTTTATGAGGTGTGTTACAAGTACACTGGCCAACAACTACCACCATCTTCTGCAACACACACACACACACACACACATACACAACATACACCTTTCCCTAGGACATTTACCATTTCAGCCTCAAATTCATCAAACTGTGAAGAAGTCTTTTCTTTGAATAAGAATAAAGATGATAACATGCCTGAGACTATACCCTGTAGGAAACTTTTGGCACGGGATTCAAACACTGAAAAGAAGAAAAAATCAAGCTGGCCAGGGTGGGTGTCAGGGATAAGAAAAGAGACTTGCTTGAGCATCCCCAGCCTTCATTCCTCCCTTTCCGCTGCCCCCAGACACTCCCTCCACACCGTTAGAGAAACCACACAGAGCACACAAACACACCGCTCACACTTCCAATGATAGGCTATTGTATCAAGTGTTATAATCGGGATGTAACAATTTAGGCTGGGAACAGAAATAATCTATCAACATGACCATTAGATGCAGGATGGAATAATGCTTCTATTGGTTGAGTCCTTTCGAGGTAAGCGGGTGTATTGAGCGCGGAAATGTGGGTTCTGTGAATGGATCAAGGCTACTTCCTTTCTTCTTTTCCGTCCTATTATTTTCTTTAAGTATCCCAGTTTGTACATATGTTAGCGCCAGCCCACAAATAAACTGGTGGGAGTAAAGGATATATGCCCTCCACACCTTAAAACCATCTGCTCAGTTTGACATTTAAAAGAAAGGAGGGCAGGGAAGGAGGAGGGGGAGAAAGGGGAAGAAAGGGAGCCGAGAGAGAAAAGATTCAGAATCTAGAAGGAAATGGCTTGAACTTTAGCCCACAAGTTATGTCAATTGCACCTAGCGCTCGGATGCACGTTTTGCACACTACGCCCGGGAACTGGCCGCAGGAAAAGTTCCCTGCGAACCCCAGTAAGCCCTCTGTCACTCCCGGGGGAAGGCAGGCCTGAATGGAAGTCGGGGTAACCCGCTTGGCAGACAAGGAAGCTCCCCCACCCCCCAGCCAACGCAGCGGAGGCTCGCGGCTCGCCACGCTCTGCCGCCGCAGTTCGCAGCCCGCATTAGGGCGCAAGAGCGGCTGGTTGAAACAGGAGCGCGCGCGACGCTGGGCAAGCGAGCTCGGTCCGTAGCCCAGCTCCGTGAGCTACGTACGCGGAGCCCTGTCCTGTCCCTTACTGTCGGGGCGACGTAGAGGCCGGGCTCCTGGCAACCTCTCTTGCCCAAGCTGCGGCGCTCTCCCAGGTCTTGGGCCGTCCTAGAGCAAGGCGTGAGGCCCGAGCCCCCTATCTCCGGCGACTCCCGGTTTGTTTTCTGATAGGGGAGAAGCGATCAGTCAGGTCGGAGCCGAGAAGTCGTCTAGATACTGGCTCCATCTCTGAAACCAGCGGCCAAGCCTAGGGTCAACCCCTTCCTCCGCCCATTGGCAACACAACCCCAGTAACTTAAAAGTTAACACAAGTTCTGACCGGTCTTCCAACAAACCTCATCCATGCAGACTGCATTTACTTATTTATAGGAAGGGGGATCTGCTGTGAGTTCTTAGTCAAACTCTTGCAGTTATCACTTATGCATCTGGTTCTGGGTTAAACACACTTTGCCTTGACATTTCCTCGGTGTATTTCAGCTCTCCTCCACCGTTCTTTCTTAAAGCCCTTAGATGAAGGTAGGAGGGAAGATTGCATATAAGAAATTTAAAACCTTACAAAGAACCATCGTCAGATCCTAAACAAACCCAATTCTGGGAATTTTAACCAGATCCAGCAGAGAGGCCAACGTGGGCGTGGATTTCGGGAGAAAGATACTGAAGATCCCTGCCTGGACACACAAACACTCACAAAACCATCCACTCTCCACCACCACCTCCACCCTGAAGAGAGGAAGAGAAAGAGAGAAAAACCAACTCCAGGGTGCAGGCCGGCCTGCTTCCGGCTGTCTAGAGGCAGACTGACCGCCATTCTCTCATCCCCCACCCCCCTATCCCCTGTGCCCAGTGTGACGCCAGGCCCAACCTGGGTCTGTTCTGAATGGGGGGGAAAAGTGAAATGCCACAAGATCAGTAGCAAGGAGCAGCTGCGGCGTTTCTCTCCTGGGAACGCCACTGCTTCGAAGCCTCCCGAGTGATGTTTGTTTAACCAACAGCTTTCAAAGTAAACAGAGGCCAAGCGCTCCAAAGAAGCTGAAATATAACCCTTACAAGAATTTGGGCCCCGAGTGCCGGCGGAAAACGTAATTTTTTTTTTTTTAAGTAATAAAGCTTCCATCCCAAATAAGGGCCCACCGCAATGCCTAAAGGAAACTAGAACTGTCATAAAAATACAAATTCATCGAAAGGATTCATTACAATAAAGTGACCTCCAAGAAAATCACCCTTCGTCCACAAAAACACACCTGTGGGGTTGGTTGTCAGCGAGGGAAGGGGCACACTACTAACTTGATTTTAGGGAAGTGGGCGAAAACAATCGAATGGAGGTACATTCCCTGCCCCGAGTAGAAAAGAGTAGGCTGGGAGCTCTGCGCCGCCAACCCTGGCTTTGCCTCAGGCACCGAACTTTCCAATATCAAGATATTAACAGATGGTGGTGAGCACATGGAGGGCTGTTACTTACATAATCCAGCCACTCCGCCCGGCCGCGCTGAGCCCGGCAAGGCGTCCGCCAGGCCGCGCGCGCGCCTCCCGAGGGGTGCTGTTGCCCCCCCCCCGAAATAACGTGCCTTTCTCCAACCCCGCCCGGCTCTTTGGGGGCTAGGATTTGGAGAGGTCGTGCTTTCAGAAAAATCTTCGCATCGATTCGATTGTGCTTTACCTTCTTCAGTCCACAGCAGTAAAGAAGCTGGAGACCCAAGGGCAGAGGGAAGCGGAGGGAACGCTTTCGGGGAGAACCCGACGCTCTCCCTCGGGATCTGGGGGGGTACCAGGGAGTGGAATGTTCGCAATTTACATCCCTCCTTCTTTGGCTCAGATTAGCAGGTCTTTCCCAGTTCCTGAAATACAAAGGCAGGCTCGGGGCCGCAGCAGAGGGGAAGCGGGGTGGGGTGAGGGTGTGAGTGCGAGGGGACGCCTCTGCACGCGGGGGCGCAGTGGGCAAAGTTACGCAAAGCCTCGGGGCACCGTTACACTCCCGAGCTTCTGCAGGGTTTCAAGCACTGCTTCTCGCACGCGGGGAGTCCCTTTAGGCTGTGCGGCCGCCTGCTGCCTTCGCGGCCCCAGCCACCTCCCCGCGGCCCGGTCCCTCCCGGTGTGCCTTGTGTACCTCCGCCCGCGTGTCGGGGGACGCGTGTGTTTGCCGAGCCTCTCCCTGAGGGCGACTCCGGCCGCCGAAACCCGTGAGGAATACGCCTGCGTGGGTTGGAAAAGTTTCGGGTTGGGAGGGAAGGCTGGGAGTCGCCTCTCCTGGCACCCGGCAGGAGCGGGGCTGCCTGGCCGGCGGCTTCCTCCCGGTCTCCTCCTCCCTCCCGGCCCTTCCTTTCTCGCCGCAGCCCCGCGATAGGTGTCGCGGCCTCTCGGCCCGGAGACCGCGAGCGCGAGATGCTGCGGCGGGGTCCGGCGCTCCGAGCACAGGGCACGCCCCTCCGGCCCGCGCGGGCCCCCGGGGGGTCCCGGTCCCCCCGCCGGGGCCCCGAAGCCCTCGCCTCCTCCGGGGCCGCCGCCGGGGCCGGAGCCCTGCCCGGCTGGCCCGCGCTGGGCGCACACCGGGCGCAGAGGGCAGCCACCTGCTCCCCGCGCTGCGCGGGGCAGGGGCCATCCGAGCCGCCCGGCCCGAGCGGCCCCGCGGCCCAACCCCCTCCCCGCCCGCCGCCCGCCGCCCGCCGCCCGCAGCCGCCGGCCGTCCGCCTGTTGCTGCGGGGGCCGTTCCGGCGGCGGCGCGCCCGCACCCGGGGACGCGCTCCACCTGGGCCAGGGGGGCCTCCGGGAGGACCCAAGGAGGGGCGGGGGCGTTTGAAGGGGTGGAAACCTCCCCTCCTGTCCACCCCCTTTCTTATGTCAACTAATCTAAGGACATTTGGCCGTTACTCCAGCTTCTCTTTTCTTTGGTCTTTGGACTCCAGGGTGTGAATTCCCAGGAGGTGCTCGATTTTTGGTGGGTTTTGGTGATTTGGAGTGATAAGACTTAAGTTATCCTTCCTGTCCATCTTATTAGGCTTTTATTCAGGAGCGGGCTAGAGATAAATAGGTGTAGGCCGGGCACCGAGGAAAAGAGAAGGAAGCTCCCAGTTTGGATTTATTTGGGGGGAGAGAGAGAGTAACTCTGGAAAGTTGCATTTTGTTTAAATTAGAGCAAGACAAAGTTGAAAGCCAGATTTCTATAATTTTTCTGGTGATATTTCTTTTATGAAGTATCTAAGTGTCTGTTTGTCATCATTTTGAGATCAAAAGGAAAATCCATATGCTGCAGAGTTTTTCGAAATTGCTATTTAAATATGTTTTAAAGGTTTTATCCAACGTGGAGAAGGCTGCTCAGAGGCAAGGCTGGTGACAGGGATAGCGGGATGGTTTGATGTGGAGCAGTGGTTTCCAAGAGTGGCAAGTAATCAAGAATCACCAAGGGAGCTTTTCAAAAACAAAGATTTCTGGGCCCATCCCAGCTAGGCAATCAGTGGGAGGACCTGGGCATCTGGGGGTCATGCTGTGTTTCCAATTACTGCTCAGTTACTGACTCTGTGACCTTAGGTGTGTTACTTAATCTATCTGAGCCTCAGTTCTTTTCATCTGTTAAGTGGGGATAATATCCAACTTACAGAGTTGTAGAGAGTAAAATTGTTCAGCACATGATTGGTGTTCAGTGAACCTATTTTGTCTACAAGTATGTGCTCTGCACACTCACACTGATCTGTACTCCTTTTATACAGAACTCCTGCCCCCAAATATTTTGATGAAGCTAACTGGATGGTCATTTGATATGTACATGTGTGCACATTTTAGCATATGCATAGCAGCTACTTTGGGCCCTTTATATGCACACCGTTCACCTTTTAGGGAATAAACAGTAGAATTAGTGCATGTTTGGAAGCCAGGCTCTATGCTCTTGGACCTAGACCTGTCCATCCTGGCAGACAGGAATCATTTACTGATCTGAAGTCTGCTTTTTTCCTTTCTTTTTTTTTTTGGTCCTCTCACCTTCCATGCTTTATGGATGGCAGACCTTTCCTACAGAAGCTGCCCATCAGACCAATGAAACCACGGGACACAAAGTTCTATTCAAGAAGAGAACAACAAGAAAGAAAAAAAGGTCAACAATCCTAGGTAAAACTAAGACAAATGTATATCATCTATGGTATGTTTTTACATGTCTGAATGAACAACTCCCCCAAATCTCTGTAAAGTAAACTACAACTCTTCCTGAGATTCTTTTCAAACCAATGACCACATGCACACCCCAACATCATTAAAAGGGGGCCCAGGCAAAGAGAGCTGCGAGAAGGCAAAGAAAGATAGGCAGGAAGGTTCATCCCCAGCTGTGATTCTGCAGTAGTGTGAGGGGAAGAAAGCCAGAGAAAGGGAATGGGCTGAATGAACAGAGAAACATCAAGAAGGTTGACAGTTTTAGAACTGGAGATGGCCTTGAGTAGTTAATTATACATCCCCAAAAAGGTATTTGCTGGTACCTTCCAAAAGCTTGAGATGAGTAATCAGGGTGTTTCCTGGGCTGGGATAAGGGACAGATGGACAGCTTGGGGCATCTGTGGGCCCAGTCCCTAGTGAATGAACCCAGGGGTTGGGAGGAGGAGGCACTCCCTGAATGACAGAGAGCTCAAGCATCACCCCTAGATGCCTATCTTCCTAGGGTTTGTGAATATCTTTGGGCAAGTGTGGAAGATTCCTGCTCTCTGGACCTGGGGCAAGTGGCTAGGACTCTCGGGGACAAAACAAAGACTCTCAAGACAACCACAGAGAAACACACATTTGGGGCCAAGCTTCAGGGAGACAGGTGACACTGACTTCTCACTCCCAGGGTAGGAGGAACACTTTGGCCTATACTTGAGATCCTGGTGGGGAGATGGGGGGGGCAGGGGGCAGAGGCGGGGTGGAGGGCAGAGTTTGGAGGGGCCAGGGATGGGTAGGGGAGAGTGTCTGTCGGTGAGTGTGGGAGGGGAGTGGGTGGGGGTAAGGAGAGAGTGTAGGTGTTTGCCTTGCAGAGCACAAGTTGGAGAGGTCCTGGGGTTCGAGGGAGCGGAGTTAGGGGGTAAGTGCAGTGGGGGGGTGCCTGCGACTGGAAGGAGGCAAGGAGCACCAGTTCCCGGCGAGGCAGCTCACTGGGAGCTGACTGGTGCATGGAAGTGTGTCTGGAGGGCCGAAAGGGAGGCAACAGAAAAGTTCTGGAGGTTACATATGACCTTTGCTCAAGCCAGGATGCAGGGTACAGGGACTCGGCTTCCTCAGGCCCTCACTAGCCCGCTGAGACTTAGGAAGCCTCGGGCTCCCGCGCTTCTCCAGGCTTGACAGGAAGGCCTGAGAGCCTGCTGTGAGGCACCCCGGGGTCTTCCCCTGGGAGTGTGGGGGCTGGCAGGTGCACAATGGAGGCACTCTGCTCCCTGCTCCCCTCTCCCTCTGCAGGCACAGCCCTTGGCCCCCCAGGACCTCCCCTCCTGTGCCTCCATCCCTACTCGAGGCCCAGTGTTGCTCCCCTCGCCCTGGTTCCCCTGGGCCTTCTCCTTTTCCCTCACAGATAAAGCACCCTCACCCCTTCATCACCTCCGTGCTAAGCTGGTGGTAGTGCCTGGGGGGGGAGCAGGCAGAGGGCAGGAGGGGGTGCATAGCCCAAAGTGGACTCCAGGAAAATGGAACAACACCATTCAACAGATAACTAATGCTCGTGACACATGGCTAAGAATGGCAGTTGGTGACCCTACTGAGGGAGCAGAGTGGACTAGAGGATTTGGGGTCTTAGTCAACACGGGTGGATAGTTATGTGTTTGAGTTAGTTGGGTTTGTGAGACTTCAATTAGAAGCACAAGCCTAGAAGAATCTGGATGAGGGGCAAAAGTGTCCACACCTCCTCCTCTCAATATCCCAGTGGTCTTTCAGTGAGAATTCAGAAGGAGGCAAATAGATGTAGTAATAAGCAATGATAGATAATTCAGCATTTATTGAGCACTTCCAATGTTATAACCGTGCCAGATGCTTTACACCCAGTGCTGCCATTTTTAAATTCTAAAATCCCATGGATGATAAGACACACTATCAATTTAAAGATGGCCTTTGAGAGAAAAACAAAACATGATATCCTTAAATGTCCAATGGATTATAAGACACACTGATTTCAGGAACATAATATAGTAGGAGAAAAAGTGAAACTTAGAAGGGAAGAAATAAAATATATTAAGTGTAGTTCTCTCAATAGCCGTGATAAGAATTATCCCCACTGTATGGATGAATAGACTGAGGCTGGGGAAGGTTTCACCACTTGCTCAGGGCCGCAAAGCCAGTAATTTGCAGTCTAAATTGGCACCCATGTTTGCCTGCGGTCAGAGCTAGAAGAGTTTCTCCTAGGGCATATAACCTCTGCAAGACTGGGCTTTGTCGGCTTTTTCCTAGCCCTGGTTCTCTCTCGACCCTTTTACCACCAACACCCCTCCCCCACCCTCTAAGCTATGGAGATTTCCATGAGGAGCAAGTAATTCATTGGGGGAGAAAAGGTACAAAATAGTCAAATTACATTCTTCAGATTCAAATAGAGTCTTTAAAAGGGTAAAAACCATGCATGCCAGGTTTTGCTGTGCACTGCAGGAAGTCCATGAATTCAAGGATCCCTGTATTGCTGAAAATAGAATTGTAAAAAATAAAAGGGGTGGGGGGAGAAAGTGAACGAAACTAATCCTATTAAACGTGGTAGCATGTTTTTGTGGCACGCAGGGAGAGATTAAGCACAGGAAAGGGGATAAGTACTGCTTCAGTTTCACTAAACTAATGTGACAACTTGTCATTGGAAATCTTTGCAGCTTGTTAGTAGATGACTAGCTGATTCAGAAGTGTTTTCTATCATTCCCTTTGTGTCTCCCGTGAGGGTTCTTTTTTTTTTTTAATTTTCTTTCTTTTCCTGTTTCTTTCTTACCCATGCTGCTCTATTTTGCTTTTTAATCCTTCGTGTCTCCTTCAAGTCAAAACATTTAGCTGGCTCTAATCAAGATTTGGTTTTGAAGATGCACTTTGACCCCGAGTGGCCCAGAGAAGCCCCGGAGGGGACTGCTCTCCATCCCCAACCCCGGTCGGTCCATCCTGTGGCTGGAAAACCCAAGCTTCTGGGGAAACACTCTCATTTCAGATTTTATTTTTCAACCGTCCTTCCCCTCTTCCCTTTCACCTTTATTTCTTTCTTGTTTTAACCTCGTATCCTCTCCCGTTTGCCTTTCATTTCCAGGCTTCTGACTTTTTTTTCTCACTTTCCCTTTCTCTGCTGTTTTCTAACTTTCTTCCCCTCACCTGCTCGCTTTCCATCTTCTCTTTCATCTCTTTCTTAGAATTTCTTTTCCCTCTTCAACGCACCCAATAATGCTCTTATTTGAGAGATGGAATCCAACAGATGAGACTGTAGGATTCATAGAGAAAAGTTGTGAATCCCTCACATGGGTTTTCACATTGAAGTAACTCTTGCTTGGGGGAGGGGGCAGTGTCATAGGTAGGGGCTGTCAAAAGGCTGATCTCAATCAAGAGGAAGCAAGAATTTTAGGCTCGGTCACCGTCTCTCCAAAGCAGGTGTCTAGCGTGTTTGGAAATGTGGCTGACCGTCCCTCTCTCTCTCTTGCTTTGGCATGGCTTTCTCTCCCACCTTCCTCCTCCACCGCCGCCACCCCCCCCACCCCCCCGCTCCAACTTTCCCCACTGGCTTACCACCAGAGGCGAGATGTTGAGTCAATGGAAAAACAACATTCGCCAACATTAAAGGGAGACTGTTTGGAAAAGGAAGGCCCCGCTGAGGTTCAGAGGAAGCCTGTACATTAACACGGGCCACCTCTTATCTGGGGCAGCTGGGCCTGAGCCGCCTGTGCTGATTCCCTGGCTTTGCCAAGAGGCCTTCAGCAGAGAGGACAGGCTGCCTTGCAGGGTGGGGGGCTGATCCTCATCCAGGAGCAGAGCATCACCAGCACTTTTAGAGACAAAAAGGCCTTGCTTTTCTCCCAGGGGCTTCATGGGGAAACCTGCACCAGTAAGCAAAGTCTTGCAAAAGGCAGCAGTTCTCAGGGCCTTTGTCCCTGGACTTAACACCAGGCCCTCTCGTTTCCAGTCCTTTCGAAGACGCCCAAGCACAGTAAGGACTGGCCATTCTGACCTGAGTGTGATTTATAGGGAAAAACAAGCTAAAGTGACCCAAAGGGGAATTAAAAAAAAAAAGAAAAGAAAACAGAAAACAACAAACACACAAAAACACGTGGGTAAGTTCGCGCTGGCTCTAAATTGCTTACCGTTAAGTCTTGAGCCAGCTCCTGATGGAAAGATAAGGTAAATCCTTAATCAGTCAATAATTAACCGAAGCTCCATTAATGGTCCAGTCAACCAAATCCTGCTGACACCTTCAGAACCCTGCTTTAGTGGGAGGGTTAGGCGGAACCTTTTGATAGACCCCCACTCTTGGATCACCATAAGACGGGTAGAGTTGTGTCTAGACCTGCCAGAGAAATCTTTTCTTAGGCTCACTCTTTTGGATAATTTCTGCAGATTTCACTTTTAGAAATCTCAGCGTGTGTGTCTGTGTTGTGTATAAAACAGTTTGGAGATCTATTCTGGTTTCAGGTCAGTTTGAATCAAATCCCAGATGTGTTCTGCTCCTTACTACCTCAGTTTTCCTAGAGGACCATAGCTTTTCTTTCCTGCTTTGCTCATCATAGTAGTTTGCTCATTTTTGAAGTTTATTCCCAGTGTCTGTAGATATTCCTATTCTTACTTTCTCAATGTCAACATCTCTTCCATTTGTGATAAGCAACCACATAGCCCTACCAAAGCACGAAAATAATTTTCGAGTTTTAAATAAGTAGAAGATTAAAAGCCTAATAAATATTGATTTTGGTCTTTCTGGTAGATCAAGTTCTTTTTACTTCCAACAGAAGCAAATTTTTTTAGGAAGAGGGGTTAGGTCTTAAATGGTTTTTAATTTCATTTTTTTGTTTTTGCTTTGCTTTGTTCTGTATAGCATCTAGTGTGTTATGATATGCTTGTAGTTACACTATTAGATGAGAAAAATCAGCATATTAAGTGTGGTTTGGATTTTTCCTAAGGTCAAGCTGTAGGTCATGACTGGCTGCCAGTCCATGAACTTTTCCCCTAATTTTGTCTATTCAAACCATTTGAGAAATATGTCCTTTTAGACACGGGGGAAATGGGGTATAAGAATGTGGTTTGATATGAATCCATCTCCACCGCAGGAGAAAAATAACAAAAATTGAATGTTTGGCTATTAAGGTATCAGTGGTGTTATTCCTGCATGTCCAAGATGGCTCATCCATTTACACTTCTGTTGGTTCCACAGCTCAGCCTCTGTGATCACCAACACATCATTCTCCTCTCCTAATAGAGCTCAGTAGTCTGGGTGCTCAATTAATCCTTGGCTGTTTGGGGGAGTTGCCAATGAGTGGAAATTCTGCCAATGATCTGTGACACCCTTTTCAACAAACATTATTTGAATGACATTTCTTTTTTCCCCAAACCATCCATCTGTCCTTTCTTATGCAACTTTTGAGTTTCAAAAGGGTAGAAGGCAAGCTTTCTTTTGGTCACATATTTGGTCTAAGAAGGCAATCTATGAATTAAAAAATGTAATCAAACTACAGCCTTATAAATAAGTCTATGAGATTCACCAGCTTGAAGCAACATGTTAAATATAAAACCAATTAGACCCAGCCTTCTTTTTCTGTTTGCCCATTAAAACTTCTTGCTCGCATGAAGGCGGTTGGTAAATGACTAGATTCAATGTTGCTATGATCATTTGGGGGTACAGTGGGAATGGGAAAGATAAGAAGAAAAACAGAATTTTTTTTCAAAACTAGTCATTAAATTTGTAGGTAAACAAATCTAGGACCCAGTTTTCTTGGGTTTTATGTTAACTTTTGATTGTTTTAAAATATGGAAAAGTATTACCTCGCCTATAAGAGTGCTATTAAGTAAAGCAGAGGACATACATCAAATTGTCTGTGTGGTCATGTTGCTTGGATATTAAAATGAGATTTTAAAGAATGAAACTGGAGTCTATTTTTCAACAAGTGGAAAGGCATTTATAATTATACTAATAATTTTTGAGTATCATATTAATGAGGATAGGGAGATGTAGACTTTGACATTGGCATGTTTAGTTACATTCACTATGAAAAAAAATGTTGTTTACCCCTCGAGAATTTCTTAAGAAAAAGAAAAATCAATGTCCATCAATGAGCAATATTTTTCTCCCCAGAGGATATTGATTTGAACATTGACTTCACAATGGGTGAGTTATTTCCCTCAGACCCCCTATTATGAATTGTTAGGTGACATGTCTTTTATGAGCCAATAAACATGTTGTTTCTAGTATAGTAATCTCGTCGGGGAGATTCCAACTTCTGAGTTGTGGTTGGTTTGGAATATTTCAGCTTTTGTATGTGAAGTATTTCTACGGGGTATATTCCAAGTTTAAAAAGCCATATCTCTCATCTTCCTTCCTTTTTAAATGAAATACAGCTTTTTCGATACTTCTGAGGGAAAATCAGGTGGCAGTGAATAATTCCCTTTTTTGCTTGCTCCTCAACTACATGTCCTCTCAGCTTGTGCGTAGACCCATGACTCATGTGTAGTCATATAAATGTCTTCATGATTCCCTTTTCTCTCTTTATGTCATGGTACAATATTGGTATCTCTGATTTTGAAAATAAACCAGACTTTCAATTTACCAGAGAAACCAGTATGTAAAGGAACATTGTAGTGGGTGAAAGCAGGGAAGAGGATAGGTGATGTTGAATTTTTGTTAACATGAATGCTCATTCTTCAATTCATCTGTTAGGATTTGTGTATAATGTATCTTCTTAATGAGCTTCTTAAAGGGCGAATTTAGAATTTATGTTAGATCGCCTTTGGGTTTATTCATCCATCCATTTATTCTTGAACAAATATTAATTTACCGCCATATCATGTGCCAGACACCGTGCTCAGCATGGATGATAATGATAAATAAGACCCATCTGAGGCAGTCACAGGGTGGTTAGGAAGACATTAGGTCGGATAGTTTTGAATACGTGTTGACACAAAATACTTTAGGAGTCCTGAGACTTAGCTTCAGGGAAGCTGGGAGTATCAAGGAAGTCTTCAGGGAGAAGGTGAGCATAAGCCTAGTTAATTAATCAGACCATGGGCTTAAGAGAGGAACAGAAGCACGTGTCCCTGTTGCATCGTGAGAGAAACCTTAAGCAAGTCACTGTACCTCTCTGAGCCTCGGTTTCCTGTCTGCCAACTGGGCATAACAATACTTGCCTTATGAGATTGTTGCGGAGATTAAATGAGAATGCATGAAAAGGCCTCAACACTGTGCACAAAGCAGGCGCTCCATCAATGTTTGCTGCAGAGGTATAAGAAAGTGACATCGCAGCGCACTCTAATAGGAATCCAACAAATACTTATTGGGCACCGACCAGGTGAGACACCACCAGTGTGTCAGGAGACACCGTGACGGTGGAGTGAGGGATGGGATGACAGGCAGCTCATGCACCTCACGGAGGAGACACACTGCTTCTGTGCTTGGTGAGCCGGACATGGGGTTCAGAGCGCCAGGGGAGGCCTGGCGGAGGAAGAGGAGCCAACGTTTGTCCTGCCAGACCAGGAAGGGCCTGATGTGGCCGTGGTGGCCTCAACACAGGCAAGAGCCAGGCAGACTTGTCCGTGTGTGATCTCTCAGTTTCCTTCAAGTTTTCCGCAGGTGCTCATTGCCTTTCTGTAGCTAGATTACAGTCTCTTAAAAACAGCAACAAACAAAAAACCCAAAACCAAGACTCCCATCTGTTCACTGTGGCCTGTTATGTGGCGCCTCTGGTATACACCCAATAAACACGACTAGGTCTTCATGCTTCCCTCTTCTCCGCATGCTGAAATGTTCCAGTCGTTTCTGAATGCCCAGTCAGTTTCAGAGTGCTCAGATTTAAATGCTTGCTTTTGTGCTTATTAAAGAGATTCATGAATTGGGAATTGTGATCATGTCACTGCCTAAAACTCTTCCCATTGCTCTTAGGATAAAGTCCAAAATCCTGAATGCGCCTGACAAGACTTTGCATAATCTGGCTCCTGTCCTGGGCTCCTGCCTCATCTCCTGGAACTGCCCATCCTCCCCACGTCTCCGCCTCCCTGGCCTTACTCCTGCTCTTCAGTGCACCCGCGCCCTTATACATGCTGCCCCCCGTGCGCGTGCGCATAAGGTCTCCGCAGCCCCTCCTCCAGACCAACTCCCCGCTTTAGGGGCCCGCTTCAAAGTCATTTGCTCAGGAGGGCCTCCCTCATTTCCTAGGTTAGACACTCGAATGATACAGGCTCTTATCGCCTGGAGTTTTCTTTTATTCTGCTCACCATAATTGAAATAAATGATTGGAACGTAAGCTTTATTAATCCAACGAATGTTCTCTGAGCCCTTGATGTGGCCTAGATGTTGGGAATGCCGCACAGGAAGGCAGAGTCTCTGCCCCGGGGGCGCGTAAGGGAGGCAGTGAGCGAGAAGCGACTGTAGATGGGATATAATGTCAGGCCGTGATAAAGGCTCTGGAAAATGGTTAAGCTGGGTAAGGGGACAGAGAGGGCTGAAGGTAAGTTGGGAAGAATAAGAAGGCAAGTTTGTGGTTGTCTTGTTCAGTGCAGAATTGCCAAAGCCCAACACAATGCCTGGCGTCTAAAAAGTACCTGACAAATGTTTGCTGAATGAAAATCATGTTGGTTCAAGTAGACCCAGAGGAGTGAAGGGTTGAATAAGGCTAATATAGCTATGCTTCCTTCTCCCCAATTTCCCTGACCGTATGTATCTGGGACAATGTAGTCTGCATGTTCCCCCCGCATTAGGTAGGAATCCACATCAAACCTAACACCCTGGTAAGGCTGAACTATAATCACACCTTTTGTGTGGCCGCATTGCACATTTTCTTTCTTAATTGCCACGGGCAAAATAGCAACTGGTTGGTGAATGAAATATTTAGGCTTTGAAGAATTGATATTCTAATCAGTTGCTATTTATGCCAATGATCAACTATTTCTCAGTGAGGAGGAGGACAATTTTTTTTTTCTGTGATCTCTGTGCGTCTAAGTGACTAATGAAGTCAATCTGGGCTTGGCAGATTTTGCCACAACTTGGACAGACGTGGCACTCATGATGTTGTGTTACTTCTCAGCTTGCTGGTTCCCTTGTTCCCATTGAAATGATCTCATTTTTGGCATTTTCCTTTCAAAGCGTTATCGTCCCATTTTGCACGATGCCGCTGTGGGGCTCAGGCTTAAGGCACGGTCTGCCACTTTTCTTTCAACCAACCTTGTCTAAAAGAATATTCTGAAGACCAAACATATTCTATTAGCTTTATTTTGTTTTAATCTGGGTGGGATGGGGGAAGAGGGGAATTTATGCTCTCACAATTTTCTTCTTCAGTTTGGAGAGAACTGGACCTTGGGGCTCCGTGTGAATTGAGAGTCAGACAAATTGGGTCCGTTCTCTAGTCTCGGTTAAAAAAATTTTTTTGCACAGCAGGAAGGAAATGCACAATCGGAATGGTTCCCATTATCTTCTGTGGACCCTAGCACACCTTTTCTATTGTGCGGTCACCTGGCCCCACTTCTCCCATGAACTGTGTCTTTCCCTGCCCCAGGGGCCCTCTCTGGTTCTGCACTTTTATGGAGTCCATTGCTTTGTTCGCACCACTCTTTGGACAGAAAAAAAACCAATCAAAGTCCATCCTCTAAGTTCATTTTGGCTCTAATCCCCGCTGTTTTGTCTGTCCCACCCCTTTCTCTCTGTGTATCACACTGTTTATCTCCACAACCAGATCCCAGACTCCCCAACAGAAAACCACACAATTTATATCTGCCATTAACCAGCTCCCCCAACCACCCCATGCACTAATCAGAGGTCTTCCCATAGTTGCTGCTCAGGGGTTTGGGTTAAAAAAAAAAAATAGAGAGAGAGATTGGAAAGAAACGGACTATATTTCCAGCTTCACACTGTTTCCTTTAATATGGCCAGTTTGTAATTATATATTTACTTATCTTTCTCCGTATTGACTGCTCTCCCTTCCCTCAAGCTATAAGCCTCATAAAGGCTGGGAAACGTGTCTGCTTTGTTGACCAAGGTATGCCTGATGCTGGCCAGAGTAAACATGTTTAATGAATCTCTGTGGAATATAGGAGTGAATGTAGAGGAGAAGGAGCTTATTCAGGGTGGATTTTCATTTACCCTAAAGAAGTGAAATGAAAGCAAACTTTGGTGGTTTTGTTTCACTGTGGGCAAATTGGTATGGACTGAGAAATTCAATTAACTGTATTCATCAATTTTTGTTTCTGGGCTAGAATCATGAGACTAAGACCCGGAATTCTTGGTCCCACCTCTTTTGTGGCATTAAAAACAAAAAACAAAAACAAAAAACCAAGCCCAAACCTTGGCGTATTACACCACCCAGATTTTTGTCTTTGTCTCAGAGAAGGCTCAGCTGAACAGTAGATTCCTCAGCCAGCACAACAATCACAAACTCCGAAAACCTCAGCTGCCCCGGATGATGTCACAAAACCCTTAAGAATGCTCACTGCTGAGTTGGGCACAGGTCCAGCAAACACAATTCTTCCTGCCAGTTATTCAGGGTCTTTGACAGATTAGGTGGTCTTTTTTTCTTCTTCTGCTGCTTCTTTTTTTTTTTTTTTTTTCCAACCTCTTAAAAGGCAGTTCAGTTTACCTCTAAGCAAGACATTAGCTCTGGCTGCCCCAAATAACATTTTAATTGAAGTCTCAGTCCAAACAAATGCCCAGCCTCTTTATTAACCCCAACAGTGTAATTTTTCAACCTAAGACTGATTCAGGGGAAACTGTCTCACTTAAACTGCTACGCAATGGGACATGGCAGTTTTCCTCAACCAGTCTCTTTTCTGACCTTGATTTGAACCTTAATCTCTTCTAACGATGTTTTCTTTATTAGCTGCTCACAGCCGTGGCACAAGACTAATTTTCCTGTTTTTAGACTATCAGTTTACAGAGGTATTTCACTCCCCCTTTTGCCCCCAAGAGTCACCAAGATTTCATGGACCTCTTTGGGAAAGGGAAGGGAATACCTATGTTTCACATTTGTTGTTGTTGTTTTTTAAATTTAGTAATTTAAATAGCTGCTTTGCAAAATGTTCTATAGAATTTTAGATTGTATTTTTGAGGTACACTGAAGTTTAGGTACAAAGAAACCATATTCTGAATTGTCAGAAAAACCTAAAAAAAACCCAACTCTTTTAAATTATTTCAAAAGATCTTTCATCAATAGCCTGGTCCACACTCATAAAATGAAAACTAAGGCTATTATCTGAATAATTCGGGCAAAAACAATATGTTTTTATTAGAGACCTCTAATCTTTTAGGGGAGATCTGAATTATCCAGATAATTGCTGCAATTCCTTCCTTCATTTTAAATGCTTAAACATAATCAATGAGTAATGACAGAGAAAATCATTTTTCTTCCTTATACCTTCCCATTTTTTGACATTGGTAAAATGATCCAAATCAAAAAAAAAGTGCACCCTTTTCAATAACAATGAAAAAAAATGTGTTTCTCTATTTGGTGTATACCTTAATATAGCAGAACTATGTAGGTAGAAAAACAGTGCTTGTGATCATGTGCTCAATTAGATTTATTATAGGTTTTTGTACTTTTTGGCATTAGTGTGAAAGCATATTGGTTATTATTTTTTATAACCTAATTGGAGGCTTTGTATCTAGTTACCCCTCTGTTCTCAGCTTAATACAATAGTTTGTTGATTGCAAAAATTACATTTCTGTGACTTTAAAGTCCTAGAACTAGGATTGCCATTGAAAGTTGGGGATTTAGCCTGGTGTTTGGAGGGCAGCGACCATGTGCCCTCTGGGTGTGAGGAGGTAGGCAGCTGGGAACAGTTGTCTGTCCCCTGCGGTGTTCAGTGGTACTCGCAGCATGTTGGCATGATAAACTTTGCCTTCATTTCACTGGTTCAAACAATTAGTGGGATTGAATCAGAGTTCTCCTAGATCATAGTTTATTATATGTTATTAAATTCCATTATTCAAGAAGTTGCTGCTATGATTATAAAACTTCCCAACATATCCTGCAAAGCTCTCATCTCCATTCCTGGTGCATTTCCTTTTACATTGATCTTTTGCTTCTCTGATGGGCAAGTTTTGTTCTGTTTTTTTTTTTTTTTCTTTTTCGTTCCCCTTGGTACTTATTTAAAGAGCTAAGAGCTAATTTGAAAATACGTCTACGAAAGGACAACAGAAATGAGATGTGAAAAAAACTGGATGAAGATTCTTAATTAGTCCATTATTTGACACGCACGATTTAACATGGTATGCTTAGCATTGTGCATTCCCCAAAAGAACAAGGCTCTTTTTTTTTTTTATCCCAAACTTTAGCTCCCTCTCATTCATTATATCCCTTCTTGTCACTTTCCATTAGCTGATCATGACATCCTTTGCTGGAAGGGCGAGCAAGCAGATTACTTCCAAACTGGTGTAAGTGACACTCAAAAGACTGGCCTAAAGGGGGTTCTGTGGCAGCAACAAGCTCCTCAGCCCCTGGAGCTGGAGAATGTCATTTCAATAATATATTGGAGTCCGTTGTCACATCATTTCTGTAGCAACTTGGCAACTTCCCAGAAGTGGTAGGAATAGGTCTTCTACCGTGATGGAATCTGATGTTATCACTGTCGCTGACAATAGTAATAATACAATAGTATAGTATAATAATATAATTAATAATAATAATTAACATTATTAATAGTATATACTACTAGGAATAGATAGTAATATTATTATTAATAGTATAGTATAATAATAAATAATAATAATTATTTTTATTATGTACTGAGCCAATCTAGTCCTTCTAACTAGCATCTTGCATTTTACAGATGAGGAAACTGAGGACTGAAGTGGTTAAATACATTGTCCATGGTCACACAGCTGATAAATAGCCGAGCTAGGGTTTTAATTGAGGTCTGGCAGACCCCCAGCTATGCCTCTTTCCATTAAAGCAGGTTATGCATAACACACCAACTTTTAGGAAACTTCACCGTGTCTCCCTAATTTTGTTGCAACTGAAAACTAACCTGTCACCAGGCCCTTCTGAGTGGAGGTGGGGATGACTGAATGAGGCAGCCAGGGATCAAACATACATGATCAGATGGTGCTAAGGAAAGAAGTGCAGGATCTGATGCTCTGATCAGCTCAGCCCTAGCGAGGCAAACTGCTCCCAGCTCATCATCCCTGCCACCCCACCCCACCCCACCAGCCCTCTCCTACTCTCAAAGGTCCAACCTTGGGAATCATCCTCAGCCTTGGAACGGCATTGGCCTGGGAAGAGCTGAATGGTTGCTGATAAGAGGTGTGTCCCAGTCACAGACAGCAATGAAATCTGATCTGAACAGCACTGGGACCAGTCCTGGCTGCCACTAAGACCCTCATGCCAGCTTCCGGCCTCATAAGCTCCTCTGTTCCTGAAAACACAAGTTTTCTTCATTAACCAAATTTTAGATTCTTTCCTTCACATGAAGCACGTTTTAGCTTCTTTTCCCAGGAATCTTTGAAATATTTTGATCTTAAAGTAAAGAATAGGGAAATACAAAGCAATACGTTAAGTAAAAGTTGCCTGTTATTTGACTACCAGGAGAAAATTCATAGTCCCATGATATGTATCTTTTCTGTTCAGGCTGTACATATAGGCTAGGCTTTAGGTAAAACATGGTGGTTGTAGGATGGACTCTGAAACCGGACCACCCAGCTTTAAATGTAGACGCTGCCACCAGCAGTGACCTAACCTCTCGGGATCCCAGTTTTCTCATATGTAAAGTACTTCCCTCCGAGAGCTATTGTGACCATGATCTCATGTGCGTGACGTAGCTGGCCCATGGCAATCACCTCCTGCATCTAGTTACTGGTACATAGGCGCTGGTCCGTGATCTTGTCTTACTCGCTGTTGCTGACCATGCTCCAGCCTCCTTGAATCCAAGCCCATATTTAACTTCATCTTCAGCCATGATTCCGTCCCTTCTCCGTCCATGTGGTGTGATCAGCTTCCCCCTTGCACCTCACCGGTGATTTTCCAGGTCTCAGCTCCTGCCCATTTAGCCATAACTCTTACGTAAGCGCCGCCAGCATCTTCTATCCACGCCTGCGTGATGGATGCATTCCTGCCTGGATGCGTTGCTCGCCCTGCCTGAAACCAAGGCAAAGCCTGAGCGTAGCCCTCCTTGTTCTCAGCCGGCTGGAAGGCCTTGGAGGGAGTGCAGGTGGAAGCAATAGCCTGAGTTTGTGATCGTAAAGACAGCAGCAGCATCAGCCCACAGTTTTGGGGCTTCTGGAATGAAGAACTAGCTTCCAGATATATAGATGTATGCAATACCAAAGCAAGTGTATTTGTTTAAATCACTTTACATGTAAAAGATGAAGGTAATTATGAATGATTTTTTTAAAATCTTCTCTTTGAAAGCCCTCTGTTGTCAAGGCCACACTCCCAATCATCTCTGTACCTCTGAGAAGGGGGAAAATATGTACGTATGTATGTATATGTTAACTGGGGGGAGTGTGTGTGCTGGGAGAGCGGCCGGCCAGTGGCAGGAATGGGGAAGAGAGAATTATATTAAATGAAACTGGAAATTCACATGGACCTTTCAGACGTAAAAAAAAAAAAAAAATTGTTGATTTTACATGCCAAAGTCTTGAAAGGAGCTTGACGGCTCACGGCTTTGGTGTATTTTTCCAGATGGCAGATGCCATTTTGTGTTTTGCATAAACTGACTAAATTTGCTTGCTCTTTGTACTTATTTCAGAGGCAACCATTCTTTGCTTTCAATAGGACAGAAGAGCTCCTTGGCACTGGAACCCTCCTGGTCTGGTGAGGGAGGGATGAGGGATGCTCTGAGGACACACAGCCATCATCCAAAACTTCCTACGTTCGGATGGAGGAAAGAGGTTGCACCAGAGCTTCGGATCCACGTTGCCTAAGGGATGATTCAGACTGTGTGAACGAGTCACAGAAGGTGAGCTATGCTGAAAAACTTCCCAAAGCTATCTTTCCAGTTTGCCCATTCTTATCTCCATGGTGGACAAATAGGTTTGTGACGCTCTTAATTCAAGTCCTCTACATCTTGCTAATTGCTGGTTGTGTGATCCTGAAACTTAATTCCTCTGTACTTAAGTTTCAGCCAAAAAGAAAAAAAGAATAATAGTAATAAAATAAAATTAGGATGATAGGAATAAGTAATACTCCTCTCTTAGGATTGTTGTGAAGATTCCATGAGTTAGTTAATCCATGTAAAGGATTTACAACAGTGCTTGGCATCCAGCAAGTGTTCAAGAAATGTTGGTAGTTATTATTGTTATGATTCATTTCTGTGGAAATTTGCATTTTTTCCCCTTATTTTCTGAGGATAGACCTGCTCTCCTCCCAATGTCATTATGCCAACTCTTTGGGTTCTTTATGTGGAAATAGACTGGTAATAGAGTGGTTCAGCTGTCGGCTTTACAGTCAAACAGAATCAAGTTGAAGTTCCTGAAGTAACAATCAATAGCTTTACCTCCTCAAGAGTGACTTCATTTCTCCAACCCTCAGTTTCTTCATCTATAAAATAGGGATGATAATAATCTTACCTGCTCTGTAACATTTTTGAGAAGATTAAATGTCAGAGTGCTTGCACAATATCTGGCAAGGATGTAAAGCATGTTGGTATTGTTATTATTTTTGCTCCCCCAAATATAGCGCTCTTATACTCAAAAGTGCCTCGAGGAGCTTGTCAGGGCTCCAGGGCTTTAGCTTCATGTCAGCTTCCTCACCAGAAAAGAGAGCACACACAGAAATAGAAAGATGCTGTGAGGCCATGGCTTTACAGGGACTCTGCCAAATAATGACACAGAATTGAGAGAGTCAGGTCTTGCTCAACATGGATTCCAATTAAAGTTAGAAAACTCAAATTTCTCAGCAGGCCAATCCCCACTCATTACATTGGAGATAATTCCAAAGCACAGGAACTATTGGGATAGGAACTTCGGCCTTAGTTTTCTGTCCTAAGTACCCCCCAAAGTCAAGTGTAGAGTCAGGTAGGCTGTGAGGGAGCACGAGTGACCAGGGCTGGTCACCTCTCATGGAGGAATCTGGCATTTGTACATCATAAATATTTAAATTTCACATTTTCAAAAACGCTTATTTTTTTCTTCAAACCAAAAATGGATAAAAGTTACATCTGTGAGTGAAAGAAACCCCTCTCTAATCATGTTATCGAACAGTTGAAAACCGTGTGGATCACGTTCGTCGTTTTCACCCAGCAATGAAGAGTAGTCTCTATTAATAACTGAATAAAGAGAAAAAAATGAGCACCTGAAACTTTTGTCCCAAAGCTAGCACGGACCCTGAAAAAAAAAACCCCAAGGAACATGGAACAAAGAAGTAGGAAAAGCATCACCAACCTCGCAGATAATTTTGTTTGCTCTGTTAGATCTTTCTGACCGCCCCTTTCTGCCGCCCTGTCACTTCCCACAGTGGGAATAAGTTGGGACTTGAGTCGGGAGAAAAGGCCCAGCAATGACTTCCTTTCTCAATTCAGACCAGATGACAGTCCCATCTCTTTCTCTTGCCTCATGCTTAGAAATTTCTCAGAGAGTAGAATGCTACAGATTCATTATCTTTAACAGTAAAGTAAGGGGGGAAAGGAAGAGCAAACAAAAGATAAAAGAGAGAAAGTACTTGTCAAAAGGGAAAGGGAAGAGGAGTTGGAGAGAGCACAGAGCTGTATTATGAAGGTGGGGGAAAGAAAGGATACAACAGCAAAAAAAAAAAAGGAACTTCACAGTGCGCTCACAGAGGTGGCTAGCTGGCCAATGAAGATGCATCCTCCCCTTCTGCCCTGTGGAGGTGTTTCTGGAATGCAAATGCTCAGCAGGAGACGACATTTCCCAGTCTCTCTTGAAGTGATACGGGACCATGGGACTGGTTCCTCTCAGCGGAATATGAGCTGAAGTTAAGAAATGTGTGTCACTTTGGGGCTCAGTTAAGACTGCAGGTAGCTTCTCTATTCTCTCTCTGTCTGCCCTTCTTCTGGTTAGATAATGCCTTGATGTCATCCATATAGAAGACGTAGAGCCATTACGTGGAAAGAATGTGGATTCCTGAATCACTGCTTGGAGAAGAGCAGCCCAGATCAGCTGCCCAACCAGGAATATCCACATTAGGTTTTCTGTGAGTGAGAAATAAATGTTCGTATGTTTAGCTCCTGAGCTTTTGGGGATTGTTTGTTTTACCAGCAAACATTACTTACCTTGACTAATCTAGAAATTGATACCAGAAGGGAGCTCTAGAAGCAGTTACTTTTTCTTTTTACCTTTGCTAAAAAAAAGAAACCACAAAAAAACAGTTCATTATTTCCTGATATCCTCTTATTCTTCTATTATGTTGTCCAAAGCAGCCAATAACAACCAACACATGCTATTTTTCACCTACAAGCTCAAGAGTCATGTGGTCTGACTTTCAAGTTACTAAAAGCAGCAGTTTTGCCAAGTATTTTTCCACTGCATGATATGGATCTCCAGCCATGCAGACTAACATATCTGCTTCTAACAACTTGACCACAGAGTCAATGCCACACATTTTAGGGTTTTGTTACGGGACACCGTATCTGGTACAAACTATTACAGGCGAGTTTAGTCAGAAAAATAGAAGCCTCTTGTGGCAAATGCAATGGAATGTGTACACCAAATGATTTCTCTTCCCTGGGCCCTTGGGAAGATCATAATGTCCTCTCCCTTGCAATTTAATTGAGGCCATAGGACCAATTCTTTGTAACGGAGTATAAACAAAAGCACTATGCCACCTTTGTCCAGGGAGTTAAGAGTGCTTGTATGTTTTCTGTTTCCTTCTCGTCCACTTCCACTGGCTCTTGGAGGGTGTGTGTTCCAGATGATATAGCTACAAGATAGAAACCACTCCGCTTACAACCTGAACAAGAAATGACCTGTGTTTTGTTATACTATCCAGGGTTTGGGGGTGTTTATTACTGAAACATACCTATCACATTCTGACTGTACTCAAAGTATTTCATCAGGGAGGAATTCAGTGTAAGGAGGTGGAGGAATACAAAACCAGAATCACTGCGAGCCAGGAATGAAGGTCAAGGATGTTGTTGCTAACTTTCAGGAGATCTGAAGTGAAAGCATCAGCAGGACGTCAGGTTGCCACTGATGATCTCAGCTGCCTGCAGCACCAATGGGGGTGAGGCCTAGGAGGATGACATGTAGCCCCATGTCTGCTTTCTGCCAATGTCCACACACCTGCTTGTAGCTACTGATAGAGAAAAGTGGCTTTTTCCCATTCACCTTCTAATGATTGCAAGAGCGTCTCTCAGTGGCAAGTAGGACGAAGAACCCTACTGCCAAAGGAGCCTGGGAATATAGTTGTCAGGTTTTCAGCCCTTATGGGACAGAGAGGAGCTTAGAAGGACAAAGATGGTGCTTATTGAGTTTCAACAAAAAAATGTCAGGTACAAATGCTCCTTGTCCTTCCCAGAGGAAATCCAAGTGGTCATCCTTCCATACCCCAGTTTCTCTTGATTCTTGAGGGCAGATCTTAATCAATTCTTTATTCCCCAATGCCAGACTATACCAGACAAAAAACTGTTGTGAATTGATTTGGATGGAATGACAACGGAATCAATATAGCAAATAAGAACGTTGTCCCCATGTATTTAAGTTAGATTTCAAGGGTCCTGTTCATGGAATCTGATGATTCTCTCTAATGGCTGCCCTAGTTTCTTCCCCAGCTTAAGCAGTTTTCCTCCCCAGTCTGCTCAGAGTGACCACGTACAGAGCTGTTTGCTCAACAAGTGACCTTAAGCTTGAGCTCTGGATTGTCCACACAGCCAAAAAGAGGAGAATTTGATAATGATCCGGGTTATTGAATCCATAGAGACTGCCAATAATGCATATCTTAATGCAGTTTAAAACAAACGTGTGTGTGTGTGTGTGTATGTGTATATATATATATATATATATACATTATCAAGTTGGTTGTGTAGAGTTAGTCAAAGTATTTCTATATTTTATTTATTTGGCTCTGAACATGGCTTTTGTGCTTTGGCAGAGCTGGGCTATCTTTGGGAATGTGGGGTTTATGAGTTCACATTAGGGCAGGGTGGGGAGTATTGTGTAAGTGATGAGGGGCGGGTAGACTTGGGTGTTAGAAAGGACCTGTTCAGCCATAAGAAAAGGATACTCAGGAAAGGGAGGGCCAGACCCTGGTGTGGTCTCATCTAGAAAGGCACAAAGTTAAAACCCTGTGGAAGATTAAAGACATCCTCTTGATATTTATTTTCCTCATCAAAAAAGGGTAAGACTATTGTGCCTATGGTAAAAATAATAGTAGAATGACTCAGACTTATTTACAACCATCAAAGAAATGAAAGATATGGATCATGTCACTAATTAATCTTTTTATCATTATAAAGTGGTAACCGTATCCAGCTGAAGTATTGTGTGCATAATAACACAATTATGGGGGATGTGATGATGTATCAGCTGCTAGTGCCCAGTATTTAGCTTCTCTTTTCCATTCCCACCCACCCTGATCTCTGGCTATATTTAGTTGTTTTACAGTGTACCTAGACCAAAGTCTATTTTACAAAATTAAAAGAATAGAGAGAAGAGTTAGAGTCTTCATAGAAAAACCAGGCTCCACAAAATCTATTTCCCGTGGTTATCCATGTTCCTTCTTGGTAAATATATTTTCTCCTACTTTGCACCTAGAATCATGGATGGAACACAATCATGAGTTTATTTTGTGTAAAGGGAAGTAGAGCATTGAGCAATCATCTAATGAATGCAGTCAAGATGGTTAGTGAATCTGGAAAATTCCACTCTCAGAAAAAAATTACTTTCTCTACTCTGTAGCAGATTTCCTCTTGGCCTTAATTATCCACAGAGTTGTCCAATTTTCTGATAGTCTTTACCATTGTTGACATCACCTTAATAATTTATTTAATGGATTTCATTGGGTTCATTTGGGAACCCTTTATTCTAAGTGGCTGCTTTTATAAATTATTCAATAAGCATTGAACACTATTCCAGTTATCTGTTGCTGTGTAATAATCTACTCCAAAACCTAGTGACTTAATGCAACGATTTATTACTATCACTCTTGGTTCTTAAGGTCAATGGGTTCTGCCGCACAGTGCGTACTTGGTGCCCCTCATATGGTTGCAGTCTGATGGTAGTTGATGCCGGAACCAGCTAAAGGTTTCCCGATTCATATGTCTGACATGGGGCTAGTCAGGAATCTTTTTCTCTCCACATAGTTACCTTGGGCTTCCTCAGAGCCTGCTGGTCTCTTGGTAATCAGTCTCCTTACCTTGTGACCAGCTTCCTCCGGCACAAGTGCTCTAAAACCCACGTACAAGTGGCAAAGCCTCTTAAGACCTAGCCTTAGAAGTCATGCAGGTCACTTCTTCTGTGTTTTGTTTGTCAAAGCAGTCACCAGCCAACCCAGATTCCAGGAGTTGGAGAAATAGAGTCCATCTCACAGGAGGGGAATGGTTTGTGCATTTGAGGAAGAAAAGAAATGATGGTGGTCATCTTAATGACAAGCTACCGGAAGTACCTACCATGTGGCAGGCACTGTGATAGGTACTGGGGAAATGTGTTGGACTAAACAGACACAGTCTCTGCCCTTGTGGAGATTAAAATCCATCTTAACTTTAGTTTGACTTGACAGTTTCCACAATCCACTGCTGAGTGGTAAATCTCAATACCCAGTGTAGGTGGCTATTAAACTGGTAAGCAGTAGTAGGATAATTTGGGGTCTGTCATTTTGACTTCCTCAATAATCAAAATGAATGAAATTTGTGATTATCTGATCCAGAGCTTGGTGATCCATTTGATGAGCTGATCGATTCATGCATTCTTTGAAACATCTGAGCAAAACTAGGATATCGTCTGTTGCTTAACACGTTGAGTTCCTGCTGTGCGTGGAGGCTGAAACTAACTTTTTAAACTTGTGATAGGGAATATAGAAGACACTGAAAAGCCAGATTTTGCTCCCGGTGAGCTTCCATTCCTTTTGGCAGTTTGATCATGAACAGGCGGAGCGACTTGTGACAATTACAACGCAACATGTGGAACCCAGAAAACGCAGGAGAAACTAGACACGTGGTATCTTTCCATTTCCCTCTTGAAAATTACCTTTTGGAGAGAGATAAGTGACTATTTGCCTCAGTTTTCTTCTCTCTCATGTCATTAAAGGAAGGTGATCTAGGTTTGTTAAGTAAAAGGAGATTTCAGGACAGGAATGTTGACAGAAGAATTGGTGGTGTTCAGCAATCCTCAGGTCTTATCGTTTTTGGCATAGTTCACGTCCATTTCACGGTAACAGCTCCGAGGGGCTGGGGGAGGGGGCTCGTGATGACACAAGAGATCCCTTGACATTTCAGAAACAAAGGTCAAAGCCTGAAAAGGTCCCAGAGCAGTCAGAATTCCTGCACGCGCTTGTCAAGTTCCCTGCCATGAAGCTGGTATCATATTGTGCTTTCTTATGTCTGTGCATCTATGTTTTCTCACGTAGCATGAAAGACATTATAGGGGATATTTTAAGTAAAACAGCAACAATAAAAATAACACATACTTTGCCTTAATTACATAGGTGTTTCGAGCAAAACTGAATTTTGGCTTAGTTGTCATATGACAAGACTCCTCCATTAACTTTAACTTTGTAATTCATACTTCATGAGTATGGATACTTTTCTCGCACTAGTGAATCTTGTGTCCCCTGGGTATCATTTGCTAAGTTAAACTTCTTTCCATTTCTCATGCCAATTTATTTATCTCTATGAAATGCCTGTCCCTCCTTCTCTGGAAATTCATAATAAATTTTAATTATACCCTTCTCTTCATTTGGCCAGTGCATACTTATTTGAAGTGTTTTGGGTTATGTTGCTGTTTGTGGCTGCTGATAGATACACCACTTCATAACTTTTCACGGGCACCTGATTTGCCCACCTTTTTATCAGTTGTTAAACTGAATGGCAGGAGCTTCCCTATCCACGCAAATACATACGTCTGCATGCACACACATACGTGTTGTGTACGTCTCCATACACACACAAGAGACATCTCCCGGCATGCTAATCCACATGCTCCATGCTCCACTTTCCTTTTGTTAAAATCAAGCAGCCTATTTTGTAATTACCTGATGAATTGGATCAATACACATGTCTAGTAGATTACTCTGATTTTTAAAGCACCCCAACTACATATTCACAAAGATGAACATAACCTAAACGATTGCTCATCTTTTCTCTGGGAAAATTCTTTTCATGAATTCACGTAAACATAAGTACTTCAGCTACGTCAGTACCCGTGATTGATTGTTTGTGGCAAAAGTGATTTTTTTTTTCTCGAATTATGGAAGTTTTCCTCTTCAACGTGAGGCTACCAAGCCTTTGACGTTCCATGTCAGCCTTGTGGGAGTTTATCAAGGTTTTTTTAAATTGGTCCTGAGGGGGCCATGAGCATGACTTGGAGGACTTATACTCTTCCTCTATAATGTCTAGCTAGCTCCCTGCTCTGACTCCCTAAATGACATACAATTTAAGTAGAAACTTGGGCTTGGCCTCAGGAAAAATCTCCTAGCATGTGTCATCCTCACTCTTGCCTTTTCTAACTAATTTGTGGTCCCTAAACCCTTTTTATATATAAAGTCTGGTGCTGCCACGGCCTATCTGCTAGGTAAGGGGCATCCCAACTTGTTCGATTTGGGGGCCACCAGGAAATGTTTTCTATACTTCAAATATCATAAATTATTTTGACATTCCTGATATTACATTAACATGAAATAAAGCTTTCTTCTCCTAATTAAGCATATGCTTAAAATGCAAATCCTGCTGGAAGCATTAATATAATGATGGGTCCTCATTCCCATAAGATGATAATGACTGATGGCAGATCCTTTTTTTAAGAACAGGTTTTGATAAGGGCAAGGTGGTGATTGAGTTTGGGACAGTGGTAGGTCACTGCATTCTTAAAGCAGTGTGTTCAAAAGTAGAATATTGATACCTCATGGAGAATCCCAAATGATCTCTTGAGGTGCAGAAGGAAGATATTAAATCTTCTGTTTATTTTATTTTAAAATTTCATCTTAGGTAAAGATTTTTTTTGGAGATATACATATATCTTTAAGTTAGCTCAAGGCCCAACGTGGGGCTTGAACTCATGACCCTAAGATCGAGAGTTGCATGTCCTATCAACTGAGCCTGCCAGGTGCCCCAGGGTGTATATATTTTGGATGCACACAGCACAGTAATACACATGTAATTTATAAGGGAAAACACACAAATTGTATATACCTCAAATATTTTTGCTGCTAGAACTGTGTGATCTAGAAGTTTAGCAAGTACTCCTTACACAGGGTAAACGTGGGTAAGGCTTTCATGATGCTGCATGGAAGAACAGGAAATAGTTACAGAACAAGTTTGCAACCTCAGAATCCTGACTGCACTTATTACTGATTTCAGTTATTTGATCAATAGGGAGTTTACTAACTCTCAACCTGACGCCAGACAGTCCCTTTTAAGATGTCAAGAAATTGCTCAATTTTAGGATGTTGACCAAAGAAAGTAGATTTTCATCATGCTTTTTTTTTTTTTTTTCCTATTTTGTTTTCTCAAGGGTCTCATGGGAACAGAAAGTTTTGAGAGAGTTTACTGTTTGTGCAAGATGACTGGTTGGGTAAAGAAGTCCAAAGTTTATTATCTGCAGAACAAATAAAGCCCGGGCAAAGGTAACTGAAACGAATGTCTCCCACCTTGTCCCTTCAGCCTGTCTAAGGGGATGTTTGCGCCAATGATTGCGCAACCGAGAACATAATCTGTGTGTCAAATGGACAGAAGGTGCATTTTAGACTCCTACTGGTTAAAAATAGTCACTGACTTTTAATGCTCTTAGTTTGATAGGACGTTGAATGTGGTCTCTATGCAAAAAGCATATGAAATATCTGTTGATGAGATTATTTCTGAATACCCAGGTGTTGCTTCTCAGATAGCATCAGAGTAATTAGAATTTTTTTCTCCTTCTCCTCAAGTAGACACCACATAGCTCTTGGCAAATACTAAAATAAGTTTGCCAATTCATGGCTACTCTGGACTTTTCTGTTGGTGGTGATTAATGACATCAAGGACCATTGGATTGTTTTGTGATGACTCCAAAGTAATTACAAGTATTCAGACTGGCCAAACATATAGTGTGGGGCTCAGCTAGTCTTTTAGAAGATAACTTCCAATGCATAAATGTTGATGGGACAGTGGGAAGTAACTGAGTGGTTGAGGTTAGGAGCTTACTATTGGGGAAAAAAAAAAGAATAATGCTTTGGGTCTCAGAGGTCCTTACTGACCAGGTATTGACTGAGCCATTTCTCTTTATTTTGACTCTTTTTTGTTGTTGCTTTTGTGCAAACCTGAAGTTTGTAAAGCCAATTAGAGAGGCATTTTATATGGGACAGTCACAAGTTGTGATGAGGAATGAGCCAGAAGCCAGTTATGGATAGAACCTAAGTAAATTAAAGAGTTGACCTCTGATTTTAAACTTAGGGACTGGAGAATTTTATAAACTTTCCCCAAGTATATTTATCATCCAAGAATTACTTTCTCAAGGAAATGTTTAAGAAAGAGTTTAAACATGAAGAACAAACCAATTGGTGTGAGAGACTGCCTAATTTTTGGATGGCTGAAGAAGTCCTAATTGATTTGATAATGTGTTGCATGAAATCCACCCAGAATTGTCTCTGTCCATGTGAGTATGTATGAATATACAGGTAGTTTAAACTAGTTAGTGTCCAGATTATCTAAATAACCATAAGTTTATGGCTATTATTGTTTAAAAAGAAAAACCCCATAATTTTCCAGTATGGAAAAGACAAATTCCAATTTCTAAACCTAAGCCCTGTATGACCTATGGTTTGGAATTTCACTCATGACCAGCTATTCACATGGAAAAACTAATTATGGTATAAATTTAGCTTAGACATTTGGAAGTACTTCTGTAGACTGAGACACTGAGCTGAGTTGTAAATGGGTTGGTAGTTTCTGGACTCTTTCAAAGCCCAGAGTAGACAATTCTCTTTCTGAGTCTGTAAATCTGTCAGTTTTCCCCCCCCCCCCTGAAAATAATGACCTTCGGAGGGTCCATCAAGCTCTAGGATTTTGGCAGCCATCCATCCGGGGCTTACAACATTGCGTGTGAGTTGTCTGCTCTGTCTTTAAGAGGAGCTACTTTCTGAGGCGCGTTGGTGACTGTGGGAATAGAGGTTCGCTGAGGTAACGTGAGCTGCAGGAGTAGAGATGCTGGAAAGGTTTGCGATTCAAAAATGGGCTTTGGAACCTGCAGAGCCCATTAGATCGGTCAATGAATAATAATACAAACAATACTTAGAAACCCAAGAATATTATGGCATTTGTTGAAGAAGATGACAGAATGGAAGAGGGAAAAAGAAGAGAGAGCCAGAAGGACTGAGAAGGACAGGGATGAGAAAGCCCGAGCCTGAGTGCGTCTGAGGTGCACGGCTGGCGGGCTGCATGCTCAGAGGGCCTGGTTTTCCAATCTGGCACTGGGCTTGATGAGTCTGTTTATTCAGCTATGGTATCAGACATTCCCTTTTCCTGCCCGAAGAAGTCCCCTTTGAAGAACTGCTCTGCTGGGGAGTAGTTTCCCCTTGGACGCGTTGGTTACTCCTGTTTGCAGACCTAAAGGAAAAGAACTGGAAAGGCCACAAGAATGTTCTTTAAAGTGATATTCCAGCGCCACGTGAGGGGAGGATGAAATAGCTGTAAAAGATTTATTTCCTGGTTGAGGTATTTTTTTCCCCTCTCAAGTGAATGTAGCACTGAACAAAGGTGTCACATGAATGCGACAGGGGTCAGATGTTCTTGGGTACCTCCGGGTCTGTGTAGTGGGGTGGGCAAGCACTGTGCCGAGCAGGAGCATTTCTAGCTTCTGGAGGCCTGGAGAGAGGGGGAGCGCACCTGTGAGAGTCGGAGGGCATTCAGTGGCACCTGCAACCGAGTCTTGCAAGTCTGTATCTGCAAAGCAATCACTGGTGGCGACTTATCAGACGTTCAAAGCAGAACAACAGAGAAAACTTGAGTGTATTGGGGGGACAACATTCATAACCAAATTGGGTAATTCAGACAATTTCCCTTGGGGGCTTTAATATTAATGTCTTACAGTTCAGTGGCACTTTTTACTTTTCAAAGAAGTTTTTCATCTAGCCCCCACGTTCGCCCTGTGAAGTAGCTCATGTAGGTGTCAGGATCCTGATTTTTTCTCTTTGGAAAAGGATGTGGCCAAAGAAAAGGGAGATTGTTCCCTAGCTCATCACTGACAGGGGCAGGACGACAAGCCCGGTCTCCTGACTCCGGGACCAGGCCTCTTTGCTCTGTGGTCTTGCGACCTATACAAAGTGACGATGGGAGTTTCAGAAAAAAGGAAGGTGACATTCTCCATCTCCTCCCAGGCATGTGGAAAGTTGCTGTGACTTTGAAGCCACTGCTTTGCTGTGTCCAAATTCTCTCTCCGGGACTGGCCTTAGGGAGGAGATTCAAAGTGAAACCTTCAGAGGGGGAAGTCTCATTCTAGTCACTGTGGCTGCCCATGCCTCTGGTGGATTTCTTCCATCTTTGCCTGGACCACATAAATCAGGAGCTCTCCAGAGTGAAAAGGGTTCTTTGTTCCATCTCTGAGATGAACCCTTTGAGTCAGAGATGCCACTCCACCGTGAGGCCTGGCTTTTCCAGAAGAGGGGATGGGACCCACACTCTCTCCTTGGTTCCTGGCCGAGACCCAATGACTCACGTTGACTCTGGGTCTTGGAGGTAAGTTTCATGCAGGAGGGGACACAGCGCGCCAGCCGTGCTTACTTGAGGAGTCAGAGCGAACCAGAATTTCCTTCCAGGGAATACAGATTTATGTATGTCAGGGCTTGAGGGAGAAACTCAAAGAGGTGTCACCTACTTGCTGTCTTTTCTACTGTGACACACAGAGCCTTCTATTTTATCTATTTCTGGATGGTTGTCTTCTTTCTACATGTAGATCTGGTGTCGCTCCCCATTAAGCTCTATCTTGTCATTATTTGTATCCTCTAAGACTTCCTAGTGCTTAAAATATCTGATGAATGAATGGGAAGCCATTTTCAGCCAACTGCCTATTCCGGTGCCTCTCGGCCTATAGTTCAAATCTGAATCACCAGGGAAACAGGCATGCGTACTTTGAAATATGTCTCGAGATGAAGCTCATGTGCACTAAAGTTTGAGGATTATTGTTTTATCCCTTTCCCCCATCGCTTCGAGAGCTCTTGGTGACTGAACAATGCCATAAGCACAGTCTCAGATTTGTGTGATGTTTTCTGATTCACAAGGCTTTTTTTCCCATGTTGGTCTCATTTAATCCTCACGCAATGGGGCTATTTAATAACAGCCCTATGGTGGGGATCCCGTTTCCATTCACTTTACAGATGAGGAGACAGAAGAGTGATAGTCTTTGGATCACATCTGCAGTTCCTGGCAAAACGTGGGTTCATCCCCAGTCTTGTGATTCCAGGTACCATGCTCTTTCGCCCACAACCACTGTGGCTCTATACCACATAGCTGGGGACGGCTATGGTGATATATATGTGAAGCCAGGAGAAGCCAACACTGTGTGTATTCCTAATGAAGTCCATAGTAGGGGCAGTGGCTAAGAATAATAAGGAAGTGTCCTTTCATGCAGATGTTACAGTGTTACATTTTTGGTCAGTGTCAAATTGGAAAAGCAGAACGGGGACCTAGTGAGAGATGAAGGTTGTTCCAGAGAAAGACAGCCTGGTTGTTGACCTGTGATTAGAATATATTCTCCTGACTTCATTTAGCCAGGGATGGAGAAAGGGTGGGAAGCAGGTTGAGCCCCTTGGCCTTGCTCTGTGACCTGGAGTCCCCGGGATGATGAGGCCAGCTCCACTGAGGTTGGCTTTCTTAAGTATCTGTGAGGTTCACTGCTAGGGCCAAGCAAGACGATGAGGAAGTGGTATGGATATGCAGAATGCCATGAAGGTGAGTATGTCTCATCTCACTTAATTCAAAAGTTTCCGAATGCTCCAAAGTTCTAGATAGCGGGTAGCCGTGCTTCAGTGACGATTTAATGGTTGCTAGAGTATTCTGAACAAAACTTTCTGGATGGCTGTTTACTCTTTGATTAGTTATACCATACAGACAGCCTTCAGAAATGGAGACTTGCCAACTAAAAGAAAAGGTGGGTCTGAAACTTCTAAGCACCCAATTCTCTCCCGCTTAGCTGGGTAAGGACCTCTTCTTTAATCATGGAGTAATAGATGATTGATATGACTGTACCCTGATTAGAAAAGGTTTCATTTTACTTGTGCATGGTACATGGAATTAGTTAAGGGTTGCATAGGAAAAGAAGTGATGGGCTATTGTTCACATTAAATTATAATGACAGCCTTCCTAACCACTGTGTATTTATTATGTAAGAAAAGAAAATGTCTAGTAAAATTCTGTATAGGTTAATAACACCTTCATAATATACTCCTTCTTTTCTATTGACTTGAATAGCCCTCCTACTGACTTTTAATGGATTATTAGAGTTAATTACATCAATTGCAATATAATTGATTCTTAAATACTATGTAGAAACCTCATACAATTATGGAAAAACAAAAGTTATCTAGACATCTCAGATCAAAAAAGATTTGGAATTCCTGCACATTTAATTTCTGATAATCACTAGTCAGTTTGGACATTAAGATTGCATGGTGTCCTGTTTTCTCTTTGCTAGGTTTTGACAGAATTGATAGTTTTACAACATTTAACTCAATACGCATGGAAATACAAGATTAAAGCTGTGAATGCGATTTTTTTTTTCTAAAAAAAAGATCACTTCACAGCTTAAAAGCTGAAATGTGTTACCTGCCTAACATTGACAGAAACAAACTCAAGGGAAAAATCAAAAGTGGATTTGATGTTGAGTTTTAGAAATCTCTTCTCTACAGGTGTAAAGATTCCTGTGGGTCTTAGGGTTTGTTACCTGAGGGCTTTAAAATATGACAAGGGGATGAATTGTGCCTAAAGGGGAAAAAAAAAAAATTCCTTGCGTTTTTTTACCTAGTCACAGGCTATGTGTTCTAATGTCAAAACCACTGGTTGAAAAGTGAAACATCATTAATATCTGTTATTTGATGTCATACACATCAAAAGACATCCCTGTAATAGAGTTGTATGAATGCAACCTTTTCCTTTTTAACTGATTTGGGGAAACTAGTTTGTGAGTATTGACACAGTTATCAATGTGAGTTTTCTAAAAAGACTCTGCTGCTTCACTGATATGGATTTCTAGTTCATTCTAAAATGGTCAACAAAAGAAATGTGTAAAAGCCTGATGCAGTGGGAAGGTCACTGGAAGGGGAATCAGCAAACCTGATGTTTTCCGTTGCTACTTAGCTCAATGATTTAGCTTGAGTGGGCCTTAATGTTCTCTTCCATAAGATGAGAGAGAGAGAGTAAGCCTCTAGGCTTTCCCTACTGTGACTCTCCTGCCTTTGAACTGTTGGTAATCTTATTTTCTATAGTAATTCATTTGATTCTTAATATAAGCTAACTTATATCAATATGTATGTTGTGCCAATCAATATGCCTTATATGTATATGGATATATGTCTTATCTGGTTAACTAGGTTGTACATTTTCAGGGACAGGGGCCATGCCACATATTATTTCTATGTGCTCATAACATATACTATCGTATCCTGGCACAGAGTAACTACTGTTTGGTTGGCTGAGCAGCCAGTGAAAAGAAAGTATTTCCATTTATCCCCTGAAAGTCTTGATATAACAAGAATAATGACGAAATATCCTACTCATTATGCTAGTTTAACTTTTAAAAGTATTGTAAAGTATTTTATCTTATGAAACATTGGGCTTTAAATCAGATGCATTTAAGATGGTAAAATTTCATTCAAGTTTTTTAATATAAATTGCAATGCAATCCCAGTAATGGAACTTGAGCAGTCTATTCTAAAGTTCATCTGGAGGAGCAACACTTGACTATAGCCACAAAAAAAAAAAAAACAAACAAAAAATTTAAATGAGTGAGGACTTGCCCTCGTAGTGGTGGTCAAAAGGAACTATTCATCGTAAGCAGTATACAATTGTGATACAGTCAAGGCACAAGTGTGGTGATAGGGAAATCAAATAATAAGATTACAGTCCAGAAACAAACCTAGGAATATAGGAGAATTTAACAGATAATATGGAGGCATTTTGAATCGGTGGCTGAAGAGCGGACTGCTCAGTAAATGGCGTTGGGACAACTGGCTCTCCATCCGGACTCCTACTATACACAAAAGTAAATTCCAGATGGAATAAAGCTCTGAACATAAAAATCAAATCTATGTAAGTGTTGGAAGAAAACATGAATGAACCTTTTTTTAAAAAATCATCTTGGGTTAGAAATTCTTTGTAAACAAGATGGGAAATCTAGGAGCCATTAAGGAAAACCTGACAGTTGACTTTATCAAAAAACATCATAAAGTTAAAAGAGAAATGACAGATTGGGACAAAATACTTGAATCATACATTACAGAATAAAGGGTGTTACCGTCCATTATTTAAAGAGCGCTCCCAAGTTAATGAGAAAAATAAATAACGTACTTGAAAATGGCAAAAGATATAAAATAAGCAATTCTCAGGAGAAATTGCAAATGGCTGAAAAATATGTTCAACCTCATTAGTTTGTAAAAAAGAATGTACAAGAAAAGGACATGAGCTGCCATTTTTTTACCTATCAGATTGGCAAAAAACTAAGGGAACTGATTTGATACATCAGCTAAAATGAATGAATATACCATATAGACCATTAAGGACAGATGTCAGGAATATGTTGCTAGGTGAACGAAGCAAGTTGTGGAACACTCTACATCATATTATGTCACTTTCATAATACTTTTTAAAAAAACAAACCTAACTAGAATTTGTTAGTAATTAATTATTTATGCATTACAAATACACATTATCTTGTATGGTAGCTATCTCTTGGAATAGCACTAAATGAGTATAAGTATACATCTGTAATCTTTGGATTACTTTTCGGCTGGAAAACGTTCCTTTTATTATGCTTTATTTAACACTCATCAAGCTGAATAACTGATCTTTAGGAGACAGTTACAAGTCATTAGTTCAGGGGTATAATTGAATTGAGTATTATATTAATATAGTGCAGCATTTTATGGAATTTCAGTCAGCTCTGATTACATTCTTCAAATCAATCCTGTTGAATTGGGTCATTGAAAGAGAGCTCTGGCCCTAACCCATGGCTGTGGTAGGATCTTGTCAGGACCCCTTCAATCTTTAGGTTCTTGGGTTTTGTGCAAGGGCTGAGGTAGAACTGCCTCCTCCGTCAGCTGTGATTATTCTATATGACATCCAAGGACACTCCCCATCTGCCCCAGGAACACCCAGAGTGTTAACTAAATCACAACACCCTGGAACCCAGGCCATCAGCAGTGTTGAACAAGTCAATGTAAATGAAGTCTTGTAATCAGTTTGAACTTGCTTCCAAGTTGTTTGTTAGCAAGGAGTTAACAAGTTCAGACCTTTGGCCATCTGGGTCTTTAAGGAAAGCTTTTTTCCCCATTCCAATGACTTCCTGTTCATGGGAAAATGAAAGGAAATGAACCTCTAACAGGAGGATGGACCCACCCTTTTCCAGTCGTGTGGCTTAATTTGTCAGGTGTAATATTGGCACCTGGTGGCTTGTATTGGCTTCCTGCCCACCCTTGCTGGGGAAGTATCCACATACTTGCAATAGGCGGTAGAAGACTTCAAAGCCATTTGTAAGAGAAAGGATATTGTCATTAAAGAACTTAATGGTGAATACTCCCATTTAGTGATGTCAAGATAAAAGGAAAATTTTAAAAACACATTATCTAGAATTTTTTTCTGATGTATCATATGACCTGTTAAAACAAAGTAATGTAGTTGATTTAGTAACAATACATTTTTAAGGATATATATTTATTGATTGAGTGTTCAGTTTTCCTGTTTTTGAGAAATTAGCAAAGGTGTCAATTATTTCTAAGAAGATAATGAATTGCTTCTTTAAGGATATAATTCTCTTTGCTCAAATTCACCTTTAAATAGGTACTCTCTTTGTGTCTACTAGTGGAATTGTTTCCTTTGAATCAAAAGGGAAAACTACAATAATACCAAGTGGATCTGGTAAATGAAAAAGGATGATACGGGTTTTCAGAATTCATTAGGAATTTTGGATGGCTGGTTCAGTTCCATACCTCTCAATTTTCAGCTAGAAATAATTACTGCCTTTTGAACAATGGTATATTTAATTGTCCAGCAATTCAAGGTAAATTTGTCTATGAATGGGGATTAACCAAACTATAATCAGTGGTCATTAAACCAGAATAAATTCTACATAACAATGGAACTTATTTTAGTTTTTTTAATTAATGTAAGCTATATTGGCTTAATAGATGTAAAACTCTCATGGCAGAGTCAACATTCATGGATATGGACAACAAGAATGATTAATCTCCGTAAAGCATACGTTCGTGGTGTCATCATTGCAAACCTTAATCAGTAATTATCATCAAATGATTAACAGGTTTTTATTGACCTAACACAGTATCAAAAAAGTTTCATAAATCATTAATTGAATAGATATTTGTTGAAGGTCTATTCTTTCGAAGAGTGTAGAATTGGATTTGCTCTGGCAGAGACTGAAGACTTCTATGGGGGAACGCTGAGGATCCGTCACGAAGGTCCCTCCACCCTAAGAGTTGATGGCAACTTTCCACAGATCTTACCTTCTTTTACAATCTACCTGGCTGATAAACCTGAAATACATGAACAATTAGAAATAACACATTTTGTGATATAAACTGTAAAGCGGGTGGGAGTCCAGAAAAGAGATCCATGTAGATTGAATAACCTTTGAGGAAGAGGTTAGTTTGCTGAATCTTAAGGATGAATAGTGTTTAGATAACCAAATAGGAAAACTGGACATTTTAAGTAACTGGGGGCTAGGAATGAATGAGTAGGCCCTTTGAGCAGGTGCAGAAGACTCCAGCACTGGTTCCTGGTTCCTGTGTGGTGAGAAATAAGGTAGATCGGTTCAGTAGACATAATATGAAAGTTTTTGAAAGCTCAGCAGAGGAATTTAGGTTTTGAAGTATGAGATGGGGGTAGGGTAATGTGATTTGAATAGTAATTTAGGAAGATTTTTCTGGCATTTATAAGATGACTATAGCAGGGACAGGCTGTCGGGAGGGAGATTTGTTAGGGGACTCTTGTGAGAGAGGGTTACAAGAAAACTCCAAACAGTAATGGTGGAAATGGATAGAGAGAAATCAACTCAAGAGATATTTTGAAGGAGGGAAGGATGGGAAAAGGCGGCATTGACTTTCTATATTGACTATCTATATAGTTAAAGAAAACCCCACAGTTTCTACCCTAGAAGGCTGGATAATTGATAACACCACTGATCTCTTGATGAAGGAAAATGATGACTGCTATTTTTAGACAGGTTGTCAATGGGATCAATTGGGATGTCCGGTAGAACCATCCTATAGGCCATTATAAACGTGGGAGTAGTAACTAGCCAAGGGGCCAGGAGAAGACATGAAGAATTGATGATGAAGAGCTACATACTGCCTGTAAACCCTAACTCCCCAGGCTGATTTTCAAGGCTGCTGTCATCTAGCCCCATCCAACTTATTCAAATTCATCTTCAGCTACTCCACAGTCTGCGCCTCCCCTCCTGGTCCAGTTAGTTAGCAAACTACACTTGCTTTTTGGTCTTTGTGTTTCAGTTCTTGCTATTCTTCGTGCCTGGGACCCATTGCCCAAATGTCGAATTATCAACATCTCTCTGCATCAGGGCCAGCTCAGGTCCTTTCCATGTGAAGATGTTTTTCAAGAACTCCAGTGCACACTCGTCTTTCTCTCTGTCAACCCCCTGTAGCATTTACAGCATGCACTCTTTGTAAAGCACGTGATCGTATACATGTCTATGTTCTTGTTTAATCAGGTCAAACATGAATACCTGTCTTGTTCTGTCAGTAAAACTCTAAAGGCCTCGAGGGTAAGGATCGCTGTTCCTCCTGCATCAGTTAGGAATTATGTTGTACTGCTGAGAACAGAAGCTCCCCAACAGTGGCTTTAAAAAAATTAGGAGTTTGACTTTGCTCATATATGGAGAAGTATGAAGGCAGGTAATCCTAAGCTGACTTGGCAAATCTTGAAAAAAGCAGAGGCCCAGCCTCCTCCTCCTTTTCCACTTAGCCATCCTTAGCATGGATTTGTCACTTCTGAATCACAAGCTGGCTGATCCTTTTCAAGTAAAGCGTCGATGCTGCAGGCAGGCAGAAGGGAAAAGCAAGGAGCAAATGGGCTTTCCAACCTGATCAGCCCTACTTTTAATGTGCTTCTCCGGGCACTACATGCCACAGCACTGCTTACGTTTTGCTGGTCAGCAGTTAGATATATAGCCATTCTTGTTTGCAAGGAATGCTGCAAATATTGTTGGTTTTTTTTTTTTTTTAGGTGGACATATTGCTTTCTCCAACAAAATCTGGGTTATTTTAATGAACAGAAGGGCGATTGACAACTCACAGGCAACTAATTTTCTGTGCTCTGTCTTTGTCTGTCTCTTTCATTCTGTCTCTATCCCTCTATATAAATTCTTGTTTGGATACACACATACACACACATGAATGGAGAGAGACAGAGATTAAGCTATATGTCTATATCTTTATCTGTATTTGAATAATACAAAATATAATAAAAAATAATAAAAATATATATCAATATATATTATATATGTGCATGTGTGTATATGCATACATACACACAGGTATTTTTCATTTTGTTGTTTCTCACAGATATTGCATTTTTTACAAATTGAAGGTTTGTAACAACCCTGTGCCAAGCAGGTCTATCAGCATCATTTTTCCAACAACACTTGTTCACTTCCTGTCTCTGTGTCACATTTTGGCATATTCCTGCAATAGTTCAAAATTGTTATTATTATTGTATTTGAGATGGTGATTTGTGGTCAGTGATCTTTGATGTTACTATTGTAAGTGTTTTGGGACACCAAGAAACACACCCATGTAAGACAGTGAACTTAATTGATAAATGTGTGTGTCTTCTGAATGCTCCACCAATTGGCTGTTCCCCATCTCTCTCTCTTTCCCTCAGACCTCCCTATTCCCTGGGACACAACAATGTTGGAATTAGGCCAATTAATAACCCTACAATGGCCTCTAAGTGCTTAAGTGAAAGGGAGGGTAACATGTCTCTCATCTTAAATCAAAAGCTAGAAATGATTAAGCTCAGAGGAAGGCATGTCCAAAGCTAAGACAGGCCAAAAGCTAGGGCTCTTGAGCTAGTTAGCCCAGTTGTGAATGTGAAGGACAAGTTCTTGGGGGAAATTAAAAGTGCTGCTCCAGTGAACTCATGAATGAGAAGAAAGGGAAAACACCCTTATTGCTGATATGGAGAAAGTTCTAGTGGTCTGGAATGAAGATCAAACCAGCTACAATATTCCCCTAAGCCAAAGTCCTGTCCAGGCCCCAACTCTCTTCAGTTCTATGCAGGCTGAGAGAGGTGAGGAAGCTGCAGAAGAAAAGTCTGAAGCTAGCAGAGGTTGGTTCATGAGGTTTAAGGAGAGAAACCATCTCCGTAACATAATAGTGCAAGGTGAAGTGGCAAGTGCTGATGGAGAAGCTGCAACTAGTCATCCAGAAAATCTAGCTAAGAGAATTCCTGAAGGAGGCTACACTAAACAACAGCTTTTCAATGTAGATGAAACAGCCTTATACTGGAAGAAGATGCTATCTAGGGCTTTCATAGCTAGAGAGGAGAAGTCAGGGCCTGGTTTCAAAGCTTCAAAGGACAGGCTGACCCTCTTGTTAGGAGCTAATGCAACCGGTGACTATCTCTTAAAGCCAGTGCTTATTTACCATTCTAAAACTCCTGGGGCCCTTAAAGAATGATACTAAACCAACTCTGCCCATGCTCTGGAAATAAAACAACAACTCCTGGATGACAGTATATCTGTTTACAACATGATTTCCTGGATATTTTAAGCTCATTGTTGAGACTCACTGCTCAGAAAAAAAGATTCCTTTTAAAATATTACTGCTCATTGACAATGCACCTGCCCGCCCAAGAGCTACGATGGCGATGGACAATGAGATCAATGTTGTTTTTCTGCCTGCTAACACAATATCCATGCTGCAGCCCATGGATCAAGGAGTTATTTGGACTTTCAAGTCTTATTATTAAAGAAATACATTTTGTAAGTCTCGAGCTTCTATAAATAGTGATTCCTCTGATGGGTCTGGACAAAGTAAATTGAAACCCTTCTGTAATTACTGGATCACATGGTATTTTTATTTTTAAGTTTCAGAGGCATCTTCCATACTGTTTTCCACGTCAGTGGCTGCACCGATTTACGTTCCCACCAACAGGGCATGAGGGTCCTTTTTTCTCCACATCCTCGCCAACACTTGTTATTTTTTGTCTTTTTGATTTTAGCCATTCTGGCAGGTATGAGGTGATGGTTGAAGGGGAGTAGGAGATACAGGCCTCCAGTTGTGGAATAAATAATCATGGGAATAAAAACATGGTATAGGGAATATAGTCGATGATACTGTAATAGTTCAGCTACACTTGTGGTGAGCACAGCATAACATACAGAGATGTTGAATCACTATGTTTACATCTAAAATCAATGTAACGTTGTATGTCAACTATACTCAGATAAAAAATTTAAAAAATATTAAATATCAGAAATATATATATACATACACACACACATACACATAGATGAAAAAGTTCTGGAAAGGATTCACCATTCTAGATGCCACTAAGAACATTCATAATTCAAGGGATATCAACATGAACAGGAGTTTGGAAGAAGTTGATTCCAACCGTCATGGATGACTTTGAGGGGTTCAAGACCTCAGTGGAGGAAGGGACTGCAGATGTGGTGGAAATAGCCAGAGAACTAGAATCAGAAGTGGAGCCTGAAGATGGGACTGAATTGCTGCCTTCCTCGTGATCAACCTTTAGTGGATGAAGAGTTGCTTTTCATGGAGGAGCAAAGAAAATCGTTTCTTGATGGAATCTACTCCTGGTGAAGATGCTGTGAAGATTGTTGAAATGACAACCAAGGATTTAGAATATTGCCTAAACTCAGTTGATAAAGCAGCAGCAAGGTTGGAGAGGATTGACTCCAATTTTGAAAGAAGTTCTACTGTGGGTAAAATGCTGTCAAGCAGCATCACGTGCGACAGAGAAATCATTCATGAAAGGCAGGGTCGGTCAGTGCAGCAAGCTCCACTGTTGTCTTGTTTGAAGAAACTGCCACGGCCACCGAGACCTGTAGCAGCCAGCTGTCAGCAACCATCAACACTGAGGCAGGACCGCCCACCAGCAGCAAGATTACAACTTGCTATAGCTCACATAACAGTATTGTTGAGCAATAAAGTATTTTTAAAGGGATGTACATTGGAGTTTTTTTTTAGACATAACACTATTATACACTTAATAGATTAGAATGTAGTGCAAACCTAACTTTTATATGCACTGGGAAAACAAAAAAATTAATTCCACTTGGCTTTATTGTGATATTTGCTTTATTGCAGTGGTCTGGAACCGAATCTGCAATATCTATCTCACATAGATAGATAGATAGATGATAGATAGATAGATAGATAGGTATTAAGAGAGAGATTTGCTATATCTATCTCTCTCTATTTGAGCATTCATACATACACATTGTTTAAACCGAGCAAAAACGAATAAAAATTACAATAAAAATAATCTGATATGTTAAATATGATGCTAATTACCATGCCTATTGTAGTTACACACAAATGGAGGGGTTTTTTTTTAGATTTTATTCTTATTTATTTGACAGAGACACAGCGAGAGAGGGAACACAAGCAGGGGGAGTGTGAGAGGGAGAAGCAGGCTCTCCCCCGAGCAGGGAGCCTGATGCAGGGCTTGATCCCAGGACCCTGGGATCATGACCTGAGCCGAAGGCAGACGCCCAATGACTGAGCCACCCAGGCGCCCTGGACGTATTTTTTTACCTACCTAACTATTGGTGTTATTTGTACAAAATTAAATCAAGTTTTTTTCTATTGTATGGCAGCTTTGATTTGTTTTCTTGTGCCTGCAGTCAACCTCACTGTTGACAGGAATGTCTCAAAAATCATAGCCTCCCATTTCTTAGAAGTTAAATGTACTGATTTAGTGATCCAGGGCTTAGTTTCTGCATTCTTAAGTTTCCCCTTTTGTTCTTGTCCACTTCCATGATTTCACCAGTAATTTTCAAATTGTGTGACATATTTTTGAATCTTATAAGTATCATCAGCGCATAGGAAAAGATGAAGATTACACCAAAGTAAACTAAGAAGACACCAGTGAAAATTCCACATAGTCATGGGCATTCTGACCATGTCACAGAACGTATGGAAGCATCCCCAAATATTGGGTCTTCCAGTTGTCACCGTTCATCCTATGTCACTGTTCACCACCCTGTGGTGACTTGATCATTTTATGAGCAGAGCTCTGATTAGGACTCAGGTCATAATTCCAGGTTCAAAACTCCTTCTACTGTGTTATTCATAACAACAGTAAAACAACGGCAGCAATTGACGTTTTTGTGGAACTGTAGAATGCCTCACCAATCATGCACAGTAGACAGAGCAAATATCATTGATCTTTTTTACATAAGGATGCACTGTACAAAAATCATGACAGGTAGTGGATGATCTGTAATTGGGATGCTATTTCATACTCATTGGTCATTGGAGGACCTTCCCCACCCTGGTTACAAATACTCAACTGGTAGCTGATAACCCGGCTAACGGATCAGAATGCCCCACTCTGAATCCCTTGGATTAATCAGTTGGGATAAGTTGATATTTGCTTACAGTGCTATTTCCTAGCCACTTGCCCTATTATTTAGTCATAGCTAGTGTAATTATGTCTTGGTGGTGAAACAACCAAATCAATAAGAAAAATAAAAATTCACTGTACCTTCTTGTTACACATCATTGCCTTCAATACGGCACTTGAGATTCTAATTTTCTAAGACAACATTATCACTTAGGGTTTAGGCATCTCTTAATCTGCTGACTGATGGAGTGTGTGGCAGACATTTTCACACCAGGACCATATGTGATATAATTACCTAAGCATTACAAAGGAGATAGGTATAGGAGCAGTTGCGAATCTGTTACAGGGACGATAATGCTTAGGATAGTCAGAGTGGTAGTGGAGATCGATGGTAGGGAAATAGTTAAAGGCAATCAATATGAATTGGAACTCCCTTGTTTGTTTTCTTTTGAAACCTTAAAGTTATCCAAATGGAGTGTTAATTTAAAAAAACTGTTTTCTTGGGAGAAGACAATATTTTGAAATGTTTTTAATTTATGGGAGCCCGTTTCCTTCCGTCTCCCATTGCTGCATGAGGTTGAACAAATGTTAGCGGCAACTAATTAATTAAGTTTGCAGAAAGTAGCAGCAGGGGATTGGAAACTTGAAGTGGAAGTGAGCTTTTTGACTGTAAACATGTTGCCTGCCTGAGAGACTATATCTGGACTGCGTGGTTGCTGAGTTATCCAAAGAAATGCAGTATCTCTGGGAAATTCAGGCTTGGCAAAGGGAAAAAAATAACATTGTCTCTTGCTGGCAAATCCATTCCTTTATTTCCTGGGTTCGTCTCATGTGTTTTGCTTGGTTCTGGCCACACACTATGACGATGCTGTCCTCTCTGTGATGAAGGTGGCCCCACAGACTTGTCCTCAGAAGGAAAGGAACTAATATTTGTGAGTACTTTTTCTATACCGGGTTCCTTAGATGTATTCTTTCATTTCTTTCTGTAAAGTTGATAGAACTCTTTCCTTTTACTGATAAGAAAAGTACGACTCAGAATTGGAGAACTCACTTGGGATCAGTTTATAGACAATGAAACTGGGTTTCGAACCCAGACTAATCTGACACTGGAGTTTTTTCGTTACCAGGATGCTTAATTCACTGTAGTAGAGGGTAGGCAAGGGCTGCAGGGCGCCCTGGCCAAGGGAACTGTTACTCAGGGGAAAGACACAGGGCCATGGAATGTGGAAGGGTGATTGTCGGACCTGAAGGTGATCTGCAGATCACACTGAAAAATACTGAGTTAGAGCGATTCCTGAGCAAGATTCCATGAACTTGGGTCCTCATGGCCTTCAGACTACATTGGGCTAGTCACCTTCCTTTCCTCAAGATTTTGAACCCAGACATTATATTGGAAAAGAGGAAGGGATTAAAGCTGAAAGGGGATGATACAGAGAGAGGGGCCAGGATGGCCATAAGGAGGGATTCTGGGAGATCTGAGGTTAGGAGGGAGTAAAACAATCATGATGAATCCACAGGAAGTTTTTTTTTTTTTAAGATTTTTAAAATTTATTTGAGAAAGAACAAGGGGGGAGGGGCAGAGGGAGAAGCAGATTCCCCGCTGAGCAGGGAGCCTGCCGTGGGGCTCCATTCCAGGACCCTGAGATCATGACCTGAGCCAAAGGCAGACGCTTAACTGACTGAACCACCCAGGTGCCCCTTACAATTTTTAAGTAGGCTGCACACCCAATGTGGGGCTTGAACTCATGACCCCGAGATCAAAAGTCACATGCTCTGCAGACTGAGCCAGCCAGGCCCCCCACAGGGAGCTTTTTGTAGAGAAGAGGCAAGAGCAGAGGCAGAGAGACAAATAAGGACAAAACTAGTTGAGACAGAGTCAACTCCCAGCCTTTGGAGCTGCTTTAGTTCCCAGGGTCTTCCTGTTCCAATCATGATGCAAGGCACGTTGATCTCGCCATGACAAGCCTACCACTTCAATGTCATCATTTTGCTCTTTGAACTGCCAACATGGGGCACTATGACTATACAGCATTAGAAACTTGTAGGGGACATTTGTTAGAGATGCAATAGACCAATTCAGGATGCTGAAAAAAATTCTGTACTATCTAAGGAGAACTGCACATGGGTTTTCTCAGAGATTAAATAAGACCTAAGTCAAATCATCTGTCTTTTATTGAGTTTTTGATGGATATTCCTGGTAAAAATAATCAATACAAAGTAAAAATTACAGTGTCTACACCTGTACTTAGTAGAATATATTAGAGTCTAAAGTTTGCCTGAAAAAATGGCATGTTCTTGACTAAATTTAGATCTGCAAATCTTGAATGAGTAAAATTACACAGTAGAAGGTATGGCTGCAGGTGAAAACTCACAACAGCTGACGCTGTGAGTGATGTAGTTTCATATGGTCAAAAATACAGATGAATAAATCAAATCTTGGTTGTTAAGTGTATGTGGAAAAAAATGAACTAGATGAAAATCATGTCAGTAAATAAGAATGAAGTGGAAAATACTGGTAAAGCTTGCCTATTCTATATAGAAAATTATTTATGGAATTAATTTGGGCTAATGGGAACTTCTGCTTCTGAGTAGTATGTTGTGGCAGGCTCTTGGCTCCTGCTGTAACAGCTAAAAAAAAAAAAAAAAATGGAATAAATTGCAAAACTATATTTTTAAAGACATTAGAGAACTAAGAAGCAAAAAGTATTAGATATATTAAAATCCCAGAGGGAAGTTCCCTTCCCGGGTTAGCTGAGATTACTAGCCATTTTCTTTCCTGGGGACAACTGTACGTATGGTCACAGCCTGAGGGTCAGTCAGGCCTGGCCTAGACAGAGGGACCCTGCAGGGGAAAGACAAACCTGCTGAGGAAGCTGACAAGCTAGGATCTAGAAGAGCCCTAAATGTCTTTGCCAGTTTTCTCAGGGGACATTTGCTGAGTGCTGGGGTGGCTCAAGAGTCTGGGAGGCTGGGCTGGGAAAACAGGGGGCAGTGTCTTACTGCCGTCAAGTGCTTTGAAACCCGCCCCTGTGATGGACGGGCCTACAGTGAACACACAGTTGTCCTTGAGATGTTTGAAAACAGGGGTGGGCTTTTTCTAACTGAAGCTTCAATCTGGCTCCAAGTCAGCTCAATTCCACATTGGACTGAGGTGATCATCCCTCTCCCCATCTGCCTGTCAGAGGAATGTACAAAGACCAGTCTCTCAGACTCTTTACACATGATGTTACCTGTACAGTAAAATATTACGAGGCAGGTGAAGAAGCAGAAAAACAGGACTAACAATGAAGAGAAAAGCAAGGAATAGAAGTAAACCCATAGATGATCCAGATATTGGAGTTCGTTCAAAGACTTTATTTATTTATTTAAAGATTTTATTTATTTATTTTTGTGAGAGAGAGAGAGAGAGAGAGAGAGAGAGAGAGAGCACGGGCAGGGGAAGGGGCAGAGGAGGAAGCAGACTTCCCAGTGAGCAGGGAGCCTAATGCAGAGCTCGATACCTGGACCCTGGGATCACGACCTGAGCTGAAGGCAGACGTTCATCTGACTCAAAGACTTCAAAATAGCTGGTATAAATATGCTAAAGAAAATAGAGGAAAAGATGCACAAAAGAGGTGAAAAGATGGGAGAGGACCAACTGAGAGTTTGACTCTATATAAAGGAATCAATCAGATGTTCTATAACCTAAAAAATATTATGTCTGATATTAGGACTTCATTGCATGAGTCTAATAGCTCACCGGATGCAGCAGAAGACAAGATTAGTATACTCAAAGTCAGGCCCAAAGAAAATAGCTAAACCGAATGACAGGGGAAAAAAATTAAAATACTGAACAGAAGAGATAGATGGGACATAGTGAAATGTTTTAGCACATACATAAATTGGCGTCCCAGGAGGGTAAGAGAGCGACAATGAGGAAGAAATATTTGAAGAGATAATTGTCAAGTATTTTCAAAAACTGGAGAAACACATAAACCTATAGATTCAAGAGGCTCGGCAAACTCCAAGCAGGATAAATATAAAACCCCCTCCCTTTAGATACACCAGGGTGAAGTTGATAAAACCAGAGATACCCAGAACCAATAGAGTTTGCTCTAGAAAATAGCTTCTCTATGAAAATTCACTGGTGTTGGTATTCCTTTGATTAAAATGTTTACATTTACAGATACAAAAGCAACGTGTTCCTGAGGTCAAAACTGGAGGAGTAAAACCAAAGGAAAACAAAAGGCAGGGTTCAAGCATCATCTTTTTCCTGGTATGAGTGGGTGAGTTTGTTCCTTGCAATCAAAGAACCTACCTGAAATCCTCCTCTGGGTATTTCTCCTTTACCAACCCTCTTGTTCCCTTACCTGATCACTTTAGCTTTTTGGCTGAACGTAGGGCTTTTCGTTCTGCTTTTTTGCTTAATCGCTCTCCTAAATCTTGGAATTCCTAGATTTTCAAAGTGGCATTTCTCTTGCCATTGCTGTTTCACCAGGTGAGTGAGCGGCGTGGAGTGTTCTGGTGGGAGAACCATCTTGGTCCCTGACCCCAAAAGCAGCATCTGGTAGTCAATCACTTTTGCCTCTGGGGTGTGTTTACTGTGGTTGGAGCAAACAGGAAGGAACAGTGCAATGGATTGTACTTACCACTCTGGGTTTGCTCAAGTGATTTTTTAAAAAATAGATACTACACAAATATTATAAAACAGGTAGTCCCTAACTTAGAGACAGGTGGATAGTGGGAGCATACTTAAAATACCTGGAAAGAGATGGATGTCAACCAGTGTCCTATATTTTCATGGGGATGACGAGATAGATGTGTCTTATCTCACTTGAGTATTTGTTGGTGCCTACATTTTTCCAGTTATGCCTTGCTGTAGGTCTTAAGGTGGTTTACCTGCTTTCTTTTCCCTGTCCGGTTCTTGAGCCAGTACTAGGCAAACCTGGCACTGGATCAAGATCCTCATGACATAGCAAGTGCAATCTAGAACTGTGATTGGCTGCTCAAATCAAGAATCAAGTGTACATGTATGTAGCCCTTGCACATAACCTCCCTCATTATTCCAGTTCTCCCACAAATTCTGGGGGACTGTCAGGACTGTGGCCCTTTTATGTGGGTCCCCTAGATTCCTTCCTCGCCCTTGCCATTCTCTCTTCCGAGAGATAGATCCTGATCTGACGCTCTTGGCTGTTTATCTGGGGTTCATTCCCACCTATTATGACTATCATTCATTCGTTCATTATTTCCTTTAATGTTTTTATTGATCACTCACTATGTGTCTGCTACCACGCTAGGTGCTGGAAACGCAGTGGTGAACAAAATGGTGTAAACCTTGTTCTCAGGGAGTTTATATTCTAGTGGGGAAGAAAGACACTAAATAAATAACCAGACAAATAAACAACTGATGATAAATTGTGATAAGCGCTAGGAAGGATGAGAACAAAATTCTAAAAGGAAATACCAAGCAGATCTAATGTAGATTGGGTCAGGGACCAGGGAAGAACTTTTGGGGTCAGCCAAGTGAAGATTATAGAGGAAAGTGCTCCAGATTGAGAAGAAGCAGGTGAATGGCTCAGAGGTGGCACTGAGCTTGGCTTTTTTGACGGCTTTCCTAGTGACCAGTGAGATCAGAGCCGTGGTTGCCGAGCCTGGCTCTATGAGTTTGCTGTGGCGGTCATAACTAATCCCCACAAATTTAGTGGCTTCAAACAATAGAACTTATTTTCTCATAGATCTGGAGGCCTGAAGTCCCAAATCAGTATCACCGAGCTGAAATCTGGGTGTCAGCAGGGCAGCATTACTTCTAGAGGCTCCAAGAGAGAATCCATTCCTTGCCTTTGTCAACTTCTGGTGGCTGCCAGCATTCCTGGGCTCGCGACCACATCACTCCAGTCTTCAGTGCTGCAAGACTCTAGATCTTCAACTCTCTCTCTCTCTGCCCCATCTTGACATTACCTCTTCTGATGTGTGTGTCCACTTTCCCTCTGCCTCTCTTTTATAGGGACACTCGCCATAGCGTTCAGAGCCCACCTGAATAATATAGCATCATCTCCTCCTCTCAAGATCCTTAACTTAATCACATCCACAAACTCCTCTTTTGCCATATAAGGCAAAAACCCATCTCTGGGTTCCAGGGATTAGGGCCTGATATCTTTGGGGGCTGATAGGCAGCCCACTACTCTAAAGTGCACTTGAATCTCTTTGGGAACTTTTAAATATGCATTGCTTGGGCTCCTCTTTATATCAGCTAAGTCAGAATCTCTGGGTGAGGCTTGGGCATGGGTATTTTTTAAATGCTCCCCAGGTGACTCTACTGTGTAACTAAGGCTGAGAGCTACTGATTAGAGTAGAGCAAGGGAAGAGTTCTTCCAGTGGCAGGGCAGGAAGTCATCACTGTTTGGAGACCTCTGCTGCCCTCTTAACCTGGTAAGACCCCTTAGCTAACAATGCTGTCTGAATGAGACCCTCACTTAATGTGCCTTTCTGAAAGGTGATTTGTGATTTACTTCCTTGTGGTTCTTGGTCCTACCTCCTTCAGTTCTTACTACTTCTTTCCATCAAGCTGACACTGAGTTTCTAGAATGTGTGACACCCATCAGTCCAAATTATGAAGAATATACAGAGCTAACAAACTGATGGAGATCAAACTTAGCTGGCCTCACACAAATGTAGAGTTGAGTGCCCTGGAATTGTAAGTCCAAGTCTGGAAAACATGTGCTGACGTACGTGTGTAAATTTATAAGAACAACTAATGTCAGTCTGTACTACATCCAGTGTTAGAGGCAGGCCAGGAATTGGGGAAACATGCTGGGAGCCTGGGTCCTCCAGAACTCACTACTTGTTTTAGCCATAAAAGAGAATTTTTTTCTTTTTCACTGTACCCACGTATCTATAAAAATATTGACTCTTTTTCAGTGAATATATTTGGGGGAAAATCGGAATTTGGCCTATGAAGACACCCCCCCTCCCCCGCCCACATAGCTATCACTAGCCTTGGCCCTGAGGACAAACGTAGTCTCACAACCACATAGGCCTGTCACTTGGGATCTATGAGAAAGACCACGTAATCTGCTGAGAATTTGATAATCTGAGAAAAAGATCCAATTTAGGGAGTTCCTATAAAGCCTCCATAGCTATTTGCTGGAAGATCAACATTTTCAAATGGCAGTTTGAGAGAAATTCCCAAGCCCAGCTCATTATTGGGCCATTGGGGATTAATTTGAGGGCAGCCATCTTTGCTTCTACAACCACTAAATTGTCTCCCAGGAGATAAAGATGCAGTAATCTCACTTTGGAGGCTATAGTCTTTTCATGGTCAGATCTGCTGATAGGCTTCAACCACAAGGCAATGTTGGTCACGCCTGGAAAGCGTGAATTGCATTTTAAAGTACTGGGAATGTTTAACTGGAAATTCTTCATGGACGGGTCCATGGTCTAGGTAGCATCATCCTCCTGACCCATGGAGTCACACCATCTCTAGCAGTGTCACATTCAGTTTGTTACTATTTGTTGTGGACATCACCTTAACCAGGGCTGGACATCATGAAAAGATTCAATGAAAACATGGTGCTTCTTTTGGAAAGTCCTTCTACCACCTTCCTCCTCCTAGCTACCCTCTCCTTGTTTCCATAACTACTTGCACTGGATTATTTTGTAACACTTGGTAAAGACATTAACATGTGTCTGTTTTATAGTGGTCTACCCTAGGGGTACTCTCTCAATTTAGGGAGGCTGAGAGGTGCTGTTTTTTTTTTTTTTCCTGGGTCCTTTGCTAAGCATGTTCAGTGCTTAAAATCATGTTTGAATTTATGTTGGACTCCCTTTCAGAGCCCTTTTTAAAAACGTTCTATTTCATACATCCTTCCTTTTCCAAAATGGCAGTTGCATGTTTCGTGACCATCTTGCCTTTTGTCTTGATTATCTCATCTAAGTGGAAACCTATGAGTCACATGGTCATCACAAAAAATTCTTTCCTGCTAAGATCTGGCAGGTGGTCCCAGTAATACCTTTCTTATCTAGGAAGTAGTTCAATTATTTTCACCTATGACAAAATGCTGAACTCACTTAGGAAGAGAGGATAGAAGGATTGTAATTGCTCGCTCCACCACCCCCATGTGGGGTAAGGCAGCTGAAGACAGCCTTGCTCTCAAGCATAAATTCCCCTCTTTCTCCGAAGAGCAGCAATGTCCGAGGCGTTGGCATGCAAACACTTGCAAAGTGAAAATGGATACACTTCCACAGCTCCTCATCCCTGGCCTCCGGAGGACAGCTTGCCAACCGTGCATGCATGTTGGTTTGGCACTGAGACAAATGTTCCCTGGAGCATAGACTGAAACCACCAAACTGATATCACATGGGACGACAGCCAAATCCTGACCTTGCTCTCTGTAGGTGAGCGGCTTCGGAATTAACCTGTGATGGTCTCCTGCTCCCGCCTGGTTGGTGGCCTGGGATTTGTTTTTTGTTGTTGTTGTTGTTGTTGTTGTTGTTGTTTTAATGGCAACATTTGAATCTTCCTGCTCTCCTTATTTCCCCAGTATCTATCAACCACAAAACCTCTCTCCTGGTCTTGGCTTGTGAACAGTGGGCAGCTTCTTGGCTCCAAGAAATGGGCCAGCCACACGATTTCTCCTTGCCCGGTGTCTTCTTGCCCTTTGAGAGAAAAGGGCCACTCTCGGACTGTTCCAGAATCGTGCCTGGGGGGCAGGGCCTGTGGGTTGGCATCGCGGCTGTCTGTGATTGCTGTCTGCTCCTTTTGCCTCCTCCTCTGCATTTTCTCCCACTGCTCCAACTCTTCCCATCCCCTTTTTTTGTTTCCAACCCTTATTTATTCAGAGCTTCCAATATTCTAAGTTTTTCATGAATTCAGGGCTTTAATTTAGCATGTGGGGTTCTGGCTCTTCCAGCAAGCTGCTTTGGTCATTATTTCCAACTTGAGGGAATAAAGAGGCAGCAGGGTGCAGTGGGAAGAGTGGGGGCTGGAGGCCAGAAGGCTCCGTACTAGTCCCAGCTCCACTTCTAATAGGCTGTGGGACCCCGGCCGGGACACAGCCTGGCCGCCAGCCTCAGTGTCCTCTCCGGAGTTGGGGTGAGGAGTTTGGACACACTCATTTCTAAGGCTCGTCCCATTCTATCATTCTGTGGGGCGCACGGTCAATGTGAAATCCATATGGGGTTGTGCCAGTCTCACTTCCCTTTTTCTTTTGAAAAACTTTATTGTTAAATGAGTGAATGAAGAGATGTGAGCAGAGTCCTTAAGCTCGATGTCTCCAGTGCAGAATATTGAGGGGCGGGGGGGATTCTTTCTTTATATCGGTGTCCAGAGGCTCAGAGCCTAGAAATAAAACCCAAGACACTTCCTCTCTTGAAATGTGCCACCTTGTTTTCCACCAGGATAAGAAAACGAGGCACGCGGTATTTGCTGCTTTTTAAGAATCCAGTTTCTGTACTGTAGCACAAGCACATATAATTGTTCAAGTAAAATTGTACTTTTGGAAGGAAAAGGTTAAAGTTGGCTACTGATATTCATCAGGAGATGGATATTTAATCTTTAATCTCTTGTCCTGGGCCTCTACTTTGGATCAACTCATTATCCCGAATAAACGATGTGTCATTCCCATTATTTATGTTTCACTGCTGCCAAAGTATCTGGAGCTCGTTTTAGTAAGCGCCATTCATTTCGACCCATTCAGTATTAATCTCCCTGCTAACATCTTTCCTGTTCTATGTGCTGTCCCCTATTTGCTTTTATGTTTTCTGCCGAGTGTTTATAAAAGGATAATCTTTTACAAAGCAGACAGAATTTTTGTGTATAAACTGCTCTGTTTGAATGCCTCATTGATATACCATCTAAAAACTGAAGTGTTCAGCAAGATTAGCAAAGCCCTGAGCTATTGAGCTGGGGAAAACATGAGAACCAGTCCCTTCTCTACAGGAGGCAAAGGTGAGGAAAGATGCCAGGAGTAGCGAAAGCAGAGCCGGCCCGCACAGGCCCTCATAGGCCTGGTTGCCTAGAAATTAAAGGAGAGCAAGGCAAAGTGGCTCAGAAGTCACTCAGAAAGTGATAAAGGACGCGGTGGTCCAGTGACTTCTCTCCAGGAATTTTCTCAGCAAATGCCGGGGCTCTCCAAACGCTGAATTTGCATGTGGTCCCCACTTCGACTAAACCCTTTGCAACGTGCACGAGGTATCTATCTGCACGCCTTTGCGAAGTTGCTCGCGGAGGTTAAACAATTTGCGTTCTTCAGGTCTACCTTGTCCAAAGAGCAGGAGGAGCTAAGCTAGGATCCGAGGTGGAGGGCAGATTCCCCTGCTGCCTCCATCTTCTCTCTCCAGAGACTGGGATCTCATCCAAATGGCTCTCTTTTGCAGGGAGGAGGAAGAGATCACTTCATTTTACAATGGACAAAGAAGGTTCCTTTGTGGAATTTTGCATGGCATGGGGTCCCAAATATGCCACCGATAAAAAGACTTAACAGATGGACTCTGAGAATAGGAATACGTTCAAGAAAAAAAAAATTTTTTTTTTTAAATCGGTGGAGGGGGGTTGCGAGTCTGGCCACTGTGGGAGCTGAGCATGGGAAGCCGCACTGATTTGTACCTTAGACAGGGCAAGTCCTGCTGGTAGAGATGCATGGAAGCATCTGAAACACAGCCTGTGCTTGGGCTTTTCATTGGCAATGCTGTGGGGGAAAAAAACATCCCAAGGTGCACGGTGCCAAAAATTATACGTGCCTTCAAAGAGTAATTTTTTCCAAAAAATTGATTACTTATTTACTCAATAGGAAAGTTTGTTATTTTCTAAGGTGTGCCCTTTGTAGACCTGAGAATTTTGCCTCCATTCCACCTTTATCAGGGAAAAGTTCAAGACAGGCATGCGGTTGTGCCATTCTAATGGCATGAACGCTGACATGGTAAGGGCTTGCCAAATCTCCTCTGAAGATCTGAGCTATTAAAAACACTCCAAGTGTATCCATCAAGACTCCGTCAACAGTCAAGCACTGTTTAGGATTTCGTTTTAGCTCCATACCACCATTGTTGACCACTGATGGCGTTAACTAGGATGGGCGCCCTTGCCTTCATCTGCAATCTGCACGAAGATGAGGGCTGACCATCTTCTGGGGAAGAACTTGAATCCTCGTTCTTCAGGGACACTCTGTGTGGCCCGTGGGAAAAGTGACACCAAAGGACAGTTCTGCCTCACCACTTGGCAAGACAGCTCTGTACTTGGGGGGTGATGGAGGGACTGGGGGAAGTGGGAATTCTTACAGTGAACCTGGCCGACTGCGGTGACCCAAAGAAGACAGCGATGAGGTTCTCCTGACAAGGAGCTGCCCTTTTGACGGTAGCGAAGTTCACAGTGTTGGCTCCTTTGGCTTTGACCTTAACACCTTAATAGGACACAAAATGAAACTCCTCACGCAGAGAGGCTGCTTCAGTTATTCTAAGTGTCCATCTCAGTGGAGTCTCGTTTGGAACTTCATTTCTTCTACTTTCCATCCTTGTTTTTTTTACACCATTCTTTTCCTTCCCTTCTTTTCTCTTTGGTTTTCTTTGCTTCCCTCCCTCCCTCCCTTTCCTCCCTCCCTCCCTCCTTTCCTCCCCACTCCCTTTCTTCCTCTTCCTCTCCCCATCTTCTTTCTTCATCTTGGAGCTGTTGGGGATGATAGAGTTTAGAAACACGATCCTTGCTTTGAAAGGGTGACAGTCAGAGTTGGTAAATGTGGCCAGCACAGAAAGTGTCTCATGTAAGGATGGCCAATCGAGCTCATTTGGCATTTTGGCACCTAACACTTATTAGCAGCTCCCTGGAGCCCTGTGCCGAGAGGATTCTGAGTTCTGAACTGGGCTCAGAGGGAATGACTGTCCTGATCAACTAGATGTGACAGCAAAGGACATAAAGGGAGTGGAAAGAGGAGCACTCGTGGCAGAAACTTGCCATCCCGGGTCTGCATCAGGGTTTATCAGCCGTGGCACTACTGACATTTGGACTAGATAATTCTTTGTTGTGGGGGCCGTCCTGTGCACTGTAGGACGCTCAGCAGCATCCCTGTCTTCCGTGCACTGGATGCCGGTGGCATCCCCACAGTTGTAACAACTGAAACTGTCTCTAGATATTGCCAAACGTCCCCTGGGGGGTAAAATTGTCCCTGTTTTATAACCATGGGTCTAACTAATTACCACCAGACTAAATATGGGGAAGCAAATGAGAAAGTTAAAGGGACCGGAAGGATGCAGAGCTCTGGCGAGGAGGTGAGGCCATGTGGGAAGTGTGGCACGTGTGTGATGGCAGAGTAGAATGTCTCGGTCACTCCTGTTGCCTGCTAGGCTGTGCGTTGTGTGCCGCACTTCCATAGTTCCAGGGTCATGTCCACCACTGGACCAGGACGCTGCGGGATAGAGCCAGAGATCACAGCAGGAAGGACTGAAGTATACTATAGTTTACTGAGCCTAAGATGGGTGGGACTCTGGATCCAATAGTGCTGCAGGTGGAGTGTTCTGTGCTGGAGATTTCAATAAACGAAGATGATGATGCTCCTTAGAGCTCACTAGAAGGTGGAGTGGCTCACATGCAGCGGGACAGGAAGTTTCCCTGTGCAGCCACAAGAATCTTTGATGAGCAATGGGACCTGGGACCCTGGGAAATGAGGGCCACTGGGATCATAGCCATTATATACCCCCTTTATGGGGCCTTAATTCACCTTACATTTCCTGACTTGATCTGAGGATTGGTAAACAGTGAACAAATACTAATGTATTTGATAAAATAAATCAATGGCTTCAGGACACATTCAAAGTGCCCAACTCAATTCCAGACTCTGTTTCAATTTATGACACTGAAATATTTCAGCATAGGTCGTTCTAGGCAATGTGATGCAATGGAAAGGTCTAGGTCTGACTTCAAGCTCTGCTCATTGCTCAGAAGCTTGAGACAACAAGCAAGTCACCTCATCTCCTTGCCCCTCAGATTGGGATCTGTAAAATTGGGAGAGTGTCTCCTGCCTAGTAAGGTTGTCATGAGATGATATAAACCAGAGGCTGTCTCAGGAATTGGCACAGATTAGGGGGTTAAAAAAAAAAGCGTTAGTTGCCTTCCTTCTTTTTTAAAAAATTAAAAAAATATATTTTATTTGTTTATTTGACACAGAGAGAGAGCACAAGCAGGGAGAGCGGCAGGCAGAGGGAGAAGCAGGCTCCCCACTGATCAGGGAGGCCAATGCAGGGCTCCATCCCAGGACCCTGGGATCATGACCTGAGCCGAAGGCAGATGCTTAACCCACTGAGCCACCTGGGCGCCCCTAGTTGCCTTCCTTTTTGCCCTTCTCCCTCTGAGGCTTGTTGTCCTTCTTCTTCTAGGTTAAGACAGTGGGAAAGGACAGGGACTTCTGGTTTCTGATAAAGGTTTCCTTGCAGCTGCCTTGGATCCCATTCCACCCACTTTCAGAACACCGACAGCTAAGAAAACATGTGTAAGCCTCAGATCGGACTGAAGGTTTGAGTGAGTGTGTATAAACCTATCCAGGATGTCCCCTGGGCATCACTGGTACCTGGGAGCGTCCTTCCTCACCCCATTCATATATCTGTGCAATGGGCGGGCATGATGTGGGACCATTTCTCTAATCCGGTATGTTTCTTCATAGTGAATAAAAAACAAAAGTCATCTCAAGGAACCCAAAGAGAGAATGTATCTATCATCTCAGTTTCCTCCTAGAAGCTCATTGGATTGAACCGTGAAAGCCTCAATATTTAGACGGGAAGGGATTTCATGGAGGACAAGAAGTCCAGCTCATTCTCTTCCCAGATGGGTTCCCCAGAGCCTGAGGAGCAGGGGCTCACTCGACTAGCATGGCCATCTTATTAGAAGCAGTCTTCTGACCAGTGCCAGGGTCTCTTTGGATCTGAGCACTCAGCCTGAGCTCACAGTACCATCTTCTCTGCATTGAGCTGCTTGGCTTCTTCTGCCCTGGACCAAATGACAGTTGTTTATGGGCCCCGCTTTATGGATTTAGTCCTTTCTTCCTAACCAGGCCAAGTTCACACATTTTTTTCAACACCACCACAGTCATTTGCAGGCGTACATCTACTGTATTCACATCACAACCTTACCACTCACCAGCTCTGAGGCACTGGGCAAGTTACTTAACTATATGAGCTTTGCCTTAGTCGAGGTTCTCCAGAGAAACAGACCAATAGGAAACTGTCTATCCACTTATCTACCATCTATTCTTCTATCTATCTGTGAAATACATACATATGTGCACATATACATATATAAGAATTGGAATTGGCTCACAAGTCCCAAGATCTGCAGTTGCCAGGCTGGAGACCCAGGAAGCAATGATGTTTTCGTTTGCATCTGAAGGCAGAAGAAAACCTGATATTCCAGCTTGAAGGCAGTGAGGCTAGAGGAATTCCCCCTTCCTCGAGGGAGAGTCAGCATTTTTGTTCTGTAAGTACTTCAACTGATTGGACCAGGCCCACCTCATTAGGGAGGGTAGTCTGTTCAGTCTACCAATCAAATGTTAATCTCCTCCAGAAACACCTTCACAGACACCCCCAGAATAATGTCTAGCCAAATATCTGGGCACCCTGTGGCCCAGTCAAGTTGACACACAAGATTAACTATCATGAGCTTCTATCTCCTTCCTCCTTTGTAGAATGGGGGTAATAATAGCATTTATGGGGTTAATGAGAACTTTTTCTTGCTCTTATGAGTTAATAAAAGTTAGTGAATGCCTTTACAGTATTTCAGTAAATGCTGTTGTTATTATTGTTGTTATGGGAAGCACTTACAGATGGGGACTAAGTTCCAGAGAGAAGGAGATGTGGGTGCCAGGGAGGGCAGAGAGAGGCAGGGCTTCACGGCTCTGTGACCTACGTCGTCACGGCCCCATGCTTGGTTTAATGCACCATCATTGCTGTCTCAAAATGCTTAATAACTTTGAACAAGGGGCCCTGCATTTTCATTTTGCACCGGACCTTGCAGATTATGTAGCTGGTCCTGGAGTGAGGGATAGGAAATCTTTAAATAATGTCCAATGAGGTGTTAGTGAGCTATCTGGGCTCTGCCACATCCCAGCTTCCTCTCCCTCCCCTGCTGAATTCTGCAAGCATGAAAACTGCCACAAGACATTCATTTTTAATGACTTGCTATGGGCTTCTTAGCAATATATCTTTGGGTATTAAAGGTGTGGAGTCAGAGACTTAAAATGATTGATGTCTTTGCTCCACACAAGGGGTCTCCCACACTTACCTAGCATTAGATATCCACTGGGGAAATTTATGGGAGCTCTTGGCAGCCTAAGCGGCCATCAAATATTAATCAAAAATATGTAATAACTAATATATACTTAAAGAATTGGAGAAAATTAATATTCAAGGGAAGCATTCAGGGACCCATAAAAATAACAAATGCTGAAGAGACTCTGTCAAGGTTAGCAGGTTCAGAGCTCACCCTGTTCTTAGACTTGCTTGGAGACTCTGGGTTTGCTGGATGATCCTCAGACACTGAGATGGCAAGAAAGGGGGCTTAGTGCTTATTCCACTGGATCTGCACTCCTACTAACAAAAGGAGTGAACTCCTACTTCAAGATACTGCATTTCTGTCCCCCAGCCGCCCTTCCTCTGTATCTCCTTCACGTAGCACCAACATGCCCGATCCACAGCTCATTCTCTATGGGATTCTCTCCTGGCAGCCCCTTGAAGATAGACTGTCTCATCTCCTTATGCATTTTCAACACCTAGGGCAGCGGCTTGCACAAACTATTAAGTTGGACCATACGATATTTCTACTTGTGTGGGTCAAAAATGGGCAAATGACAATTTGACGTGTCTCAACTTTAAAAATCCTCAAACTGGGGGCACCTGGGTGGCTCAGTCAGTTAGGCATGTCCGACTCTTGGTTTCGGCTCAAGTTGTGATCTCAGGGTTGTGAGATTGAGTCTTGAGTCAGGCTCTGCGTTTTCAGGTGCTTGTCCCTCTCCCTCCCTCTCTGCCCCTTCCCCTGCTCCCTCTCTCTCTTTCTCTCTAAATAAATAAATAAAATCTTCTTAAAAAAAATAGAATTCTTCACACTGGACCTGGTCTTCCTAGAAGAACTTTTTATTAGAACTGAATGGCCTCCCCAGAGCAGGCTGGGAGAATTCTCCTAATTCCCAGTTTCAGCGACTGAAACTTCTGATAATCCCACAGGCAAAAACAACTGTCCAGTCATTTACTGGGGAAGTCTTATTTTGCCTTTCCTCAGCCAGAATAAAGGGGTGTATGTTTTCGTTCATGTTTTTGGTCTTCAGCTCCTCCTCTTCCTTATTTAGCAGCAGAGCTCAGACGAGCGGGGCTGCTTGTGTGGGTGGCTTTTCTGATACTGTCCCTGGAGAGACAGGATGCCTAGCTTCACCAGGGACAAGGGAAACTCTTTAATCCCAGAGAGGAGTGGAGATCGGCAGATCGAGTCTGCTTGGAAGGGAGGGGGTGGTTCGGGTGTTGGACCACCATGGCAGTTGCTGGTCTCTTCTGTTATTATGGAAAATCAGGAGCGGAGCCTGTCACTTGTCATCTGTTCTTCGAGTGTAACCAACTTTTCTTCCGTGGGCCATTTGGTGTGACTATGAATGATGGCTCCGGCTAAATGACACCATCCTGATGGTGGAGTAAACAGAAGTGATGTTGGAACAGGCGCCTTGGATCCAGCCTGTGTTGTTGGAGAGCCGCGGGGAGGGTCTGGGATTGAGAGGGATGCGCGGTGTGCTTGGGGCTGAGGTCCTGCATGTGTCTCCTTTTGTCGCCCTGAGCTAGTAGGGCTCAAGCCAGGCTTTTGGAGAATGACCCCATATACATTCACTTGGAGTAGATTCCATGCAGAGATGGAGAACGCGCATGACATTTCAGCATCATTCAGCTCCATTCTCTCATTTCCTAAGCCAGGAGATGGAGGCTCAGGGAGGCCGAGGCTTGTCTTTGGTCATATGGCCAGTACTGGCAGAGCCAAGATGAGAGCAAGTTTCCTGCCTCCCAGTTATGTGCCCCTTCCACTCCACCATGCCCTCATCCCCACACCGTGTCCTCTGTTCTTAGGTACCACGGCTTAAATAACAACTGCTTGTTTTTTGAGGATTAAAAGAAAAACCCTCTGCTACCACATTAAATGTGCACACCAGTTGTAAAGCTTAATTTAGAAATATTGAATATTACATCAAAAACTAATGATGTACTATATGTTGGTTAACTGAACATAATAATAATAAAAAGAAATATTAAATGAGAAACAATGCATTGAGAGGTAGTATGGAGTGGTGAATAGAATAGTAAGTTCTGGATTTCTAGAATTTCTAGAATGGGAGCCTAGAAATACTAGAAATACTAGGCTCCCATTCTAGTTCGGTCACTTACCTCTGATCTTGGGTAGGTTACTTTCCACATCTCAGTTTTATCATCCTGGGGCTGAAAATAGTACCTACTTCCAATGGTTGGTGTGATGTGTAGCTGAGATAATATACATAAAATGCGGGGCACCTGGGTGCCTCAGATGGTTAAGCATCTGCCTTTGGCTCAGGTCACGATGTCAGAGTCCTGGGATCGAGTCCTGTGTCAAGCTCCTTGCTTAGCAGGGAGCCTGCTTTTCCCTCTCCCTCTGCCTGCAGCTCCCCCTGCTTATGCGCTCTCTCTTTCTGTCAAATAAATAAATTAAAAATCTTAAAAAATATATAATTAAAATGCTTGGCACAGTCTCTGGCACATAGTGCACAATAAATTTGGATTCATTATTATTTGTATATGTGTTTGTGTGCATATTTGTATCTGTGCATTAAGGGGGTGGTGGAGGAGCACCTCAGAGGTGGTAGCAAATACAGTTTTGGGGATGGCTGCCTGGCTCTGTTTCAGTTTGCCTGTGAAGATATTTTCTGAGGCATGGCATATTGCCATAACCCTTGGTTTCCAAAACCATTTACTCTTAGGGCTCTAAGCACTGCTGAAATCTACCGATTAATAAGATATGCTCTTTCACATATTTTCTGTGTCCTTTTTAGCATTCTCCCCCAGGTTTTAGTAAGAGTTAAAGGAGATTATTCATGCAACGTGCAACGAAGTACCTTTTGTGTGTATATATTTGCTTTGTGCATATCTGACATATAGTAACTGCTCAATAAACATCCAAGCTGTTGCTGTGATGTAGAGCCCACTGTGGAGTTGTGTGAGAGGGAAGAGAACAAAATATAATTAATTTCACAAGAACTTTTGGTTCCTCTATCTGGATGGCATACAAATCTCCCAAGCATCCTCACAACCCATTTGGGAGGAATAGGATGTGTTCTTTCCATTGTACAGATGGAGTAACCAAGAGATTGAAAAGTGACATCACCAACAGGCGGTGACCTAAGGAGTCAGGGCCAGAACCAGGTCTGGAATACAGACTTCCTGGCTCCTGACCCAGGTTCCCTTCTGCCATGCAGCCTTCACCGGGAGGCTAGAGGGACCAGGGAAGTATCTGTTTCAGGGCTCTCTCGGTTGCCCTTGGAAGTTTATCATCTATCAACTGAATGTTGACCAAAAACACACTAATTCCTGAGGAGACCTTACAGGATGTCCTGTTGAGACTTTTCCTCCTTTTTTGTCAGTGCTTTGCTGGCAGATTAAAATTCAGTGGACCCCATTTGTAGGAAGTCTGATAAAATATTCTCATCTCAATTGCAAACAATTTCTCCATCTGCCACTTGGCTGAGAGGATCAGACTCAAACACCCTCACGAGAGGGGAGAGTGATACCAGCAGAGGAGGGTACAGGAAACAGCGAGGTTTTGTGTCTGAACACAATTTCTACCTGGTCTATTGTCTGATGGAGCTGATTAGTCAGCTGTTCTGCAGCTGGTTTCTATTCAGCAAATTGACTGAATCTGCCTAAAATTCCTTTTGCTTATTATTTAGTAACTTATAGATGCAGCTCTATATATGCAGTGCATGGATGTTAAGAGAAATAACAGATTTGGGGTTGGGTTGTGGGCATGGATGGGCTAGGGGAGGAAAAGACTGGAGGGCATATGAAGCGAGGTGAACAAAGCTGTGGGAAAGGTGATGCAGTTTGCAAAAGATATTGAAGGAAGTCAATGCAATCCACCCAAGAAGGCATTTATAATACCTACTATTTGTGAAAAAAAAAATGTTTTGGGATGAATAGGAAATGAAAAATGTGCCTTGATTTGAATTGGTGAGGGAAACAAATCTTCATTCGGCAATCCTTAGCAAATGCCAGGCCCTTTGCTGGATCCTGGAGATGTACTGGTGAACAAGAAAGACAGGGAGCGTACCTCTTGGAACTTACATCTTAGAGGGAAAAACACAAGGAAATTGTGACCACAGTTTGTCATGAGTCTTAAGAAGGGAATAAGGAGGGCACCTGGGTGGCTCAGTTGGTTAAGCGACTGCCTTCGGCTCAGGTCATGATCCTGGAGTCCCGGGATCGAGTCCCACATCGGGCTCCCTGCTCAGCGGGGAGTCTGCTTCTCCCTCTGACCCTCCTCCCTCTCATGCTCTCTGTCTCTCATTCTCTCTCTCGCAAATAAATAAAATCTTAAAAAAAAAAAAAAAAAGAAGGGAATAAGGAGGGTATGTTTATGGAGAGTATCAAGGTAGGGGACATGGTGCTAATTCAGATCAAGGAAGCCTTAGAGAAGAACATTATAGGCAAAAGAATTTCAACGGCAAAGATATGAGAAGAGACATCTTGGCACATTCTAGAAACTACCCAAAAGACTACGTAGTGGGGAGAAAGATGACAAAACTAAAATGGGAATTTAGACGAGGAATGACAATGGTCAGACTGGGATGTGGCAGTAGGATGGAGACAGGTGAATAAATTCAAGATCTTTGGGGTGAAGGGTGGGAGGTGATAAGATTAATGGCTTAGGCTGAAGGAGTGGATGGATATGGTAATAAAAAAACACCTGGGTTTCTGGTTTAAGAACTTGGCATATGGTGGAGCCACTCACCATGACAGGAAGCACAAAGAGGGAATATCTTTGCAAGAGGTGGAATAAAGAATTTCATTTGGGGGCCGCATAATTGAGGCAAATGTCCAAGTAGACATACTAAGTATGTGTCGTTAGAGATGTTGGTCTGGAGCTCAAGAAAAACTTTGGGTTGATGACATGCAAACTATTAATTTAGAAAGAAAGAGACAAGTAAAATGCTATGTGTATTTAGAGAACAAAGCAATTCATCCAAGTGAGAGATATATAGATGCCTTTAGGGACATGTCAAGTTCTGCAAAGGCCATAAGCAAAGGAACTGAGAGTGGATAGAAAAAGAATTAGAGAAATGCTTTTCTTTGTACGATGAAAAGAAAAAGTTGATGATTAGTGATATCAAATGGACTATACTTCTAAATCCTTCTCCAGAGAAATTAACTGGGAGAAGGCACCAGGTGAAGTCTGCTCTTTCATTAAGAACATGAATATTCAAGCCATAGATTGAGAAAAGACATTGCAATATAAATGTGACAAGGATCTCAGAGTCATAATATATAAAGAACTCCTACAAATCAACAATAAGAAGACAAAAAGAATGGGCAAAAATCTTGAATAGACATTTCACAAAGATCATGTACAAATAGCAAGGAGATGAAAAGCTGTTAGTCATCAGGGAAACATAAATTAAAACCATAGTGAGCTAATATTTGACACACATGAAAATGGCTAAAACCAAAAAGACCGTCAATACCAAATGCGTGTATGTGGAGCAACCAGAACTTCCTTTGGTATATTTGTTGGTAGGAATGTAAAATGACATAACCACTTTGGAGAAGTATTTGGTAGCTTCTTAAAAAATTGAACATATATCTACTGTATGACTCAGAAATACTACATTCTAAGTATTTACTCAAGAAAAGTGAAAACGTATGTGTACAAAATAACTGGTACAAAAATGGTAGCAATCTTAGTCATAATGGCCAAAAGCTGGAAACAGCCCAAATTTCTATTGACAAGAGAATGGGTAAACAAATAGTAGTTTATCCAGACAATGGAATACTATTCAGCAAAACAAAGGAACAAACCACTGATGAATGCAACATCTCAAAAACACTATTTGGGTGAAAGAAGCCAGACATAAAAAAAGTACGTGGTCTAGGATTCCATTTATATTAAGTTATATAAGAAAAAATTAATCTATAGTAATAGAAATCAGAAAGTGATTGCCTGGTAAGGGACATAAGGAAACTTACTGGGGTGATGGAAATGGTCTATATCTTTTTAAGTGGTAGTTACATGGGTGTATACAGCTGCAAAACTCATTGAACCAAATGTTCAACATCTTTTTTTTTTTAAGATTTATTTATTTATTTGAGAGAGCGAGAGAGAGAGAGAGTGTGTGTGTGCGAGTGGGGGAAGGGGCAGAGGAAGAGGGAGAGGGAGAGAATCTCAAGGAGGCTCCATGCCAATTGCAGAGCCCGACATGGGGCTAGATCTCACAACCCTGAGATCATGACCTGAGCCAAAATCAAGAATCAGACTTAACGGACTGAGCCACCCATGCGCCCCTGAATGTTCAAAATCTTAAGATCTTGCACTTTATTGCATATGACTCATACCTCAATTTAAAAAAAATCCAGATAAGTCTAGCTTCAGATCCTACATTCTAAAAGTACTTCCCAATTTTAGGGAGAGAACAGGAAGCAACTACATAGGGGGAAGTTAATTGAAATGAAATTGGTGAATTTAAATTAGCAGGGTCTAATGGTCTTGCTTTCTGAGTTACACACATAGTCTCAGCCCACAGCTTCTCAGGTTGATCTGTATTTATGTGGTTATATTGATATTAGATGAATATCATGTTGCTGAATTAGAGATCTGAAATTGTTTTTGCGAGTACAGTTCAGTATGGCCTACATTTATGTGGTACCTACTGAATGCTAGGCCCTGGGTATGCTGTGTTTCCTAGAGTCACCTGTTGGCTGCCCAGGGGATAGGTGTTTTGGTTTCTATTTCTCTGGCTTCCTCCATGGTAGGGCTTTGCTCTTCCCTTGGTTGCTCACAGACTGATGTCTGCACAGAGTGGGTGCTGAATAAATATTTGGGGAATGAATTGATGAAGAAATGAATGGTGAATATCAAGTGTGTCATAATCTTTATGCATGTAAGAAGTCAGTGTTTAATTTCTGTTTAAATGTCACCATAGGGGTGCCTGGGTGGCTCTGTTGGTTAAACGTCCAGCTCTTGATTTTGGCTCAGGTCATGATCTCAGGGTCGTGGGATAGAGCCCCATGTCAGGCTCTGCACTCAGCATGGAGCCTGCTTATGATTCTCACTCTCCATCTCCCCACCCCTGCTCACGCTCTCTCTCTCTGTAAAAAATAAATAAAAAAGAAATAAAATAAATGTTACCATATATCTGACATTAAAAGCAAAAACAAAAACAAAACCCTCCCCAGTTTCTTCTTACTCTCTGTGAATCGAAGTAAAACAAATGAAGAAGATAACAGAAAATAAAATGGTCTCATTTTCTGTCCCCTTTACTTCCAGTATTAAAGGCCAAACTGATGACAACTGGTCTAGTTTTTGGACTTTGGATTATTAAAAAATATTTTGCAAGAAATAAGCTTGGCTTATATGACCCAACAATGAGATAACCTACTTTGGTAAGAATGACAGCAACAGTTGATATTTCTGACTGAAAACACTACCAAAACAAGAACCAAAAAAATCCCTCCCAATCTCAAGAGGCAATGGGATATAGAGGAGGTTAAATTGAGCCGCAGATGCCAACAGAGAGAGCCTTTGGAAGATGTGCTTAGTGAGGATCTTTTATCAAAATTTACTAACTGCCAATATTTTTTACATGGCATATAAAGTGGCCAAATAAAGCACTTAATGATTTTAAATCTAGAATGTTATTTATAGAAATAAAACAGAATTAACCTGGGTCAAATGCTTCATCCTTTGAATGCTTCTCTTAATGTTGTTAATTAGCTTAGTGATAAAAAAAAGTAAGTTTAAATAAATCAGTATGTTGAAAAATAGAATGTAATAGATAATTTATGAGTCGGCAACCTTAACTTAGAAAGAAAATCTATTCTAATTGTATACATTTGATTTTAGATGGCAGCTTGTTAAATATTTGGAAATTTTTATATAAAATTAAAATTTATGTTCTGATTCTAAGATTTAAAAGCCCAGGTAATATGTACTTATTGAATATTTTTATAGAATTTTAAAATTCATTTATCACAAATTTAATTAAGAAAAGGATGCATTCTATTTGTCTCTGTTTTCCCATGGGATTTATGATTTCTTGCCAGAGTATCCAGTCTATCATAAAACGGAAAACAAATACTGTCTTAAGAATATAAATAGGATACAAAGTGGGGGTGTGGTAAGGGGAGAGTCTCAAAAGAGGGAGAATTTGTAAATGTGTAGACTTTCACATCTTATACTGTTCAACTACCATTGAACTACAAATTTGGTTTTGAGTTTTCTGATGACCAAGTCAAAAAAGGAAACACCACTTAGTGGCAAAATTGATATTAACTATATTGACTTTGAGCAAAGAGTATCCTAATTAGGAAAAAAGCCACAACTATTAGGGCTAAAAAAGAGGGGTGTGTGTGTGTGTGTGTGCTGATTTCAGGAGACTGAATAACAAAATGGACCATATTCTCAACACTCTCCCTTTAGCAAGTGTAATAGAGAATTTTGTTCTGAAATTTCTTCAGTGTCAACTTGGAAGAAGTAATGCTATGTCTGAGGAGGGCTAAGATGAATGAGGATAGTTTGGGCCGCAAACTATCTGCCAAGTCCTCCAGAACATGCTTCTCAGGTAAGTTGAGCTGTAAAGAATTGGGGTTTTCTGTGAGGGTGTCAGGCAGTGATCAGTCAGCTTTAAACATCACCTTAGAGAAAGAGTATTGGGAGACTTCAGTGAAAATGGAGAAGCCAAACCACATGGGGCTGGGTAGGAAGTAGCTGATGACCACGGTGAAGATGAAGTCCTTCCACACCTGAGAGTCAAGTTGCAGAGGTGACATCGCATCTTGGGGCTTGGCAGTCCAAAGACTTGACATCACCTTTTACTAGTTGGGTGTCATAGTGAAATCTCTTAACCTCTCTCTGGGCCAGTTTCCTCATCTCTGCAGTGATATTGGGGAGGGGAGGCTTTTCCCTGCTCCTGATGTTTCTTTCCACGTAGGAGGCGTGGCATTCTGGACCCTGTCATTGCTTGATGTCATTCGCTCCAGGGGAGTGACTCATCTGATTGATATATTTAGGAAAAAGAAACCGGACATGTTTGACTCACCTCTCCCCTTTTCCTTCTTGGGAGCTATCTGCCTGCCTGCAAGAAGCAGGAGTTTTCTTCCCTCTCTACACTGTACAGGCCGTCTGGCCCAGGTCAACATGCCCTGTGCCTGGGAGGGCAATTTTGTTTAGTTCTGCGGTGCTCAGGCTAAGCAGTGTCCTTCTATTTGGCCTTTATTGGTGGTAAAGATTTTATTTTGGCTTCCATCTGCCACTCTTGTTTTATTTATCAATTTGTTCAGATCTCAGGTAGAGAAGGGTGCTATATATTGGCCCCCTTTAAAGACCCCAGCAGGGTTGACTAATTTTTATTTTTTAATTTATATATATATATAGAGAGAGAGAGAGAGAGAGAGAGAACGAGCACGGGAGGGGCAGAGAGAGAGGGAGACATGGGGCTCAATCCCACGACCCTGAGATCATGACCTGAGCTGAAATCAAGAGTTGGATACTTAACCAATTGAGCCACCCAGGTGCCCCAGGGTTGACTAATTTTTAATCATACCAATGTCATATTGAGTGTGAGGTCTGAACAAGATAATGGCACAGTGGTGGTATGGCATGCAGAGGTTGGTGTGGGGAGACACTGTTGGTTATTGCTATATTGGCTGTTTTCCCTGGATCCCTTTAGTCTGGAGGTATATTGAATAACACCAATCACAGTACCCATCCTAAGACAATGGTCTCTGACACCGCAGGAGAATCGGTGGAGTCTTGGGCATATTCCCACCAAATCCTTACATCCTGGTTCAAGGGGACTGCAGACCTCTGACAAGTGCTCTTCTTGAACAGCTGTCTTTCTGGGGCTACGTACAGTGTAGTGTCTTGCTCCTTGGGGTGACCCCATCTGTCTTAGCTGCAGATGTGGTTTCTATCTCAAGATACTTTCCAACGCCAACATCAAGCCAAAGCCTTATCAGGTGGAAAAGTCTCATTGGCCTCAGGGTGTAAAATATGGGGTCTCTAGAAGCAGGTGCCAAATTAATAAATACTCGGAATGGCCAAGTGTTAAAGGTCATGTTGGATGCATGTGTGGGGTACAGAGGACGGTGTAGAAGGCTCCCCTGGGCAGCTCTTGTTGTTGAAGAACAGGGATGACATAAACACAATTTCTGGAAATGCGGTTTCCCAGCGTGGCTTCATGTGCCTTCTCCATCTGCTCCAGAAGCATTATTCTGGGCATCTTGACAGGAGGCCTCCAAATGAAAAGGGAGAACAAAAAAGTGCATTTTTTATTGTCTCCAAATACCTACAGCTCAGGGATATGAATGAAAAACACTTATCTTGTGACCTTTCAGGCCCCGTTGCAGGAGAAGGACAGGAAAACAAACAAACAAAACAAAACCACAACTCAACTATTAAACCAAACACAAAAGGCACCATCTTGTTTCTTTTCTGTCCTTGTTTGCTCTTTATTTAAAAGGGAAGAAAAAAGAAATCTGGTATTTAAACCAACCTGTTGACAGACGGTTTGCTTTGATTTGATTTGACCTTCATTTGCATGAATAAAAAGTACAGGGACAATGTTGTGACTTAACAGTGCTATAGAGACTATTAGAGGGACTCGATCATTAGCTTCTTTGTCATAGGGCAATTATATCTTGCTTTCAGTCAGCAAATGTCATTTAAAACACAGCTATGGAGATTGACAGAAAATGCAGATTCCTTCACTTTGGGGCATGCTGAGTCAACTACAGACCGTGGGTAAAATTTACCAGATCCCAAAATGAAAAGGAAAGTGACTGCTCAATAATTAGTGTCTACTCAGTCAAGGACAAAGGGGGAGGGCGCAATACTATCTATCAGCCAGAGGAAGAACACTGCTTTCCTTCTCCCAAAGGAAGCTCACCCTGTCTTGCCACTTTTCCATGGATAGGACACAGGAACTTTGTGGAATTCACCCGATGATGCAAGTGATGCTTCCCCAGAGGTTCTTCCCCGGGTTCTGGTAGGGGTTCTGGCTGGAAGCCCCCATTCTCCTAGAAGCCAGCCCCAAATGTAACTAGAGTATTAAGATTTACCAGGCATTCATGGTAGGGTTGCTTTGGCAGTATTTGGTCTGCATCTATCCTCTGGCCTATGGGTTTCCAGTAGAGCCATATTTTCATTCTAGGAGTATTTATATTTTAACAGGGATTGAAACCTTGGCTTTTTCTGAGAGTAAGCATTCAGGAATCTTCAGGACCGTGGGTGGAGAAAGGTTTGAGGCAGGGGAGACAGGTCTACCTAGAAACTGCTGATGTCCCACCTCACATAGATAATTCCCTAGCTTTCCAGGGGCCAGGAATTTATGTTGATGGTGAGAAAAGTGGTTAGATCTCAAGTTGGATTAGTAATATTTGCTAGGGTATGAATTTGGTTGCGTGTAACAGAAATTCAAAATAATAATGGCTTAAACAAGGTATACATCTTTCCCATGGAAGAGTCTGGAAGAAGGTGCTCCAGTGTTCATATGGCAGCTTTACTCCTTGAGATTTTCCAGGGGCTGGGGCTCATGGTAACTTTTTGCTTTGCGTCCCCAGGGTATGACCTGTCTCTTCTTGATCCAAGGTGGCTCACCACCACATTCACAATGAAAACAGCACGAGTAAGGAAGGGGAAGGAGAAGGGACGCATGCCTCCCTTAAGAGACGTGACTCAAAATTGCACTCATGACTTTCACTCATGTCCCATTGGCCAGGCCCTTCTCACATGGTCACACCTACTGACAAGGGAGGTTGGAAAATCCCATCTTTATTTGTGTGACCGTGTACCGGGATTCTGCCTCTGGGAGAGAGAGAACGGAAATGGTTATTGAAGGACAACCAACAGCCATGATGAGCAGGTTGGGTTAAAATTGTTGGAAAGCAGAAGTTGGTCCCTTGGGAATGCAAAAAAGGGGTGTTCGTTTGGGGTTGAGGGGTGAACCCAGGCGATGAGAAGTCTGAATGATCATTCTCCTGTGACTTCACTTCCAACAGTTTGGTTTTATGTGTTTTCATGACCGCTTCCAATCTAATGTATTCACCCCCCTGTTCCCCTGTACTTCTCAGATTTGTTTTCAACTTCGGGTTAAAAGAATATAGTCACAGACCATTCAGATGATTCAATTGAATAACCACCAAGTGAGCAAACACTGTGGACTATATGACATGTGAGGTGTGGGAATATAATGCTCAATAATGGTAATATCTGCCCTTAAGGATCTTACAATCTACAGCAGGCTTTCTCAGCCATGAAACTATTGATGTTTGGGGCTGGATAATTCCATTTTTTGGGGAGTGGTGTCTCTACCCATTAGACATCAGTAGCCCCCCACCCCCATTCTGGCTGCAGCAAAAAAAATGTCCCAAGGCATTGCCCAATGTCCTCTGGGGATCGAAATCATCCCTAGTTGAGACCTCTTGATTTAAAGAGTGGATCAGATCACTGGATCTCAGTGTGTGCTTCCTAGGCCAGTAACATGAGCAAAATGTCAGCATCACCTGAAACTTGTTAGAAATGCAAATTTTCAGACCCCACTACTGAAGGACTGAGTCAGAAACTCTAGGAATGGGGCTTAGGAATCTGTGCTTGAACAAGCTCTCCAGGTGATTCTGATGATTCTGATTCTAAGACTTGAGAACAACTAAGCCAGATCATACATCAGCCTGGATTTCAATTCAATGTAGTAAGTGGTATAGGGATGGTATATACTGAATGCCATGGGAACCCAGAGAAGGGCAGCTGATCCAAACTATGGAGGTCAGAGGAAACTTGTCAGAGTAGACAGAACTGTTATTTGCATCTGGAAGTTTTCTGTAGATGGTAAGCAGAGGAAGGAGTGGAGGAGAAAGGATAAATAGCATGAAATAAATTCTACTTGGCGGCCTGAAGGAGCACAGTGCGTTAGACAGGTACGAATGGTTCAGTATTGTTAGATTGTGATGTCCTAAGTCAGGAAGCCCTGGGCTTTAGGACTGGAGGGGCAGGCAGGATCTTGGTCATAGTGGGTCCAGCATGGTATATTGGACAATTGTTTTTAAGCTGCTCAGCATCTGAACCCCTTTCCACTGTGTGGACACTACATTTAGGCATGAGTCTTGCTGGGAGGCCGAGCTCTTCCTGCATTAGAAAAGTTGAACTTCCAAGAGCCAACATCCCGATGCCCCGTAGCAGCTAGGTGTGGGCATGTACCTTAGCTCTGCCAGTCAGATGCCCCCTTCCAGGCTTTGATTCTGAAATGAAGATGAAAAGACAGTGGGATACTCAAGCCAGTGATGGTGGAGGTGTTGAGAGCAATGTCCACTCTGATGTGTGGCAGGGGCATTCTCCCCATGTGGGTCTTCAAGCATGATTTTGCCCATGGTCCTGGCTGTTTGGGCTGCTCTGGTCCTTACACATTTTCTTACCTGATTCTTTAGGCCTTCTGGTGAGTCTGTGAAATACTTTTCAATAAATTCCTTCCCTGTGTAGCTATTCGTAGATCATCACCAGCCAGAGGTGGTGTCCTCCAGGGGTTACTTGAATGTGGGAAATGAAGAGTCTCTGCAGAAAGGATATTTACCACTTGCCATGTACAAAGGGAAAAGAAATAATAACAACAAACATTATTAAGCACTTTACCTAGATTATTTCCTAACTCCCCACCCAACCCTTGAGGAGATACCACTGTTACCACCCTTACTTTATACATGGAAAGCTGAGTTTTGAACGCCGGGGATTCTGTCTCTATGGCCTATTTCCCTGACAGTCATGCCCAAAGCCCAGTCTGAATCCAAATCCCTTCAAGGCCTATGCCAGCCATCAGACCCCCACCACAAAATGACATCCTTCATCAACCTTGCCTTGAGTCCCTGATGATCCTTCCGTGTTTTTTGAATTTTACCCAATACCGGGTCTACTTTCTGGCCCACAATATCAGGCATGTGTTTTTGTGTCATCCTAGAATGACTTTGTAGCCCTCTGTCTTCCTCTTCTAGCTCTATCATAAGCCCCTCGAGGATTCTAATCCCGACTTTGCCACTCACTAAGAGATGGTCACAGGCCAGATACTTTGAGAATGTCAGTATGACCTCACAGCATTGCTGTGGGCAGGGGTGGTCTTCAACATGCTGCATTTAACATCTGCTTCACAAGGGTGCTGGCCAATCAGAATAGTCAATGGCTGTTAATATCTGGGGTCCGTGTACCATGCAAACAAATGAACATTAGCTCTGGTTGTAAAAAGAATAACAGATGAACTTCTTTGTAAGTTGTACAGCATGACAAACATCCCAGGCATTATTATTTTGCCTGCCATGTCTCTGTTAGTTGCCACAAAGCCTAGCGTGTTCTTATGTTTTTGGTAGGTACTTAATACGGCTTTGAATTCATGGCTGAATCACCATGGTCTAGTTCCTCTGACCTCCCACAGGTGAGTATCAAAACCAGTAATTCCCTATTTTGGTTGAATGACGATACCCGAGATCATCTCTTTGATTACTTGGTAGTGAGGAGGGCATGAGCTTTTCAAACAGTTCTCCCCCCGGACTTCAGGTTGATTCACTGATTTGAACACAAAGTGATATATATCGTACTGTCCCTTCAGAGCGATGGAGACGGGGGCCTTGAAATCAAACGAAAGAAGCCGAGGAAGCCAGTCTAGTCTCAGCTTCCCTGGGTCACCTGGTTCAGGTGAGGTGATCAGCACCCTGCTCTGCAGCAGGACTGATCCAGCTCCCTCGGGGCTCTGGCTGGCAATCCTCGGATCGCCCAGTGAATCGGCCTCGATTGCCCCGGAGCCCACCCACCTGCCTGGCACTCAGAGCCTGTTGCTGAACGTTCTTTTCGTCCTTCTGTTCCGTCTTCCATGGCTCTCACGCCGACAGCTGCAGGAACACATGGAGGTTGCTTGGCAGCTGCTAGACACAGATGCTGGGCTCTGTAATGTACTTTCCCCTCCTCTGCTGCTTGCTTCTGAGTGTTTCTCTGGCTGCCTGGATGTCTTCGTTCCTGCGTGTGGGTGGGGTGTGCTTCGAGGTGCTAGTGGGGTGTGAAACCTTGGGGGATTGGTGCTGCTGAGCAGGCAGGATGGCTGCGTCCTTAAGATTGTCTTTGCCTTTTTTACACCCAAGTGTCAGTTTTTAACTGTTCTTCATGCCTGAGAATGGTTTCAAGCTGGCCTGGAGGAAAATAACGTTGGGGTGTCTTTTTTCTCTCTACCCGTGGAGCACCTGCTTCATCCAGGTCTTCATTATTTCCTGGTTGCTTTTCTGCAGGGGTCTCCTGGCTTAACTGGCCTCTTTGCCTCTGACTTGCCCCTTTTCTTCCTTCCTGGCGCTACCTTCCATGGTGCTACCAGGGTGATTTTCCTGTGACCAAATCTGACCGCATCTCTCTTTCTCTCTCTTTTAATCCTCATAGCTGGCAAGATAAAATATGAACTTAGTGTAACTAAAAGGCCCTTCGTGACTCATCTCTGCCACAGTCGCATCTATTTTGACCAGAACAAATCAGCTGTTTTTAAACTTGGTCTTGGCCCTTGCATTCACTGGACCTAAGAATTCCTTCCTTCCTCTTATCTGTTCATTGAGTTCACTCTGTCTGAGCCAGAGGGATTTGTAGGGTACTCTCTTCTAGGTGTAGCCTCTCCCTTGGCCTGATCCTTGGTGGGCCAGACTGGAGGCAGTTGCCAATGGAACCATCTCCATTTGGAGATACTCATTCAGGCAAAGCTGCTGATGAAGCATGCTATTTGGTGCCAGATGCTGGGACACAAGTGTGAACAGGAGAGATAGCACCAGTCCCCAAGGAGTTAATCAACTATTGGATAGATGAATGAGAAAGCACACAGTTAAACTATGGAATGAAATGGGCTTGATTATAGAGGTGAGTGTAGGATGTTACAGGAATTAGGCGCCCTCCCTTTGTGTCCCTGTACCGTTTCTGAACCTCCTTCTATTAGCCCTATAAGACAGCTGACCGTTGAATGACATGGGGGTTAGGGGTGCCAACCTAACAGTTGCAAATCTGCATATAACTTTTGACTTTCCCCAAACTTAACTGCTAATAGCCTACTCTTGACTGGAAGCCTTACTGATAATGTAAACAGGTGGTTAACACAGCTTTTATGTATGTTTTATATACTGCATTCTTGCACTAAAGTAGACTAGAGAAAAGAAATGGTTATTAAAAAGATCATAAGGAAGAGAAAATACATTTATAGGACAGTACCGTGTTTATCCAAGAAAACCTGCATTGTAAGCGTACCTGTGAAATTCAAACCAATGTTGTCCAAGGGTCAACTGTACTTTGCGTGTTTTCAGTTTGTCTCCCCAACAATCTCTGAGCTTCTTGAAGGCAGAGACTGTTCTTATTTATTTTATTTTATTTTATTTTATTTTTTAAAGATTTTATTTATTTATTTTGAGAGAGAGAATGAGAGAGAGAGAGCACATGAAAGGGGGGAGGGTCAGAGGGAGAAGCAGACTCCCTGCTGAGCAGGGAGCCCGATGCGGGACTCGATCCTGGGACTCCAAGATCATGACCTGAGCCGAAGGCAGTTGCTTAACCAACTGAGCCACCCAGGCGCCCAGAGACTGTTCTTATTTAAATTGCACCCCTCACAGTCACCCAATGCCCAGCACAAAACTCAAGAATTGTCTGCTGGACAGTGGCACCTGCATGCTTGTGTCCACATGCAAGATGGCTTTGCAGGAGACCCTTTGTTCAAGGCTAATGTGTACCTGTCTGTGTCAGCAGCAGCCCCAAGGAAGTGTCCTGGAATCCTTTTGGGTTGAAGGACACGGGGAAGAACACATGGGAAGTTAGAGGGCTTGTAGGTTCTGGAAATTTTCTACCTTGTTTTGGAAAATGAATATCTTCTCTTTCTATAAGGTTCTTGGTCCTGGGAATAGAGAACTAGGGTCACTCTACTTTGTCCTCATCTTTCCCCTCTCCCTTGAGAACCCCTCTCCTCTGCTTTACCTTTCTTTTTTTTTTTTTTTTTTTTTAAAGATTTTTTTATTTATTTATTTGAGAGAGAATGAGAGACAGAGAGCATGAGAGGGAGGAGGGTCAGAGGGAGAAGCAGACTCCCTGCCGAGCAGGGAGCCTGATGCGGGACTCGATCCCGGGACTCCAGGATCATGACCTGAGCTGAAGGCAGTCGCTTAACCAACTGAGCCACCCAGGCGTCCCTGCTTTACCTTTCTTCTGCTTCTGGTCAGAGAAAGCATTCATTAAAGAAAATTGAATGTTGTTTACAAGTATTACTTACATACATTTAAAATAAATTAATGTTGAGAAACTGACAAGTGAGAAGGAAAAACAAAACCTTGAGTGATCCCACCACCCAGAGCTGTCCGATTTGTTGCTGCACAGTTTCCCAGACTTTCCTCTACATATATATATAGACAAATGTTTGAATAAAGGCTCTGGATTTGGGCTTCCTGACTCTGAAGACAGGCACTTTTTTAGACAATGTTTAACAGCTTACATTCTGGTTGAACCACCAAATACATTAACTAGTTTTGTTATTACAAAGAGTATCATATTTAATGGCATATGGAATCTGCTTTTCTCATTTACAACATCCTGCTGTGTATTATAACATTTTCTATGTCATGAAGCCTTACATTATTCCTATAATAGCAATACAGTCTTTCATTGAATGGATACCACACTTTATTTAATAATCTCCTTGTGCTAGATATTAGGTAGTTTCTATTTTTTTTCTATTTTAAAGACCAGTATGATGAAAATCCCTACATACACGTCTCTATGCACTTACCTGGGTATTCCATTAAGACAGGCTTAGAAGTGGACTCGCAGATCGGGGGTATGCATGTGTGCAGGGCTTCTAGTAGATGTGGCCTCCTGTGAGGGTTACCCCTCGTGCAGTGGGAGAGAGCCCTTGCCTCCACACTCCCATCTGAACCAATACTGAGCTTTTAAATTCTTTCGAAAATTTGCAGAGTAAGGCAAAACTGGTGTCATGTCATTTCTATTTGCATTTCTTTAACTTCCAGTGCGGCTGACTTCATGTATATCCTTTATTGGCTATTCGTATTTCTTCTTTTCTGAGTTGCCTTTTTGTGTCCTCTAAAGCCTCCGTTCTGACTTTGATGGGATGATCGTGGATGTTGCTTAGATTGGATAGCTTTTCTCCTTGGAAGACCTGGACCCATGGTAGCTCTGTGAAGTAATGGTTTCAAGGGGCACGTGCTCAATCTCCTCTGCTACGTATTTGCATTTTCCACTAAAAATGTCTAACAGGTTATAAGTTTGACTTTTCTGCACTTTGCCAGGGATGCGGTTTTAATACTAATGAACATTTTTTGTACATCTCAGTGAGAGCAAAGGCCACTTCCGCAGACTGAGAAATGCTAAATGATATCTGGTTGTATGTATGGTTATATGACCTGGTGCATTCCTGAATTTTCCTCTGTGGCAGGTGTTGGCATAGCTGAGTACACACGTGTGTCTGTCTGCACGTGTCTGGGTCTTGAGCTGAGGTCGGAAAACAGCATATGGGTTTTGGGGTCTCTGTGAACTTACACAAGTACCTTTGTATGCTCACCACCTGAATCTATCTCCTAAGGGACGTTTGGTTCAAAATTCACTTCTTTCAGGAAGACTGCCTTGATTATCCGCCCATCCTCAGGTTATTTCTCTAACTCTCAACTTCCTGAGCACATGTCTTTCACATCTAAACTTGCTAATGCATTGCTAAAAATGTGCCCTCAGTGTAATTCACATGGATTAGTTCTCCCACGAGAACGCTCTGCCTTTGCCTGTGACCATTTGGAAACGAGACTCCAGGCTTTACCACATCCCCTCAAGACAGACCCAACCCGCAGAGCATCAGTGAGTAATAGAAAAACGACTGTGACTTATGGGGAGACGAAGGAGAACGCTACATGATACAACAATAAATAAAGACCGAGATTTTTGTCTTCTCTTGGTAGTGTTCCTCTTCAGTCACGGGCCTCTGGGTCTCCCTCCCCCATTCTCTGAAACTCTTCCTGAGGTGGCCACAGCATATCTCCTCCCTTTCTTCTCAGAGACATTTAGCTTTCTTCTGAATTTCTTAGTCAGAGACATCAACTGATCCTAATGCTTAGGAAGGCCGGCATCTTTTCAACAAAAATGAATCTCTTTCTGTGGGAGAATGTGCTGCTAAAAAAAAAAAAAAGGTTTTCTCTAAGTTGTTCCACCAAGCTATATATAACGAGGATTTGTTTTGTCCTTTCAGCCAGTCTGATGACCAGGAACATGCCTTCCATTCAGTTTGCGTCCTGTCTCAGCCTCCGTTTGTCCCAGTGCTTCCTCCAAGGGCTGTGTTCTCCATAGATGCATGCCCTCCAGTAGGGAAGGTCTTGTCGATTTTCATTACTTAGTACAGCACATGGAACTTAGAAGGGACATGAATACACAGGCAAGTGAATGATGCAGGCTTGGTCTGTGTGTATCATAACGCAGTGAGGAAGATGACGTGACTAGCTGGCCCCCTGCACCGCTGTGGTAACCACTGCCATCCCGGCCTTGGGCGTCTGCTCTTCAAGGATCGGCCATTCACTTCCTTCTACTTCTCTTTTTTCCTGTAGTGGGCTGGCATGGTCTTCTTCTCTAATTCCTTTTGTGTCTTCCTTTATAAAGGGCTGGGCCAATCCAGGAGGGGATTTCCGAGATCTGTTTCCCAGACTATGACCATCATGGCAGCCTACCTCCTACTTCTGCCATCAGTAATGCGGTTCCTCCCAGCCTCTCCTACATGGGACCAGGATTATCTGGGGCCTGCTTCTGAGATTCTGCTCCTCCGCATTTCTCCATAGGCCTCTTTCAACAACACATGGGTCCAGAGGAGGAAGACATTGGGAGACAAAAGTAGAAATACGTTGATTGCATAAAGGGCAGAAGGGTCAGGACAGGGATGTGGGAAGGAAAAGAGGATTCCATAGGGAAGAAAGGACCTGGAAATAAAGACAACTGGATGATTGGGTCAAATCCATCTCTTGGATTCTTTTGTATGGCTACTTCCTCTGTGCCATGGTATTTCCTCATGATTTCATTGTTATTTTTTGGAGACATACAGAATGAAAAATGCCAAGCAAGTGTGACATGATGGGAAGCAACTGGGAGTCAGAAAAGAATTTCAGGATATCTTTTTATCCAATGCCTAAGGGAGTCTGGAGATCCATCAGGAAGATGGGGCCCATCACCCAGATAAACAATCTATCTAAAAAGCCCTGCAGATAAAGAATGTCTCTTGGCTAATTCTCACTCAGGAGACCCTGTGCTTTGCTTTTTTTCTACCTCTTCACCAATAGTGAAATCTCCTAGGATTAGAGGTCATGAATGAATGCTAATTGAAGATTAAGGTTTTCTTTTACAACAGTTTTTAATGACTACAGGTGTTTTTGTCTTCTTTTCCAAGGGCCTCTGATTGTAGGCATTGCAAGCCTGGCGCATCTGCTCTTGCCTGAATCAAACTCATCCTGTACCTCTTCAGCCTAAACCCATGCTTTTTAAAGAAACTTATTTGATTGAGGCAAGAACCCTTGACATGAGATCTACTCTCTTGGCAAATTTTAAAGTATACAGCACAGTATTGTTAACTATCGGTTCGATGCTGTACAGCGGAACCCTAGAGCTTATTTATCTTCTTAGCTGACACTTGATGCAGGTTTGTTGTAACCCTCTATTTCCCCCTTGCCTGGTGACCACTCTTTGGTTCTATGAATTGGACCATTTTAGACCTCATCTCTGAGAAATCATCATAAAAGACAAATCATCATTTGGCCTTCTGTTCACCTAGCAGATGTCTTCAAGGTTCTCAAACCCATGCATGTAAGCCCCTGCCCATTCTTTTGCGACAGGGTATAGGACAGAACTCAGAGTCCTTGCCCACCTCTTCTTTGTTCATATTCTAGCCCTTTCCTGGTAATGCACTGGCCTCCTGGACCCTGGAGCCCTATTCCCCAAACCCATGGTGCTTCCCTAATCTTTTTCCTGTGACCCCCCGCCCTCCCCAGGCCCTACTTCCAGGCTGCCTGGCTCTCTGAACTGCACCTGCTGCTGGAAGCTTGCCTGCCTCCTCCCTGCCCAGCTCTCCTGCCTCTCCAGGCACCCAACCCACACCCCTCCTGCCCAGACCTGCCCCGCTGAGGCCCCTGCCTGGCAGGACATGGTGCCTCTGAGGACTAAAAATAGGACTTGTATAAAAGAACGGTGGGACCCAAATAAAGTCTGAGACAGGAAATATAATGATCCTCCAAAAATATGATTCTGGTGCTTCCACGGGAGCCCTGTATCTGCTTCAAAGCATGTGAACTATCTTTATTTTGCATTCAAACTATCTTTTGGGGCCAGGTTTCCTTCATAACACAGCTTATTGCAAAACGGATCTGAAGCCCTAGGGAGTTTATCTGTAGTTAGGTGTGTTTTTTTTTTTTTTTTTTCCTTTCCAGTAACTGTGGGTCGGAGGTATTCCAGCCATTATTAACTAAAGGACTACTCTGTTTTATGACATCTAATCAGGTGGACGTCCCACTGGGAGAACAGATTGTGTCCCTTTTTCCCCCTCTGAACTGAGGAGATAAAGAGATAAAACTCATACGTTGTTTTATTTTTTTTTTTAAATCAACAGCAGAGTCCCCCATGAGATCTTCATGTGAGCCTATTATGCATGTGAGCCTGGGTTTAATGGGGAAACCTAAGGGCTGGTGAGTGGGACATTCTGTCTCTCAATAGCTGTGCTTGGTCCGGTCCCTTCTTGAAGCACCTCTTAAGACCACTCGTGTCTTGAAGTAGGATTACCTTTTATTTGTCTTGAGACTTCCTCCTTATCCTGGTTTTAGAGCTTTGGGATTTGTCAACAAACCTGTTTTCACTCTGCCAGCACTTTTCATGATGGTATAAGTTCTGATCATATTCCCTCAGGGGCTGCTTTTGTGGGCATCAGCAGATCTCATTCCTTCAGGCTGGGCTCGCCCAGAGGTCCCTCCATCCCCGTGATCCTTTTAGAGTCTATCTGAATGCCTTCTGTCCATTGGCATTTCCATATGTGCATCTGCACCTGTCTTGTCTTCCTTCACTGCAGGTCCCCAGAGGGCAGGAAGCTCTTTCCTAGTAATATCTCAGCCCAGTGTCTGCCATGATGTCATGCCTTGACAAGCACTTCGAATTTTGGTGATTTTGGTGAAGAATTTGTAGCCAGGACTTCAAGGCCAGTTAGTCAGTTTCAATGGCTCTGGCTCATCAGATCTCAGGGCTCAAGGAGCTTCTAGGAAGAGACTCCAGTATTCCAGTAGAGTACTGTCCAAGTTTTGGTGGGAAAGTAGGAGAAGGATTTCAGAGTCTGATTTCAGAGGCTCAGGAAGGTACTCTGTTCACAGCTTTTTGATTTAAGGCATATCCTTTGTTAGAAGGAGGGCCCACCTGGTGTGCTGGGTCATCACACAGGCTCTGGGGCTGGACCACCTGGCTTGAATCTTGGCTCTGCCGTTTCCTAGAAGTGTGACTCGACCTCTTTGTGCATCAGTTTTCCTGTCTATAAAATAGGGATTTGAATAGCACTTACCTAACAGAGTTGTGAAGATGAACTGAATTAATATTTCTAAAGTATGAGAAGATGCCTGGAAAGAGTCAGTGCCCAATAAACAGACAAGCGTAGTTCCTGGGAAAGACACGGATCGAAGTCACACTGAAAAATACCAACATGAGAATGAATGGCTCTCTCCCACCTCATGCAGGAGACAATTAGTAGACAGCAGGAGCTCCTGGTAGCTCAGAGTAGTCAAAAACAGCCCCGGGGAGGGCTTTGTCTCAGGAAACAAATAATAAAAATAACAAAGAATACTACAATCATGTACTGAGCACCTACTCTAGGCTGGACCCTGTGATCAGGGTCATTCAGCCTTACAGCAACCTGGTGAGAAAGAGGCAGTTTCCTTCTGTAGATAAAAAAGCAGAGACTTGGAGAGACTGGTTAACTTGCCCAATAGCACATCGTCAGCAAGGGATAGCACCAGGAGTCAAAGCTGGTGCTCTCAGCCAGTAGATCCTCTACGTTTTCATCTGTGTACCCATCAGTGTAACTTCTGATTTAACTTCATATCTCCAGTGGGTGTCATCATCATCGCTAGGATGCTGGAGTTCATCTTATCAGTTAGTAATTTGGCTTATGGAAAGAGCGCTAAATTAGAAGTCAGGAGACGTAGCTTTTGGTCTAGCTCTACCACCTACTATACCAGCTGGGACCAGCTAGTTAGCCCTGCTGGGCTGTAGCATGGGGACTGATAATGCCCGCCGTGTCTGTCTCAGCAACTATAATGAGCAGCAAAAGAGATCATTCACATTCAAATTCATTAAACAAGGAGTGCTCACTAGAGGCTCAATTCTATTCAACCTGCATTAACCCATATTTTTCAGTATTGTGAATTAACTCAGGAAACACTTAAAAGAGCAAGATAGCATTTTTCCAAGGGCCCGAGTGCCCCCAAGCAGACTAAACATTAAGGCTCCAGAGCTGGGAGACCAAGCCATCTATCTGAGAGAGCCAGCCTTACTCTTGAGACCTTCCGTGTCTTTCAGCCTGCCTCCTCCAACTATTACATGAATAATAAGCATGTTTAGAGTTGCTTCAGAACCAGGACGCCAGCAAAGTTGGGAGGCCAAACTGAAGACCACGAGGATCTCTGTGAAGACGAGGTTCTCACACGGCACTAGGCACTTCTTTCCCCCAAGTCCATCCGCTTGCTGTGGTGGGATGTTGGGTCTGTTCCGTGCTTCACTACGAGGAAAGGTATCGAGATGGAGAGGAAGGATTTGAGAGCTGAAACAATCATAAAAAACAAATCCAGGATCTGTTTTGACTGGTCAGTGCCCATGGCAGGTGGCTTGTTAAATATATTGACTGTCACCCCTGGATAAAGTTTGCCTGTGCTTGGTTTTGCAGAGGATGTCGTTGATTCTGTGTTCTGTCAGGGGCTAACTCTTTTCCCGTTGCCTCCTGGGAACACAGTGGTGGCACAGTAAGTACCATGTGGTCTCAGGGCTGACACACTGCAGCTGATGTCAGGGAGGACCTGAGGGAATGTTTCCATTCAGCTGGCTGACCTCTGAGAACAGGAGCCGGATCTTCTCCAATTCTTCATCATTGGTCCCGTACCGGTGTGTTCAGAAGGTGCTCAATATGCGCTCAGTGAATGAATGGACCCATCAGAAAGCATCCAGGGAGTGCCAGGTTAGATGAGGTGCTGGGTTAGTCCAGGCAGAGAGTGAAGGAAAAAGAAGAAATCACACCTCTCAGAATTTTAGCTTAGGGCAGATGATCCCATCCTGACATGACAAAAGTAAAGGACACACAGATTTTTTTTTTGTGCAAACAATGAGATTTAGTTTTTAAAAAGTAAACGTTATCACGAAGTAAAATGCAAGAACCAGGGGAAATGGAGGGCGAATAGAGATTTTTCTTGGATATCAAGGCCCCAGGGGAAGCAAATTCCTTTGGAAACAGCCCAACGAGGAGCATTTCCCATCCCTTCCTTTTGCAAAGGCTGGTTTTGTTGGGTTTTTAGCTGAGAGCCTCAGGATGGAGGGAGAAGCTATCTTCTCAGCGCAGAGTTTTCTCCCCCTCTTCCAGAGGGAAGGCAGATTTGGGAAGCTGGCACTGCCCCTGCCCAGATGGCAGCCAGCAGCTGGCTCTGGCGAGGGGACATTCTCAGTCTGGGCGGCTGGCTGCCTGGCCCCTCCCGCATCCCCAGCGATGCCGGGCCGCTGGAAAGGAGGGAATGTGAGAGCCCGGCCATGCGGGCCGCTCCTCGCCACCCTGGCCCAACGGTTCTGGCTCTGACCCCCAGGCCTGCAACCCCGGAGTGGGGCGAGTGGACCCAGCGGCACTAGCCCGCCGCCTCGGCCTCCCTCGTCCTGCCTCAGCTGCTGGTCGGACCTGCGCCCAACCATACCACGGCTCCTGACATCTACGGGGCTGCAGCTTGGGGGACAGAAGCTGGTGGTGATTTCCGAGAGACTGGCCTGGCCACGCAACCACAGGCTGATTGGGGTCGCAGGGCCCCAGGTGATCCAGGCGGCCCATGGCTGCCCCTTCTCACAGCAGACACTGCCCCGTCTCCCAGCGGACCCTGGGGGTCCTTGGTTCCTCCACCCCAGGCATATTTTCCTTTCTTCCTTTCTCCCTCCCTCCCTCCTTCCTTCCTTCCTCCCTCTTCCTTCCTTCCTTCCTTCCTTCCTTCCTTCCTTCCTTCCTTCCTTCCCTTCTTTCTCTTCTCACAATGTCTTTCTCGCCCTTTCTTGCTTTCCTCCTCCTTTCTTTCATTCTTCAAACCTGTATTGACGACACATTCTGTATCACTCCTCTGTTCAGTGCCAAGAGTGCACAGATATAATAATAGTTGGCCCTGCCCTTGAGGAGCTCACAACTCAGTGAGGACATTTGCGCACGAGATGGGATGAGTCTATGACAATTAGCGACAATAGAGTGTGTTAAGTACTATAAAAGCACACAAATTACTAGGAAAGCAGAGGAAAGAGCCATTAATTTCTACCTGACCCATTTTGGGGAAAAGTTAGCTGAGGTGCTGCCATTTTTCAATTTAGTTGCTCACTCTGCTTCTTATGTTCCGGAGAAAAGGTTTTATGTCGCTAAGTCTCGTTGGAAAAATGAAAGGTTTGCTTTTTGTTTCAGTTCCTGCTTATGACTCAGGTCCTGACGTTTTGAATTTTTATCAAGTCCGATTTTATTTATTCTTTTTCTTTTATGGATAACACTTTTGTTGCTGTATCTAAGTACTTTTTGTTTGACCCAAATGTTACAAAGATTTTCTCCATATAATTCTGTAATTACATTTACATTTATGATCCATTTTTGTTAACCTTTGTATATGGTATGGATTGAGGTTCGTCTTCTTTTTATTTATTTATTTTAAAGATTTATTTATTTATTTTAGAGAGAGAGAGAGCACAAGCGTGTGGGGGGGAGGGGCAAAGGGAGAGGGAGAGAATCTTAAGTAGACTCCTCACTGAGCACAGAGCCTGACATGGGACTCGATCTCACGACCCTGAGATCATGACCTGAGTTGAAACCAAGAGTCGGACACTTAACCGACTGCACCACCCAGGCGCTCCTTCTTTTTCTAATATTAAAAAAATAGTGTTTCTAGTATCAATTATTCCAGTACCATTTGTTTCAAAGACTATCGCTTCTCTATTGAATTGTCTTTGCACCTTTTCAAAAGTTATTTGACTATATTTGTGTGGGTGTATTGCTAGATTCTTCAAGAGGAGTATTGTTTTTGTAAAGATTTTATTTCTTTATGAGAGAGAAAGAGAGCGAGCAAGCAGGGGGAGGAGCAGAGGCAGAGGGACAAGCTCCATCTCAGGACCCCGAGATCAGGACCTGAGCCGACACTAAGAGTCGAACCCTTAAATGACTGAGTTGTCCAGGTGTCCCTTAGAGGAGTATTTTTATGTGCAATATATTATTTCACGCATTCTCTCTGTCTCTCTCAAAATAAAGGCATTCTTACCATGCAAATAACACCCAATCTATGAACTAGAGTCATGACTTGACTAGGCAAAAGAAAAGAAGTCTGGCAAACCAAGATTAGAATTAACTTTGCCACTGATTGCTGTGTGACTTTCGCATTTGGGACTTTTTGATCTTGAAAAAACACAGGTGAGACTCAATAAGGAGTGTCATAAAGATTAATGAGGGCCATGGCTGGGAGAAGAGCTGGGATTTGCCTCCTCAGCGTCCAGATATTCATGTAATTCCTTCTGTCCTGTTTTACAGTGAAAATATTTGGGGCGGGCAGGGGGGAGCAGCAGGGAGGCTGTGAGAATAAGCATGTTGTTAGACTACAAGCACCTTAAAGGAAGGTCTGTCTTCTTTTGTAAAAGGGAAGCTCTTCCTAAGGTAGGCAGCAAACAGGTCTTCAGTGTCTCTTGTTTACTTTCCGCAGCATGAGGTCAAATACAAGAATTACCCAGGAGAGCCTTATTCCCCGTTACATTCTTTGGCTCTCCTTCACCAATAGAATTGTTCTTTTACAACTTTGGAATGAAAAGCATGCAAAATGGTGTCTTCATATTGCTTAAATATGCTTTCCACCCATGCCACTCATTTCTGATTTTTCATGGCCTTAAACCACCATCTGTTGCGAGGCTGGGAAGGACACTTGCAAGGTTGTCATGCCCTTGCCTCCAGTCTCAGGCTCGCCTGCTCTTGGGCCCATCACATGAAAAGTGGGTTTTTTTTTTTTTTGGCCTTTCTCCGAATCGTTTTGAGAAACTTTGTTCCCCATCCTTGGAACTTTCCTCTTCTGGGCCACGCCCATTCTCCCTCCAAGGACTGTGTTCCTGGGTGATGGTGATGGACAAGGAGCCTTCATTCATGCCAAACACTCGGAGAAGCTCATACCGTGATAACCATTTCGTGTCTTTGATTAACTTGGCTTTCTTTTCCTTCATAAATTGTTCAAATACTTTAAGTCCAAACACTAACACTGGGGACAGCTTGTGATTAACCTCTCTCTACTCCAAGAAGTAGCCAGCATCAGTGATTCTGCCTTCTAAAATAGCTTAACCAGTTTTTAATACACCAAGAAGACTTTTGCCCATAGCCCTCTGGTCATCTATTTTCCTTAATAGCCTTTTATGAGGGACCTTATCAAAAGCTTGCAAGGAAATCCAAGTAAATTATGTTCCTTGGTTCACCTTTACCTACTATTTCATTAACTTTTTCAAAAACAATATGACATAGTTTTCAACATAATTAAAGGGGTTGGGAAAAAGGGAACTTTAACTACCGTTTGACAGTTTCCATAGTTGCTTAGGGGAGCTGGGTCACTGCTCACATTCTGCCTCCGCTTAAGGACACTAATTCATTTCCCAGGCTGTCTGGTGAGGTCAGCCACTAGTTCAAGGTGGAAATGACAAGTTTTTAGGCTTTCAAGTGTGCAGCACTCGGCTCTCCAGAGAGCGTGAAGGAAGGAAACCGCAAGTTTATCCAAGTCTGGCCCAGAGAAAGAGGAAATGATGGGGAAAATCAAGACGAGGGCAGAGGGCGGTGTCTCTGTGGAAGGGAGAGCTAGCCTGGGAGAGTCTCCCATATTCCCAAACAACTCTTTATTGTTTGCATGAGAAAGGGAGGGGATGACCGTAGAATCTGGGAAGATTCTCAGTGTTCCGGGGGAGGTATGGAAGGCCAGAATGCAAGGGTGCATAGAGGCTGGTGGAACGAGAAGGGAAGAATTAGATATGGAAGAACAAGTCATAGCACTATTAAAAATGACGGTTATCATCCTCCTGAGAACTGCAGTTGTATTTGGGTATCTCCTTCGTGTGAGGCTGTGCTGGGCACGTGCGCATGCCCATCTCGTATAAGCATCACGGGTGGGGAGGGACGATAGCATTCCCCTCACTTATAAATGAGAAAAATAAGGCACAGAGAGTTCAAAGGACTTGAAGATCACACAGTTAATAAATTATCACATTTGGGAGGCGACCTCGTCCGTCTAATTCTGAAGCACATGGATTTTCATGTTCTAAACATTCTAATTATGAATTAGCTGTTTTCATGAAGTATCATTACTCAGTCGTTAAAAAGGGGCAGCCGCTATTTAATTTGTATTAATGATTCACAAAGACATTTAAGGTTACAGTCCCTCCAAACAGCTTTATGAATCTTCATTTTCACCAGTCTGGGAATTTGGAAGTATTTGTTTACAAAGGACTCTGGCTGACAGAATGTTAGTAAATTTGGCTTTTAATGTAGAAAGGAATAGTAAAGAAAAGCAGAAAAGCTTTCATTTATTTCTGGCTTACTTCTTGGTTTCCCCTGGCTCCATGCCCATTTTTCCTTATGTCCTGAGGAATTGGCCATTTTTAGCCTTTTCCGCAACTTCAGAAAGCCCACCATAATTGTCCTACCACATGCTTTAGGCTCCACAGGATGTTACAAAGCATTTCTCTAAGTGTCTTCTGAAGACCTGCATGCTCACTTCAGATGCTTCCGTAGGCTGGTTTTCCAAGCGATCACCGCACCTTACTTTCTGTCTTGTGCATGCTTCTTGGGGAATGTCCAGTATCTAAGGGGACAGGTAGGTGTCTGAAGGCACCTGGGCGAGCCTAAGCAGCCCAGCAAATAAGTTCCCCGATCCTGCTGCTGATTTGTCAAGACCATGGTCCTGAAGACCAGGAGCTGAGGAATCAGAAAAGCAACTTGGCCTTTTCTTCAAAGAACTGAATGCACTAATTGGAGTGAATGCAAAAGTGGCAGCCAGAGAGAAAAAAGAATTCTTTCCCTCTTGCATCAAAATAGGGAAACTGAGGGAAAAAGAACAAGTCTCCTGACTTAGGAGGGGAGATAGTGTGGGCTGCTGGATCTCAGTAAGGTCAAATAAAGGCAGAGGTTGGCAGTTTTGACAGGACATTTCAGTGTCCATCTCTGGGCAACAGGAGGCATTAGCCCGGTGCATTCATCAGGGGTGCAGTCATTAGGCAGGGGTCTGTATGAAATGCTGGGCAGGGGTGTGAGACCCTGGGCCATGCAGGGGAACATAAAGGGTCCTACCGAGGTCGTGTTGGTGCATTCCAATATGAGTTCTGGTAAAACTAGCTTTGGTGACCTTGGAAAAATAAATCTTGATTTATTAATCAGAATTTGAGTTTCCTCATCTAGAACGTGAAAATAATGCCTGATTTACTTGGTACTTTGAGGAATACATAAGATAGTATATGTAAAGTCTCTGACAACATGTAGCAAATAATGTCTTTCCCAGGAATGTTTTTTAAAGATTTATTTACTTATTTGAGAGAGAGAGAGAGAGAGCAGGGGGAAGGGTGGGGGGGGGGGGGAAGAAGCAGATTCCCCGCTGAGTGGGGAGCCTGAAGCAGGGCTCGAGCTCATGACCCGGAGATCATGACCTGAGCCTAACTGGCTAAGCCGCCCATATGCCCCTTTCCCAGAAATTTCTGATGTGTTGTTTTTCTAAATAACAAATATAGATTCATAGCACAACTACATGTATGACTTTGTGTTTTTTATCACAGGTATATCTAGGAGATACTGAGGGCTCCATTCTAGACCACTGCAATAAAGCAAATATTGCCATAAAGTGAGTCAAATAAATTTTTTGGTTTCCCAGTACCTATAAAAGTTATATTTATGCTATACTATAGTCGATTAAGTGTGTAATAGCATTATATTTAAAAAACCAATATAAATACCTTGATTTAAAATTACTTTATTGCCAGGGCGCCTGGGTGGCTCAGTCGGTTAAGCAGCTGCCTTCGGCTCGGGTCATGGTCTCAGGGTCCTCAGCAGGGAGAGCCTGCTTCTCCCTCTCTCTCTGCTGTTCCCCCTGCTTGTGCTCTCTCTCTCTCTGTCAAATAAATAAATAAAATCTTAAAAATAAAATTACTTTATTGCCTAAAAAACACAGACCACATCTGAGCTTTCAGTGCCTCATAATAACTGCTGGAGAGGGTCTTGCCTCGATGTTGATGGCTGCTGACTGATCAGGGTGATGGTTGCTGAAGGCTGGAGTGGCTGCAGCCATTTTGTAAAATAAGACAGCAATGAAGTTTGCCACATCGATTGACTCTTCTTCTCATGAATGATTTCTCTGTAGCATGCGATACTGTTTGGTATCATTTTGCCCACAGGAGAACTTCTCTCAAATTTGGCATCAGTCTTCTCCAACCCTGCCACTGCTTTATCAACTAAGTTTATTGTAATATTCTAAACCCTTATTTGTCATTTCAACAGTCCTCACAGCATCTTTACCAGGAGTAGATTCCATCTCAAGAAACCACTCTCATTGCTCACCCTTAAGAAGCAGGCTTCATCCCTTAAAGTTTTATCATGAGATAGTAGCAATTCAGTCACATCTTCAGGCTCTACTTCTGATTCTAGTTCTCTTGCTATTTCCACCACATCTGCATTTACTTCTTCCACTGAGGTCTTGAACTCCTCGGAGTCATCCATGATGGTTGGAATCAACTTCTTCCCAGCTCCTGTTCATGTTGATATTTGGGTCTCTTTGCATGAATCATGAATGTTCTTAATGGCATCCAGAATGGTGAATTTTTTCCAGAAGGTTTTCAATTTACTTTGCCCACATCCATCAGAGGAGTCATGATCTATGGCAGCTACAGCCTTATGAAATGTATTTCTTAAATGATAAGACTTAAAAGTCGAAATTACTCCTTGATTAGTGGCCATCTTGTTCCAAATCCAGATCCTTGCATGTCCTCTGACCTCTGCAGAATGGATGTTGTGTTAGCAGGCATGACAATAACATTAATCTCATTGTACCTCTCCAGCAGAGCTCTTGGGTGAGCAGGTGCATGGCCAATAAGCAGTAATCTTTTGAAAGGAATCTTTTTTCTGGGCAGTAGGTCTCAACAGTGGGCTTAAAATATTCAGTAAATGATTTGTAAACAGATGTGCTGTCATCCAGGCTTTGTTGTTCCATTTCTAGAGCGCAGGCAGAGTAGATTTAGCATCATTCTTAAGGGTCCTAGGATTTTCAGAATAGTACATAAGCACTGGCTTTAAGAGAAAGTCACCAGCTGCATTAGCTTCTAACAAGGGTCAGCCTATGCTTTGGAGCTTTGCAGCCAGGCATTGATTTTTCTCTCTAGCTATGAAAGTTCTAGGTGGCACCTTCTTCCAGGAGAAGGCTGTTCTGTCTACCTTGAGAATCTGTTGTTAACGTAGCCCCCTTCAGGAATTCTCTTAGCTAGATCCTCTGGATAACTTGCTGCAGCTTCTCCATCAGCACTTGCTGCTTCACCTTGCACTGTTATGTTATGGAGACGGCTTCTTTCCTTAAACCTCATGAACCAACCTCTGCTAGCTTCAGACTTTTCTTCTGCAGCTTCCTCACCTCTCTCGGCCTGCATAGAATTAAAGAGAGTAGGAGCATCGCTTTGGATTAGGCTTTGACTTCAGGGAAGGTTGTGGCTGGTTTGATCTCCTATCCAGACCACTAACACTTTCTCCATATCAGCAGTAAGGCTGTTTTGCTTTCTTACCATTTGTGTGTTCACTGGAGTAGCACTTTCAATTTCCTCCAAGAACTTGTCCTTGGCATTCACGACCTGGCTAACTGTTCAGTGCAAGAGGCCTCGTGTTCAGCCCATCCCAGCTTTCAACATGCCTTCCTCACTAAGCTTCATCATTTCTACCTTTTGATTTAAAGTGAGAGACCTGCGAATCTGCCTTGCACTTGAACACTTAGAGGCCATTGCAGGGTTACTAACTGGCCTAATTTCAAAACTGTTGTGGCTCTGAGAATAAGGAGGACTGAGGAGAAGGAGAGAGATGCGGAATGGCTGGTTGGTGGAGCAGCCAGAACACACGTAAGATTTGTCTCTCAGATACTGTCTTATATGGGAGTGGATCATGGCACCCCAAAACAATTACAATAGTAATGTCAAAGATCCCTGATCACAGATCACCATAACGAAGATAATAATGATGAAAAAGTTTGAAATATCGTGAGGATAACCAAAATGTGACACAGAGACACGAAGTGAGCAAATGCTGTTGGAAAAATGGCACCGATGGACTTGCTCTGTATAGAATTGCCACAAACTCTCAATCTGTAAATGATGAAATATTTGCAAAAAAAAGTGCAATAAAATAAGGAATGCCTCTGTTCTCTCCATCGATGGTAAAGAAATAAATTTTTAGGTGGAAATGTAGTGACTGAATTTTTTTCCCTCCAAGTGGACTTATGATATAACCCCCCCAAATTTTATAATTTAATAATAGATGAAAAGCCTTATAAAACTATATAATTTAGATGACATTACATGTATTTCTATTCACCTGCATTATATCACTTAAAGCATGGGCAGGGCTTCTGGGCATTTTGACCAGCAACTTTGCATCATTAATAGAGTCCGGGTTAAAAATCACATGCACTACACTCAGCTGAGTTAAAAGCATAGAGCATGTTACTTTTTGATGTAATTTTTCATTTTGCTCTGATCCCTTGTCCCTTTCTTATGGGAAAGTGGAGGTGCACAAGATGCGACTTAAAATTGACAACTAAAGGCAACCCTTTCTCACATTAATAATAGCCTCTTTGGGGTCAATGTCAGTCTTTTAGGGCTTTTCTTCTCCCCTCCCACCTGCCAGCTATGGACAGCATTTGGGCTTGGGAGGAGGCTGTCCTGTGGGTGGGGAGAGAAGCTTGGGTTGGCTTGTTCCCTCTAAGTCCTTGCTAGTCTTTGCTGCAAGATAGGTTTGGTCTGTTCCCTGGGTACACTGGGCTGGTGGCCACAAAGGAGTAGCTCTTTCATCTGGTCTTTTGGGATTTGCGTTTAATCCTGCCCATGGTCCTGGTCATTTGCCTCTAGTGGTGGAGTCCTTGCACTCTGTGGCCGTCTTGTTCCTACTCCAGATCCCTGCATGTCCTCTGACCTCTCAGTACCACTGTGTTGTTTCACAGGACCTTATGGGAACTTCTGGATTCCATGTATACCGAGTACAGACCTTGGGAAGCCAGGGCACCTCAACAACTCCCTCAACCAGGTTAACCTACCATATTGTTGAGGTTTCAATACACATGCAGGCATTGGGGGGAGGGGCGAGCAGGATTGAAATTCTCCTGGTATGTTCACATTGCTCTGGGGAGTTCCTAGTGCGGGTCATGAAAAATCAGGGATATATGTACCTGCTAGTTTCCTTTTTTTTTTTTTTTTTTCACATTTTCCTCTTCTTCTTCCTCCCTGGTACAGAACAACTTCAAATTTTCTCCCCAAGCAGGTAAGAATGCCCCTTGTGTCATATTCTAAATTCTTTACTCCTGTAAAATTCCATATTGTTACGCCAAGTACAGCTTTGCTTACATACATAAAGGGAACTTTTGAAATTTAGAAGTCCCTTTTTCTCAAAGCTTAGCTTTCAAGATGATCATTTTATTAAGCACTCACACACACAAAAGGAAATACTAATTTGATAAATTTTGGGCAATGACTTTCTTTTTCTTACTGGTATTTTGTCTATCACTTAAAAACTGGGAACCATAGATTTGATGGATGGAAATCCTAAGGAATCATGATTTAAAGGAAGAGGGAAATTATTTCACTTTAACTTAAAAAATGATACCTGTTAGGTATTGGAGATTACCCACCCTGGTTGTTTTAAGCCATTCAGCTACTTAAGGGGACCTTAGGGGAAGCTTTAGGGAAGGAAGGTGCTTTCCTGAATGACCCATCAAAGCTGTAAGCGTATCACCAGTGCGTGCTGAGCCTGGAAAAGTGGGCATTTAGACAATGACTATGTTAAAACTTCCAAAGAGGGCTTTTCCTAGGCTGTCTGCCTTTCTGATCACTAGATTTCATCGAAACATCTACTAATTTCCTTCCTTATGGATTCGTATCAATTCGTTGTAAGAATTGATCAGCAGTCTTCTTTATCTCTTTTTTAAGGAGGTGAACTTCTACTCACTTGGCCTGATTTGAAGACTACAAAAAGCTGCAATTCTGCTGAGCAAAACTTTTTCAGAACTTTATCAAACAAATTAACGTTTAACCAATATTCCCTGGGCGCCTGCCATGTGCCAACCCACTGTCCTAGGTCCTTGCCATGGCTCTGTCGTAGTATCACATATGGAGTAGAAAAAGAGAACATTTGAGAAGGGAAATAGAAAGATCAGGATTATTGCATTGGAAAAACACCAAATACATCATACCTTATCAAAATCTCACAAAAGATATACATTTTTAAGTTTTCCTCTGTGTACAAATTTAGCAGTTAATAGAATCTGTTGTAACTATGTCCACATCACTGCCTTCTGGAAACAATGATCCTTTTGGGACTGGGATTTTGCCCTTTTTCGTTTAAAAATTAAGCATCATTTTACTCAGAATGAATGTACATCTTTGGTGATAAAGTTCATTTCTCTTTAGTTGCTCTCCTCTCCTGTCTGACTGGTCTCCTCAGTGTTCTCTACCAAGCTTTTTGCAGAAACACCTCCTTTCCTCTGGCATCCTCCAAACTCATGGGATCACCTTCTTCATGGAACCTTGTTTGACTCATCCAGCCAATTCTCACATGAATTCCTTCTTTGAGTTCCTATCACACTTCTAGTTACCCTTACATAGTTGCCTCAAAACTAGATTGAGGTTGGGGCCTGTCTTAAATTAAATTTCTTTGTATCTTCCATAATGCCTAGAAAAATTATAGGCCTATTGTAGGCATAAATAAATAAAGAGGAAGGTGTAGACTTATTTAGTACACTCAGGGATGATATTAAAATTGTCAGTACCTAATATAGTATGAACACTGACCATTGAGGATACTGCTACCAATTCATATGGTCTGAGTATCAGCCATGCTGTGTGTGTGTGTGTGTTTGTGTGAGATGTTCACACTATTATACAGGTTAGATATATTATCCTCCATTTCACAGATGAGAAATGAGGGAACTGAGTTTCAGAGATGTTCAAATTACTTGCTCAGGACATACAACCAATGGAAGACCCTAGATCTCTTTCACTCAAACCCTTGCTCTTTCCACTCTACTACTGCACTGATTACTACTTGCTGGCAGGTCAGGTCCTCTGTCCCCTTAGATTGAGGTGTGCCTTTCAAAGAAGAGGGAGTTGGGTGACTGGTGAGTCTGACTAGAGTGTGTGGATAACCAGCTCACTTACACTAAGCCATCTCCATCGTGGGGACCTGCATGGTCATGACTAATTGTCATTTATGGCCAGTTTACACAGTAATTGCTTGTGTTATACAGATTTGGTTGGAGAAAGTCATCTTTCAAAGCCAAAGTTCTGGTAGCTTGTTGGATGATTCACAGTGGGTCTCGTGACACCTCTTACTGTTTTAATTTTATATTGTTTGTTAAGTGGGAAGAAAATTATACTTGCCTTAAATTCTTCATAAGTAATTTTAAAGTGTTTTGAACCTACATTTTTAATATAAAAACAAGATGTCTTTATTGTCCAATAATGGACATCTCGTTGGTGACTGAGAAAAGAAAGGTAATCTCTTCTCAGTTTGGTCAGTCATCAGTAAGGAGTCAATGAAACATTACAAATAATGACACATTATCACACAGAAAGGAGAGCTAAAAGCTCATCAATCCCATTTCCTGTTCCTGAGCACATGGGAATATTTTATTTCCTCCTTGCTAGGTTGGGGTCATGTGACCGGTTCTGGCCAAAAAAAATAGGACAGAAGAATATATGCCACTTGTAGCCCTGCCCCTTAAAAACATCTTAAACAGTATTCGGGCTTCCCTTCCCCTCCCACAGTGTTCAGTTGCCACTGGTTTAAGATTCTGGCATCACAGAATGGAAGGAGTGTGGGTTCCTGAGTCACCACTTGGAAGAGAGCCTCCAAGGAGAGCTACCAAAGTTGCATTGATAGTGGCATGAGGGAGAAATGAACTTACGTGTGAGACCACTGAGATAGTTATAGTAACAGGTATTTATGGCTCTAATATAGAAACTGGTACCAGAAGTGGGGTGTTCGCATAACCAAATCATATTCCTTGACTGTTATGCTCTTTTAAATATGTATCATTTGTTTAGTAGTTCAGCATCAGGCAGAAAGGCAGCTAATATCAGAAAACAGAAGACAGAAATTCAGGTTATGCAGTGACAAATCATTTAGTATAACTATTGCCTGCTATTAGTTAGAAGATAGCCAACATGCACAGTTTATACATTTAGGGGAAACGGTTAAAAACAGAATTTCAGCAGTGTTTTTAGTATCACAAGAAAGATGTGTATTACAAGAAGGAGATGACTCAGGAAAGCACCATGAGTTTGCAAGCAGAAATAGAATACAGAATCCAGAAATTTGGGCTGTACGATTGGAAGAAATAAATTTATTTTAGATTCACACAGTAAGCCATGGTACCAAGAAGGGCTTTAAGTGACAAATATCTAGTAAAAGTTCTCAATTGAATGGAATTATTTGAGACAAAAATCAAATCAAGGGTATGGCCTTCCCATCTATTATTTCTGAGAGCCTTAATGCCTTTAGATAATTATATTAAGAGAAAGAAAGGCATGGAGGAGAAGATGCAAAGAAAAAATCTAGATTTGATAACAATGTCTAGAAAATAACTGGGTATGGTTGCTGGCACATGGACCTGAATGGAAGCAGGTATACCCTATGCCTTCTAAGTTTTTGAGGATTGCATTACCAAAGAATCCAGGGGCCTACACCTAAAAAATCCTTCCTTGTTCAAGGCTTAAAATAATTCCTAAGTTCCCAACCCATTCCAGACTGAGCAGAAGTCAAGCTTTTAAAGTGTCACTGTTTTGAATGAAGGGTGTTCCCCCAAACTCACTTTACATGTGGCCAAGGAAAAGAACAAAGAAGGGAATCCTTTCTAGAGCAAACTCCACACACATCCACCATGTACGGAGGGTATGGACATCACAGTGCTGACCCAGAAGGGTTTTAGTATGACTGTGGACCATAATGCTGCATGTTGTCCATTCTTTCCCTTTTCAAACAGATTATTTGTTGTTCTTTTCCATTATAAATGGGTTGTGATTGTGGGGAAGTTGAGAAGTAGATAACTTGTCTTTTTTAATATGTGGGCTACCATACCTAGAGGTACTGTATCAGACTGATGGTGAAGACTGATGGTGAATACCCAAGTATTCTGGACATTGATCTGAAGGTGGTGACTGGATGGGATCTTGACTTGTGAGGTGAGTGTGCTCTGTGAGTGAAAGGAAGAGTATAATGGATATTGGATGTACAGAAGGGCAGACTATGGCAAAAATCTTTCAGTGTTCACCATTTGGGGTTTTTCTTGGACACAAGGAAGGCTACATCTCCCAGGCTGCCTTGAAGTTAGATGGGCCATGTGATCCTGAGCTTTGCTCAGTGGAATATGGGCAGATGATTGTTACTTCAAGGCCACCTGTATTAAAATCTGGTACGTCTTGTTTTTCTTTCATCTGAATAGCTGGAAGCAAAGGACTGAAAGATGGACAACCACACAATGGAAGGAGCCCAATCTACACCAGATGTTCGTGAGTAAGTAATAGCCTTGTACCAGGTTCTAGTACTCATATTTGGAAATTGTATTTTATAGCAGCCTGGATTGATTACCTTAACTAATACACTAGAGCTGGAAGAGCTCTTCATTTCTCTTGAAAGGAGTGAAATCATCCTCCTACCCCATCATCATCATCATCACCATCATCATCATTGTTCAAAAAATACATTTTGAGTATCTATAACTTGTCAGGCACCGTGACAGAGACTGGAAGGCAAAAAGGAATGAAACGTTGTTCCTGGTCTTGTCCATAATCTGGTGGAGAAACATATAGATAAACAGATAATGACATCAAGAATTATACCGTAAGTGTCACACCATTAACATATGACATAGTTCATTCTGTATGGAGGTTGGGTGGGGCAGTGAGAGGTACAGACCTCACAGAGGAGGTTACATATGTATCAGGTTCTAAGGGATGAAGAGGGATTTTCTAGGCAAATAGGGCAGGTGGAAGGCATTCTAAGTAGAAGTAACAATTAGTTTGAAGGCATGCAGATATGCAAGTCAGGAAAATGAAATTGATTTCTACACTTGGAGATGGAAAACATATTTATCATTCTCATCATCATCCTCAAATGTATCATCCTACCATCAAAATTATTTATTAATTTCCATACAGAGTGACCACGTGGATTTGATCCTGTTCTCCAGAGGATCTCAGCCCAAGGGAGTGTAGGTAGCAGATTACACACTGACCAGGAGAGTTGCCCTATAGAATGCTCTATTATTTCCTTGCTATGTAATATGGGCCAAGTCACTTGACTTGTCTTTATCTTACTCATACTGTTGTACCCAAGAGAGAACTCATATTTATCCTTTCTGACTTGAGGAATTGTTATGCAAATATGGTAAATAAAATATGTGAAACCTGATTTGAAAAAAATATACAAAGACCATACTATATATGTTTATATTTTACAAAGACAGTTAATGAAGGATGGGTGGGGTGGTATGGGCCATGGTCCACAGCTGTTTCTATTGTCATCCCATTAAAGGACCCATTTTACTTCTTTCTGGTGGCAGTTGACTGGTATCCTCAGACAGATCCTACCTGTTGGTGGTACACCGGGAGGGAGAGCCACTCTCGGGGCATGGGGACACATTGACAGGGAGAGGGCCATGTGGCCGTCCAGACCAGGTGGACGTGTTTACTCAGCGTGCATGAAGGCAGCACAGCCTGAGCAGGAAGAGGGATCAAAGTTTAAGAAGGAAATAAACATTTTAGTCAGAGGGTGGCTGGTTTGGGGGGTGAGTGGGTAAGGCTCTCAAAAGGAAAACCAATCACCAGACCTGAGGCCCAGTCAGGATGTAGAATGTAAGTGAGTAGGGACCAGTGGTTCAGAACTAAGGGTTCAAACAGTGAAGGCATCGGAGGACCACCTATCACAGTAGTCCCTTCTCAATGGCCTGGATATTTTTTGGATCACACCTTTTTCTATGGCAGGATAGCACACTTTCATTTATACATAGGCATCTAGGACATGGCAAAGAGTTTTGAACCTCAGTCCTTACCCTGAGAGCTCCAAGTAAAATAAACGCTTGGTCAGTTGCTTCCTGCCATCTGCCTTCCTCCCCATTTCTACTTGTGGAACACACTTTACAGCTTCAGCATGGCAGTGACTCTCCATCTATCAGTGCCACCCAAGGAGGCCATGCAGCAGGCTTGGGAATGCCATCGGCCCCCTTGATTGGCAGTAAGTGCCTCAAATACCCCATTTTCTTCTGGTGGTCCATCACTGAGCTGTGAGGCATGCAGTTCTCTAAAAACCTTCTTAAGCCTATAGAGATCATTATAATCTATAGCCTTGCAAGGACATGAGTCCCACATAGACAGCTACTTTGTCAAGTAGCACTTCTATGTCTTTGAGATCCTAAACCTGCCTCATTGAAGCATGAATGCTTCTAGTGTTTTGTTTTGTTTATCATTACAATAGACATTTACTTAAAGTAATACAGGGACACCCGGGTAGCTCAGTTGGTTGAGTGTCTGCCTTCCACTCAGGTCATGGTCCCGGGGTCCTGGGGTCAAGTCCTGAGTCGGGCTCCCTGCTCAGCGGGGAGTCTGCTTCTCCCTCTGCCTGCCACTCCCCCTGCTTGTGCTCTCTCTCTGTCTCTCAAATAAATAAATGAAATTTAAAAAATCTTTTAAAGTAATACATTTGCAGCTCAAACAGTTCTAAATTGTACATTTCAGGTTTACCCAACTTCTTAAAAATATTTGAAGGCAGCAGCAACCACAGATTTCCATTCCATGGTTATTTCTTTGCCCATTCTTCTCTCCTTTTTCTTTCCTGAATAACTTCTTTCAGATATGGTTCAAGGTAGAATTTAGCCGCCTCATATTTTGTCCACTGCTCTTAAAGAGCAGATCTGCTGCCGCATGGTCAGGTCCAGGGCTCTCTCAATGTGAAACATCCTGTCATTATAAAGGTTCTCAGGAAGCCTTCGTGTGGCCTCTTTCACATCATCATTCTCGTATGCTGTATCATCTCACATTAACCCCGGTTTATGGAACCCTACAGCATTGTAATAACATTTTCAAATACCCTCCAGCCACCGGCTTGATGTTGCAACCCGAGACCGCAGCATTGAATGCTTCTAGTATTTTGCAATTGGGTAAGCCATTTCATTTTTATCTGCTGAGATCTTAAAGATTGTGGCTGAGGTCTAGAGCTTTATCTTCGTAACCTAGGCCTACATGACATTACCTAACTCAAAGTCACTAGCGATGCATCTGAGAAGTTCATGCCAACCAAAACCCAGCCTAGGGACTTGGGTGACATTGCGGCCCATCCAACCCATCGATAAATCCTTGAAGCTTTAACCCTGCCCTCCTCCTCCCCCTATTTTGCAATGCCCTCTCTTTTACTTTGCATTGGCATTAATGGTATAAAGAGCTACCTTCTCATCTGAGTAATGCTAATTCACCTCCATCCCTGGTCATTTGCTACCTATTAGAAATATCCTGACAGCCTGCATCTCATTACCATCGCACCAGGTCCAGCTCCCAAGAATAACCTTCTAAGGAGGATGAAATGTACGCCTGTGGCATCTAATACCAGGGCATTCACATTCATATTTTTAGCAGCATATATCAGTGAGCCCAACCTTTAGTGTACTCTATGTACTTTTAATAATCTCCATAAAAGCCTGATTTCCAATCCCTAGGCTCAAGCTGACAGTGTAAATAAAATCACCCAAATCCACAGGGTAAGAGAAATGAAAATGACAAGGATTAAAATTTGGTCAAACCTCTTTCTTTTTAAAAATTCTGCTTCCCTTCCAATTGGATCACGACCCTCTGTGTGCTCAGCTTAAGACCAGACGGTATGCTTTCACTTTTATTCCTCTCTGCCACAGGCTTACAGTATTTAGTGAGAGTCGGTAAAGAATGTGTGCTGGGTAGAGAGTTAATACCATAATCCCCTATCGTTGGGGTCAAATGCTGAATAGAGCAAAAGAATTAGAAAACATGTTACATACAATGGCAGGAAAAAATGCATCAGCACGCTGTTCTGTGAACGCTAGCATCCATCACCCGCAAGGGACGGCCATGAGGTAACAGAGTGCGTGAGAGATGCGGAGTTGGAGTCTACTTGTGCTCAGAAGCCGCGTGGAGACCTGAGCACAAGTCTTAATATGCATATACTGTGGGAGGTGTTTGTCACCATTTCGAATTGCTTCTTTCCAAGTACCTGCTTGGATTTAGTTCCTAAGTAACACATTTAGCCGCTAAATTGTTTCACAGAGCTGAACCTTCAGCTATCTCTTTTCACTCTCCGGCAATGGGTGTGAATATTGTTCTCAAAATGCTGTAATACATCTGTCTCTGGAGGGTTCTCTTAACGAACGAGTAGAAATTTGAGGCACCACGGGCAAAAAGGGTTGAACAGCCACCTTCCATTGTATCTTGGGAAAGTCAACCGAATTCCCCTGGAGTAAGATTACAAGCAAATAAATAACTTTGTCTGGAAGTTCTACATAGAGAAGTGTGTGTGTGTGTGTGTGTGTGTGTGTGTAAATGGTTTAACCAAAAAGTGACAAGTCGAATTTATTTTATTTTATTTTATTTTTTATTTTTATTTTTATTTTTATTTTTTATTTTTTTAAAGATTTTATTTATTTGACACAGAGAGAGAGACAGCTAGAGAGGGAATACAAGCAGGGGGAGCAGGAGAGGGAGAAGCAGGCTCCTGGCTGAGCAGGGGGCCCGATGCGGGGCTCAATCCCAGGACCCTGGGATCGTGACCTGAGCCGAAGGCAGACGCTTAACCGCTGAGCCACCCCGGTGCCCCTCGAATTTATTTTAAATAACACCCTTTGAAGTAGTAATTATTATGGATCAACATTTTAAAAATTTTGTTTTATTTTTACATTTACATATAGTAAAATTCTTTGGAGTATCGAGTTCTATAGTTTTGACAAATGCAGAGTTGTGGGAGCATCACCACAATCAAGATACCGCATGGTTCCATCACCCTCAACAATCCCTTGTGCTGTTTCTTTGTAGTCAAACCTTTTACCCCCAAACCTACAAATCTTAAATTCTTATCTATGATTTTACATATATATAGCTTGTACAATGATCAAAATGATAACCTAAAATTGTATTTTTATATAATTTATATGTAATAAAAAAGCCCCAAACAACATCATCTGCACATTTAAATAAGGTCATATATATATATATATATATATATATGTATATACACACACACATAAATAACTAGAGAGCCGATGTTCTCTGATCATAAAAAGGCTTACTTATTGCTCAATAAGTTCAGTGGGTGCGGGAGAGTCACCTAACCCACTATTGTGTCAGTGTGAACAAAAGTGCTTATTAAATGTATATTGAGTTGATTATTAAGCCATGGGTTGAGTAATGATTTTTATTTAAATTTTTAAAAGCTCATGACAACTGTAACTAGAAATGTGACATTCATAGTGTTGTAATTGTACCTTAAACACAGCCAAGAAGGAGAAGTGAGGTTTAGGGAAGGGGGAGAAACATAGTGTGTGTGTGTGTGTGTGTGTGTGTGTGTGTGTGCACATGTATATGAGATGACATCATACATTTGCTAGCTCACCAATGATAAAAATTGACTTGTTTCTGCACATAACCAATACTGTGTATGTATATGACTCAGTGATTAAAAGCTAATGGCCTTAAGGAGAAATTATTAGAAACATTACTAACTAGGGTTTTGAGTTATATTTGTGAGGATAATCTTTGTTTATTTAAATAAGACACCAGGATTTATATGAAAATACTGAGCAAGATTGGATTCTAACCAGGAAGTATAAGACATGTTATGAGTAACTCAGCATATCCCCTCTTTCCTGCAGGGGCAGATTGATGAAATTACTAAAGAAATCTTATTTCAAGCAAATAAGTCATTATTGTTTAAAACAGAAATATTAAAGTGTCCTTAATTTTATACATTACCTTAACTACATTTCTATTAGCCCAAGGTCAATCTCCCAGTCTTCTTTACTGGCTACTCCTCCTCCAGTTGATACTCCTTTTCTCATACTTCACTCATTTTCATGGAGAAATCATTTATACCCAGAATTAGAGATTCTCAATCTCATCTCCAACCCAGGTTTTCCTCATGAGTTACAGACACATATTTCCAGCTTTTACTTGATATCTCTCCCTGGATATTCCACAAGCCCAAACTTAAATTGTCCAAAATGGATCTGAATATCAGTCAAACCAAATGGTTCCTCCCCCATAGAATTTTCCATATGCTTCCATTAGCTCTTATCTCACTTCCTGTTTCTTTCACTGGACTGAAGGCAACGAACGTGTCTTTTCCCTAGTGCCTGGCACAGTGCCTGGCATCTGGTAGGCATTTATAAATATTTGTGGAAGGAATGAGCGCACATGACACTCATATGCATATAAATAGGGATTTATTTCCACCCTAAACCCCAGTGTTTATGAATGGTTTTTAAATGGATGAGTAGCTCCAATATACATATAGATATAAGCATTTGTTCTCACATCAACCACCAACTACCATGTCTACATAATGTCTGGAGATCAAATAATGTCTGTTTTATGCAGCAGGGAAAACAATTAGCACATTTCAGGGTTTTTTTCTATTTTTTCTCATTGAAATCATATTCTTTTTAAATTCAATATATAGCATAAACATTTTCTATGTCTTAGAAAGCTCTAGATACTATTTTCACTGATTGAATAGTAGTGCCTCAGAAAGAAGTCCTTCTTGCTTCTCCAAAAGGTTAGTTTGAAGCATTATGAGGACCTCATGTAGAACCTACTCCTATTCAACAGTCTGGACTCTCCCCAGTGATTCTCAGTGTGGTCCCTAGACCGGCAGTATCAGCAGCATCTAGGAACTTGTTAGAGATGAAAATTCTTGGGCTCCATCCCACACTTTCGGAATCAGAATCGCAGGCATGGACCCCAACAATCTGTGCTTTAACAGGCTCTCCAGGTGATTTCAATGCACAGAAAAGTTTGAGAACCACTATCCTACACTTCCCAGTGAAAGAATCCTCCTGAACTTTTTTCCCACCCATCTCCCCCATTCAGTTACGTGCCTCATTAGTTTCGTACCATGTTCATATTGAAAAAAGCCTTCTATGTTTGACAATGAGTCTTTAGGATAGGGCCTGGCTTCTTGTACCTAAGATGTAAATATAAATGTGATTGTAAGGCAGTAGTTTAAATTTTCTTCAAAGGAAATACTCTACAGAAGCCCGTGTGTGCTCATGCATGAGCTCGCGCGCATGCGCGTGTCGTATAAACAGGAATTGCTGTGATTGAATGTGGTTGAAAGGGTGGGGGAAACACAGTCTGTCCACTCCACCAGGCTTCCTCCCACCCAACCCTTTTCTCCGTGACTCCTCCAGGGAACAGAACCTGAAAACCGCAGAGGCAGTGGAAAGGGAACTAGATGAGGAGTCAGCGGACCTGGGCTCCAGTTTATTCCTTTGGGCAATTCATTTAGCATCTCCGAGCCACATTTTCGTTGTCTGAACATGACTTGTCCAGTTGGAAGTTTGTTTGTTTGTTTATTTATTTATTTATTATTGTTTAGCTTCTGGTACAAAGAGATCTGGGCTGTCTTGAAAGTTCTCCCTTCCTTGGAGACACAGGAATAAATGTTGGCTCTGTCATTGCTAGTCTTCTGTCTTTTACTTCAGTATTGACTTCCAGGCATTAATGAATAAACAGGGCCAGGCTGCCACCATTAGGAGTGCCAATAAAGAGAAGAAAATCTTCCACCAGAGTCACATTAACATTGAACAGATTTTCAACCCCAGCATTTGATGGGGAGTGTGGGCCGACGATAAGGGCATATGTGAAGAATTTAGAGAGTATAGCAAAACATTGTTGCATTGGCCTTTTTTGCAGCCTCCCCTCCACCTTCTCTTTCATCCCTCTGCTCTCTTCTTGCTCCTTCCCCTCCTTCCTCTTTCGTCCTCCTCTTCCTCAGAGAGCTGGCAAAGTACTGGCCTATAGTCACTCTCCCCGTATTACATTAACCTGACTCTGTATGTCCCTGTTACTCTCAAGGCCAAAATCCACAATGGGTAACAAAGTGTCCAGGTGCCCCCAAGTATCCAAGTATAGTAAGTGTTACGTTCACACTCCCTCTTGCAGGGATCTCTGTATTTCCATCTTCTTTCTCCCTGACTTTCTCTTGCTCCCTCCCGCTTCCTTCTCTTCTTCCTTTCAGTTCCCCTGAGGCCACTTCTGGGAGACAGTTCTGAGCTTACCGGTGACTATCAGGGTGAAGGATGGGAGGTGAGCCCAGAACTGTGCTATGTCATGGCTCTAGGACGAGATGTTTGTGTCCCTCCAAAATTCCTCTGTTGAAAACTAATGCCCAGGGTGATGGTATCCGGAGGGGGGGCATTTGGGAAGGGATTAGTCAGGAGGGCAGAGCCCTCATGAGTGGGATTAGTGCCCTTCTCCCAGAGCCCACAGAGCTCCCTCCTCCCTTCTGCCAAGGGCAGATATAGTGAGAAGCCAGCCATCTGGGAGCCAGTAAGAGGGCCCTCACCAGACTCCAAGTCTGCCAGCGCCTTGGTCTCGGACTCCAACCTCCAGAACGGGGAGAAACAATTTTCTAAGCCATCCAGTCTGTGGTACTGAGTCACCAGAACAGACAGAGACACCCGTCCTGATGGAAAGTAGGGTTTGCACGTGTGTGGAAGGGAGGTGGTGGTGGGAGAGCAATGGAGACCTGAGGGAGCAGGGTGGGACTGGCCTTATAACTCTTGAAACTTTACTCCCACAAAGTCTCCTGTGACACCTCTGGAAAGGTCACTCTGGCCTCTGCTCAGCCAATGGCGAGGGGCTCATTCTCTGAGATGCGGAGACCTTGCTCCATCCGTCATTCCCTGGTGTGTCAGAGGTTTTGACAGAAATACCAGATGCACTTTAATTGAATTTGTGGACCAAAAATGGCCTGACAGGGAAAGCATGTTGATAAAAATCTATGTTGTAGTTACATTTTACATTTACACTGTACTACTTATGCACATACAATTACTTTTTAAAATGGGATTTAAAAAATGGAATCTATATGTCTGTGCTTTTGTTTGCTTTTATCAAATGGAAAACTGAAGTACTAGACTGCTTGGTTTGGACAGCTGGCTGCTTTATCCACCCCCTTTTCCTCTCTCTCCTGTATTTTTAGCTCCCCTCTCCCTCAAGCCTTTGTCTTCTTCTTTTTTCCTCATGTAAATGGGTACAAATTTCACCTCACCTATCTTTTGCCCTTGTGCTTCTTGCTAACCACTGGTCTACTTCGTTTTCCTTCTCAGTCAAGCTCTTTGAGACAAGAGTTAATACTTGGGGTCCACAGGGGTGCCCCTGCTGTCTTCCTCACAACCACCATGAATCCCTGAGCTTCCATTATCCCACTCTGCTGAAACTGCTCTTGCTGGGTCACCCATCTCCAAGCCCCAGGCAGTGCTGCAGTCATTATGACATTTGGCCTCCCTAAGAAAAATGGATTATTTCCTTCCTGAGTCTCTTCCCTCCTTCAGAGTCCACAGCCCTACTCTCTCCTGCTTTTCTTCATAGCACATTCATTCACTCTCCCCAGCCTTTGCTGGTCCTTCAAATGCTAGGGCTTCCCGCAGTTCTGTCTTCTGCCGCCTGCTTTTCTATGCTATTGACTTATCCTGGGCCAAACCATCCACACCCGGGGATTCAACCCTCACCAACATGCCTACACTTCTCAGACCTTTACCTGCAGCCTAGGTCTGCCTTTCTTGGGCTCCAGACATATTTATTTTAGAATGTCTCCATTTAATAGGTGGCTCAAACTTCGTTCTGTGAACAAATTAAAATTATCATCTTAACTTTTAAACTCTGCTCCTTTTGCTTGATGAAGAGCACCATCCAGCCATCTCAGCAAGGAACTGAGACTCATCCTAGACGTGGCTACACCTAAGTTCCATCAGTCAGACCTTCCTAACACTACATTTGATGATTTTCTCTGCTGTCTCCACCAGTTACTATCACTGCCACCCAGGTTTTAGTTCAGACAGTGTCCACTTTTCATCTGGGGCAATGCCTTCTGGGCTCCCTGCCCTCAGCCTCTCACACTTCCAAGTCACCTTCCATCTATTCTCCATTAGATCCTTCTAAAAAGGTGTTGTCCAACATAGTAACCTTTAGGCACATATAGCTATTTAATTAAAATTAAGTAAAATTTAAAATTCAGTTCTTGGGGCGCCTGAGTGGTGCAGTCAGTTAAGCGTCCAACTCTTGGTTTCAGCTCAGGTTTCGAACTCAGGGTCCTGAGATCGAGCCCTGCGTTGGGCTCCGTGTTCAACGGGGTATCTTCTTAAGACTCTCTCACCCTCTCTCTCTGTTCCTCCCCCACCCCACGCTCTCTCTTTCAATCTAAAAATAAATACGTCTTTAAAAAGGAGAATAAAATTTTAGTTCAGTCCATGGCTAGCCACATTTTAAGTACTTAATAATTAGCCCGAATGGCTAATGGTTGCCTACTAAACAGTACAGATAGAGAGCATTTCCATCATTGCAGAAAGGTTACTTCGATAGTGCTGTTCTAGAATGTGATGTAATCATGTCTTATCTCTGCTTGCTTCCATAATGATTCCCCACATACTTCAGAGGAAACTCCAAACTCATTAGCTTGGCAGGTAAGCTCCTGCCTTCAGTCCACTCTCCCTCTCATTGCCTCCTCCACTCGAGCCTTTGCTTCCCTTGTGTCAACCCACTGCTCCCATCCCCGTGCCTCTGTGCTTTTGGTTATGCTGCTTCTGGTGCTTAGCAGGGCTGCCTTTCTCTGTCCCTTTGGAACTCCTGTATCTTCTTCAAGCTCAGCTGAAGCATCATTCCCTCTGTGAAGCTTGTTCTTGCCTTTCTGGGCAGAGTTTAGTCTCAGCTCTTTGTAACTTCCACTAGCACCTTATATTGCTATGACACTCAGCATTAAAAAGAAAAATCTATTGATTCGCCATGAAAGTCTGAATAATGCCACCCATCCCCAACCCCCGCCCAAAAGGCAACCATGTCCTAATCTCCCAAACTTGTGAATATGTGACCTGACATGGCAAAAGGGACCTTGCAGGTGTGATTGAGTTAAGGACCTTGAGATGGGGGAAATTATCATGGATTATCCAGCTGGCCCTAATGATATAATCACAGAGGTCCTTATAAGAGGGATGCAGGGATGACAAAGTCTGAGATATAGAGAAAAGGATATGGGATGATGGGAGCAGAGTTTGGAATGATGTACTTTGAAGATGGAAGAAGAGGCCACAAGCCAACAAATGAAGGTAGACTCTGGAAGCTCTAAGAGTCAAGGAAACAGATTCTTCCCTAGAGCCTCCAGAAGGAACACAGCCCTGCTGACCCACTTTTGGACTTCTGACTTCCAGAATATAATAGAATAACTTTGTATTGTTTTCAACCACTAAGATGGTGGTAACTTGTTACAGCAGCAAGAGAAAACTAATATATTTACTCTTTCATCTATCCATCGAACATCTATGCCACATATCATTTCGTATGGATTTACTAAGAGCCTGCTTTGTGCCAGGCCTAGTATTATATGCTAAGAATACAATAATGAATAAGATCCAATTATTGTTGGGGAGGTATGATGGGGCAAGGGAGAAGGCAGGAGTCCTGAAACTTGGAATTGTAAAGGGCTGCTGTCTAAAGTTGAGGCTGTTTTCTGTAGATAATGCAGAGCCATTGAAGGTCTTTGCCTTATTAGTTCATGACTGGATCTTTGGCTGCCCTAGTATGGAAGTGGACTGATACTCTAGCAGGAAGACACACCAGGCTGCTTGCAATATCTAGGTGAGAAATGATGAAGGCCTGAACCGTGGGAGGGCAGTCAGGAAGTGCATCTGATAGTATTTGGGTGGTATTTCAGAGGTAGAATTGATGGGATTTTGTGATCAATTAGATACTGTGCCTGAGAGGCAGAATCCAAGATGACTCTGCTCCAAGATGACTCTGAGAACGGGTGACTCTAAGCTCAGTGCCTGGCACACAGTGGATAAGAAACAATTGTCTTGAATTGAATTGTGTGGCAAGAAGACAATGGAGTAGATCATCACTGGGAGGGAAGGATGATGCCAATGAATCTGAATAGTGGAGGAAAATAAATAGAAGAATAAGTGTGTGTGTGTATGTGTGTGTGTGTGTATGTGTGTGCAGGGTGCTGGGAAAAGGATGTGAAATGTGTGCCCTGTTAGCCTGTATGATTTTTACTGCTCAATTTAAGCTTTTGTTCTTTAAACTAGAACCGTGTTCAGAGAGAGAATTTAGAAAACTATAACCACACTGAAGATGTCAGATTTCTCTCAATGGCAAGTTTAGCTACTGTTTTGATCTGAAATGGTTTTGGGCAGGGGAAGGAGAGTATGTTGTTTGGGTTGATTTTTGGTGCATTTGCTGTATCATTCTGGAATGAAGGCAATGTCTCTGTTTTCTTCTTCTACCCATTCCCCTTTGCTACGGGCAAGCCTTGTGTATACACCCAGAACTGGACTGTGTCTGGTACTGTGTGGGGTTATTTGCACCCCCACCCCTGCCCAAGACCCCTTGCAGTGACCACATGGTGGTGGAGGTTCACTATAGTGAGAGGGCACTTATGATTTCTGCTCCTCAAAGTGGCATCCTGGTTCCACCACACTGATGGGAGGATATATACAATTATTTCACAAAGGCCCTGAAGCCCTTGTGTCCCACCAGCCTTGCTCTGTGGCATATTGACTGTGTCCCCAAACAGTCATGTAGGGCCTTTGGTGGGTGGACAAATCTCTTCTTAGATTAGCATTCACATAGAATATTATTCTAAGAGATATTAACTGTGACTCTGTAGCCTGAAGAAAGGGGAAGACTCTTTCGGTCGAATTAGTTTGGAAAATGCTGGGTTGAACAGATGTACTTAAGTCTGCAGGACTTCCCAGAAGCTTTACTTTACAAATATACTCTGTGAATGTCTGAGAGTGAGATAAAGATTTTCCTAAACTTATTTGACTCCAGAGCACTATAAACATTATGTGGCAAAGCGTTCCATGCAACAGGGTTTAGAGAGGGTGGTCCTACAGAAGCAGCGGATGTCCAAGATGTTCTCGTATGCCAGGCACACTCAGCAGGAGGCCACAGTAATGACATTTAGCCATTATCCATCTTCACAAAGCCTCCAGTGGACATGAATCACTAAAGATAGACTGAAATGGTAATTGGACCAATCTTTTTGTTCTGACACTTTTAGTTTGGATTTGAACTCACTTCGCTGATGAGCCAGGATACAGTTATAATCCATAGCTACTAATATCATCATTCCGTATCTTTAAAAAAAAAAAAAAGATTTACTTATTTATTTGAGAGAGAGAGAGTAAGCACGGGGAGCAGCAGAGGGAGAGAGAGAATCCTCAAGCCAACTCCCTGCTGAGTGCAGAGCCTGATGTGGGGCTCAATCCCAGGACCCTGAGATCATGACCTGAGTCAAAAATAAGAGTCAGCTTCTTAAACTACTGAGCCACCCAGGTGCCCCTCATCATTCTAGATCTTATCACACTTACCATTTCCTTCCCCCACCTCTCAAAGGTCTTATAATAAAACAACCCATGCTGGTTTCCTTCTTAAAAATTGTTTTACAAATAATTTGCAGGGTACCTGGGTGGCTCAGTTGGTTAAGCCTCTGCCTTCGGCTCAGGTCATGATCCTAGGGTCCTGGGATCAAGCCCCACATCGGGCTCCCTATTCAGTGGGGAGTCTACCTCTTCCTCTCCCTCTGCCCCTCCCCCCTCCTCCTGCTTTGTCTCTCGCTCACATGCTCTCTCTCTCAAATAAATAAATAAATAAATAAACAAAATCTTTTAAAAAAATACTTTGAAAACACTAGGTAACTTTCTTTGGATATTGGAGCATAATACCATAGTGTCTTGTTATTTATGTTCTGTTTTTCTTAATCCCATGTGGCTACAAATGCACAGTATTTTGTAATTTTCAGGGATTTTTATCATCTAGAATTTCATTTGATCCTTCAAACAACTTTATAAGGAAGAGATGATGAAATCACATTGTCTCAATCTGTTTGGGCTGCTATAACAAAATGCCACAGAATGGATGGCTTCTAAACAGCAGAAATGTATTGCTCACAGTTCTGGAGGCTAGAAGTTCAAGCTCAGGTGCCAGAATGGTGGGGGTTCTGGTGAGAGCCCTCTTCTGGATTGGAGACAGCTGACTTGCTTTGTCCTCACACAGTGGAGTAGGTTAGGGATCGCTCTGGAGCCTCCTTTATGGGAGCACTAATTCCACTTATGAGAGTTCTACCCTCCTGACCTAATCACCTCCCAAAGCCCCCACCTCCTAACACCTTCACAGCGGGCATTAGGTTTCGACCTGTGAAATTTGGGAGGATGCAAACATTCAGCCTATGGCACCCTTTTTATATAGAAAAAGTACAGCAAATAACATATTTGGATGCCTAGCTCGTGCCAGGGATTGAACTAAGTGTCTTACGTATATGAGCTCGTTTAAAGCTCTTATCAGCTCTCCGTATTAGGACACATTATGCTCATGTTAGAGAAGAACTTGAGGCTAAGAGAGTGAAGAACTTCTCCAAGGTCACGGAATTTATACAAGGAGGTCTGGTGTTGAAACATGTTTGTTTAGCCCCCAAATCCCCTCTCCTTCCACGATGCCATCCTGAAAGACAAGGCTGAGACCAAGGGCAGTGAAAGATGGCCCACGTTCACACAGGGAGTTTGGGAAAGTGCTAATTCACTTGACTTTTAGTCCAAGGGCTTCTCTTCTACATATTTTTGCCAGGTCACTGGAGGGCATTTTCAAGAATAAGTAATGATCTGTGAAATGTCACTGACAGCGACAACAATAACAACCCAAAGAGAGCAATGGGGAGAAGAAAAAATGCTGGGGCTCCAAGTCTCCCACCCGCCCCTCCACAGCCTTGGAGTCGCAAAGTAGAAGTGAGCCTGCATTTCTAAGAAAAATGCCACCCCAACTTTGTTCTCTTGTGTCACACAGGTTAACGGGCTGGGACAGCTGCGATAGAAAGAGGGAGTTTTGGCTCTCCTCACCTCTTCTTGTCAGGACCAAAAAGAAAATAGCGGAAATTCTACCCTCCCCCGGGTCACCCACTGTTTCCACTAATCAGATGCACGCAATTCCGTGACCGTTCGTGGGGGTTCCCCTGTGGGCGAATCCCTGGGCTGGTGCCGTGCGGGCCGCAGGGGAGGTGAGTGGGGCACGTTTTCTCAGAGCTTGCAAGTCTGAATGGAGAGGCTGGGTGTGAAAAGCACGACTGAAGAGGTACAAACTGCCGGGAAAGCCAGAGGCGAGGCACTTAGGGGGATGAAGAGGGAGTCTTGGGCATTTAGCACACATAATGTCCATGGTCATCACTCCGAACAATTGCTGAGGGCGTCCTGCTTGCATTTACCATGTCCTCCGTTGGTGCGGTGCCTTGACTCTGTAGCCCCTAAAATGCAACCACCATGGGGCACACTTTTTTTTGCCACTTTCCCAAACCCACAGCCCTTTGAAAGCTGTCCTTGAAACCAGGTTGGAACACAAAGGTAGTTATGTTTCTATAACCTGGTTGCACCCTGAGAGCTCCTTGACCCGCACCCCACAGGACAGTGAATCGTGAAGCCAAAGAGAAGGTGGCCTGGTCTGTGTGGTGTTGCTGAGTTCCTGCCCTCCTCCCGGGGGCTGGGAGTGTCTGCATTCATCTTCTGCCTCTGTTTCCCAACTGTCCCTTTCCCCTAATGCAGTGGTGGGCAGGGTGTGAGCTTGGGTCCTGTGCAGGGTCATTGCTGGTGGGAATCATGCAGGAAACCCTTCTGCTTCAGTCCTTGTTCATTCAGGCTCTGCGGGCCGGGCAGAAAAGAGAGGGGTCCAAAGGCAAAGTCTACTGGATGTGCTCCATCTTGGCTAGCAGGAGCCAAGGTAGCAGACTCTATCTCCGCCATTTTGGATTATTTTATCACTCATGTATTCGAGTCTTTGCTATTGAATGAGGATCTGTAGGTCAGGACTGACTTCAGTGATTAACAAAAACTTTGAGGATGACAAAGGAAATACAGAAAAGGGCTTAGGCTTCTCAAAGAAGAAAAGGCACTTTACAAATCCAAGGCAGTTACAGTCTCTTGGGTGAAAAATTCCAACGGGCTCATTCGCATTGGCCGCACTTACATGAGCCAATGCCCAGCGATTTCCCCTCTTGCACATTTAGGCTTCCAGATCATTAGGCTGAGAGAAGCAAAAGTGCTTCCCTGGAGGAAACCCAGAGTCACGGCTCCACTATTCTCCCAGCCTTGCCATTGATTCAGGGAATCTCTGAGAATCTCTGGAAGGGACTTCAAAAATCATTTAGTCCAGCTGCCAGTGTATTCCCTCGATAAGCAGACAAGTGGGAATATAAAGTAAAAGTGCAGTTAATTCTCAATTATTTGGATATAGATTATCCACAGGCATAGAGTGCAAAATTTGTGTCTTTGGAGATAGTGATCGGGTATCTTCTTCTCTGTTCCTTCTCCAAGCTAAACAATCACAGATCATGTTAGCGGTCCTTAGAGGACTGATTTCAAACTTTGGAAATCACATAAATTGAAGCCATCTTCATCTCACTAGGTTGAAGCTGCCTTCATTTTCATTCCAGAAACTTTTGGCTACCCCCGTTCAGAAGGGACTGACTGCATCCGAAAAGGGAGGACAGAGGAATTACTCTCACTGAGATTACCCTTCAGCTCCATCCCAGAACCAAGAGACTCTGCTAACTGCTATTTGCCATAATGACTAGCAATCACGGCACAATCACGGAAATGAATTAAATTATTAATTTCAATAGGACCCCACGGTGCATTTATAAATTCCACCATCTGGGGAACATAAATATGGAGGTCCACATTCTAAACTTGGAGGCACGGTGCTCAGTGCCAAGGGCTGTATCTTTGAAGGCAGTAAAGATTTTTCAAGATACTGTATGTGGAGCAGCAAGCTGTGCATTTGAGAGAAGGCTCTGTCCCTGGGTCTCTGTTAGCTTTACCATTTATTTAAGGTTCTCTTTGCTCTTAATTTTTAACCAGTTCTTATCTTAGAGACCCAGTGCATTGAAATCCACAGGATGGGAAATAAAATAAACCTCAGACTTGAACTATTGAGTTCTTCACCCCCTTTTCTCATTGAATTTCCTTTTGTCCTCCCCCAAAGTCTCTTATTGACTAGCTTCAAATATGTAAATCTGTGTGTTAATAAGTTCTTCGTACTGAGACAGCTATTCTTGGGTTTTGAATGTTTTCAAAATCCATTTAAAGCTTTAAGATAATTGTTTCTGAAGCACGGGGGATGGAGGTCCAGGAGTGGTGTGTAACGTACTCTAATAAAAGAGATTTCACTTTCCTTCCTTATGTGGAACCATTTGACCAGATGTTGGGGTTCAGCAAGCCTTCCCTGTTTGCCATCTGTGACATCCCCAAGGGCCAGGGAGAGAGGGGCACTTCTAAAGACCATATGTAAATGACTTCCATGGAGCCCTGCAGGGGCACTTCTTCCTACTATGGATTACCAACTCAAAGCCAAGAAACAGCCCAGACCTCAGTCACTCTGCCAGTTTCCTAATATCCACAACTGGATTTCTAATCAATGAGTTCACTTAAGAAGCAGAAGAAGAATGCATATAGCCTTCTACAGGATAAATAATACTGTGGCATCGGTGGTGGTGTGCAGCTCTTGATCTTTTAGCTCTCTGTGTATACGGGGCTTTGAAACAATTTGGGAATCTTGAGCTAGCAGATGATGAAGATGACTGTTGAACAGTAGAGCTGTTCATTTCAATGCTTCTTCCTGGGCACATCGACCCAGACACAGCTCAGTCCGTTCCGTAAATTAAGGTGGGCCTGCAGGCCAGTGATTTCCAGTTGAAACTGAGGGTCCCCTCTCAAGGTCTCCCCCTGGCTCCATGCTGCCACCACCAGTGCTGATGTTCACTGGCTTCAGTATGTGAGGTTAAGTGAAAGTATTTGGGGATGGGATGTTTTTGCAACTGTCTGGCAGGTGGGTTCCCTTGAATTCCCTGTAGCGTCAAACATCAGGGTAGCTTGGGATATGGTGATCTGAAGCTTTGGGAATAGGTGGTTTGTGCCTAATTCGATTTTCATTTCTTCGTTGTTTTAGATGCCATTCTCATAACATAGCCAAATTAGCTTATTATTAGCCATTTACAACAAGAGAATAAACAGAAGCAGCGATCATGGTGGGTTTGCATAAAACTGCTGATCTTCATGGCAAGGTCCTTGCCAATAGCTTCCCTTCCCGTCCCTGGATTGTAAACATTAATACTCATCAAATTTGAGGAGCTGGATCTCTAGGGACTCCCATGTCCTGGGCTTATTAATGACAGTGAAGGACCCCAAATCAGTGATTTATGCAGTTGAGCCACAGGATCCCCCACCTCTGTAGGAGTTAGTAGACTGGAATAATTACAGACTAAGTAGTGATGGTAAGGAGGAAATGTAGTGTAGTTGGAGTTAGTGGCCTGAGAAAACCAACTGTTTCCACCCTCAGGAGCGTCTGTTTGCTGTTATAAAGGGGGAAGGATCGAAGCAAAGAGAGCTTCCCTCGATCTGTATGAGTTCAGTAGCTGGGAAAAACTATGCAAAGTTATCATTAAAAAAAAAAAAACCCAGGACATAATAAACACCAAGACTATTCAGCATCTTGCTCCCTGCTCCCAGCAGTGGGAAGACAAACACTTGGCACAGTTTCTGAGGTGAAAATCTTGAACAGTACCGCTCTGCTATCAGAGCTGGTGAGCCTGGAGGGGCCAGTGTAACTTTGCTTTGGAGCCTGAGTTTGCTTCTGACTCACACATCAGAGGAAACCTCTCTCACACAGAATTGAGCGGCTTACTGTCTTAAGGTGAGCCTGTCACAGCTCTTGGTAACTGCAGCTCTTCTTTTCTCTCTGGGTGTCAGAGTGGTTCACCCTAAACCACCAGCAGCTTTACATTAATGAGCTGAGCTCCTCTGAGACCCAGGTCAAGTGGCCTGCCCAAGGCCATGATGGAGGGCCCGTGGAGACTGCAGGCCCAGCAAGCATGGCTTCCTGCCAGACAATACCTCGCCCCTACAGTCTCCTTGAATCTCGCTACCTCGATAGACACACCATCTGACACTGCTCTGCAGTGAATAAAGGAAAAGAAGAAACCAGCATTTCTTTCTGAGATGAAAGCATATGGTGCTATCAAGGAGGGGAGGCGGGGAGAAGGAAGCCTGGGAAGATTCAAAAGTGTGTTGGTTATACCTGTAAGGACACGTCGTATAAGACAGAAACAAAATGTTTTCTCGCTTCTTGGGCAATGTCTACACAGCCCTTCACCCCAGGAAGGGAGAATGCCTGCCTGAGTGAGGACTAGCTCTAAATTGACTGGCACTTCTTGTTCAAGGGTAATTGTTTACCCAGGGGACAACTTTCAGGTGAAATTTTCTTTATAATAAGATTTGATAGCCAATTTAATTGGTCGCTTGGGCCACAGGCTAGAGAAACCACATAGCCCTATGAAGAATTCTTTAGGGAAATCTAAATAAAATTCAGAAAATTCAGACATTGATCCCTCCTAACTAAGATGGTGTCTAGAAGGGAAGAGGAAATTGACAAACATCAAAACAAGATCTTTGTAGGACTCACCATTCTTCTATCAGGTGCTTCCTGAGTTTTTCATGAGAGAAGCATTATCAGATTTTGCTTCTTGCTTCTTCAGGGATCCGTTCTGAAGAGGTCTGGAAGAGGTAGCATTCCTTTGCATGGGGTCAGGGGAGGGAACTCCGGTTGCCCCAGGCCCTGCCCAGCTGCCCTGCAGGCTAAGAGCAGTATCTCCTAGCACACCTGTAACCCATTCACGCCACCTGGCTGGGTTGTGACACATCTTTGAGGAAGTGCTGCTCTTCTCTATTGGGAGGCTCTGCGAAAGGAGAGTGACCCTGCTTTACTCATACCTCCAAATGTCCAACTGCAAGCTTGTCCCTGATGCTCCAACTTTAGGGCTGCCTCCAAAGCTCCCAAGAAGCTAATCGCTGGAGTCTTCTTCTTTAGGGAAATTGAATTACATATGGATTTCTTTGGGACTTGCCTGAGTGATTCTACATGGTCATTATTGGGTATTACTGGGTATCATTGGATAATCTTTGTGATTATCATGTGAATAGGTCAGGCCCACCCACACCTCATGGTCATCTCTGGCCCCAAGCAGGGGCAGGGCTAATCCACTTCTGAAGAAGGATAACATAATATGGAGCTGCCCCCAACCAGGCCTAGATCCTATCCTCTCGTTGTCCACATGTTATGTGTTTGCTTGGATCTCTGATGCTTGCTCCCTGACTCTTTCAGATGGGATTCTCTAGAGAATAGACTCTCAGTCAGAGAGTTGTGTGTATGTGGTTTACTGGGGATTAGTCTTAGAAACAACATCACTTCTTGGGCAATGTCTACACAGCCCTTCACCCCAGGAAGGGAGAATGCCTGCCTGAGTGAGGACCAGCCCTAAATTGACTGGCACTTCTTGTTCAAGGGTAATTGTTTACCCAGGGGACAACTTTCAGGTGAAATTTTCTTTATAAGATTTGATAGCCAATTTAATTGGTCGCTTGGGCCACAGGAAGCAAGACTGGATAGAGGGGCAAGGGGAACGGTGATAGTTATAACAGGGGATTGGCCAACTGCACAGTGAGCTCTAGGGCTGGGATGGCCTTTCAGAGTTGTCCCAAATTGAGGCAAGTGTACCAGGAATTTTGTACTTCCTGATCCTGAGTGAGCTAAAGGAGTTCAGCAGAAGCCAGTCAATATGGCAGCTCTTAGCAGTGGATGGGGGCTGCTGGGGAAGGGTTGCATTTTCAGTGAGGTGACTCCCTGCAGTTGAGGGAAATTCCCAGAGAGGAACCCAGCTGTGAACTCTCAGGAACTACCTCACAGTTGCTGGTGGAATAAATGTCTTGGGTCTTTGAGAGAGAGAGAGGAGGACCACGTGTGTGTGTGGGGAGGGGAGGCTAGTGGCACTGTGTGTGTGTGTGTGTGGCTGGGTGGCACACCATGGCAAACACTAGAGCCACCCTTGAGCCTCTCAGATATACTTCATTTGTCTAGTAAATTTGCCCAGTCTGGGAATAGCTCCTGCAAGATTTTGGATGGCCTCTTTGAGCTAATTAATTAATTAATTTAAAGATCTTATTTATTTGTTGGAGAGAGAGAGCACATGAGCAGGGAGAGCAACAGGCAGAGGGAGAAGCAGACTCCCTGCTGAGCAAGGAACCCAATGCGGGACTCGATACCAGGACCCTGAGATCATGACCTGAGCCGAAGGCAGACGCTTAACGGACTGAGCCACCCAGGTGTCCTGACTCTTTGAGAAAATCTACAAGATTAAGAGGAATGGGACAAACTAGTTCCACTATTACAGCTGGTCTTCAGGCCATAACTGGCACTCATCATCTTTGTCCTCTACTATTGATTTCCTATTTTCCCTTAACATCTGCACCTTTGCCCTCAGTTGGCACCTAAGTCTGGGTGGTCATCAGACCATGACTTCCTGGCCTTATTTATTTGCCATCAAAATTAGGCAGGAGAGTATCAGAAAAGTTCTCCAGTGGGTCAACTGTGTGCCAGGTATATTTTTTCTGCCCCTATTGTAAGATTCCTACTTCCTCCTCATGATCAAGGTCAATTATCCCTACCAGTATAGTGACTCCTTTTCTTGCCTGCTTGTCTCTGGGCACAAGGATCCTGAAGTGACCAGGTGGCAGTTGTAGCCTTAAGCTTTAAGGATATTTTTATTGTGTCCTTAATAAAAACATCCCCACTCTGGGAACCAGAACCTCTAGACCCATAGAGCCTAAAGTTGTGGGATGGAAAACTTGGATTTCTCAAATGGGCCACCAGGAGTGATGGTGAGCAGGGCTAGTCCTGCTTCCATTTCTTGGTCCCCATTTCCATGAACTCTCCCTATCAGGGCACAGCACCGTATAATAGTTGTTGATTTAAGATGTTTATCTCGTCCTGAAGGATGGTGTCCCATTCTTGCTGGTATCATCGTCAAGTGAGCACTTCCGCTGTGCCCTCAAAAAACCGTTTCATTGCTTTTCAGGTCTACAGAGTCTGTGTGTTGTGATATTTCATAGGACCACTGGATCCTTTGTTTGTATATCTACTGCCACACTTCATTTTCTGTAAAGTAGGTCCCTTAGTCAGAGGTGACAGTAAGTGACATAATAAGTAACATATTAAGTGGATGTCAGTAGATTAAACATCTGTAGTCAAGCTGGCCAAAGCCTTGCAAGCAATATATATGTTGGCTTCAGTCACTAAGAATTGCTACCCCATCCAGGGTGAAAGTGATCCATTTTGATCAATTCACCACCAAGTGGCTGGTTGGTCTTGATGAAAGATGATGCCATGTAAGGGGCTCGACACTGGTCTTTGTGAATGTTGAGTTGGACATTTGGCAGTGACAAATAAGTTGGCTTTGGTGAGTGGGAGCCCATACTTTAGGGCCTATGCATGCCTTCTATTCCTGTCACAATGGCTATCCCATTCGTCAACCCATCACACCAGGATTAGGGTGACTAGTGATAGTGGCTGGCTGACATCGACTGGCCTAGTTGTTATGTTTAGTTGATTATTTAGTTGGCTATTTATTCCGTGGAGGTTACTCTCTGATGGGCATTAACATACTATAAAAAGATTTTCATATTCCATGCCCTCTCCTAGAGATTCACGTTTCTCAATTTCCTTGTCTCTAATCTTCTCAACTTCTTCATTCTAGGTCCCTGTCTAGCCAAGCCATTCACCACTACTCATGGGTCTAGGTATATTCTAACCTCAGATGACTTTTCTTTACATATACAATTTATGATCACATGTGCCAACTACAGCTTTGCCTATGGGAAGGATTTCTCCTTATTGCTGAAGGCCACCAGTTAATGGAACTGTATAGTTCATCAGGAGTACATTTGTAGCTTGCACGTACATATGGAGCCATCCATAAACCAAGTTTGGCTTTTTCTCACCTCCATCAGGTGGTCATAAGGTGCCTCTCATGTGGTCATAGATGTGAGCTGAAGGCAAATGCAACAGTAGTGGATGACATGGGTTTCTAGGCCATCTGCTTTTACAGTTTATACCGTCTGACTCTGCTCATATCTGATGCTGCGTGTCCTACTTCCATCTTACAATCGATGGCTTTTGTGCCTGATCAAACTTTTATGACTTGGGGGTCTAATAAAACCCTCATGATGGGTAGGTCTGGCTGCATGGCCACATGATGTCTTACGGTCAATGCTCCATCTCTCCCAGGGTCCAATAGCATGCAAGGAACTCTTTTTTGAATGGTATTTAGTTCTTTGGTATAGATGGCATACCCTTGCTTCAGAAACCTAGGTTTCTACATCCTGATTCTTCTTCTAGGGTTTGCCATATACTCTGCACAACACATTTTGATACCATAAGATCCAACAGGTTGTATAGAACAAGTGGCAGGCTTCTTGTACCTCAGTCTGAACCTGCTGCAGGTCATTTCCTTCTCTGTGCCCCACTCAAAGCTGTGTGATTTATGCTGTGGCTTTCTAATTTCTACATCAGCAAGTTTAAACCACTCTGTTTGCTACATTTTAGATGACCCACCTGCCTCAAATTATTACTGATCAACATCCCTAGTCTCTCATCGGCTGGCCTCATGCCATCTAACACTACTCTCTCCCCTTAGTTGAAGGCCTTTGCTCATTGTGTTTCTCTTGTCAGACTTACCCTTTCTTTAGCTTTATCCAATTTCTCACTTTTCTACATAAAACCCTACCTTCACTATGAAGACTTCTTGACTTTTTCTGACAAGTCATGTCTCTCTTTTCAGCAATCCTAGGGTATCTAGAGGCACATCAATGCAAGTTGACACTAACATACCTATTATTGCATAATGCTTGCCCCGTGCTTCATGTTCATTAACTGTTTTTACCCTAAAATTAAGAGCTCTTAGGTAAGGGGTCCAAATCTTCTTATATTTTTGGTAGGCACACAACTAGTACTCTTGATGAATACTAGCTGATGGAGCTATTCTCTCCTTATCCCTCAGCCAAAACCATCTAGGCTAGTAGCACCACCTGATATATACTCCGAGGGCTGAGGATACACTGGAATCCACACTTATCTTCTCTATACCAAATCCAGAAAGACTCTATACATTGACAAACTTATCAACATTTATGTAAGCTCATGAATTGTTAGTTGTCCCATCAAATTGTTTCAATTTGGAAATTTTGCCTTCTTGCTTGGCACAGTAGCCTGATCATGCCACCAATGTGCTTCACTTAGGAAGCCTGTTAGATCCTGCCTGGTTCTCAGCCTCTTCCTCTCATGTCAAGTGTCCTAGACACCATTTACTAGGCACGTCCTTCTCCCAAACTCTAGGTCAAATCTTAAGTTTACCCATAAAAGATTAAAGGAACTACAGCAGTTGTTGTGATTCAAATGCCCCAGACTGTGGGCTAGAAAGCTAAATAGTTGACCTTGGCCTTATTTCAGAGATGTTTGGGTCTGAGAGCAGGATCCTCTTGTGCTCCCTATCTCAGAAATGCAACCAATACTCCAAGATCTGTCTTATTGAGTGAGGGTTTACATCACCTTGCACACTTCCCAGATTCTCCCCGCCTCTCTGGGCCTCCTGGTGTTGACCTCAACTGGATTTACCCAGTAAAGTAACCCTTTTTAAGTCATATGAAGTCTCTTGACACCAGTTTTTGCCTAATTTTCACCTACTACCTGTTGGATTCAATTTCTTTCAAGCCTGTTGTAGAATCTGGCCTTTTGCCTACTCTAATATTGAAGTGGGGTTTGTCCTGAACTTCATCCTTCTCAGGTTGCCCTGGGCTTTTATATAATTGAACCATATCCTAGGACATGATAAGAGCAAGTGTCATCAAATTCAGATGGTTCAACAAGAGGTGCATTAGCAACTTGACAACTAAGACCAGACCTGAAGAGAGAGGACAAGCAGGGAGAGTTGAAGGCTGTGGCTGAACCCTAGGAGAGCAGCACAATGAAGAGGCAGTGTGACAGGCAAGATGGCAAACCAGGAGCAGTTCAAATGGGGACTAAACTCAAACCAGGTGTCAGGGCATGGTGTCACAGAAGTACAGGTGGAGGCAGAAGATTCCTAAAACTACATTAATGCTGATGTTATGGCAAGTGCTAGGTGAGTGTAGGGTCGAGTCAGAACTCAGAAAGAAAATGGAGGCATGAACCCAGTTATGTAGTCCAGGCCAGTATTGTAGAGAGTGCCTTAGTGAGCACTCAGGTTCCCAGGACTCTTGCCAAGACTTCAGATACTGTATCCCCACTGTCTGAAAGGCTGAGATGCTGAGATGCTTTCTTTTCTGGTAAGGCAGTTAGGATAGACTATGGAAAGAAACAACCACAAACTCTCCATGGTTAAAATAACAAAGGTTGATTTCCTGCTTACCTTATCATCAAGAGGTGGTGGCTTAGGGCAGCTCTGCTCTGTGCTCTGTGAAGTGATAGACATCACTTCAGATCCCAGGCTGATGGGGTGCCATCCTTCCTGAGGGAAGGATGATGAGCCTCATTTGGAGGCTCAGGTTTGTCTCTGAGTTTGTCACTGTCAAGTCTAGAGAATTAAATATAAGCAATCAAATGTTTTGGACTCATGATCACATTTCATTGGCCTGAATGACTCACATGGGCATACTTCAAAGGGTAGGACTCTGTAATCTTCCTATACCTGGAAGTAGAGGAGAATGGGAGGTTGGAACACTAGCAATGCCTATCGAATTGAGTCAGAATCAACTTATAAATTGGACTTCGCTATGGCTGTGAATTGTATATATATGCTTGGTGGAAGGCTGGGGGACACTTCATTGTTGTCTCATACTGGGAAGAGTAGAATAGAGGGGAAGAACAGGTTAGCTGTATAAAATCCACAGAGTTAAAAATCCTCTATAAAGTAAAATATATTCTGAAATATAGGCACAGTTTGTAGTCTGGAACCATGATTCATCTTTGGATGGGCCAGCTCTACTTCTGGGCATGTATCTTCTCATCCATTGCTCTTAGTGAATAAGGACAATATAAACTAAACCCAGCCATCAGAATTGGCTATTATTCTCCAGAGGAGGAGATGTTTCTACAATGAACTGTCCATGCTCTATCTCTACCTGTTCTCATTATGTAAATCACATTATATGTAAGCTAGGTGGCCCTGCCTAGGGTGGTGGCCCATGGCAGAGATAAGCCCCATAACTGGTCTGGAAACTGAGCCATCTTCTTTGGTTTTATTAGCACCATGCGTTGACTGACCAACACACTCTTTGTATCCCGAGAACTTACTGAAATCGTTTCAGCTTTAAAAAAAAAAGGAATACAACTAATTGGATGTCATTCAACTAATTTAAAAAAAATCTTTAAAAAGTATATACATACACAGACTCGTGCACACAGAGACACATACACAAATTTGCTACCTTCAAGGAAGTTGTACTTCACAGTTTAAGAACCACTTTGAATAACCTCTATACTACCAGAGAGTAACAAGAGTCATTTCAATTGTAAAATCCATTGTGGAAATATCTCTGCCATAGACCCCTCAACTCTGTTCGTAGGCAGAGCTTCAAGTGTCAGGACTGACAGTGTGGAAGGGTTTCAAAGAGGAGTCTAGGGATGGGGGATCACAACTGCAGAAGATTCAAGTTGGATCTGACGCGAGCATCTTTGTGAGAAGCACACTCCAGCACTCTAGCAGATCCGTCCCAGGATGATGCTCCCAAAGCCTTCATCACCTTCCAGCCTGAAAACCACCCTGACAGCAATTCTTGCTAGACACAGCCATGCAAGGAAGGAATATTCTTAGAAATTGCTTGTGGATGTTCATACTGTGTTTATTTGACTGGAGAAATAGTGTCTTCTTAACAACCAGCAGTTGTGAGCTTTTCGTGGCTCCAGGTGAAGAGGTGACTTCCGTCTTTGATTCAGTGTTCATAATTGGGCTGTCTGTTAGCAGAAGTGGTAAGAAAACAATGCTAATGAGGTCAAGGGTTCAGCGCCCACGTGGGTCAGTTAGCTTTCCTTTGTTCTTTGGCCAAAAGTCTGCACAGGCTTACCTTGTTTTATTTCTTCACTTCATCACACCTCGCAGATATTGTGGGGTTTCTTTGGGGTTTTTGTTTTTGTTTTACAAATTGAAGGTTCAAGGCTTCAGTGGAGGAAGTGACTGCAGACGTGGTGGAAATAGCAAGAGAACTAGAATTGGAAGTGGAGCCTGAAGTTGGGACTGAATTGTAGTCTCATTGTAATCTCATGATCAACCTTGAACAGATGAGTAGTTGCTTCTTATGGATGAGCAAAGAAAGCAGTTTCTCGAGTTGGAACCTACTCCTGGTAAAGATTCTGTGAAGATTGTTGAAATGACAGCAAAGGATTTAGACTATCATATAAATTTAGTTGATAAAGCAGCAGCAGAAGGGTTGGAGAGGACTGACTCCAATTTTGAAAGACGTTCTACTGTGAGTAAAATGCTATCAGAAAGCATTATATGTGGCAGAGAAATCATTCGTGAGAGGAAGAGTCAATGGATGAAGCAAACTTCATTGTTGTCTTATATTAAGAAATTGCCACAGCCACCCCAGCCTTCAGCAGCCACCACCCTGACTGGTCAGCAGCCATCGACCTCAAGGCAAGACCATCCACATGCAAAAAGATTATGACTTGCTGAAAGTTCGGATGATGGTTACCTTTTTTAGCAATACAGTATTTTTTAATTAAGGTACACACAGTTTTTTAGACATGATGCTGTTGTATACTTACCAGACTACAGGATAGTATAACCAAAAAAATCATTTGACTCACTTTACTGTGTTATTCGCTTTATTGAGATGGTGTAGAACCAACTCCGCAATATCTCCGAGGTTTGCGCATAGCCTCTGTGTCCAGCGACTATGAAGACAATAGCGATTGGGAGAGAGTAAGGGAAGGTAGATCACTCTTTAATCTTAGACCTCCTGCAATGAAGAACAACTCTAAGTTCATGTCGTTTTGCAGCAAAGTCACCTTCAGGGTTGGAGGACTGCCCATTAAGAAGCAGTAAGGAAAATGAAAGGTATAGTTCCCCGGTGGTGTTACGGAGTCTGAAGCTACAGGATTAATGCTTACAGCTAGAGCATCAGCTTGGTCATTTACGCCAATTAAATGAAATCAGCAGCGGACATATTATTATTTACAGCCAATTTTCCATTTATTAGCCAAAGTTTAAAAAATTTCTAGACATTTGTGTATGGAGTTAAAGCAGATTGGTATGAGTTTCATGTCTTCTTTTTTTTTTTCTCAGTCACTATCAATTGGAGATTCAAATGAATGATGACATGCTCATAGATAGCTGGAAAGAGAAGGCCTGAATATTCCCACAAGTAGGGCTCAGCCTTGGAGTGACTTAGATCTGGCTTCGTAATCACAATTCATGGTTCCCCCCGCTATGCACAGTTTTCTCAGAATTACTTCTGTAATACTATGTGGCAACATAAATCAGAGTAGGCATTAACCAAGAATGGTGGAAAAACTATGGGCTTCTAAGTTGATCTTAGGACTCCTTAGCTCTGTGTGTGTGTGTGTGTGTGTGTGTATGTGCACCTGCATATTTGGGAAAGCTAATTAATTGCTTTGAGCCTCAGTTTCCTTGCTTGTAAAATGGGGATATTAATGTTTATCTCATAGGGCTGTTGGAAGAATTATATGATAGAATATATAGTCCACTGTGGTAACTGGCAAATTGCAAGTGTTTTCCTTAATGACAAGAATTCTTATTATCAACATTGCATATATTTATTTTAATTGTTTGGCAAATTTCCCCCACTTTATTGCAAAACCAAATGTGTAGAGCATCCATTACTAATACCTCCTTAGCAAATGCTGCTGATTGCCTTCCCATGTCCTTCAGCCCACCTGCATTCACTACCAGCCATGATAGACAGTCGACACCTTCCCACCTCAGGGATCTGGGTCTTTCCTCTTCTTTGCCTGAGGGCTTTCAAAGGCACTTACAAAACCTAGAAGCCTAAGAGTCTGTGCTCCTAGGGGCAACCCTAATCTCAACCAAATGAAAGATACCTGCCGTTAGAGTGATTCTGAGACATATTCCATATGGCTTCTCAGAAGATGCTCAGCAGGACTGACCTGAAGCTGTCCACAGTGCAAACCCTCACATTAATGCCCTTTTTTGGTTTTTACTTTTCTCCTTTCTCTGTCTCACTGTTCCCATTTCTTCACTTGTGATTCCTGGATTCACTTTGCAAATAAATTCCTAACCCCCAGTTGCTTCTCTCAGGGTTTTCTTTTTTTTGGATAACTCAAACTTGAACACATACTTCATGAGGTTTTTATTTTTATTTTTAAATTTATACACAGTACACTTTATTTTTTGGTGTGCAGTTCTATGAGTTTTAACAATGTATATGTTTGTGTATGTACCACCACAATTAGGATACAGAACAGTGTCCTCACCCTAAAAATTCCCTCCTACTGCCCCTTTAAAGTGAAACCATCCCCCACCCTAACCCATGGCAACAATCCCATATAGGTTTCCTTTCTCAGAATGTCATGCTGGGGGCTACCTTTTACAACTGGCTTCTTTCCTCAACATAATGCCTTTGGGATTCTTCCATGGTGCATGTGTTTCATTAGGTTATTCCTTTTCGTGGCTGAGTAGTATTCCATTGTATGGATGTATGACAGCTTGTCACTTAATTTGTTGAAGTACATTTGGATTGTTTCAGTTTTCTAAGATTATGAATAATGCTGCTCTAAATATTCACATGGGTTTTCATTTCTCTAGGGTAGATACCTAGGAGTGGATTTGTTGAGTCACATGGTAAGCGTATGTTTCACTTTATAAGAAACTACCAAATTTTTCCAGAATGGCTGTACAATTTTGCACTCCCACCAGCAGTCTGTGAGAGTTCTACTTACTCCACATTTTTGCTTGCACTTGGGATAGTCATTATTTTTTTATTTTAACCATTCGCATAGAGATGTAGTGGAATTTCTTTGTGCTTTTAATTTGCATTTCCTTAGTGGCTAATGATGTTGAACACTTTTTTTTCATGTGCTTATTTGCCATAATATTTCTTCTTTGGTGAACTGTCTATTTAAATCTTTTGCTTACTTTTTTGGGTGATTTACTTTCTTACTGTTGAGTTTTGAGAGCTCTTTATATATTCTGGATACAAGTTCTTTATCACATATGTAGTTTATAGATAATTTTCTCCCAGTCTGCACCTTGCTTTTTCATTATCTTAATCACAGGGTTTTATACATGTAGTTCTTTGAAGGTGAAATAAACATGCTACATACATGTCAATTTGGACATGTAATATAGAGAAGTTGGACTTGGCATTCAGACACACTGGGGTTTGAATCCTGGGTAAGTTGCCCACTAATTGCTTTGCCATGAACTGTCCTATGAGTTTCCTCATCTGTAAATGAAATAATGGTCGGGAGCTTAGCCCCAGGCCGGAACATTGTGAACATCCTGGAACTGTGAAGACTCTGTTCATAACATGACATTCTTTTTCTTCTTTTAGCCTTTGCATAAACTTTTTTTTTTCTAGCTAGGATGACTCCTATTCCGGGGGTTTTGCTTGACACACCCAGTAGGGGCCAGACACCCCTTCCTGGTGCTCCCACCACCCTTTAACCACCTTCCGTCACTGTGTTTTAAGCACAATGAGATGTGAGCAGTGCGAGGGCCAGGCTAATGTCTTTCTCCTCAAAAAATAATTCCAGGTTGTGTTTGATGAATGAATGAATAAATGAACAAATTCATCTTATCCTTTGTCTGGGAGTTCCCAGTAGACATTCCTCGTAGTATTGCCAAATTCATTCCCTTTAAGACAGCCTTAAACACCCCACATGGATGTCTGTGACTTACACCAGGACGCTGCGCGCGCCAAACACTGTATCTTTGACAAGTTGGTTGCCGGATGGAGAAACTTGAATGCTCTGCATCTATTTACTTTTACCACATGCCATAAAAATTAAAAATACATTGTACCACAAGTGCGGTATTTAGTGTTTCACTTTAATTACATTCAAGTGTGTTGCTAAATAGTCTTGAGAAAACCTTAATGACCAGCTGTTCTACCCTTTTCCCATATGTCAGAAATGGTTTCTGAAATCACATTCTGGGACAGTAAGGTTGTATAATTAGACAGTGTATAGTTAACACTTCTAGATTTTCCCCTTAAACTGTGGACCCTTTATGCTAACATATTGCGTGATTCTGCTGGTTTGGCGCGATGCAATTAAATGACGTGCCAAACAGCGATGGAGATCTGCAAACTCCATCAGAATTGTTATCATTGCATCATTATTTCTTCATATCTTTTTCATCGTCGGGATGGCATGCTTTTGTGTGTGTGTGTGTGTGTTATGCAATATTCAGCATGTTTGGCTGACGAATAAACTTAGTAAAGAGGGCTGTAAATTTTTAATATTCCCTTCATAATGCCATTTATCTTACTAGAATTAGATGTAAGAGTGGCTTTTGCATCCTTTCGAACAAAGAGCTATCGCTCAAACACATAGCAACCATTTAAGGAAACAAAACAAAACTAAAACTCCCCCAGGTCGTAAGAGAAGCCAATATTTTTCTGTCGCTTCTGGTGAGGAAATGGGGATCTTATGTACCCCCAAACTGGATTTGGGAGATAGAAGAGGTTGAATTAAGACAATTGGTTATTGTGAAAATAAGTCATTACTTACTTGCAGTTGCTTGACTCTGAGCTTAATGAGTTTTTTTGAAATCATAGTAATATTTTATTTGATTAAATTTGGCTAATTCTTTGATTTTTTGAGTTTAGACAGGAGACTGAAATAGAAATGCAAAGTAAGGAAATGGAAAAATTCTATCAACTAATAATATTCTTTGGCTCCCCTTCTTCTCCCCTAAAGAAAATGCCCTTTACATTGTCCCAAATCACAAGTCAGAAGTAACTCTGATTTCTGATTGAGAGTTGCCCAGATAAATACATTAAGACCAAGTCCCAGCTGAAGCTTCCTTGAGTCCTTAAGTATCACATTCATTTTTTTAAAAAGGCTAAGAGAGATCTTTGCTGTTTTAAGACCAATCTCCAACATTTTTTTCCTTCTAAGCCTGAATTTCCAAAGACTTATTTAGATGTAAGCACTGACAGCCATAAGCATGTTTTAAATCTTGCTTTGTATCCTTAGTTATAATGTTGTTCAATTAATATTCAGAATAATGGAAGTGATGTGCCGTTTTGAAAACGACTTGAATACAATCCAATGCTTTGGGAAACTGACTCTCGAGAGGATTAATCAGCATTTAAAACTTGCATTAATAAAAATCTGATCTTCCCCCATGTGGCACACATAATACTTTTCGTTTTTAAACATTTAGTTTAATAATACGGCATCCTTTGTCCTGATTTTTAAAGGGATTTTAAAATTGAGCTCCTTCAGATCCATTCTGCCTTGACCCTTGTACATAATTAGACACTTGCAATTTAAAAATATAAGGATGCTCTTTTGCATGGTGCACTAAACTGGATTTCCATTATTGAAGAGAAGGGCAATAATGGATGACAACTTTGTACTTAACATTTCAGTTTTTTCCCTCTCTTTATATCCAAAGAGTTTTCAATCTTTCTTTAAAGCTCAATTATCCAAACCCAGTCCTCATGAGAAAAAGAGCTAAAAACTATCTTTAAATAATGAAAAATTAGCACTCGTAATAGGATCTTTTGCTGGAAATGGTATATGTCAAACAATATTGATAATTAGTGGTCTCTTTTTATTTGTTTTTAAATAAGCATAAATAACACTGAGTTATTTACATTTAAACAAGGATTTGGATTCTAAATTTAAAATAAAATGACATGATGGAGAGTGAACTGGGACACAGCGGACTAAGGGCTCTGTTTGGCTTCTAGCTAAATGGGAATGAAATCAATTTTAGAAACAGGGAAGAAAGATGATTGTGAAAGCAGAATAGGGGGGAAAAAAAAAACAACTGCTGTTTCATCCTCATCGGGTAATTGGTTGCTTTATGACCAGAAATCAAGTCAAGTGAGCGCGTGCTTCTGTAGGTTTTCTCTCTCTCCTTAGACCAGCGGCTTGCTCTCTGGCCCAGGGCCAGCTGCTTTTCCTCTGCTGAGACCCTGTCTGACACGGCTGACCAGAGGGAGAGAGAAAGGTCTTTGTGGTGCTAAAGGTGGCCCGGAAGGATTTTATTCTTCCCCTTGCATGATTTTAGAAAAATCTCGGAGCTTCTATGATGAAGCAGTGGACACCGTAGAGCAAATTCTTACCACTGCTGGGCCTTATTAGGTTTTTATAGCAGGCACAGCAAATGGTCAGTAAATGCTTATTGAAAGAATCTCTTTAAAAGCCCTGATTAAGTGCCTGCCGGCCTGCTGTGGGTGGACCAGTTTCCGCTCTGGAGAGTTTTGCTCACCTGGCCACCTTTCCAACAGAGGGGGCACTGCTTTTCCTTGAGCAGCAGGCTCCTTTGGTCTTCTTCAAGTCCTGTAACTGCTCTGAGATGGGGAGTAGGGGTCACACGAAGAAGGCGGCAAGGCTGTAGGGAAGGCCAGAGTCGCTGACCGCCCCCTGCCCCAAGGAGCACTAGGTACAGTGGGTGGGGAAATGCCTGAGAGGTAGGGACAGATAATCAAGAGAACAAAAGCATGTATTTAAGATACAACTGGACCGAGAACTGTCTGCATCATAGACACACCTAAGGGCATATTCCATTAATGAGGATGTTACGAACATGAAGCTCAAAAAACGGTGAAGTTTGATGGAAGCATTGGTGGCCACTGAATTTTACCCACAGACCCAGTACCTTTGCGCAGGTGATTGAGAGCTGGTTTGAATGGAGAGAGCGTGAGGGCCCCAGCTCTGTCTTTCGAATAGGAAAGTGCCTGTGTTTCAAAGTCTCTTTCTCAGACTATGGAAAGGATTTTTGTTTGTTGGTTTGTTTGTTTTTCTTGCTCTGTAGTATTTTTTTCTCCACCTGTGGCTGTCAGGGCGGTAGGTGACAAAGTTGGGCCCTGGGCCCCAGGGGGTACCCTGCCCCCTTCTAGAGGGAATGGGACAATGAAGGTCTGCTCCCTGAAGACACTTTCTCAGGATCCTGGCATTTGGGGAATTTGCTTAGCTTCTGGGAGGGGGGGCAGATTTTACTACCCCTCTTTTGTGGTCAGATTTTGAACTTTTTTTTTTTTTTTTAAGATTTTATTTATTCATTTGAGACGCAGAGATACAAAGAGAGAGAGAGAGCATGAGCAGGGAAAGAGGCAGAGGGAGAGGGAGGAACAGGCTCCCTGCTGAGCCAGGAGCCCGATGTGGGGCTCGATCCCAGGACTCCGGGATCATGACCTGAGCCAAAGGCAGACGCTTAACCATCTGAGCCACCCAGGAGCCGGATTTTGAACATTTTAACAAGCTCAAGGCTGGCTCTGCTCTTGGCTCAGGATAATCTTTCTAAAATTCAGACAAGATTAGGGCAGTTCCTTGCTTTAAAATGTAAACGACTTCCCTTAGCCTATTAAAAGAAAGCTCAAATGAACCATGAGAGACTAGGGACTCTGAGAAACAAACTGAGGGTTCTAGAGGGGAAGGGGGTGGGTGGATGGGTTAGCCTGGTGATGGGTATTAAAGAGGGCACGTACTGAATGGAGCACTGGGTGTTATATGCAAACAATGAATCATGGAACACTACATCAAAAACTAATGATGTAATGTATGGTGATTAACATAACATAATAAAATAAAATTAAAAAAAAAAAAAAGAAAGCTCAAAGCTTTAGCATTACCACCCTTGCCTTCACTATCTGACCCCAGACCTCCCCTCAGGCTGTTATCTTTTCTTTTTCTTCCCCTATCCCCAGACATCTTGCCCTCAGGTCAGAGTAGCCTAGACATCACTCCTTAAACATGAGTGCTTTTTTTGACTCAGTGCCCTTGCTCAAATAATACCCCCTCCTTTGCATTTTGCCTGGAGAGCTCCTACTTATCCTTCAGTGCCCAGCTCAAATGCTGCTTCCTCCCTATGGCTCTTCCTGGCTCCCCCAGTGCTCTCCAGGCTTCTGCCCCCTTTACCCTATCCCCGCTCAAAGAGAATTAGTCGCTCCTATGGCAGTGTTCCCCTGACTAGAGCATTTATCACTTAGGCTATGAGTACTTTTTGTTACTGTTTCTCCCACAATACTGTAGTATTATGCAAGAGTTGGAATACTGGTTCCAAAGTTGTTATTTCCTAAATGTTTGTTGAAGTGAATTTGCCCTTCAATAAGCACGAAGTGTATTTCAAAATCTTAGAACTAAAAGAATATCAAAAGTTTATAGTTAAAAGTTGATTTGTTTTCCTTAAGTCTACCAAATATAATAATTATAAATTAAGAGCTGAGACCAACCTTAGAATTTAAAAACTGTCTTTCAAAAGCTCTATATTTCTTTTCTACGCCAGATCCTAAGACGCAGTGATACATCTAATAATCATAAAAATATCTATTTTTTTTCTGATCTCAGAAAAACTTAGAATGTAGGTAGATTAATTTCGTGGTGTAGACTGTATATCTAGTCAAACTCCCTATCTCCAACAAGAAGGGTGTTTGAATATGGATCTCTGCAAAGTATTTGATCAGATTCAAAGTAAGAATTGTATGGCTTGCAAGGCAATGTGAAATTGCATTGAAGGAAGTTTTCCGCACTCTGATGTCCATGGGAGAAGCAGTATTCTTCTGTTCATATCTGTGGTGGGGTCGGTCCCACACCCTCCAAAGTCACGATGTTTTCTAGGCAAGTAGATCTCAAGCCTAGTTGCCTGTAAGAATCATCTAGAACAGGACGTGGAAAACTACAGCCCACAGGCTAAATCCCGCAGGCTGCCTGTTTTTGCAACAGTGAAGTGCTATGGGAACACATCCACACACTCTCATTCTTGTGTTGTCTGTGGCTACTTTCACGGCACCATGGCAGTGGTGAATAGTTGCGACAAAAGTTGTATCACCCACAAAACTGAACATATTGACTATGTGGCTCTTTACAAAAAGATGTTTGCTGACCCCTTGACCTACAAGTTTCATTTTTGTTTTGTTTTTTTAAATAACATAGATGGCTGAGCTCTGCTATAAGTGGATGAGTAATTGAAGGGATATATTCTGGTCATTTGTATTTTTAAGATGCTCCATCCACGTGTGATTCTGATTACAGACTCCTAATTTTTATTTCTCAAGAAGTTATCATAAATCGTGCCAAGCAAATTCTCACAACACAAGGAATATCTCTCTAAGGCGAGCTCCGTATTTTATCTATCTTTGCATCCATAATACCCAACACGGCTCCCACCATAATTAGATTCTGATAAGGCTTTTGCTAAGTGAATGAGTGAAGGGCAAGGGGAGCGGTCTTAGATTGCAGATGCTACTAGAACCCACTAAAAATCACAATCAATTGCAAGTACCCTCTCAGGCCCTGGATATGTGCCCTATTCCTTTCTAGTGAGATTTCTTTCTTTCTTCCAACCCCAAGCTAATCTAGAAAGACATAAATGCTACTGATTCTCTGTGGATCTGAAATCTAAAAAAAGTCCAAGAGTATCAAATGATGCATGCCTTGGTCTGCATAAACATGGTCATCTTCTCATTGCTTGGGACATTCAGGGGGAAAAAAATCGACTCGTCATGAGAAATGGTGCAGATGGTATATTTGGCATCACCAGCCTGCATAGATCAGAGATGCATTTATTTACATGACTTCGTTTGCATTGTGACCATTTATCTGGGCCCTTGCTCACATTTAACCTTTTGAAGGGTCGGGAAGGAGTGAGCCATTCTGCCCTTGGGATTGGATTCAGGGAGCCCCTTATACAGATGATGTTTGCATTTCCTCCTACCTGCAAAATACTCATTTCTTACAGCATCAGAAAACATTTGGTTATGTTATCTCGTGGGTCCAGGAGGAGTGTGGAGTGTGCCAAATTTAAGAGCCATTGCCAAATGCCACGGTTTGCATTATGTAGACAGCAAGCCAGTGGAACTGGCGCTAACTAGTTGTAGATTCAAGAATGCCCTGGCCTCAGAGGCAAAGGACCCCTGTTAGTCCTTTCCAACTGGGATCATGCCCTTTGCCTTTGGTTATGAGATATCTTTGTGTCTGTGCACAAAGCGTGGCCTGTGGGCACAGCTGACTGACCACTGTGACTGACCTCTTCCAGGCTGGGACAGTGAGCCCCCAGAGTGGTGCCCCAAAGGCCTCAGACCCCATGGGTGACTTGGAGATGCTAAAAAGCAGTATGGTGCCTTAGAAAGGGCCTTGGAGAACTTGGTCCTAGACCTAGGCATACCACCTGCTGGGGCGAGTCACTGGAGCACTCATCTGTAAAATGGGGACAGGTTGCTGTCTTGATCTTTAGTCTCCTCATCTTTCAACAGGGATCATCAGAGTTGTTAACGACAGCCCAGCTCATCCATACAAGTCACTGGGCTCCGGAACTGGCACCAAGTAAACTCTCAATGAAAGTTTTTATTATTACTATTATTATTATTATCGTTATTATCAATATAAGCAGCTTGCCTCTTGCACATTGTGGGTGTGAAGATGGAACAGCTGCTGATGTGCTCTGTGAATGTGCAGAGCTCGGCAGGTGTGAAGAACGATTGCTTCAGAGGGAAGGAAGGGTAAGTGCTTCTAAAACCTATCTGTCAAAGCACATTTCAACATGACTCCTTGGCCAAGTGTCCTGAATTTTTTTTTAAGTTTTTTTTTTTTTAAGATTTTATTTATTTGAGAGAGAGAAAGTGCAAGCGAAAGCACAAGCAGGGGGGAACAGCAGAGGGAGAGAGAGAAGCTGAATCCCCACTGAGCAGGGAGCCCGACGTGGGGCTCCATCCCAGGACCCTGGCATCAAGACCTGAACCGAAGGCAGACGCTTAACCCACTGAGCCACCCAGGTGCCCCATAAGTTTTTATTTTAATTCCAGTTAGTTAACATACAGTGTTCTATTTCTTTTAGTTTCAGGTGTACAACATAGTGATTCAACACTTCCATACATCATCGGGTGCTCCTCACAAGTGCACTCCTTAATCCTCATCCCCTATTTCACCCATCCCCCCACCTACCTCCCCTCTGGTAACCATTAGTTTGTTCTCTATAGTTAAGAGTCTGTTTCTTGATTTGTCTCTCACTCTCTCTTTTTTCCCCCTTTGCTCATTTATTTTGTCTCTCAAATTCCACATGTGAGTGAAATCATATGGTATTTGACTTTCTCTGACGGACTTATTTTGCTTAGCAAATGCTCTCTAGCTCCATCCATGTCATTGCAAATGGCCCAATATTTTTGAAATGAGAAGCTACTTTTTATTTTGGTAAACTCTTGAGAGACTCTGTCCATGGGTAAGCAGTTGTTCTGATGGGCTGTGGATGAGTGAAGAGGTAGCTGATGTGCTGTGGGAATGTTCCTGAGCAGAACCAGGGTGGGGCCTGCTGCCTGAGCTGCACTTCCGCTGTGTGTGAGGTGGTCACAGGGGGAATGCAAGAGGACTTGTACCGGAGAAGGCAAGCACGTGAGCCATCCACCTGGAGGAGCGTCAGGACAGAGAAACCATTCCCCGGTTTGCTTAAATTCGTGTTACTTCATTTTGCCTGTGAGCCTCGTGGTTCCGTTCAGGAGGCATCTCCTGCTCAGTTACCGCTCCTAGACCCCATACAAAAGGGGCTGTGCTTTGAGGAAGCTGAGTAAAGTTATCTCTCTCCTGGTGGAAACATGAGAAGATGGAAGGAATCAAGGCTGCCCTTGAAAATGATGTGAAGATGTGGGTATATGAGAGCTCATTATTTTTTATAAGCACATTACAACATTGCTTCCTGAGGAAAGGTTATTGCGCAGTGTTGTCTACCAGGCTTTCATGAGGAGTCTTAAATGCAACTAGAAGAAATCCCAGATGCTCACAGTGACAGCCACTGGTCATGACAGTGGTGTCTCGGAAACTCCGGCACCACACGCCTCATGGGTGGGATGCTCCCAGGTGCCCTGCAAAGCCTTGTTGGCACCGCTCTGAAACACTCACCTGGGTCAAGCAATTCAGTAGGTCAGGCCAGTCAACACACACATCTCACCTGCCTACAGAAATTCTAGGCAGATAATAGGTACTCAATAAAAACTTAAGACTAATGTAATAGTAACAATAATAATAATATATAATATTCGTTAAAGACTTACTAGATGCCAGGCCCTTTCATATGTACCTTATATGTGTTGATTAATATTAGCCTCACTATAGTCGAATGAGATAGCATTATTATTACTGTGTTTAGAGGTGGAGAAATATAGCCTTTGAGAACCTAAGTAACTTGGTCAAGAGCGTAGTCAGAAGTGGTAAGGCTGGAATTCCACCGAGGCAGACAGACTCTGAGCCCATAAACCATATGCTGGTGGCCCTACAGACTTGATTTAAAAGTAACATGCAGCTTTATTCTTTTTTTTTTAAAGATTTTATTTATTTATTTGAGAGAGAGAGTACGAGTGGGGGGCGGGGGGGAATTGGGACAAGCAGACTCCCCGCTGAGTGAGGAGCCAGACTTGTGACTCGATCGCAGAACCCTGAGGTCATGACCTGAGCTGAAGGCAGATGTTTAACTGACTGAGCCACCCAGGCGCCCCCCAAAGTAACACGCAGCTTGCAAAAGAAACCAAGTGTTGAATTAGGGGAATATCTGCTTAAGGTGCTTCTTTAACTGATTGCATTTTAATTTTTGGCCCGACAGATTTCTTTTTTTTATGGGTATAACTTTAGTAAAAACTTAATAAAAATTTATGCAAAACAAATCTTAGAGCATTGTAGAGCAGGTGCTGGATGATTGGTCTGAGACCATGGAAGGAAGGAAGGAAGGAAGGAAGGAAGGAGGGAAGGAAGTGGGGGGGGGAAGGAAGGAAGGAAGAAAGAAGGAAAGATAGGAGGCTAATTTCATGGTATAAATAGAAACTGTGTGCGTCATTATAAGTTCTTCTATTTTCTTTCTTTATGCTTCCTGCTTCTTTATAGTGTGCACTTCTCAGAGAAGTGAGACCTGCCTAACAGTCTGGGCCTAGTTCTGTGTCCTCCACTGTGAGGGGAAGGGTGGCACAGAATTACAGGAAAGAAGGAATGAGGTCTCTGTTCTCCTGTGTGCAACTCCACCCCACACACCAAAGCTCAAATAGGCCTTCCCTGCAGCCTGGGAGCAGGAGCGAATGACAGCCAGACTTGAGAACCCCTCCTGAACCCGAGCCTCTCCCAGCTCCACCTGCGGGACAGACCACATGGAGGGAGGCAAGGCTGCCACACACAGCAGAAGATGGCGGTGGATGTACTACACAGAGCTGAGAGGCCAGGGAGCCCTGATGGCGGGGGTTCGGGTAGCCTGCTCTTGCATGGCACTTTGCAGAGGGAGTGGATGGTCTCCAACATCTAGGAGGGTTGCAAATGAGATGAAAGGGGAGATTTCTGCTGGAGAGAAAGAAGCATGGCACACACAGGTCCCTGGAGGAGAGAGAGCAAATGGAAGGCACCCAAGGAAAGATGCTTGTCTCATGAAGAGGCATTCAGCTGTTCCAGCGGAGAGGGAGGTGTGCATGGTGGGCAGAAGGAGCACATCTCATCTTTGTAAAAATGTCCAGGCAGAGTCAGGTCTCAGGCCTGCAGAGTTAGAACTCTCCTAAAGGGCTTTGAAACACAAGAGAAAGTAGTATTCACCTTCCGAGTGGCGGAAGAGGGAGTGGCAGGTGACAACTTACTAAGTCTTTTTCCCAATTAGTTGCTGCCGCTGGATAACTGACTTGAAGAAATGGATAGCTTCTTTGTGCGTTTGTCCATGTTGACTTTGTAGTACAGTTTTTTCAGGGGCGCTACAGACTGCCTTGTGTCTTCCTAAAACTTATGTGAAGCCCTAATCCCCAATGTGACTGTATTTGGAGTAAAAGGAAGTAATTAAGGTTAAATAGGGTTCTTAGGGTGGCATCTTGCTCTGATAGGATTAATGGCCTACTAAGAGGTACCAGAGAGCTCCTACTCCCTGTCGGTCAGGTGAGAACACAGCAAGAAGGCTGCCGTCTGCAGCTGGGAGAGAGCCCTCACTAGGAACACGATTAGCTGGCGCCTTGATCTTGGGCTGCCCAGTCTCCAGAACCCTAAGAAAATAAATTCCTGTGTTTATGCGTGATCAGTAGTATTTTGGTCTGGCAGCCCAAGCAGACTAAAAAAGGAGAAAAAAAAAGAAATGCTCTAAATATCTGCAAACCCAATCTCCTGTAGGCTGTGCTCAGAGAAGATTATAAAGCAAAAGGTCTTTGTAAAACTTTGGCTTTCTTTATGGGGACTGAGGGATTATCCCCAAACGGTCCATCTGAGCCCCAAGGTTTGTATTTGGGAGGCCAACATTTATTTTGAAAAGTCTGGATACATTTTGAAAATGAAAAGGGCTGTATGGAAAGTAGCACTATTAAAGCAGAGAGTGAATAAAAGATGAGAGAAGGAACCTAAAAAAGAAAAAAATCCTACAGAGAGGAGAATGCTTAGACCAACTTCAGTACTGAATATTTCCTTTTAAAAAAAATTCATGTCTCCTAAAACCAACTCCAAATGGAATCATATAAACCCAAACCCTAGAATCAGGGGAATTTTCCAGTGAGGGAGAATATTTTGATAGTATTAGTAATTTAGTTTTCTCATAAGGAAATAAAAAGGAAATTAATTCAATGACTTGTTATGAATAGTTACAAAAATGTACAGTTTCAGAGATTAATGGGGAATACAGTTCCTGCTGGAGGCAGCACTTCTCTGCTCTGCTAGAGGGGATGAATTATAAGATTTTATTTGTGTTTGAGGTGGAAGAGGGGAATCGGAAACTCCCTGCCTCCTGTCCCTTGTCCTGGAAAAAGTACACACATGCAGGGAATGCATTTCCTGCTTTCTTGCCTTATTGAATTTCTGCTTTCTTTTTTTTCCCCTTGTTAATATTTGCTTGACATTTTTTCCATCTTTATTGAGACATAATGAACATGTTATATTGTGTTAGTTTAAGGTGTACTACATGATGATTTAATGCCTGTATATATTGCAGTATGATTACAAAAATAAGGTTAGTTAACACATCCATCACCTCACATAGTTACTTCTTTGTGTGTGTGTGTGTGTGTGTGTGTATGGTGAGAAATTTTAAGATCTACTCTTTTAGCAACTTTCAAGGATATAGTATAATACTGTTAACTATTGTCACCGTGCTGTACATTAGATCCCAGATATTATTCATCTCAAAGCTGAAGGTTTGTATCCTTGGACCACCCTCACACATCCCCCACCCCGCTTCCCCCATCCCTAGCAACCACCAATCTATTGTTTCTATGAGTTCAGTTTTTTTAGATCCTGCATATAAATGAGATCATACAGTATTTGTTTTTCTCTGACTTATTTCATTTAGCATAACGCCCTCAAGGTTCATCCATGTTGTTGCAAATGGCAGGATTTCCTTCTGAATAATATTCCATTATATGAATGGAATATATATAGATAGATAAATAGATAGATGATATAGATATAGATATAGATATAGATATAGATATCTCACATTTTCTTTTCATTCATCTGTTGATAGATACATTATTGTTTTCATGTCTTGGCTATTGTAAATAATGCTAAAATAACCTGGGGCACAGATAGCTCTTCACAGATAGTGATTTCATTTCCTTCTGATATATACCCAAAATAGAATTGATGAATCATATGGTAGTTTATTTTTCAGTTTTTTGTTTGTTTGTTTGTTTTGATAATAGCCACTCTAACCTATGTGAAATGATGGCTCCTTGTGGTTAAATTTGCATTTCTCTGATGATTAGCAATGTGATGAATGTGGTAGACCTTTCCATGTACCTGTTGGCCATTTGTAGATCTTCCTTGGGAAAATATCTATCCAGGTCCCATTTTTAATTGGCTTATTTGGGTTTTGTTTTTTTGTTGGATCTTGTTATTGAGTTTGACTTCCTTATATATTTTGGACATTAACCTCTTATCAGATACATGGTTTGCAAATATTTTCTTCCATTCCACAGGTTGCCTTTTCATTTTTTTGATTATTTTTTTTGCTGTGCCAAAACTCTTTGGATTGATGTAGTACCACTTGTTTACTTTTTCTTTTGTTTCTTGTGCTTTTGGTGTCAAATCCAAAAACACCATTGCTACAGCCAATGTTAAGGAGCTTACCCCCCTCTGTTTTCTTCTAGAACTTTTACAGTTTCAGGTCTTACATTTAAGTCTTAATCCATTTTGAGTTACTTTTTGTGAACAGTGTAAGATAAGGGTCTAGTTCATTCTTCTGCATGTGAATATCTAGTTTTCCCAACACCATTTATTGAAGAGACTATCTTTTCTTCATTAAGTAGTATTAGCTCCTTTGTCAAATGCTAGTTGATCATTTATGCATGGGTTTATTTCTGGATTCTCAATTCTGTTCCAGTGGCCTATGTATCTGTTTTTATGCCTACTTTTTTGATTACTCTAGCTTTGTGATATAATTTGAAATCAGGAAGTGTGATACATTCAGCTTAGCTCTTCTTTCTCATTGCTTTGGTTATTTAGGGTCTTCCATTTTTCCATATGAATTTTAGAACTTTTTTCTATTTCCATAAAGAATACCATTCAAATCTTAATAGGGGTTGCACTAAATCTGTAGATCACTTTGACTAGTATGGACATTTTAACAATGTTAGTTTTTCTAATCCATGAACACAGAATATCTTTTAATTTATTTGTGTTTTCTTTAGTTTCTTTCATCGTTTTATAGTTTGGAAAGTATACAGATCTTTCACCTCCTTGGTTAAATTTATTCCTAAGGAAAAATTTTTTGATGCTATTCTAAATGCTGGGGTGGGGAGGTGTCTTTATTTCATTTTCAAATAGTTCCTTGTTAGTGTATAGAAATGCAGTTGATTCTTGTATGTTGATCTTGTTGATTAGAAAAGGAAATGAGAGTGGTGGATAGGCAAATGAGTGATATCCAAAGAGAGGTTTTGGGATCTCAATGGGATTGTTCTTATAACAGGTGGTATAATAAATGCATCATTTTCAGGAGTATAAACAAATATTTTTTAAGGGAAAGGCAGAGAAATCTGACTTCTCTCAAAGCACTTCTGAGAATAGAGCTGATGGCCTGACTGATGAGGATTGTGTACTTTTTTTATTGTTTGTAAAACACTACATAAATACGTTTTAATAAATTTCTACTTTAACACAGAAAAAAAGTTTTTAGAGTTTTTTATATATAAGATCATGTCATCTACAAAGAGAGACAATTTTACTTCTTCCTTTCTGTTGGATGCTTTTTATTTCTTTTTCTTGCCTGATTTCTCTGGCATTACCTTGATACCAAAGCCAGATAAGTCCTCTGGCTAGGACTTCCAGTATGGGGTTGAATAGGAGTGGGCACCCTTGTCCTGTTCCTCATCTTATAGGATAAACTTACAACCTTTCACCATTGAGTATGTTGTTAGCTGTGGGCTTGTCATATATGGCCTTCATTATGTTGAGGTATGTTACTTATATATCCAATTTGTTAAGAGTTTTTATTATGAAAGGATATTGAAATTTTTAAAATGCTCCACCCCATCTATTGAGATGATTATATTAATTTTATCTTTTATTCTATTAATGTGATATATCACATTTATTGATTTGCATATGTTGAAACATCCTTGCATTCCAGGAATGAATCCCACTCAATCATGGTGTGTGATCCTTTCAATATGCTGTTGAATTCTGTTTGCTAGTATTCTGTTGAGAATCTTTGCCTCTATATTCACCAGGGATATTGGCCTGTAGTTTTTTTCTTGTCCTTATCTGGCTTTGGTATCAAGGTAACGTTAGTAGTATCATGGAATGAATTTTGGAGAGTTCCCTACTCTTCAGTTTTTGGGGAGAGTTTGAGAAGGATTGGTATTAATTCTTCTTTAAATGTTTGGGAGGATTCACTAGTGAAATAATCTGGTCCTAGGCTTTCCTTGGAGGTTTTCAATAACTGATTTAATCTCCTCACTTATTATTGGATGTAAAGACTTTCTATTTCTTTATGATTCAGTCCCACCAGGTTGTATATTTCTAGTAATGTATCAATTTCTTCTAGGTCATCCAATTTGTGGCATAAATTGTTCAGAGTAGTCTCTTATGGTCCTTTGTATTTCTGTGGTTATCAGTTGTAATGTCTCCTTTGTCAGTTACAATTTTATTTGAATTCACTCTCTTTTTCTTGGTTAATCTAACTAAAGATTTGTCAACTTTGTCTTTTCAAAGAACTATTAGTTTTTTAAAAAATCTTTTCTATTGTTTTCCTATTCTCTATTTCATTTGTTTCTGCTCTAATCTTTATAATTTTCTTCCCTCTGCTTACTTTGGTCTTAGTTTTTTCTTCTTTTTCTAGTTCCTTGTAATGTTGTTTTTTGAGATCTTTTTTCTTAATGCATGCATTTATAGCTATATATTCTCCTCTTAGAAATGTTTTATCTGCATCCCATAAATTTTAGTATGTTGCATTTCCATCTTTGTTTGACTCAAGATATATTTTGATTTCCCTTTTGATTTTTTCTTTGACTCACTGGTTGTTCAAGAGTGTGTTGTTTAATCTAACTGAATTAAATGTTCTTTCTCTGTGCCCATGAGATAAATAGATGGTGAATATCACTATCAGGATACTTGCTATGTTGTATGTGTATGTGTTGTATGTATGCATTTCTCTATGTGTGTTCCTCGAAGTCAAGAGTCTATGTTTTTAATCTTTATGTTGCCAATGGTTGCACAATGCTTAAAAATGAGTCCTGGATGTCCGTATTAGTTTCTGGATAAAGAAATAAGGGAAAAACCATAACAAGTTTATTATTATGGGGAGACAAATAGATTTGAAAACAAATATGTTCATTAAAGGCATTGTAAGAAGTCTATGCTGGAATGCAAGAAAGAAAGGCGATCAGTTCTAAGTGATGGGTGGTGGCATGAAAAAGATTCAAAGAGTAGGTGATTTTTGAGATCACTTAAAAAAGATAAATAGATGTTGGTTTGCTTGACAGGGATGGGGAAGAGGTGTTAGATGCATTGCAGGTAGAAAAAAAAAGGTGAGCAGAGATATGGATCATAGTGGCATGGAACAGCACTGTGAATGACAGAGATGAGAGATGGGAGAAATTTGCTCTGATGAGAACAAAAGGGAGTGGACAGAAGTTTGGTGAGAGAAAAGTCTAGAGAAGAATATCTGTATGTCATGCTAAGAAGTTTGAGCTTTATCTCAAGAGCAATGGAGGTCTGTTAGAGGTTTTTAAGCACAAGTGATTTAAATAGAACTACTTTTTGTTTTTGTTGTTAAGGAAGATCTCAGTTGATGATTGTGTTCAGAAGTATTTTACAAGGTTAAGATCAGAGTAGACAAGTGTTTTAGGGAGAGGGAAGAGTGGGAAGAATGTGGGAAACCTAGAGATCAGAAAAGCCTTGGTTCACCAAAACAAAACAACATTCAGAGCAGAAAGACCACACTAAGGGTACCAAAAAGGAAATGATTAAGATGATGCTGCAGCAGGGGGCATGAGAGAGGAGTGTGACACAGGAGAAAGACAGCGTGTGGCACTGACTGGATATTCAGACAACGGATGGGGCTCAGGTGACCCCGGTTTGGCTTGGGTGACTTGGGTGGAGAGTTATGCCATTTATGACAATAGAAGAGCTGGGGAGGGGGATTTGATCAGTGGAGTTGTGTACATATTGTTTGGAGGTGCTTGTGGAATACCAGGTTGAGATGGTTCAGCAGGCAGTATGTAATTTAGTAGGAGTGGGATTTGAAACAGAAATGACAGCATTGGTGTCAACAGTGTCTAGACCAGTTGAAGTTCAGGGAGTGAAAAAGATTACCTAGGGGAAATCTCATTCAATGTATTATGAAATAAAAGCACCACTAAAAATAAAATCCTGGGTAGACAGAGGGTGTCAACATTTAAGAAATGGGCAGGAGCCAAAGAAGGAACTGGTGAATTTTTTTTTTTTTAAAACAGAAACATCACTTTTATTGACAAGTTAGGGCCACAACAGACAGCTTCCAGAACAGAAATAAGACAGTCCCAAGACAACATTTCTGACTGGGAAGGAGAGAGATAAAATAATAAGAAACCAGAGATTCAAAACCAAAATGAAGACCTGAAGGAGTTTAAAGTTTACAAATCAACCAAGGGGAGAGGTGGCAAATGCAGCAGCGGTAAATACTCTATCTGAAGAGAGATGATGGAATTGGATGAAGAATGAGTAAAGAGGTAGATCTCATACTGAAGGGCAGATCGAGGGTCCCATGAAATGGGAGGAAAGGGAATAAATTGGGGAGAGGGTAGAGAGGACTCCAGAATTAGTTATAGATTAAAGGATGGGGATTCCTACCTGTTAACCCATATTTTCTCAGTAAAGTAAGAGTTGAGTTCAACTTGCTGAAAGAAGGAGGGTTGATGGTTGGAAAGAAAGAAGAAAATTGGAAAAGAGGCAGAATAGAAACTTTGGGAATTGGGAGAGGACCTGCTCGGATATAAACATATTGAAATTGGAGGGGTCCAATGGAATCCCATGCACCTCCTCACTTCCTTGATGGAAGACATGTTTCTGACTGTCAGAAAAAGGATAGAAATTCCCAAAGTACATGAAATTGTCTAAATAACTTGTGAAACAGAAACTATATTCTATCTTCATGAAGTATGAAAATTCACAAAATTTTTCTATCAAAATGAAAAAAGCCAAACAAAGTAATAATTGGGCTGTGTTGGGATTGGAATCACAAGTGTCCAAAGATCAAAGATGAGAGAAATAATAGCATGGACTGTGGATAAAAATCATTGTTTTGACACCCTCCCCCCTAACAGACAAATAAACAAATAAAAACTACTCCAAGCCTAAGAGTAGATAGATTACACTGCTATGCTGGTAGCTAGATAGGTTTGCAGGCTATAACTTTGGGGTGACACAAATTTAAACAGTTTTGAGTGTTTAGCAACTCAGCCATAAGAACAGTGTCAGATGGTAGATGGCCAGTTTGACCCAACACTGAGGGGTTTTGTATCCTATGTAGCAGAAGGACGGAGCAGAGGGTCCTTCCCTGGAGAAGCAGCTGAGTCCTAAGTGGAAGGCCAGTGTCCAATTAAAAAGAGCATTGGATCAAAAGCTTCAGCTTCCTTGTCCCAGTAAAAGACAATGTTCTGGTCAGTCTAATCAAGACAAAAAGATATAAATTAAACATTAATCATCAATTTAAAAAGCTGCTCAAAATCTAGTAATGGAAATGTACTATCTTGATACAATTTAAAATTTCTCTCTGAGACAAACAGCCAATACGATGTTTAGAAGTAAAATAGCAGGAACATTTTTTTTTTTTTTTTTTTTAGGAGCAGTCTTATTAAAGGTAAGAGCAAGATAAAACATGACATCATAGTTATTCATTTTACACTATTCTCAAGTTACAGCCAATGAAAAAGGGCAGAAAAGAGAAATAAATACAATTATTGGAGAAGAAAGAAAAATTATTATTTACAGACAATATGATTGTCTATCTAGAAAACCCTAAATTGAAAAATTATTTGAACTAGTTAGGAGTTTAGAAACATGGTCAGTTATAAAATTAATACATAAAAAGTTTACTACATGCCAGAATTTTATCAATTAAAAAGCATAATAAAAAATTCCCGCTCACTGGAGTACATAATCTAAAATATCTAGGAATAAATTTAATAAAAGTTCTGCAGAAGCTACATGAAAAAAATTGGAAAATTTTACCAAGTGACATTAAAAGAAAACCCTGAAATAAGTTGACACTGCTGCTGTATTCATTAATGGTAGAATATGGCGGTATAAAAATATTGTTAGTCCCCAAACAGATGTGTTAATTTAATGTAATTTATATACAAATCCCCAACTGTTTTATGACTCTAGTTAAAATTATTATGACTTTACCTAGACATGTGAGCTTATTCTCATAAAAGCCAAGAAAAAACTGAAAAAAAAGAAGAGAGGAAATTTGTACCACCAGGGAGTTAAAAATTATTATAACTGTATATTTGTACATCATATAGACTAATATAGAACCCAAAATAAACCCTAGGGTAATGAAGAACTTAGACTATGGTAATGTTGAAATTTAAATTGGTAAAAAAAAGGATTAATTATCCATTATGTGGAGCTAGAGTAAATGGTTAGCTATTAAAGTCACATCTCCTAGACCAGTGTAAGTGCCTGTCTGGATTTGCCAGGCTCCACCAGCCTCCAGAGCGCAGCCTCCATTGCTCCTGACTGTCACACAGGACATACAGCCGTTCCAACACCCAAGGAGGACCCAGCTGAGTCCATGGAGTCCACCCTTCCCTAGCAGTGCTTGGGCAAAACACCTCAGAAGCACAAACCTTGACCATTAAAAGAAACGAGATAGCCAACAGATCACTTCCTCTCCCCTCATCCTCTCTCTGCTCCGCTGGACTCAGGCATTGGCTCTGTCAGCCCCTCTGTTGACATCCTGCATGACTGGGCAATGGCTGTGTTTTCCTGTGAAGCCACAGCCAAGCCTGGTAATAATGCACCGCCTTTGATTTTCTTCCCGCCTGCCCTTCCTCATTTTCCCTTTCTTCTCACTCTTGATGCCCTGGGATCCCTCTCCTCAAAACTTTTAACATGTAAGCTTTTCCTGCTTTGCAAGGAACTGGGGCTAAGACACAGTCTTTCTTAGCACTGCATACTAAAATACATCATAGATCTATGAGAACATTACAATGTAAAAACTGCATAAAAGATGAAAAAAATATTAGTTTGTCTATAAATGTGTATGTTATTGAGGTGTGGAAAATCTTTTTAATGCAAGAATTTGATAGGTTTAAATTTCCAAATTTTAAACTTTTGCAGATTAGAAATATAAACAAAATTAAATAACAACAAACAAAAAATATTTGGAATGCCTTTGGTTGAAACAGATTAACATATTAATATATTGGTGTAGGTTTATATATAAAGAGTTTTTATAAATCAATAAAAACATGCCTCATTAGAAAATAGACTAAGGTTTGAACAAGTAATCCACAAAAAAGAAACACAAAGGATCCAAAAACATATGAAAAAAATATTCGGGCTTACTAAAACCAAGGAAATACAAATGAAATCAACAATGATTTATTGTTTTCTCTGAGAAAATTTGCTAAGATTAAAACCAAAGGCAGTGTCACAAATCGGAGAAAAAAAGGATTAATTATCCATTAATCCATTAATTATCCATTCATCTGTACTTTTGCAAACTACTAGGAGGCCTGTAAGTCGCTACATTTTTTTCTGGCAATATGTACCAAAAGGTTTAAAAATGTTCTTATCCATTAAACCAATAATTCCACATATAAAAATTTATGCTAAGGAAATAGCCAGAGATCTAAGACTTACATGGAAATACATTCACAGCCACATTTATAATAAACAACTGGAAACAATATAAATACCAAAGAAAGGAACTGTCTAAATACATTTTTATATATTAATAAGATGGGATTCTCTGCACTATTTCAAATTATGGTTTTGAAAATATGGAAGGTTGTGGGAAAATGTTCTCAATATAGGTTGGAATATAAAAAATGCTTATGAAACGAATGCAAAATAAACGTTTAAATAAAAAAAAGGGCTTACGCAATATGTGCAACTCTTTTCTCTCCTGCCACATCTTCTCCAAGACTAAACTAAACTAAACTAAACTCAACAAGAATTAGAAGCACAAACATTAAAAAATTAATGGTGAGTCACTCAGTGGTTTTTTTTTTTTAGAATAATTTTTGCTCTCATAATCATAAGATATTATTTTTAAATGACTTTGGACAATAGACCTAAATGTGAAAGATGAAACTATAAAAATTCTAGAATAAAACATAAAATCAAATCTTTGGGACCTCGAGGCAGGCAAAGATTCCTTAGGACATAAAAAGCTCAAACCATCAAGAAAAAAAAAGTGACAATTGGACTTCATCAAAACTTAAAATTTGCTTTCAAAAAATACTATTAAGAAATGAAAGAGCAAGCCAGATGAAAGAAAAATATTTTCAATACATGTATTTAACAAAGAAATTATATCTAGAGTATATGAAAAATCCTTATAACTCAAGAAAAAAACCTGATTTTGAAAACAGATAAAAGATTTGAACACACGCTTTACAAAAGAAGATCTGCAAAAGGCTAATAAGCACATGAAAAGATGGTCAAAATCATTTAGTTATCAAGGAAGTACAAATTAAAACCACAAAGAGACATCACTACAGAGTTGAAATTTAAATGGCTAATCATACTAAATGTTGACAAGGATGTGGAACAACCAGAAGTCTCACATATTGCTGTGGAGATATAAAATGGTGCCACTACTTCGGAAAACCGTTGGTTTCTTAAAAAGTTAAACATATTCCTACCATACCACCAGCTGTCTTATTCCTAGGTATTTACCCCAAAAAAATAAAAACATATGCCCACACGAAATACTGTGCACAATGTTCATGACCATGTATCTGAAATAGCCTCAAACTGGAAATAATCCGTGTCCAACAGGTGAATAAATAAGCAAATAGTGGTACATTTATACAATTGATTATTACTCAGCAATAAAAAAAGCGAATTGCTGATATATACACCAATATGGATGAATCTCAAAGTAATTTTACTGAGTGAAAGAAGCCAGATGCAGAGGGCCACCTACTGTGTGATTATATTTATATAACATGCTGGGGAATGCAAACTGATCCAAACTGGCAAGAATTATCTGTAGCTGCCTATGGCCAGGAGTAGAGGGAAGGATGGAGGGTTAAGGGACACAAGGTAATTTGGGGGGATTATGAAAATGCTCTATATCTTGATAGTGGTGGCAGTTTCATGGATTCATACATTTGTCAAAACTCAGTGAATTGTACACTTTAAATGGACATAGTTAATATATAAATTCTGTATAAAGAAAGTTAATTAAAAACAATTTCCTTCCTGTGTTCCTTGCTGGATGAAATCTATCCAATCTTGATTATTCCTTTGCTTATTGTCTTTTCTCCCATTTAATATTATATTATTATAATAGATTTAGAGACACAACTATAATTGCTTCTATGTGTGTATGTGTGTGTGTGTGTGTGTGTGAGAGAGAGAGAGAGAGAGAGAGATGGCGGGGGGTGGGGCGGGAACTGAGGAAGAAGAGATGGAAGATTCCAAAATGCTAGGGGATTTTTGGTGGCGAGGAAATTCCAGAGGCATGGAATCCAGAATCCAGATGGAGGCATGGGACTTGGAGTAAGGTGGAACACTGGGGAATTTGAGGTGGACACATGAGAGTCTGAAGTAGCCATGTCTGATGACCTCAAATATTCTACAACGTGAAGTGACATGAGGGTCCTGGATGGGCAGGTAATTGAGGAGAGTGGCGTGTACGATAGAAGTCACTGAGAGATAAATAAAGAATTCAGTTGAAACAGGAGAGGGTCAAGGGATGAGCAGAAATTTCCAGACCCAGAGGAGCCCTCTCCATGCTCTCAGTGGGTGTTCTTCTATGATCTGTTTGAAGGACTTGAAGGACAGCATGCTGCTGACCGCTGATTATCATCCCCACCTCAATTGCTCATCCAAATCTCACAAATGTTTGGCAAATGTCTAGGCCTTTACCGTGGAGAAATTAGAAAATGGAGCTGCTTCTGCCCTGATTATTGATAGATCTTTGTCTGGCTTTCTCAAGCATCACTGATGGAACTGTGATACTCGTGATGGAGACCCATCTCCAGCAAGCAACATTCCCCAGTCTTCCCTTACTGAAGGATTATGTTATTTTGCATACAAAGTGTCCATTAAAGAGCCTTTGCTTTTCACTGGCATGGCCTCGGTACTTCTCCGCTAAGGAGAATGCTTTGTGCCTACTAAGTGGATTGGGAAGTTGGACCAGTGGCTGAGAAGAGCCGTGCCAAATAAATTTTATTCTAATGACTTTGGTCTGTATCATCGGTCTTAGATAATTGTACTGCAGCAGACATGACTTTCTTCCCGAGGCAGACTGTAAGAATGCATGACATAATAATGCCATGATCAATCTGACCTAGCCCTCACCGAGGGTAAAGAGGTACAAGTTCACAGGCTCCTCCCATTACTGTCAAATGATACATCAACTCAGCATTGGGAGGCAAGCTGGCAATCCCAAAATATATTGTTAAAAATAACACCCAATGAAAACAAACATTTGGATCTTTGGGCCCCTATAAAGAAGGCAATTAACAGATTATAAATGGTGTAGGCTTCCGATGTTTTAATTTGGGGCTTCAGAATTTGAACTTAGGTTGCTGAATCATCATTGCATCTTTATTGAGACTGTAGCAAGATCCCCCTTCTACCTTACCCTTACTTCTGTTTTTCTAAAACTAGGTAGAAAATGTATACATGGTATTGCTGAATGATACTTTCTAAATATTAGTCTCCAATCTCTCTGTGATTAATTGTGCACTTGATTAACCTTAATTGCCAAGATAGCAAAAAAGAGCACTCTTAACCATTTTTTGATGTTTTGTGTTTGATTATGGTTGTGGAAGAACTAAAAAATATTGGTTTCAGGAGAGAATAATTAGCCAATTAACTAATTTTGATCTGTTTATATTTTTATTTTCAGGGCATTTGTTGGTCTCGACTAAAATATTCTATTTTCATTCGAGTCATTAGGGCCCATAAAGGGACAGTGAGGCTATTAAGTTGAGGCATAGTGTGTAGCCGGGAATCCTGCAGAGCTGGCTGTGCTCCATCCTCTTTTTTTAAAGCTAAGAATGAGATTGAAAATTCCAAAATACTAAGGATTATTAAGGGGAGAGAAATATCCCAAGGGCCTCTAGAGGTATAGGATCCAGGATACACAACAAAGAACCGGGCCTGAAAATGCTCTGTTCTGAGGGGTTTTATATGCATTACATTTAATCCTCACAACTCTCTGAGGTAGGTTTTCTTATTGTCCCTATTTTTCAGATGAGCAAACTGAGGCATAGGGAGATTAAATAATATGTGCCTATTCACAGAGCTAGTAAGCGGGTGAAGAAGGATTTTTATCCCTATGATGTGGGCTGAAATTCTTATGGTTGTATTATAATTAGTCCAGCAAAAGTAGCTAGCATGATGTCCTTCCTATAAAAGATGCTTAATAGGTACCAAAATACATTAGGTAGTATTAATTTATTCGGATTTCATAGTAAGACAAAGTCAACTGGTGTTTACAGATTTCAAGGTCTCAAGCCAATAGGAAATGATAACCCTTAAATACAGTGCAAGCAAGAATAGAAACACGCCCTTTGTTCTTCCGTGCTGATGTCGGTGTGGTTGATAGGGGACCCCTACTCTGTCACCAGAGTTGCACCAGTGTGTGTGGTGGTGAGGTAGGGAGGAGGGTAGACTGCTCCTGTCAGTCACATAGAGATGGGACGTCAGTGCTTTGGTTTGCCCTGGCAATTTTAAAACAACCGTTAAGTCAATCACTTCGGAGTGGAAGTGGGCAGTTTCATATCTGTTCGGCAACACAGAGAAGAAGCAACCAAATCACTTGCCTGATGGCCTCTAATCAATGCTCACAAAATTAAGAAAGCAACTTGAGCTGGCTACTTACTTTCTTTCAGAGCCTAAACTCCCAGCTATTTTGTAGAAGGAGTATGATGTAAGGACAAACACCGAAGCTTGGCCCATGAATTTTCCTGTGTTATTGGGAAGAGTGGGGTGTGGTGTGTGGGGGTGGGTAAGGTGCACGACTGACTTGGGACTTCTTGCTTCTTTCAAGGTTCATCTCGCTGAACTCGTATCTAAAGAACCATACTTAGTGGTGTATTTGCTTAAAAAATCTAGCAGATTCATAGCTTCCCTTGACGTAATAATGAGAGATTTTTAGCCGTTCTCTTATTTGAATTTGATACCTTCTAGACCATCATTACATAAATAAGGTCTGTGATATTTAAGCAGATTTTTATTTAAATTTCGTTTTTGCTTTTTAGCGATTTTTGTCTCTTGCTTATAACTTTGGGAGGACTGTATCAGGGCTTACACAGTTAATAAAAGCAAACTAAAGCAAATAATCACCTTCTAATACTTCTTTCAGCATATTCTAATTTTTTAATGGAGAAAATGCATTCTTAAATTAAATATGCATAATAAGGAATACTAATAATAAAAATAAAGTGGAATATGTGAGAATGAATCTAGTGTTGTAAGCAAATGCATTTGATTTGCTAAGGATAAAAGCTGGCTCGAATCAGTAAGAATCTGTGCAAAAAAGAAAAGCCTCATAATGTTCATAAATTGTCCATAATTGTATGGATTTTAAATATAAAAGTTGGCAGTGGCAAAAGCTAAAAGCCATTAGGAAGTATACCATTGTGCTGTGCACTAGGAGCAGTAAGTCACAATCGTATGAAAAAAAAATCCCTAGCTAGAGTTTTCTAAAATTTTGATAACCATACTTGAGACTTATCTTGATGTTTACTACAATGCATGCATTGTTCAGCATGGCATGGCCTAATGCATATATGAATCATATTTGAAAAGAGCTACTAATTAACATGAATAGTCTTCTTCTGTGAAGGTCGTTTATTGCAAAGTTTTACTTTTTTTTTTTGCTTTTTTTTTTCTAGCTGAATATTGCTAAAGGAGCCCTCAACAACAGCCATTAGTTTAAGAGACTAGTCTGTTTTCTGCCTGGCATTGGGTTAGAGTTTTAAAGAGTCTTTTTCTCCTGTGAAGAAGCCATAAAAATAATATTTAAAAGTAAGAGGGAGGAAAAAAAAAAGAGGGGGAGAGAAAAGGAGAGGAGAAGAGAGACCTTTCTCTTCTTGAGCGGTACATCCATTCATTAAATTTTATTCTGTCATCTGTATTTTCTCATGAACTTCTTGTTATAGTATTGAAGAATTGTTTGGCTAAATTGTTAGACTCTACGTCAAATGGGATTGATCAGGAGTTTTTCTTTGAAAACTGCGTTGGCCAGCACTTTCCTAGGACTCACTGGGAAGGTCCCTGAAATTTTTTCCACAGAAGTAAAAACACTTCGGGACTAGGTTCTACTACTTTGCACTGAAGGAACCTCCAGAACCTTCCACCATTTCTGTTTGGGATGCGTAGGTTTTTTTGGCTTAGATGTTTCAAGGAACTTAGCCAAGATGAAGGGATTTCTAAGGACTGTTGGGAAACAATATTACTCTGTGCGAAAAACCTCTCTTAGCTAAAGACCTTCAGTCAGAGTTTTGCCTCCATTTGTCATAGTTAATTTTATGTGTCAAATTGGCTGGGTTACAGTGTCCAGTTGTTTAGTCAAACTAAACAGACCGGGCCAGTGTAAATGTTGCTCTGAAGATGTTTTTTAGATGTGATTAACATTTAAATCAGCGGACTCTGAGTGAAGCAGATTCCCCTCAGTAATGTGGGTGGGCCTCATCCAATCAGTTGAAAGCCTGAAGCGCAAAGACAGGTTTCCCAAAGAAAAAGAAATTCTGCCTTGGGACTGCAGTGTGGAAACTCTGCCTGAGTCTGCAGCCTGCAGGTTTTGGACTCAAGACTACAATGCCAACTTTATCCTGAATTTCCCACCTGTCAGCCTGCTCTATAGACTTACTAGGCCCCATGATCCTGTGAGCTAATTCCTTAAAATAATCTTTTAATCTCTTTATCTATCTATCTATCTATCTATCTACCTATCTATCTATCTAACATCATTATCTCTATCCTATTGGTTCTGTTTCTCTGGAGAACCCTGACTAATCCAATACACCATTTAAGTAAAACTCGTAGTAAGTTTATAGTACAAAACATGCTCTTGACCTGTCAGGAGAGAACTAGATTTGGGGCCAGGTTTGCTTGAGACAACAAAGGGATTAAAGAGCCAATCACTTTGTGATTTTGCCTACATGTTACCAGATAACCTATTTGATAAATACATACATTATTCTTACTGGTCAATCTGGTTAGAATAAGCCCCTGAGAATTTGTCAGTTAAATGCATCTTTTGATGTCTGAAGACTGTGGAAGTGTTGAGTGGCTATTATTGGAATTGCCTGAATCACCCCAGCAAGGCTTGGCTTTTAGAAATATCAAGCAGCAGTTCTCACGCTGACTTTGTAATGTATACCTTCTTATATTAAGTTTTGAACCATATAAATGTTTTAAAAGACAAAATTAAATAAAAAGCATCTAAGAGGCCCTTTTGCTTGTACCCACTTGCCCCAAATGTCTCACACTACTAGTTAGCTAGTGAAAGAGGCACAGATATGGTGGAAGAGGGAGACGAAACCTCTCAGCTATCACCATTCCCATCTTCCTGATACCCCCTTCATGAAGTCAATGTACAAAATCAGTGTTTATTAATGGTTGATCATGTCCAAGTGTCTTACTCAGCTCCACCCTTGCCATAAAAAGTACCATAGACTGTGGCTTAAACAAGAGTTATTTATTTTTTGGAGACTGGGAAATCTGAGGTCAAGGTCCAGTAGAGTTCAGTTTCTTTGGAGGGCTCTCTTCCTGGCTTACAGATAACCACCTATTTTCCTGTGTCCTCACATGGCCTTTCTTCAGTGCATGAATGTGGAGAGAAAGACTCCATCCTTATGATCTCATTTAACCTTAATTACCTCCTAAAAGCCCTGTCTCCAAATACAGTCCCATTGGGAGTTAGGGCTTTAACACATGAGTTTGTGGGGGCGGGGACACAATTCAGTCCATTACAACAAGGCACTTTGTTTTGTACTCAAGATATGTCTTTATTTGGATACTCTCCTGGAGACTGCAATGCTGTAGGGGTACTGGGCAGGTGTACAAATATCTATGGCACGAAGCAGAATGCGATAAATGCTAAAAGCAAGGGTCTACAGGAGTGTAAGGGATGGAATGGTCGATACAGCTGGGTGATCAGGAGAAGCTCCCCAAGAAGGAGACCTTGCATTAGACACTGAAGGCAGGAGGTAGGGGGTGGGGGTAGTGCTTGGGCCAGTGACAGGATGGAGACGATCTGCAGAGTAAAGATTGGCATAGGACAAGCAGTGGGAGAAGAACGCAGGATGGAAATGGTCAAGAAAGAAAGCCTGGTCCAGGTTGTCTGGCATTCGGAGGGACTGTGGTAAGAAGGGTAGACTGAGGTCAGAGAACAGAGGGACTGACATTCCAAGGGATTGGTGGGAAGGTATTGGTGAGTCACCAAAAACTTTTGCCTAGGGAGGTACTGGTTATTTTATAAACATCCTTTTACTGCTACTGAACACACTGCCTCAAACATCTTTACTGGAAAAGTCTGATTTTACCATTAAGAAACTGATTTCTCCAAAATTGGGCCATTCTCCCTCCAGATGGAATCTCGCCCTGGTGAAGAAACATGTCTGTGGGGGTAACCTGACAGGGGTTGGGCAGGCAGTCCAGGGCAGGAAGTGGCGAGGCTCTGAATGAAGTTTTCTCGATTAGCAGAAAGGATGTTGCAGTGTGTTTTCCTGTTTGAGAAGTTTAATTCTTCACGGTTTGCTTGGCTGTCAGAACGCTTCACATTTTTATTTGTGAACATACATGGTGATCATCCTTAAGACAAAAAAAATCTGATGGCAGGTCCCTCGATGCCCTTGTTCAGAGCAGATGTTGCAATCAGAGCTGGGCTTTCAATTCTCACCTCTGAGATGTTGTAAATTGCATTAAGAAGCATCTCTTCTAGTCTTCATGTTTTACATACAACTTATTAAGGTCATGTTGGGGGAAAGAAGTTGAAATAGACAAACTTAACAGTTTTGTAGATCGCTAAGACAGAGCCATCATCTGCACTGATGTAATTACTCACAGCTCATGTGACCATCAAAACATATAAACTCAACAGGGGAATCCAAAAGAAAGATGCACACACTCAGTTCATCAATATGGAACAGTTTTGCAGACCCAGAAGGTTCAGGAAAATTTCAGCAGTACTTTGTGTGTGTGTGTGTGTGTGTGTGTGTGTGTGTGTGTGGTGGGGAGGGCAACAAGGGGTGATAGAAGCAGAGACGGATGCCCCAAAGAGTGTCTTCACTTAGCAAATGGCAGGGCTCCGAGGATTACGGATCCCGAGCTGAGGAAGGAAGTTTTTCTCGTCGCGGGAAATGAAGTTCTCTTGTCCCCCTTCTCTTCACAGTGAGCCCTCCTTCTCTCCAGCATCCCTGATGTGGGGCCATCTCACCTCTCCTTGAACCCTTCCACAGACTGAAGTTCGAACATTCCGACTTGTTGTTTGGACTCTGTTGGACATAACCTAAGTCTGCATGGCAGGGTGAAAATTGGATAAACAGCCACGCTGACTCCAGGGAGATTTTTTTATGCAAACATCTGTTTCTTGAATTTGGCCAGGGTCAGGCCTAAAGGAAGGTGGAATTTCGATTGATGAAATAAGATCAAGAAGATGCTGCCTCATTTTTTTTTTTTTTTTCCTGTTTCGGGGAGTATAAACCCTGTCTCCCTCCAGCATTACAGAGGGAGGAAACCCTATCCAAGTTTCCCCTGATACTGGCTTTATGTCCAATTCTGGTTTAGATGAGATCATGGGGATGCTTTTTCTGGCACTTTGCTGTACTACAGATGTAACCTGCTTTGAAAGAAATCCCATGCATGCAGATAAAAATATGAATTTAGAGTAAAGATGAATAGAGCAATCAACAAATATATATGAAGCACTTCCCATGTGCGAAGCACTTCCCATGTGCCTAGCACTGGGCAAGACACTAAAATATATTAAAAGAGGGGAGGAATGAGTCCTTGCATGGAGGGAACCCAAAGTTTTAAGAGGGAATTGAGGTGATAAAGAACAATAAACTATAACCTATGATTTGGTACTAAATTGTAAGGGACTGATATTAGTCACTGCGGTTATCTGTATTAGGAGAAGGCAGGGTGGGGCCCCAAAGCCGGAGATGGCTTCGGAAGGGAAGCTTGAATTATGCAGGATCTAAGATGCTGAGAAGCTCTGAACAGGCGGAGCCCAGGAGAGGAGCATTCCCAGTGGTGGAAATCCCAAGAGCTGGCAAAGACAATTATTGTGTCAATTGATTGTCTGCTGGCTAAGAGCTAATTGGGTGGGACATTGTTACCCCCATTTACCAATGGATGGATGAAACTTGGTAACAGATCAGTAACAACAACAGCTAACACTCATTTAGCACTTACTATGTTCCAGAACCGTTCTAGGCACTTTGTGTATTTTAAATTATGTATGGCTCATCACAAGCCCCGAGTTGTCCAGCCTCAGGTGGTCAAGCCAGTATGGGTACCAGGGGCTGGCATTGGTAGCTATGGCTTTGTAGAGGGATGGCCAGAGGAGCAGGTGCTGAGGACCCCCCCCCCCACTCCAAACAGGCTCCCAGCTCTCTCTAGGCTACCTGGCTGAACAGAGGGTACCAGGTGGGTACTATTGTTATACCCTCTTAAGGCATGAAGAAACTGAAGCAGAGAAATTAAGAGACTAGCCCAAGGTCACACAGGCAGTAAGTGGCTAAGCTGGGATGAAACCCAAGCCTCTTTAGTTCAAAGCTCACAGTCTAAGATGCTAAATGAATGAGGAGAGCAGGAGCATGGTGAGCAATATAATATTGACCTTGCAGGAAGGATGGGGTGCCAAGGTGGGGGAAGTGTTGCATAGGAGAGGGAGAGAGAGGTGGACAGGCATTGTTTCATTCTCGAACAATTCTTTGTGCGAACTTGTGAGAGCCCATAATGAATTTAAAGTGTGAGTCTGAACACCAAGATTCAAGCTTTGCAAACCATTTCAGGACACCAGTGTTAGCTAACATATACATCAAGCCCTTCTAGTAAAGAAGGAAACTTGTCAGAACGTTGGTCTCAAGATTCCCCACGCATTCAGCCTTCAGCGCCAGGCCCGTCGGAGAAGACAGACCAAGAGCAAATGTGTGCCCCCCGACCCCCACGCGGGTTCTTCTCTTATGAAGTACCTGTTACTAACTTTAAAACATTCCGTAGGTCTTTATATTTACCTTCTACACAGGCTTTGATCCCTGGAATTCAGTGAAGACATGGGATCATGTGGGCCCTCTTTGCATCTCATGGTAGAACAACCAACCCACCAACCTAACTGGGGAAAAAAAATCGATGATGTCAGGTTGGTACTCAGAACCGGCCAACAGGCTAAATGGGGAGAGAGAGAAAGTGATGTAATCAGAGGGGATCCAGGCCAGTTTTTCTTTATCCAAATGCCCTTCCTTTTATAGACACCATATTGCTAAAATTCCCTTAGTAATGATTCATTTCTTTGGACCTCTTTCCGTAATAAAGCCAACAAATCTTTTGATGGAAAAAATACCTAGCCCACTGGTTTTAAACAGTGTTTTAGACAGAACAACTTATATTTCTTAAATGAATATTTTTTTAAAGATTTTATTTATTTATTTGACAGAGAGAGAGGGAGAGAGAGAGCACAAGTAGGGGGAGCGACAGAGGGAGAGGGAGAAGCGGACTTCCTGCAACAGAACACACGACTAACCAACAGGTCAACCAAATCAGGTTTCACTTTTTTCTCATAAAAATAAAAGTCTGAAGGGAGTGAGCTGCCAGTGTTGGTTCAGTGGCTCAGAGATCTCAGAGCAAATGTCTTTGTGATTTTCTTGCGTTTTTTGTTTGTTTTTTGTTTTTGTTGTTGTGTTTTTTTTGTTTTGTTTTGTTTTGTTTTTTGCCTCATGATCTCAAGAAAAGGAGGTTGCTTCGGTCCCAACCATCACATTTTTGCTCAGGGCAAGAAGAAGATGGAAGGACAGTGCCAGCCATATCTGTTCCTTAAAATCGAGAAACTAAAGGCTTTCCTGAAAACTTCCAGTAGACCTCTGCTTAGGTATTTTTGGCCTGAAATAGGTCACATGGTCTCTCTAAGATGCAAAAGATCCTGGGAAAATAAATATTTAGTTAGCCCTACTGCCACTCCCAAGAATATTGGGGTTCTATTGTCAAGGAAGAATACAGGTGTGGCTATGGAATTGGGCGTGTGAGCCACAGCCTGGCTGTTCTCTTCATGGACTTCATGAAGGAAAACATGACACCTGAAAGTTTTTGTTATGGAAACTGCATAACAAAAAAACTTAGAGTGGGAAACCAGTGACTTCCCTTTTGATGGGAGCAAGCAAGCTTAGGTCCCTGTAGGTTGTTGATGGAGAAAGGGTGCTACAAAGGGGCACAGGGGTAAAGAAAACGATAGAGAAGCATTGAAGATAAATTACTGGCAATACGTAAGGTACTCCAGGCAATTTTGACTGAATGTATATAATTTGTCTAGTAGGATGTCAGATATTCTGGAACAATGAGCCTTATAAAATACTCTAGCTTCTTTAAAAATAGAGTATTTTGTTTCAAGTGGAAGCAGGGGTTGGCTTGCTCAACCAGATACATTCACCTGATTGTCCAGAAAACCGCTTTGTGGAAGCACAACTGAACTTATTTTTGTATGATAGAATAGAGGTAAACGTCAGTAAAACAGGTGTCAGAACGCACACCAACACACACACACACACACACACACACACACACACACACACACCCGGCAATAAAGATAAAAACCAGTCTAGGGTGTCTGCTCTATCAATGCCTTTCTGCTGAAAAGTGAATTTTACTCCCATGTCTCTCCCTTCCTGCTAAACAGATAATCGGGACAGTTTATCATATCTGTTTTGGGGTATAGTTATGAAACATGTTCAGTGGAGAGCATGAATGAGCAGGGACTTGTCCTGAAAAACAGAACAAAAAGAAATTATTAATCATGTTTCGCTTTGTATATTTACTGTTTTGCTTCTGAACATCTCTATCCAGCCAGCATAATTAGGAGATATGCCAGATGGGTAATCAATGTGACTTTAAATTTTTGTAGAGAGAGAACAAAGTTGTAGCTTGGATTTTTTTTTTTAGAAGGTACTTTAGCCCTGCGCATTTAAAAACAAACATCTTGCATTAGAAGGTTACTGTCTTCCATGCAAAGACGTTGAATATGTTCTTAAATCCTTTCATTTTTTAAAAACTGGCCTGATGGAGTAGAAGAGCTGAATGGCCTACCAAATGGACGAGAAGAGCTAACACGCAGAGATGGGAACTGGGGTCCCCTGCAAGGAACGGCTGAGAGCTTTATTTAATCATAATCATCATTATATCAAACAAACAAACAAACAAACCATAAATTTCGCTTCCCTTTCCTTGCTTTGCAGTCAGTGGAGATTTACTTGTTCTCACAGTTCTCTGGCTAGACGAAACCTAAAGGAAGCACTTTCTGAATCTCCTATTTAAGCAAAGCAAGTGAGATCTTCAGCTAAAGGGGCCGTGGCTGCTTGGCCAGTGAGATGGGCTTGGGAATGAGATCACTTTATGGGACCAGGCAGCAGAGCTGATGCCCCAAGGGCAGTGTTTTTACAATTGTGGGTCCCGACACATTAGGGAATCGTGAAATCAATTTAGAAGGTTCTGACCGCGTATTATTTCTTAGCCCAATAGAGTTGCACAGAATAGAACAATACTGAATAAAAAACATAAATGTGAGTCACATGTAAGGGTATGCATTATTTATGAAATTTTTGTTCCAATAATAAATGTGCATCCTCATATAAATCATATTTCTTTATATGGGTCAGTCAAAAAAGTTTGAAAAATCCTGCAGCAGGGTTAAGTGTAAGAGGACAGTTGCCCTTTAGCTGACAACCTCAGCTGGAAGGGACAGAGGTGATGGAGTCTCTGGACTCCTCACGCCCTTGTGAACACATGCCAGGGTTGGTAACACAGTTACTGTGGGTGTGTGCTTCTCCAGGATTCTCACACACACATTCTTCCACACAAAGTTGAGAACATTTTTGCCAAGTTACCCATCCAAGAACACACTTTGGAATTTGATTGGCATTGCGTTATATAACAGAGCTTGGAGAAGAATTGACGTCCTTACTTCGTTGAACCTGCCAACCCAAGTGTGCGGGCCCTGTCTGCATTTATTCTAGTTGTTTCCTATATCCCTTTGTTCTGTTTATGTTATTTTTTTATAAATGCTTCTCATTTTTTACTTTCTTGTTGATGCCTATGTATTTGGCATATTTTGCTTCCCTTATGAATATATGTATATATTTTTTCTGTCTTGATACCATTTTCTTTTTTTCAAATATACTGACCTCTCTGGCTCACTGAACTTGCAGACGTCTTCCATGCATTCCTGCTTCTGCTCATGCTGTTCCGCTATGCAGAAAACCTTTCCCTGCACTGCCTGAGGAATGTCTGCACGCCCAGGCAGAGCTGTCTCTTGGGAGGACTGCTGCAATAACCCTCTAACGAGTTTCTTGGTTTCTCTTCTTACCCACCCACGATTCCCCACATAGCTATTGGGGTGGTCTTTAAAAACATAAATCAAGATCCTGTCACTTTCCTCCCTAAGACATCTGCTGGCTTTTATTGCCTTTGCAAACATCCAAACTCCATTCAAGACCCTCAATGCTTCCCATGATGTGGCTCCTGCCTACTTCTCTGACCTTCTCTCCTGGACTTTTCCTTGTCATGCGTGATGCTTCGGCTGTACTAGATTTCTTTTTGGCCCTCAACACTCCAAGCTTGTGCCTCCCGTGGCACATTGGCTGTTGCCTATTCTTGTGATGCCAGGATGCTTCTGCTCCTGACGCTCATGTGGCTAGATCCTTCTGGACATGTGGACACCCCATACATTTTTTTTTTAAGGATTTTATTTATTTATTTGACAGAGAGAGACACAGCGAGAGCAGGAACACAAGCAAGGGGAGTGGGAGAGGGAGAAGCAGGCTTCCCGCTGAGCAGGGAGCCCGATGCGGGGCTCGATCCCAGAACCCTGAGATCATGACCTGAGCCGAAGGCAGACACTTAACGACTGAGCCACCCAGGCACCTCCACCCCATACATTTTTAAATTTTGATTTTGAGAGGCCTTTTCTGAACCCCAATATGAAGTGGCATTCTCCACCCATCTGCTCTCTATGCATCGTCTTCTTTTTTTTAAGACTCTATAGTATCTGCGATTTTCTTATTTGCTTTCTTGACTGTTTCCCACTCCCCCACCTCCCCACCACACACGAGAATGCAATGTGAGTGGAGACTTTGTTAATGATGGCTAACTCCCCAGCCCCACAAAGGCACTAAATAAATATTTGTGGAATTAATGGATAGTCCTATAAAGTAGGTAGCATACCAACTACGGAGCACAGAAAATATTCGGTCCTTATCTTTAGAAAGTCTATACTCAGAAGGCAGTGACACTGAAAATTGCCTCTCACTTTTCTGAAGTCGTCCTATTGTGGATATCGTGTCTACAAGCAGGGCTTACCTGGAAGGGAGTCCTTTAGAGATGAACTATTAAGAATAGATTTTCACTAGTAAGAAGATGTTCATTGTTGAGGATCTATTTTCATTTGATTTTACAAAGTTTTGAAGACTTTCCTGGAGGTAGACCAGGAACTCTGGAGAGATACCCAGGTAAATAAACCAATCTCTGTCCTTAAAGGAGAATGCTTTTAGTGAGATGAAGAGACTTGTAAAAACACAATAAGGCAGTGGCCTTGAACAGCAGTGGGAGCGATGCTCTTGTAGTTCTGGGACCTCAGGGCTGTCTTGGACTGTCCCAGTACTGGGGCAGACATCCTTGGCTTTGGCATATGAAATCATTACCAACCAATCACACTTTAATTTATTTAAACTCATCTTGGGTGAATTTAACATTCTCCCCCTAAAAGAAGGAATGGTGATTTGATCTATACTTTGGAGGCAAACCCAGAGAATGAATGAGGCTTTCTAAGGACAGTCCTGGGGTATGTTCTAAAAATGATTATAATGTGAGTGAGCTTAAAAAGCTTCCTACCCTCACAGAAGCAGGCTGCCCTGACTCTCACACCTCCAGGGGCTGAGGTAGACTTAGGGCCTGGGGCTCAGCATGCTGCCTGTGTACGGCCTCCTACCGCTTGAGTCTGCTTGTCTACAGAGTCCTTTAGCTCTGGAATTTGATGATGTTTCTATATAGAGTAGTGCTGGGGTGTGGGAGGGCCAGGTGGAACCTCCCCTTGGATCCTAAATTGTTTACCACGCTTCCATATAAATTAATTTTATGTTGATAAAGGCCACAGAATCTCTTCTGAAATAGAGGCAGCCTACATTGAATGAGTGTAAAAATCTCAGAGCCAAGAGATGGAGGATGGAGAGTAGAAGATACAAAGAGAAGCCCTTCCAGACAGCTTGGAAGGGCCATTACCTCAGGGCTTCATCGGTGACTGAGGGCTATTGAAACCTCATAAATGTTAGTCTAACAAGTGAATGATCCTGGATTTGAGTAGTAACATCTGAAATGATGTTCATTTTCCTAGAAGGGACAATGAAGGTATAACACCTGGCTTACTGGAGACTATATGAGAACCCAGTGCTCTGGGTTACCAGTGGGGTGCAGCTTTCTGGCCCCGGCCCCCAGTATCACTTCTTGAGGTTCATTTCAAGATTATTGCCATGAACATGTGATTATATAAGGAGTGTCTTGAGCTGCCAGTTAGGCATTGAGTATTTAGTGGGGCCAAAGGACTGCCTTGTCTCTATCACAGAGGAAACAAAGAAAAATGGCCATGAATTTTTTCTGGGCCATAGTTTCCCACTCTGGGGTTCTGTGAATCTAACACACAGCTCCGAGCTGTGTCATCTGGTCTTCTGTCTTCTCCTCAGCCATCCCTGAAGCTTGGCTGAAGAAGGCTGGAGAGCTCTTCCCTGCCCCGCTCCCCCTTCCCCAGTTCTAATACTTTCCATTACCATTCTGTCAAGCAGTAGCCAAGTTAGGACTTCACAGAAAGGGGAGGTCTATGAGAAAGCCTGAGTTTGTGGTGGTCTTACCTTGTCATGGCAAGCAGCTCTCTGGGCATAATTTTCCACTAGGCTGAGTCTATTCCTTCATAAACTGAACTCCAAAAGCATCACTAGAAGAGTCACTTTAATGCAAATGAGAATAACCTGGGACCCTTGATCCTTATCTGAGGAGAGGTTTTCAAGTGTTCCCTTTGTGTGGTGGTGTCAGTATGCCCCAGGAATTTTTTGATTAGTAATTACCATGGAGTCTTCACTATATACTAGCCACACTGTGTCAGGATGGCTCAGAAGATCCTTCCCTCTGATATATACTGCCTTTATAAGGCAAGCACTCTGCTCTATAAGAAAGAGTAGAACATTATGAAAATTATGATGTGGGAAAATCTTTGTTGAGCATCTGCCATTTTGGAATCACTTCTTTTTGGCCCTCTGCCCTCACCCCATGGCCATAGGTCTTCCATGGTGATATACCAGTTAAACTTGTCCTATGATAGAGACCTTTACACTCCCTGCCTACTTACCTTCCCTTATATTGTGTGCTATCATACCAGATTATCAAAATAGCTGATATTCTAAACAACTCACACTAAGGTCTAAGTACATGTCTAGTTATAAATTTATGTGCTATCGAGGGTGACTTAAGGAAGGGTTGAATCACTATATTGTACATCTGAAACTAATATAACACCATATGTTAACTAACTGGAATAAAAATAAAAACAAAAAATAAATAAATAAATAAAACAGTAAAAATATAAATAAATAAATAAATAAATAAATAAATAAATAAATAAATGAAGTTATATGCTCTCTCTCCCATATGGCATATCTGAATTTTTATGAAGCCCTCCAAATGTTAATTAAGGGGTACTGAATGATGGGAATTTCAGCTACTAAGAAAGGGCCACTGTAGGTGTTTTCCAGATCTCACTGTTTTGGGCACTGCTTACCTACAGTGTGTATACACAGACATTATCACTTTTACTTGTAAGCTATCCAAATCCTTTAAAAAAAAGGTTAAAATTGAACTGCATAGGGTTTTCATGACCTGTCTTTGGCAAGACTTCTAAGCAGTGATTACAGAAATTTTTGCGCAAAGTCAGTGAGACTAGACTTCAAATTTGCTAATGAGATAGCTCTGCGTCTAGCTGTGTGTGGCCGTATTTATCACCTCACACACCTGAGCCATGCTCATGTGACACCAAGACAGGGAAGGAGGATTATGATTCTTACTGGCTTTCAACAAGTAAAGGCAGACAACTCTGCGACAGGGATTTTGTATTTATGAGCAACGAAGCCAGATAAAGAGGATCTCTCTGCAATATTACACTAGTTACATAATTTTGTTAATTTCAGTTTGTACTTTCTCTATAGGAATTTTGAATTTGACCTCTATAGTATCTAAGGAAATGAGGAAAAGTCCACAAAGGTTAGTTTCATGGGCAAGTTTTCAAGTAACTCAGCTATGAGTGTCTGATTCCGCTCCTCGGCAAACAGTGTTCTGTTAAGTTGGGCCATATGAAACTGCTGTTTTTGCAGGGCAAAAACAGTTGAATATCAGTAATTTCATATGGTTAACCTAATCTGTTGTTGCATACCCTAAGAATAACGTAAAGCATCCCACCAAGTATGAATCCTGTTAAGCAAGAGAAGCTATTCAGTTGCAATTCATGCCACAATTCTTATACAAAATAGAATAATGTTAAATAAATGAATCTTCTTCTAGATACCGCTTCTTAATACATGTCTCTAATGAAATGAGTTTCTAAGACCATGTTTAACCCACGGCTGAAGTTTTTTTATTTAGCCTTCCTCTTTGATAGAGGCATACTTCTTTTTTATTATTCTTCCCTTTGTTGTGCTTCCCAGATATTGCTTTTTTTTTTTTTTTTTTTTTACAAATTGAAGGTTTCTGGCAAACTTGCATTGAACAAGGCTATCAGACCAGTTTTCCAACAGCATTCACTCACTTCATGTCTCTGCATTACATTTTCGTCATTCTTGCAGTTATTTCAAACTTTTTCATTATTATTATCTTTGTTTCAGTGATCTGTGATCAGTGGTCTTAGATGTTACTATTGTAACTGTTTTGGGATGCCATGAACCATGCCTACAGAACTTAATCAATAAATGTTGTGTGTGTCCTGACTGACACCCCCTCTCCCTCTCCTCAGAGCTCCCTAGTCTCCGAGACACAACAATATTGAAATTAGGCCAGTTAGTAACCCTGCAATGACCTCTAAGTGTTCAAGTGCAAGGCAGATTCACAGGTCTCTCACTTTAAATCAAAAGGTAGAAATGATGAAGCTTAGTGAGGGAGGCATGTTGAAAGCTGGGATGGGCTGAGAGCTAGGCCTTTTGCACTGAACAGTTAGCCAGGTCGTGAATGCCAAGGACAAGTTCTTGGAGGAAATTAAAAGTGCTGCTCCAGTGAACAGAAAGGGAAATACCCTTGTTGCTGATATGGAGAAAATTCTAGTGGTCTGGACTGAAGATCAAACCAGCCACGACCTTCCCTTAAGCCAAAGCCTAATCCAGAGCAAGACCTTAACTCTCTTCAGCTCTATGCAGGCCGACAGAGGTGAGGAAGCTGCAGAAGAAAAGTCTGAAGCTAGCAGAGGTTGGTTCGTGAGGTTTAAGGAGAGAAACCATCTCCGTAACGTAACGGTGCAAGGTGAAGCGTCAAGTGCTGATGGAGAAGTTGCAGCAAGTCATCCAGAAGATCTAGCTAAGAGAATTCCTGAAGGCCACTACACTAAACCACAGATTTTCAGTGCGGATGAAACAGCCTCTTCTTGGAACAAGATACCATCTAGGGCTTTCAGAGCTAACGAGAAGACAGTGCCTGGTTCAAAGCTTCAAAGTATAGGTTGACTCTCTTGTTAGGAGCTAATGCAGCCGGTGACTTTCTCTTAAAGCCAGTGCTTATTTACTATTCTGAGAATCCTAGGGCCCTTCAGAATGATGCTAAATCTCCTGTGCCTGTGCTTCAGTGATTTCAATGAAACAATAAAGTCCGTATAGCAGCACATCTGTTTGCAACACGGTTTACTGAATATTTTAAGCCCACTGTTGAGACCTACCACTCAAAAAAAAAAAGGATTCCTCTCAAAATGTTAGTGTTCATTGATACTGTTCCTGCTCACCAAGAGCTCTGCTGGAGATGGACAACGAGATTCATGTTGTTGTCATGCCTGCTGACACAACATCCATGCTGCAGCCCACGGATCAAGCAGTAATTTAGTAAGACTTGGCTTTCAAGTCTTCTTACTTAAGAAATTTATTTTGAAAGCTGTAGCTGCCATAGATAGGGATTCCTTTGATGGATATGGGCAAAGTAAATTGAAAACCTTCCAGAAAGGACTTCCCTTTCTAGATGCCATTGAGAACATTCATGATTCATGGGAAGAAGTCCAAATATCAACATGAACAGGAGTTTGGAAGAAGTTGATTCCAGCATCATGGACGATTTTGGAGGATTCGAGACTTCGGTGGAGGAAGGGACTGCAGATGTGGTGGAAATAGCCAGAGAACTAGAAGTAGAAGTGGACCTTGAAGATGGACTGAATTACTACATTCTTGTGATAAAACTTCAATGGATGAGGAGTTGCTTCTTATGGATGAGCAAAGAAAGTGGTTTCTTGAGATGGAATCTACTCCTGGTGAAGGTGCTGTAAAGACTGTTGAAATGAGGGGCGCCTGCGTGGCTCAGTCGTTAAGCGTCTGCCTTCAGCTCAGGTCATGATCCCAGGATCCTGGGATTGAGCCCCACATCGGGCTGCCTGCTCGGCAGAAACCTACTTCTCCCTCTCCCACTCCCCCTGCCTGTGTTCCTGCTCTCGCTGTCTCTCTGTCCAATAAATAAATAAAATCTTAAAAAAAAAAAAAAGACTGTTGAAATGACAACCCAGGGTTTATAATATTACACCAACTTAGCTGAATAAGGATCTGTAGATTTTGAGAGAATGGATTCCAATTCTGTAAGAAATTCTCCTGTGGATAAATTCCTATCAAACAGCATCATATGCTACAAATTGTTCATGGAAGGAAGAGTCAATGGTTGCAGCAAACTTCACTGTTGTCTTATTTTAAGAAATTGCCACAGCCACCCCAGCCTTCAGCAGCCACAACCCTGAACAGTCAGCAGCCACCAACATTGAGACAAGACCTCCACCAGCAAGGAAATTATGACTCACTGCAAGCTCAGATGATGGTTATCATTTTTTAGCAATAAACTATTTTTAAATTAAGGTTTGTGTGTTTTTTAGACATAATGCTATTATACACTTAATAGGCTACATACAGTATAGAGTAAACATCACTTTTATATGTACTTTTTTAATGCAGAAATTCATTTGACTCGCTTTGTTGTGACATTCACTTTATTGCAGGGGTCTAGTCCAAATCCACAATATCTCAAAGTATTCCTATAATTAGAAGTCAGATCGTCATTACAATGTGCTGATGGCAATCTAGAACATGAGGAAAGGAGTATCCAGGGTGGGAACTTCCTGGTCTGGGGGAAATCTGCTACCCAGGTAGGTATGAAGAGGACAGTTTAATGGTCCAAGAACATTGACTGAGTATAAGAACCTCAGTCCTAATTCTGAATAATGTTGGCCCCAAGGTATCTGATCAGTTGCTTGGAGTATAACAGCAAGGTATTAAGGTGTGGGTCAAATCCTGTAAGTTAAGCTAGATTTTAGTTTCATCCAGGAATCTTTCCAAGGGTGACTGATGTATGCGGTTAAATCCGGGGCTAGAGGGGAAGGATATGAGTCCAGAAAGGAGATAGGTAAGAACTAGGTGGGGTCTTATGCCCTTATTTTAGCGGGTTGGGTTGAGGGTGTGGCTGGTCCTCGACAGGAGTCCTCAGAGGGCGAGCCAACAGAATTAAGGCTTCTTCCTTGAGGTGCTGCTTGGGCAGATACCTAATCCCAGAATGAAGCCAACATACTAGGCAGGTTCAGCTAGAACTTTGGAGCTACTCAAGCATCAGAATCTTCCTCAGCAGATTTGGGACCCACATAATTTTTGGCTGATAAAAATACCTGCAGTGAGACCAGAGATCTGGGTCTGTGTCACAGGACTCAGAGCTTAAGAGTAGGTCAAAAGTTCAAATCCACTGGGCATAGACTATTGCTTCCTGCCATTCAGGGACAGATAGGCTGGAACCTGCATGTGGAGACCATCAATAGATCCAGTTGTGAGGAGCTGGGGATGAAAGATACAGAGGAACCAAGTAGGGGCTGACACTCTTGGTTCATATTCACACTAAAACTCAGTTTTGAGCTACACTCTATCAACTTTTTATTGAGTATCTGCTATCATCCACATATCAAATTAGGGTCTTAATTCCCTTAATCCTCATAATAACTTCATTAGGATAGTTTATGATTTCAATCCTAGAAGACCGAGAGTATAATAATCTCTCCACGATTTGGGGAATAATAATTATTGGAACACAAATCCAAATCTTTATGTTTCCATAGGGGAAGGTATATTTGTTTCCTATTGCTGCTGTAACAAATTATCACAAATTTAGTGGCTTAAAATGCCACACATTTATTCTCTTATGGTTCTGGAGGTCAGAAGTCTAAAGTCAAGGTGTTGGCAGGGTTGGTTCCTTCTGCAGACTTAAGGGCACAATACGTTGCCTGTTTTTTTTTGGCTTCCAGAGGCCACTTGCATCCCTTGGCTTGTGACCTCTCCTTGTATCACTCCAACCTCTTGCTTCTGTCTTCACATCTCCTGCTATTGGTTCTAATCTCCTGCTTCCCTCTTCTAAGGACTTTTGTATTAGACAGGCTCCCCCTAGATATTCCCCCCCCCCACATCTGCAAATTCCCTTTTACTGTGTAAGATAACATATTTTTAGGTTCTGGGAACTAGGATGTAGACTTTGGGGGTGGGGGACATTATTCTGCTAACCACAGCGGCGGGGGGGGGGGGGGGCGCATGGAGGGAGGGGCTTTGAGCTGGGGAGGCAAATGTGGCCAGACAGAAGGGAAACTGTTATATTCCTCTGAGGCTGATGTGGGGCAGGGAAAGGGGCAGAGACGGGAGCCCCTCTGCATGCAGAAACTTAAGTGGAGGATGCCTGTAGGAGAGCAGCTCTCAGTAGGGAAGGTCCATTGCTAGAGGGGTCTCAGGGCTGCCCGGAGCTACAGGGTCTAAAGACAGATGGCAGGACCAGTTCTCTGCAGCAGCATCTTGTAGCTAAAGAAGAAGCCATAAAGGTGATGAGCATCATTTAGAAATGCCCACCTACTCCCCTTGGCTTTCTGGAAACATATCAGCCAGGATTCTTGCATGACCTCATAGAGGAGGGGAATGGGTCCCCCGACAGACTGAGATTGAATATCGGGTTGAACTGACCAGTGGGGATTGAAACAAGATGAAATATCATCATGTTTAGAGGTTTTTAAAGGAATATGGCGTCGGACCTTAGTATTGTGGTTTTAAAGTCCTACCTCTTGGAGTTGCAAACTGGCTGGGGCCATAGAAGGTGGAAGGGGCTGCTGAGGGCAGAGAATAAAGTGTTTGCAGCCAGTGTGCTCCAGGCAACCTCTACTTCTAGAACTAAAGATGAAGAACATCTCACTTCCAAGTGCTCCTTAACTCGGGGTCCAAACCTAAATCGAACAACCTGCTAGTTAGTCAGGCTCCTTCAATGGCAGCTAGTATCTGAATAACAATAACCATATTAATAAGTATATCCAGCAGGGGGGATAAAAGGTGGTAGGGTATTCCCAAGAGGAAAATTAATTTCTTTTTATAATCCGCTGTAGTTTATTTCACATATTCATGACCCGCCCAGTATGTTTTTTCTTTATGACGAGCCATAAAAATGACAAAATACATTAGCCAAGTTCTTCGTTTCTGCTAAAATGACCATATTCAAAAATAATAACAGAGACTTGTATCAGCGATGCAAAAGATGCATGAAGTAATTGGGGCTTAATTTGTACACAAACTGTCAAGGCAGTTTTCCTCACGGCCTGCATCTTCTGAATTCATTAGTCTCTAATTACGGCCAGTGGGGACCAGCAGTTAGAAGGTTAAAGAGGTTCTGACAGGCCTAATCATTGCTCAGGAAGCTGAAAATGTATGCAAAGTCTCAGCAGATGGGGTGAGAGCGGCTTCTGCCAAGTGATAACTGTTATTCCTTTGCACCTCCAAAGCTGTCATCCTAATAGGCACATTTTAAATTTATTAATGCTCTAGTTACAATGCATACACAGTCTCTAATGGTATGTCATTCTGAGTATATAAACTGAGCAATTAACACATATTACCTGGTAATGGTAAAATTATTTGTTGCCTGGTTTTTTTTTGTTTTTGTTTTTGTTTTTGTTTTTTTTGGTTGTCTCCTATTCCAGTAAGAATTGTCCCAGGAAAAGCTTCCCTTTGTTAAAATGGAAGTAAAGCCACCCTGAAGATGGGTTTCTCTTTTTACTCAGATATTACAATCGGTCTGAATGCCTTCGTCCGGCCTTTCTGTACTCTGACCTGTCTCATCTGTCACGGACTTCTGGCCTCCCACATCAGAATCTAGGAGTTAAAAACAGTGCAGGTGAGCTGCTTCGTCGGACTTTTGGGAAGTGGCAGAGAACTCCAAGTTGGGATGAAATGCCCCTTTAAAGTGAGAAGAGACCCAGGGTCGTAGTTCTTGTTTGTGACTTTACCCTAAGTCCTAGAGGGAGAGGTAATGTGTATTTTGCAATTTCCAATTCCAAAGTCCTCAATATCTTCCCCTTCTTTGGTGGCCTCCCTGACTTTAATCCTGATTGCTTGAAAGCTAACTAATCACTAGCAAGAGGGGTGTGTGTGTGTGTGTATGTGTGTGTGTGTGTGTGTGTGTGTGTGTGTGTGTCTCTTGTCTTTCCTGTGACTATAGCCATGACATGGGAAGAGCCTTTAATTAAATGCAGCACTTAGTGCAACAATTGTTTGCATGTAGGAGGCCACAGAAATGGAGACAGCTGGAATGGATAGTCCCTAAACTGTAGGCTTTGTCAGGACTACAAGATTCATAAGCGGTCCTAATAGCATGATAAGGTGTTAATCTCAGCAACAGAGCAATTATCTGTCCAATGACTGACCGCCACTCTCTGTACCCACTAGCTCGTTTCAGTTAATTGATTTACGCGGTATAGAAGTAATATAACAACAACAAAAAAATGTCACAAAGACTTTATGTTGATTAAAAACTGTGATTACATTTCCCTACTAGGTGATGTGTTTGAGATTTTCATACCACCCAGAAAGATGGCCAACTATTAGGTAATAAGTTTTCTTTGCCTGAGACCAAATAACCCATCCATTGTGGTTCCTTCAGTGGCTGGAAGAATAGTCCCGGTTGATTAACAGACTTGAGTTGTGTGACCTCGGACAAGTGTCCTCATTTCTCTGAGCCTCAGTTGCCTCGTCTCCAAGGTGAGAAGTCGGTTCTAGAGGATCTCTGACCTCAAAGATCTTTCTCGGTTCTGAGAGCCATACTTCTCTGAGTTTGTGGGCTGTGTAGCCACGGAAGGATTATACCATTGAGCCGGAGCAATAGTTCTGAGTAGGTCAGCTTTTTATCTCCTACTTCCCATTTTCAACTTGGAAGTTTAATCTGCTTTCTGACCATCCTGTTTATTTATAACTTTTTTTTTTTTATATGTGCACAGTGGATTTTTTCCGGCCCCTTTGCTGTATTTTTGTTATACGATATAGCTATTCATTTCCAGAGATTTAAAAAATCGTCTCAGCATCCCTTTAACGGGAAATCCAATGAAGAGAGTCTAGACATGCCCTGTGGTGCCCGCTTACTTGGTGTGATGTGGAACTGTAGGGAGAAGGGACATCCTGAGGGCTCTGTGGATGGCAGATACGGGGTCTGCCCTTGTGGCCTCCCCTATGCACGTGAGGGTGGACCCCAGTTTGTGCCACTGGTTTCTTGGTCTATAGAGTGGATGCACTGGGCTCACTGTTCCCTCACGTCCGTTTTCAGCAGCAACTTTTGATGACTCTCATTCATTCTGAGAAAAAGGAATTTTCTCGAAATTGGAGGCTTAGAAGGTAAATGGGTTTTAGAGAAACCAACGGGTAGAGAGAGAAAGAGAGGCCCCGAAAGCCGTTTATAGGAGCAGAGTTTGGCTGAGAAAGCCTAGCATTTTGTGGATGGCAAGTCATGGTGTGGGGCCATGAGTTACTCTTCAGTGAAAAGGTAAATAGTGGTTAAGATTAGTAGCCAGAGAAAGCAAAACTTGGTCTTGGAATCTACCATCCACTTGCCCATCTTGGGGCCACCTTTCCCCTTCAGGGGGACCAGCAGACCTACTTAAACTCTCCTGGAAGTGGCACCATAGCGTGCTCTGCTCTTAAGGTGAAGGGAGTGTGGCCAGGAGGGATTGCTTTTACCTGGAGTCTTAGTTGTCCAACGTCAGCAAGCTTCCATTGGAGGGTGTCAGGAACACACGGGGGTTCAGGGAAACCATTCCCAGCTCCCTGCACTTACACTTACTTTGCCCACATACCCCCAGTGACACTCATGCCAAAGACCCCGGTCATGCAGGTCCCTGGAACCACCTTGGAGTCACGCAAGCCCAGTGTTAATCTTAGCAGAGAAGAAAATTAAGACTGCAGAGTGGAAATCTGTTCACATAATTTCCAGACTCAGTTCTGGAGCATGGTTCCTAGGAGCGGAATAGAACCTGGATCCGACCTGCCTCAGTGCCAGTCCATGAGGCTCTACCTCATGTCCCTTCGTCCATGGGCAGGACCCTTCACTTTCCCATGCCTCAGTTTCCTTCTTCTAGGGAGAATAATAGCACTTCTCCCGTAAAGCAGTTCTGAGGATTAAAGGAGTTAATGGATGGACAGTTCTCAGGAAGCACTGGTTAAATGTTTGCTGTGGTTAATTACGGATCATCTATGAGCAGGCTACGTGTGGGTATGTTGTTCAGTAGCCGAAGGCCCCGGGCATGTTGAATACTCTAGTGTTGTTAGCTTGAGAGTCTTAGTAATTTTTGAACAAGGAACCCTCCATTTTCATTTTGTACTGGATTCCACAAATTCTGTAGCTGGTTCTGTCTACAAGGCTGCGGTGCCAAAATCTAAAGTCTGTGTAATGTTGATACCAAAATGGCCAGCCCTCACATTACCTTGTTGAGAAAGGTCAGATTTTCCCTTAAGAGAGTTTGTTTGATACTTGAGCTAAAGTAAATATTTTATGAACATTTGCGTGGAGCCAGTGATTACTTGTCTTTAGTGATATAATTTCATAGTAATATTGTTCATTTCTATTTGTGCTTCAAAGGTAGGATTGGATTTCTATGGTTGCTCAATATTAAAATGAACAGTAGTGAGATCTTAAACTTTAAAAATTAAAGGATGATTCTGGGCCACCTGGGTGGCTCAGTTGGTTAAGCATCCGATTCTTGATTTTGGCTCAGGTCATGATCTCAGGGCTGTGAGATCCAGCCCCACATCGGGCTCCACGCTCAGTGGGGAGTCTGCTTGGATTCTCTTTCTCTCTGCCCCTCCCCCCAAGCGCGTGCACTCTCCCTCTCTCTCAATCAACCAATCTTTTAAAAAAGAAAAGAAAAAATAAAATTAAAATATGATTTTAAGTTTCTTGTATTAATTTCTAGGTTTTTTTAATAGATTCATCATTTTTTCTCCTAAAGATGGAGAAAATATAAGTTCTCTGCATTCTCTAAAGTGCCCATCATAGTCCTGGCAACTAGTGATTAGTTAGGAAACAATTTTAAAGTTGCCCAATAAGATAATCATGCACCTCATGAAGGATGGTGAATATATCTGGGTAACAATGAAGTGAATGTACAATCAGCCCCTCCCCCCATCACATATGTTGACTGTGCTCAGTTCATGAACTTTGATTAAAATTTAAAAGCCAGGTTGGGGGTGGGGGGGGCGCTGCTGCTTATTTTTGTGGAAATTGTCAGCAACCATTCCATGAAGAATAAAGGCTCTTCCTGATAATATTCCACTATCAGCCCTTATTAAATTCCAGCATATGAGAGCTGGAATGTGGAACTTCAGAAATCATTTTCTTGTTGCCTCATTTTGCAGTTGAGGAGACTGATACCCACAAAGGTAGAGCTATCTGAAAGTCACACAGTTCACTGGTGCTTAGCAAAGGGTTCACAGTGTCCTAGGTCATGGGACAGAGGAGGGTCCATGCGGTGGGCAGAGTTCCAGGGCACAGACAAGTTACCTTGGACAATCCAGTGATGATGGGCCGGGTGCAGTACATAGGACTGGCATTAACTACTTCAGAGAACAATGACAAGGACATCTTAGTCCCAACTCAGATTCCATCTCGCACTGGGGAGAGGCTTGAGATTTCTTAAGCTAATGTTTTCTCTCTCCCAACATGTGTTTTCATTTTAGCCACACGTTTTCTGGGAGACATGCACTCTAAGTATGCCTTCAAATCTTTCTGTATTAACATTTAGACCAGCAGCCTTTGCACACGATATTGGAGTATCGGCAGTCTTTGTTTCTGGTACTGTGAAAGGTGAGTCCTGTCTAGCTGTGAGGAGGAGACCTGGGGGTGATCCCTGGAAGCATTTGATGAATCCAAAAGAAGGGTGGCGTGGATGTCAAGCATGTTACTGATGCTTCAGAGCCTTAACTATAACCCAGGAGTCTTACTTCCCCAGATGCCCTGTAACTCCTTTTGAAATTGGTTCCATTTATCTTTTTACTTGTTCTCTTACTTGGAGAGTCATCCCTCCCCTTTCCTTACTCCTCTGGTCTGGCACTGCCTGGAGGGGCCAGAGGCCTGCTGGGAGCAGGGCCCCAGTGTCTCCTGTCAGTTCTCCCCTTGAGAAAGGCAACAGGCCCCCAGGCAGCCTGTTTGTACCACGACCAGCATACCAGGAGGCGCGCATCAACACACAGGTCTGGGGGCGGGGGTCCCCATTTCTTGGCAGAGTAGATGCTGTGATTTTTTTTTTTTTCAGAAGGCTACCTGTCAGGTGAGGGGGTTGGTAACCTGGGGCATCTGGATTCTGTTTACCAGATGGAGCTGAGCTAACAATCGAGGTGGGGGGGGGTTGGATAAATCAGTTGCTGCATAGATTTAGTTGTTCACTTGGGGGTGTGAGGCAGACACAGCCCTACAACTGGGCTAGGATAGGGTCCATCATGAGGGAGGCAAAGGGCCCTCGCAGGATCAGTGAGGGAATAGATCCTCATGGTGTGACTTGATGACAGTTTTTGGTGCAATTGTATTCCCTTGGTAGGCACGGGGATCCAGGATCTTTCTCACTGTGATGTTGGATGTCCCTAATGTTTGTTGACCCTGTGCTTATGGTATTCTTCAGAGCTCCGATTGCTCAAAGTTGACATTGGGTATGTAGTAGCTCCCTAGAGTCCTTTTCCAAAACTAAAATCTCAGAGATATTTGGCCTTTTCTCTTACCAGCTGTGTGAACTTTGAAGCTACTTTAGTCCCTTTTGTACTTCAGTTTCCTCATCTGAATGTGATGATGAAATTCATACCTGCTTCACAGAGCTGTTAAGTCATCTAGATATGAGATAATACATGTAATATAGGGCTTGTAGAATATATGTAGAATACTGTTTGGTGCTTCGTAAGATCTTAATGAAAGTCTATGATTATTTTTATCATTATTGTCGAGCGTGCATGCGTGTGTGTGTGTGTGTGTGTGTGGTTGTAATAGCCAGCACCAAAGATGCCATAGTCCTTGAATGAAAAACAAAGTCTTAATGCTTTGGATAAACAGAATGGAAGGAGAGAAATTAGCCCCTTGCTCTGGAATCCTCCATCCTGTTGGGAAAAGGAGGTTGAAGTTATCATATTTAAGGAAAGTGTTCCAAGAATGACAAACTCATACAGAAGCACAATCCTAGTCCCATATCATTTTTAAACTATTGGCCCAGCTGGTCAATCACCAAGTGTCTATTGGGCTTTCACAGGGTATAGAGCTAAGGGCCTTGCACATTCATTCATCAGTTCATTCATTCATTTAACAAATATTTATTGAGTGTCTACTATGTGCCAGACACTAAGATAGGGCACCGAGCTAGCCAACAAAAATCCTTGCCCTCAGAGAATTTCGATTCTAGTTGAAAGATAGACAGTAAACACACATGTGATTATATAATATACTATTGTGTGGTAAGCATATGAAATAAAGCAGGATGAATGGGATAAGTATTACCAGAGAGTGGGATGGTCTGGGAAAGCCTTTCCAGAAGGGGCAATATCTGAATAGAGATGGGAATGAGCAGAGCGAGGGTGTTAGGACAGAGGAAATGGGACATACGAAGGCACACATCTGAGTACAAGGTACACATCTGAGTGAAGAAGGCACAAGAGATGAAGGTGGAGCCAGGCAGGGGCCAGAAAATAGGGCAAGGAGTTGAGAGTTTGTTCCGGGTGTGAGGGGAAGACACCGGAGCACTTGGAGAAGAGACAGAGGCATGATACGACCAATGGTTTGGAAAGATCATGGTGACTTCTGTTCAGAGAACAGATTATAGGGGGTCCCAGAGGCAGAGCAAGAGCCAGTAGGGATGCCGTCCTGGTAATCTGGGGGAAGCCCCAGGAGGGTCCAAGTGAGGGGTGGTGAGAATGGAGCTAATGGACTGCCTTCTGCAGCATGGGCAAGAGAGAGAGGGAGTGAGGAGTGCGAGGGTTTCGATCCACACAACTGGAAGAGTGAAACGGACCTGAGCAGAGACAGGGAAGACAGGAGAGGAGCCCACATGGCAGGAAAGTCCAGATCCCTGCTCTGAACTGCTTGGGTTCATTGCGAGATGCTGATGAGACACCAAGGTGGAGGCGTCCAGTAGGCAGCTGGATAAGTGAGTCTGGATCTCGAGGAGGTCAGGCAGTGGAGACACGAATTTGGGGATTAACACAGACATAGCATTAGGTGCAACCATTGAAATGGCCATTTCATAGGTGAAAAGAGTGAATATCAGAGGTTTCTTATGATTCCACCTGATATTTAAATCTGTAAGTGAGAGAGATGACAAAAAGAGGTCCAGTAAGAGAGAAGAGGTCCAAAGGACGGAGCTCCGAGTTACTCCATCCGTTAGGAATTAGGAAGAGAAGGAAGACCCAGCAAAGGCATGTCCTGTAGAAAACCAGGAGCTTGTGGCCCCTGGAAACCAAATAAAGCAATGTGCTTCAAGGTTAGTCAAAGTATATATTGTATCAGATGCTCCTGAGGGGTCCGGGAAGGGCACAGAGGGGATGATGAGACACTCACCTCTGGGTCCCCCAGTGAAAGTTCCTGAGTTGGAGGCACTGTCAGCCCCACTTCCTGCAACCAGCAGTTCGTTGGTGCTTGAATGAAGCTTTGATGCTTCAATTTTGGAGGATGACAATTCATTAGGAGTGATGTGGGAAACAAAGGCAGAAGAAAATGACTAAATGTCCTTACTGCCTACAGCCCACTGACAAGTCCTTGAGACAGGCAGAGTGACCTTCCTCTAGGGACTCAGCTGCCTCCATGGCGATACTTTGCTAAGGGCAACAGGTATACTTAGCCAAATCCCCAGGACCCTCTCAGTCTACTTTAACGTATAAAAATTCCTTTGGAAATTTCCTTTATCTCTACCCCCCTCCCCCAAGATACATGTTGGCAACCATCCCTCAAGCATATGGCCCACCAATATACATCTGAAGGGTCTCATGACTGAATTTTTATGAAACAGTAATAAATGAACTTTCCTAACAATAGCTAGCCCCCTCAGGATCCTGGAAACTTTGTTTCCAAAATACCTGGGAGACTTCTACTATCCCTAACCCCCTCCCAACTTGAAAGTATATAATCACTGCTCCTCATGACCCCAGTGAGCTCTTTCTACCCACAGGTCCTGTCCCCTGTGCTTTAATAAAACCACCATTTTGCACCAAAGACATTTCAAGAATTCTTTTGGCCATCGGCTTCGAACCCTAACATCTTTCCTACATCAAGGAGCACTACAAACCTATCATGAAGAGGCTCCTCCTTGAGGGACACTGAATGCTCTTGTCTTATTTTTCCCAAATGACAGAGTTAACATGAATGAAATTCTCCATCGAAGGCGACCTCTCCCCAGCAACTTGCTTTGAGTCCAGCGGCTCACCTCCATTCCCGCCCACCCCTGTCTCCTGGGAAGCCACTTGTCCCTAGCAGTAGCAGGTATGTATTTCTTCTTCTTGGTCATATCACTTCCTAGGGGATGAATGATAAAGACAATGAGATCTGAGTGGCCCCAGGAACTGAGGGAAAGGAGTGTCTGGGGACGAGGAGGAGCAGGAAGGGCAAGGTGTCTTCACAGGGTCGCAAGGCGCCGGTGGTTGGCTAGGTTATTTGGGTCTGTGGGGGAAGGAGATTTCAGAGATGGACACAAGGAAGAGGGGGAGAAAATAAAGACTGAAACCTAGAGGCAGTCTCGAATGTTTTTACGTAACAGACAGCAGATTTCCAGGCAAGTATGTGATTTTACCACATTGACAGCCAACAGTTAGCACAAACAAGGAAGGTTACTGTGGGGTGGGCTTTGGGTAAAAGATTAATAGTCAGTGTTTTCTCTGCAGTGTCTGTTTCCTTTTGGGCTTCCTTAGGGGGAAGGAGGACAGGAACTGATGTGCCTGCTCCCCCTAACCCTCAGGGGTCCTCCTGTGCCGCCCACTCTGTGTCCTTCATGCATCTGTCAGTCACTCCTCACTCATGTATAGAGCCCGCTGTGTGCCCAGGACTGAGCCGGATTGCATGGGATTCAGAGAGGGAAAGAGTCCCAGGGAGCAGGTGACAGAGACAAATGAGGGTCACGAAGGACAGCTGACTAAGAAGGGAACATTAAAGGGGAGCATTCTGGAGGAAAACTTAGACGAGATTGACCTGTGTTCCTCTTTCTGCAGCCTTTTTCCCCATTGTGGTACCCCTTCTGTGGGGGATCTCAGGAGCTTGGGCCAGACAGGAAGGCTAGGGATGAAGATGTTGGGCCCAAAGGGGGACACTGGAGACACAAATACTTACCCCAGGGAACAGGGTTTAGGAGGTGGGGTTTTCAAAGTCTGTCAGTTCCCACTATGCAGGTCGCTGACAGCGTGGCTTCAGTACAAGGCTGCTCTCTGGAATAGTTTGCTCTCACCCCAAAATGCATTGAGGGATTCGGGTTTCCCAAGGAAGGGCCAAAGCATGACTCCCCTCACCTCGGCCTTGAGGGACACCTGTTCCCATGCTACTGCGTGTGGAAATGCAGAAGTCCCTCTCTCAAGAGCACATTCCCAAGAAGCCAGAATGCACCCAAGAATGCCTGTGGGCTTCCTCCAGTCAGACATTTGGTTTCATGGGTCTCATTGGCCACAACCAAGTGTGGGAGGGAGATGGCCTGGGCAAAATGACAGACTTCATGGAGGCTCCCTGACGAAGCCCAGGCCCCCACCTGCAGGCAGGTAAGCTGTGGTGTCCTTGACACAGCCGCTCGTACTTCACTGGGAACCTCTGCCAAATTCTAAAAGGGAGGAGAGAGAGAGAGAGAATGAGAGAGAGAGAGAGAATGAGAGAGGTCCACCGCAGATCGTCTGTAGGATTTCTACTTCTTGCCATTTTTTTCCTTCTGAGATTTGCTCTCCCTTTTTCCGCAGGGAGACCAGGGAACAGTCCTAAGGCAGCCTCAAGGCAGACTTTTTCCAGGAAGAAGCCAGAGTCTCCCTCCGCCCAGCCAGGAGCCCTGCTGGAGGCCAGCTCAGGTTCGGGTGCGCGTGCCGAAGAGCAGGGAGGACAGAGGAGTCAGGAGGACACTGGGCATCACTGGGTGTGGGTTCTACCATCCTTGTCTACATCAGTGCTGTCTGCTGATGGTTTTTTTGCACAGATCACATCAACTTAAAGCCAGTTCTCAAGAAGCCCCCCTTGGCATATCTACGAACAGCCTGCCTTTCCCACTGTTAATCAGCGTCTGCTAATTAGAGAACAAACAGTTGCTTATCTACCAACACCCCACCCCAAGGCAGCTAAATGAATCCCTCTTATTAAAAAATGATTTGTTTAGGGACACCTGGGTGGCTCAGTCGGTTAAGCGTCTGCCTTCGGCTCAGGTCATGATCCTGGGATCAAGTCCCGCATCGGGCTCCCTGCTCCGCGGGGAGCCTGCTTCTCCCTCTGCCTCTGCCTCTCTCTCTCTCTGTCTCTCATGAATAAATAAATAAAATCTTTAAAAAAAAATGATTTGTTTATCAAATCCTATTTGTGTCTCTTTTACATCCCAATTTCCTATAGATTTAATAACTCCAAGTGGTGAGGTATTAGCTATAGGAATTTACCCCTTGAGTAACACAGGGCTCGGCTCTATTTCTGTGTTGAGACAATAGCAGCAGTAATGCTAATAATCCCTCACCTCACGGAGCATTTTCTTGTGCCAGGCACCATGCTCAGCTCCTCGCGTGCATCATCTCATTGAATTTTCACAAAAATCCCTTGAAGGTAAATATTATCTTCATTTGCATTTAAGGAAATGAACAGGCAGGAAAGTTGAAGTCAATCCACTGAGGTCACACAGGTAGTAGATGAGAGGCCTCTGCTGCCCATCCTACGTTCTCTTAGTCCGGCGTTTCTCACGGTGTGGCCTTTGAACCACGGAAATCAGAAGAACCAGGGCATTTTTTAACCTTCAGATCCTGGGACCCTCTCTTAGACCCAGGGAATGGGAATCTCTGGATGTGATCTTGGAATCTGCATTTTAAAACACATTCCCCAGGAGACTCATATAGACACCAAATTTTGAGAATCACGATCTCTGGCTTTTGAGATGTTTTAAACACCCTCTATGATGTCAGTGGCCAAGGAGTTGGACATTGAGGAGGGAGTGTGTGGCTAGCCCTAGGAGCAGAACTGGCCTCCTCCAGTGGTGGGAAAAACCAGAGGCGGACCTGTATTTTATTCCTTGATTGAGCTCATGCTCTTTATTTAATCTCTCTTGACTTCTATCTCCTCATTTGTAAGCCAGGTGTGATACTTTTCTAGTTGTGAGGATCAAAGGAGATGATGTACAGAAAGTAGGAGGAAATGGTAGACGTTGAAAGCTCCCTACAAATGCATGGGATATTAATCGTAGGCTTGCATGGGGCCTGGGGAAGCAACCAGGGTGCTGGGCACAGCGCTGGGTGCTTTGTGTGGAGATGGGGAAGGGGGAGAGCAGAGAACTCTCAGGAGTTGGATTATCTTGGGGATCTGTCCAACCTTCTGGGAGGAGCCACCTCCTTCACAACTCAAAAGACATCACTCCTTTTCAGCCAAGGAGGCACACTTTCTATCTGGTGCTGGCCCTCACTTACCAAGCTGTTTCACATGGGATGAAAGTGTGCTTTCTGCCTCAGTTTCCCTATCTGTTCAGGGGAGACAAAAGCGCCTGCTCCTCCATGGCCGTGCTTGCTGTCAGTGTCATTTCCTTAAGCCATAATGATTCCAGGTTCCCTGCGTGCCAGGATTATCCTCATTTGTTTAATGTTCACAGTAGCATTAGGAAGTCTGTACCTCAGACCCATTTTATAGCCGAGGGGACAGACTCAGGGAGCCCAAGCGAGTAAGTGGCGGAACTCCAGGACTGGCGTTCTCACCCTCTACACCCACCACACTCCCGGAAGAGGAAAGTGTTGGGACTGCGAGTTTGTTCAGCTTTGAGCTGTTCTGAGGCCTCTGAAGAAACAGCCGTGTTTGAAGAGAACTCCTTTCCCCTGCCGCTCTACAATGTGGCCTAAGTTATTCAATTAGGGAGTGAAGTAATTGGCAGTGGAGAAGGCCTCTAGCAGTGGTCATTACCTGCAGCACCTTGTTGGAATAGTCAAGCTACATTTCAGTTTCTGCTGTAAAACCTTAATTATAATATAAACAGCTGCCCTTCAGCCCTCTGGGGCAGCCTCCCCCCTCGCCCCCCACCCCCCTTCTCTGGCCTCCGAAAGGTGCCTTTCTCGTGAGCAGTCAGGAAGGGCCAGGAGTGGGAAGGGGCTTTCGGGAGGAGGGGAGCTAATACCTGTGGGTGTCATGGGGTTTGAAAGACTAAGCTACAGGGAGTCCCTGTCAGGGCCTCATCTTCAAATGAGGAAGCCAAAGACACATCCTCATCTCTGCATCCCTCACTGAGAGTCTCTTCTGGACATAGGATCCCAGAAGTTTGCAGATAGCATAGCGCCATTTGGCTTGGATGGGGTTCAGCAGGACATGGTGGAGTTTCGAGGTAAGATTTCTTTTTGTTTACTCTCCTGTAAGTGAAAGCAGCCTTCCCTTCTAGCTCCTGGCTCCATGGCCATGGACAGAGCCATACCAGGTGCCCAGAGCTCTCTAGGTACTATGCTAGGCACGGTCGAAAGCGATTCCCTATTTAAACTTCACAGGGGGATTAACATCCCTATTTGGCTGTTGAGGAAAATGAGCCTTTGAAAATTTAATCAGAGATAAGGCTTGAAATGCAAATAACCCTGTGAAATACTTAAGTCCAGGTAGGTTGATGGAAATTAGATATTTTTGCTCAGGAAGGGAGAGGCAGAGTGAGGGGCGGGTTACCACAGGGCATCTGAGGGGGCCCAGGAGTAGGGGGCTGCTGAGGGGAGGAGGGCATAGGAGCAAGAGAGGCCGAAGATGCTGCTTTGCTGGGCTCACAGGTTTGCCGGTGACTGGTCCTGGTGTCCTGCAAGGGGATGATTGGCTTCAGGGCCTAGCCTGACAGGCCTAGGACAGCCTGACAGGGTAAGGAGTCAATGCAGGGAGGCAGGGTTGTCTGATGGGCCCAGCGGGCTCTTCAGTTTTTGTGGGCCAGATGGAACCATGTGAGTCCTAAATGGTCCTTAAAGAGGAGTCAACAAGACAATCCCCTGAAGAGCAGGGATAATTATTTGAACTTCTGTTTTCTGTCATTCCTCCTTTGACATTTCTGATTTCCACACATTTTATAATAGGCATAGATACAATAGGACATTTATCCCCGTTAGGCACAACTAAATATATATGTATATCTATGAGAGGTATACTCCCAGGCTCAAGAATGTTTTACAACTTGAGATGTATGATCAAAAAGTCTGAAGTTTACTGAGCTGGATGCTAATGGTCCCCTGGATTTCTAGCTTTAAGAAAACCCATGTTCGAGGGGTAATGACCTGTTGGCTATGTTGATGACTTGAAGCAGCAATAATTATTACTCACGGAGTACCTCTTATTTAATCCTGCAGAAGCAAAGCAATGTGTCCGGAGCATGGATGCTGAAGCCAGACTACCTGGGTTCAAATCCCTGCTCAGTCATCTGCTGTGTGACTTGGGGTAAGTTACTCAGCCTTTCTGTGCCTCAGTGTCTTCATTTGTAGAATGCAGCTCATGGAGTCTCATCTACATCATAGGGTAGCTGTGAAGATTACATGAGTGAATGCATGTGAAGAGTTTCTGACGGTGCTTGATCCTGAGTTACCATCCAGTAAGAGTTTGTGAGGTGGGGTAAGGAAAGGTAAAGAAATGGAGACTCAGGGAGGTGAGTGCAGGAGCTGCTGTCCTGGCTCTGAGGGGCTGATTCCAAAGCCCATGTATGGGGACCCACGTGGAAACTATTCTAAGATTTTACCAACAACCGATGGAGCTAAGAAGCAATATCTGCTTCTGCTTCTGAGAATCTCTGACTCTGAATATCCTAGCTGCACCTGCCCTATCCATTCCCCCCAGCCAGCGCAGAGGAAGGACAATGGCACCTTTGGGTGCTGTCCTCTTGGGGGGAAGGAGCCCCTCAAGTTGGCCCTCACTGCCATCAACCCCAATGGGTGTGCTGCTCCCTCTCTCTACGCTCCTCCAGAACTCCCCCAAATCCCTCCAGTGTCTTTGCTCCAAGAGGGGGATTCTAGAGCCTTCTGGAACTGCAGACAAGTAGGAGTGTTACAGAAAGGAAGGTGCTGCAAAGGAGTCAGCAAGGAGTATGCACCCTGGAGAAGATATCTGGGTGGAGGGACTGGTCTGGAACTCACATCGGTGTCTCTTCCTTCCGCTGTTCCTTGATGGTCCTTGAGTATGATGGCCACATGTTCTATTTCTGTATAACATCCAGGAACACGATATCTTTGCTATAAAAACCTTGAACAATTTGAGGAGGCTTTAGCGATTTAATAGGCATCTCAGGTTGCTCCAACCCTGGCCTCTTGCCCTGACAGCAGCTTCTGGGTGAGTTTGAGGTTCATTCAATCTGTAAATCGCTTCAGATCCAGCACTTCAAGGAGGGGAGAGGTGTTCACAATGGGCAGAGGAAGAGACTCTGGTGAGCTGGGGCACCCTTTGCTATAGACACCTAGAAACAAGCTTGCTGGTCTCAGGCCAGCTCCGCAACCCCCCGCCCCCAGCACCTTGGGGACTGGCGGTCCTGCTTCTTGCTTCCAGCACCATCTATTGCTTTATCTTCCATAAACACCGGAAAATCAATTCCTTGCCTCCCTCCCCCGAAAAACATAGCCTGTAGGGGGCTTTCTAAGGGTGTTCAGTGTAAGTAGCCATCAGAAAGTAGCAGTAAGTACAATTTTCAGAAATAAAGGGAAACTTTTAATGTTTCAAGACGCTGAAACGATGCACTTCAAACTAAAGTCTTGCATTAGGATTTAGATTAAACTCCTTGAGTGGCTTTTTGTAGTTTTTTATTTCATGTTAATCTGACTACAACTTTATCTTCTCCATCCACTCCTAAGAAGTCTTTCGTGCAGAGGAAGGATGCAGCCCATGCTCGCTCGGCGTGGGGCAGGCTCGCCAGCTTCATCTTGTCGGTTATCTCTTGCGGCTGATGGGACAAGGGAAGCCTCTCAAGAGATGATGAAAATGGTATTTTAAGAAAGCCTCCGCCAATAAGAAGTTACTTACAGACTTATAAAGCCTCTCTGTGTGTCAGTTTTCTTAACGTCCTGATCTCAACTGTCCAATTATAGGTTTACAAACCCTCAGGGCATGCTGTATTAAGTAAATAGAAGAAGAATGGTCACATTCGGTGTGAGCTAAAATCCCCAAGGCTAGTAGTAGGAAAAGGAGCTACCTATTAGGTCTTTCATAAAACCAGTCCCTAAAGTACAAAAAATAGTTCCCTCAAGACTTGCCCTATGGACTCCCTTTCACGGGCTGGTTCATATTTATAAACCAATTTGTCTGGAAATAAATCTCTTTAACACACTCAACTAACTCCAAGAGGTGTGTCCCAGGAGGACCAATCTTCCTAAATGAACTGTCTCAGGAAGGTTTATACCAGCTGCATGGTCAATCCTGGAATTTCCAACTTCAGGGGGAAAAAATTATATATATATATATATATATATATATACACACACACACACACACACACACACATACATGTATACATATAAAATTTATCTATTTGTGTATATATGTATATCTACCAACCATAGCCTGCTTAGAGACAGGGAACCCACAGAGTTTAAGGAACTGCCCAATTGAATCCAGATACCCAAAACAAAAATCTTCATAGACCTGGTTAAGGAGATGGCAAGAAATCGATTTTTGTTACACAAGCCTGAAGCTCAGTAATGGGCCATCTGACCTGAGATTAATTTGGACAGAAGTTGGACTGTTTGCCCACCACAGCGTCTTCCCATATGGCCAGAAAAGAGGGTATGAAAATAAGAGGTTTTCTTGCCTTCCTTCTCTCCTTCCCTTCCCTTCTCTTCTCCCCTCCCTCCCTCCCTCTGTGTGTGTGTGTGTCTCTCTCTCTCTATCTATCTCTTGAGAGTTAAAAAAGGGCATCTCACCAAAGTTAAAATGAAGCTTCAGGAGAAAACTGTTTTTTGGTTTTGGTTGGTTATGGGTTTTTTTGAAGCTTGTACAACCTTATCTCAAAACTGGAGGTGTTTTTATTACCTACTTTTTTATGACCTATTTTTATTGAGATATAATTAACATACAATAAAGCTCTACTTTACAGAGTTGTTTTGAGTCATAACTCAAAGAACACATGAAAGTGCTTTGTGCCAGGCTCAACACTGATTGGATTATAAATATGACATAACCACTGAAGCCGCTTTTATATTTAAAAACTCTCAGTAGGGGCGCCTGGGTGGTTCAGCAGGTTAAGCGTCTGCCTTCAGCTCAGGTCATGATCTCAGGGTCCTGGGATCGAGCCCCACATCGGGCTCCCTGCTCCGCCGGGAGCCTGCTTCTCCCTCTCCCTCTGCCTGCCATTCTCCCTGCTTGTGCTCTCTTTCTCTCTGTGTCAAATAAATAAATAAATAAATAAATAAATAAATAAATAAATAAATAAAATCTTAAAAAAAAAACCTCTCAATAGCTCCTCATTTCCTATAGAACACCCTAAAATCTAAAGCTCAAAAATTTACACCCTAATAACTCAGTCCCAGTCTTCTTTCTAGTCTTATCTGCTGCTACCATCTCTGACACACACCAATCGTCAAATAAAACCGATGACAAAGAACTTCCCTGTCTCTCAAATTTTCTCATGCAGGCCCGTTCTGGCCTATCAATGCCCTACGCATGGTTGGAGGTCAGAAGCCATTTCTTCCACGGAGCCCTCCTGGAGCTCTCCTGCCCACCCCGGCTGGTACTAATCTCCTCTCCTGTGTTCTATCTCCTTATGCTGTGTTGCTTCTAAGGTGGTTGCCACATTCTGTTTTGTATTAACTACTTATGACTAGCTCCCTTCTTTCATGTAATTTTGATAAACAGTTATTACTGAGCATCTATAATTTGTGGGCAGTGAGCTAGGCATGGGGAGGAGCCGGGCAGAGATACAGAGATGAGCGACATGGTGTTTGCTCTGGAAGATCTCATGGCCTGGTGGGATCCTTGAGGTTGGAAGCCTCGCTGTGCTCAGTTCTGTGCTGTATCTCCGGCAGGGTCTAAGATGTCCCGTGCACACCGGATACAGTTGCTAGTAGAATCAAAGAGTGTTAAAGGTAAAAAAAGATCAGAGTGTTAAATGTAATTTCCTCATTTAGCTAAAGAGAAAGTTAAGACTTGAGCAGGTTAAGCAACATGTCCAAGATCACCAATGACTCCAGAATCATGAGTAGAGTATATAAATAGGCACAACCAAACCAGGGCGAGTCCACATGGGAAGATCAGGCGTGTGGACTGGTGGTGGTGTTTTCCCTAAAATGTAGAAGAAATCTCTTGGTCACAAGAAGCCCATTTTTGCCCATGGAAATAAACATCATCTCCTATGAGGTGCCACCATTTGGCCAATACTCTCACGTCCATACTCATAATGCAGCCATATTCTAGACAAGCTAGCAGCTGAAATTTCAAAACTACTTTCACCTCTACTTTTATCAAGGGAGATAGAACAAACAAGGAACTATGCTGGTAATGAGTATTAGTTAAGAAAAATTATTCTCAAGAATGTGTTAGGGTGAAAGGAGATTCAGATCCAGCTTGTTTCCCCTCTCTGTGGACAGCTTTACTGCACCATGGTCTCTGGTGTAGAGATTGCTACCTTATCGTGGAAAGATTGTTCAGGTGCCTCCTGATTCATCAAAACCCACAAAAGATTATATTGCAATGAGTATACTTTTGATATTGAAAATATTGTCCTTGTCTCTGGTTCCTTGAAAAGCAGTTATTTGTGAAGACACACGGTAACTTTGGCCGACTAGAATATTCGGTTGACCTGAATACTTGCCTAATTTGAAGCTGTAAGAGTTTATTGAGCTCTTCTATTTTATGCCAGCTCTTTTGTCAGACACTCTGAGTAGCAATTCTTAACCTATGTCTGTGGAGTCCTGAGAGGCTTATGAAAAAGCTTTAGAAGCGTGTGAACCCACTGAGCTCGTGTGCAAAATTTGGTATCTGTTCGTTTATGTTCATTTTTCTACTAGAGAGTCCCCGGCCTCCATCAGCACTGTGGTGAGTTGTAAGTAGACCTTATGTCAGGACCCTAGATGAATAAAGGTTTTCACCATGGCCGGCTCTTTACTACCAGCTTATCACAGACTTGAAACATGTTACCAAGCATTAGCTAAATTTCTCCCAGAACATTGTTAGCCCAAAGGTGGGTTTCTGGCTCCAACAAAATCCCTCCAGAAGTGATCCCGTTCTTTTTGTTGTTGTTTTATTTTGTGTGGGGAGAAAGCTCGCCCAGACCCTGGACCTGCAGAGCATCCACATTCTCTCCCTCCCCCATGATGCAAATTCCTTTTCTCATTTCTTTCCTCCACCACCTTAATTTTTTCCTTCCTACTCTTTGACTCGTGTGCTCCAGATTCTCCCTGTCTATTCCCTCCCTTTGCTTCTCTCTTTCCCTCTCAGTTCCTTGCCCCTGCCTTTGGCTGCAAATCTGCCCTGTGATTCACAACAGAGCAGCTGGTGTTGGCTGGGAGAGCCGGGCTCCTTGGTTTTAGACGGTCCCGGAACAAGGCATGGACTTTGGTCTCTGGGCTCCCCAGTAGACTGAACAACAAAGCCGTGGTGAAAGAAGGTGTCTTCTAAGAAGTTCACATTACGGCCTGTAGTAAAAGAGAATGGTGATGTTGTTACAGCCGCCAGTTTCTTCCCATTGTCTTCCTTGTCAAAAACATGACCTCTCCAAAGGGATGGGATGCGTTTCAGTACAATTTGAGAATGTTCAGTAACCCAATATTATCTTCATTTCCCTCCTTGTTTCATGTTACTTTCTGATCCTTGAGTTCTCCCAAGTTCACAGCGGTCCATGACATTACGGTGACTCGCTAACTCTCCCATTATACTTACAGTCAATGGGAGAACAATAGATTGTGTTATTCTGTATTTAGCTTCCCTGTCACTCAGTGTTTTATCTCCGTTGATACCCCGGTACCAGACACAGAAACCAAAGTAGGTTGTCTTGTCTTCAGCGAATCTTGAATGCCTTTTGTTCAGAGAGGCGTTTTGTATTCATCAGTCAACTGAGGACTCATCCTGAGGAAGCCCTCAGTCAGCACACGGTCCCAAGTGAAAAAGGGATACTCGGGTTGTAAAATATTCGTAGCAAAAGGTACCTCAATCATGTTCACCTTTTGGCCCCCTGAGCCCTGAAGGATCACCAACTGTAACCTGCAAATCTTGTGGACATGAACATTTCCTGGATGAAAGAACCTGCCATGTCTCATATCCACGTTTGATATTAAACCTATTCACACAGGCCCATTTATCTTCCTACTCGATCTGCCAGCACGGCTGTGTCTCACAGTTTTAATAAAAGTCCAAAGGTGAAATGATAATGATCAAAGTTTAACCCGATTTCTTCCCCCTCACCTTCCAAAGAGGTAATAGATAGCTCTTCTCCCCCTCCCATGCCTGCTTCTTTAACTGCCTCTCTCATGGTACTTAGAGACAGTACTGAGGCTGAGTTAAATGGCATGTTGTTTATGTTTCTGAAGAATAAAATCTCACCAAATCAATAAACTCATGTCCAAACAGAAAGTAACTAGAGAATATGATGACTGTTAATTGGAAGTGATCACTTGATGACTATTAGGTGTTAAATTCAACCAGAAAATAGTCAAAAGAATCTATAGCAATGCACAGAGACAGAAGGAAAAGAGGAGGGAGGGGGACAGACAGGGCGTGGAGGGACTTAAAATACCACTTCCAATAAGATCTACTTTATCGGGGTTCCTGATAAACTAAGAGCTAAAATAGTCAAGATTCCAGGGAAGCTCTGTTTTCATGTAGATCTAGATTTCAATGGTGAGGAGGGCCTAGCCTACCTCCACGGTAAAGAATGTAGATGGGTTACAACAAGGAAAAAAAAGTTATGCAACCCACGCTCATCACAGCTGGTTTATACCTAATTTACTTAGTATCTGTTGTGTGTCCGATCCTGCACGAGGCATTTCACATGCAAACCCAAGAGGGTTAAAACAAGGTCCAAAACATGTATTCACAGATAGAACTTTAGTGTGCCCTTTATCAACGACTACTCTCCGGAGTATGAATATCTGAAGGAGACTCTGGCCAAGTCCTTCTGCATAGGAAAAGCCTTTAAGAAATAGTTGGTTTCAACTTCCCAGTGCCTTTGGAAATGAGAAGGATTTAGGTGAAGAATGGCAAAGAGAATCCAACTCAAACAGCGTCTGGGATAGACCCCAGCGGCTGCCTTCAGCACCATAATAAGAAGGATTCTGAGACTGTGTCTAGACTCAGAAGGAAAAACAAAACAAAACAAAACAAATCTATACTGAAATCGCAACCTCTGCCAAGAGCACAGGTAGAAAAGTTGGTAGTCTCTGTCATTCTGAGCTCAGACCTGGGTGTTCTTGGTTTCTGAATCTGTTTAAACCACAGAATACAAGAAAGCTGTGAATGATCACAAAGTAGTTATCTTTGTTAGGAAATGTTGATGCTAGCCTCATATTAGGCACCTAGAGCTCTCTAGAGAGAAGGCTTCTGCCAATCTAACGAATAAATAAAATACAAATAAAGCTTCACCTACATCCAAGCCTGTGTGCCCCAGGGAGATAGTCTCTTGGAATGCAGTGATCAAGATGACTGGAACTCCGTGCTGGACCCATCGGGGAGAGCAGGCTGCAGCAGTGCCCCAACTCCCAGCACCTATCAGCAGCAAATCTGGCTGCAGAGAAGCAAATAATTAAGCAGGTCATTAGGAAGCCTATAAAAGTACGGATGTGCAGCTACGCCCTGCCGTTAACTTCAAAAGGTGACCAAAAGGCAGAGATTCTTTGTAGCAAAGGAAAAAGCAATGGAAAAAGTGAAGTCTCGTGACACCCAAGAGCTACCCGGGTAGGGTTTATTCCACAAAAATCTGCGCCAGCCCATCAGGCCAAGTGGCTTCCCTATTTGCTAGGTCTGTGCTCTTGGAATCCACCCTGGCTTCGGCTGGCACTGAGGTCTGCTCTGCCCCCTAACTAGAGCAGGGCCTGGAGGTGGACGGGGTGCCCCCTAGGAGGCCAGCAGACCTGGGCGTCTCAGAGCTTGCCCTTTGGCCTTGGCCGAAGCAAAGCTGTGAAGTGTGCCTCTTTCGTTTCCTTCCTTCGGGGCCCTTCCCACTCACATGCCCAGTGACCGAAAACTGCCTGGTGTCTCGTTTGGGTAGGGAAGGAGAATCAATTAAACTCACTTACACTCAGATGTGGATGACCCAAATAGCCTCTCTAGGTTTATTCGACAGTTCAACAGTTCTCCAGAAAGAGGATAATCTTTGATGTTGGAATTGAAGGCTATGTGGCCCTTATGTGGGGACAATGTTTTAGGCTCTTAGAAAGTCTATTTTTTCTCATCCCCCAAATCATATTTCTCATTCAAATCAAGGTAAAGCTCCTCTTATCTGGCCTAATGTAATGCAGACCCACAGCCCCAGGCCGGTGCCTGATTCTCTGGGCTTCTATGTTCTAGGCCTAAAATGGACTCTCATGGTTAGGCGAGAGCACATTGGTCCCAGGACATCCTCTAGATCCTCCCAATTCTTATCTTGCCCCAACTGGTTTGGAGATGGTAAAAAAAAAAAGAAGTTTGAAATATCAATAATTCAGAATGAATTTGGCTGGGGTAAGACTACTCTAAGTGTTCATTTGGGAGAGTAGTCAGGATATTTTCATTAATTCTTCCTTCCCTTCTGTCTGCCCTCCTGCCATCAGCTGGAAATAACATTTCATTGGGTACAGTTTTTCATTTTTAGAAGACCTGAGTTCCTTCACTACATTTATTTATCTAGTGGAGCCCTGATGTGATGCAATTTTGAGGAAAGACAACACTGAGTTGGTGTAATTATTTCTTAATATTTAAAAGCTCCCTTGGTTAATGTGTTTTCGGGAACAAGCTGTTAAATCATTAGGGATGGTGTTTTGTGGCCTTTTTCTAAGCAGCAGCTAATGCTGGCTGGATCTGCCAGGCTTCAAGACCACCCCGGCCTGAGCTCCCCATTAGCACGTTGGTAATGGCTTGGTCACCACCTAACAAGTCTGATTACTACGACTGTACTTGATGGATGTGATCATAATGGAAAATTTTTATTTAAAAAAAAAAACTAAGGGAAGTTTCCCTGTCAGATTTTATGGTGTATTCTAGGAGCTGAGGGAAAGAGAGTAAACTTCTAGAAGCCAGAATCCATAGATGACCTAAGGGCTCTTTCAGATGTGCTCATTTGTTGCAAAGAAATAAATGGTGGCATGAGAGCAGTTTGAAAAGGAAGAACAGGATAAAAATCATTCTATTGTGGTTCCAGAGAAAAGAACCAGGAGTAAGTTCCGATAGACATGGTGAGAGGACCTTCCACTTCATTTAAGGATATCTTTTCTTTCTTTCTTTTTTTTTTAGAGAGAGAGAGAGAGAGCACATGCGCACATGAGCAGGGGGGAGGGGCAGAGGGAGAGAGAGAGAATCTTAAGCAGTCTCCCCTTCCAGTGCAGAGCCTGAAACGGAACGCGATCTCATAACCCTGAGATCATGACCTGAGCTGAAATCAAAAGTGGGATGCTTAGCTGTATGAGCCACCCAGACACCCCTAAGGATACCTTTTCTAATAGACAGGACTACCAAAGGACAGAAGGAGGGGTCCTACAATATGGAATTCCACATCTTCAGTCGTGTTCAAGAAGAGTCAGGAAGAGCATAGCTCTGGTGAAAGAAATTCCCATATCGAGTAGGAAGTGGGAGTGGTTTACGTGCAAGTTTTCCTCACCTAATGGCCCCTTGAGTATTCTGTGATTCAATATGGGACTGGGAAAAGTAGGAGCCGAGGATTCAGGTTGAGTTATTAGTGGGGGGAGGGCTCACTATCATGGATGATGGACAAGTTGGTCGATGGGAAAGGGGATCACAGTCTCACTGTGCTGTCCATATGGGGGTCATCTGGGTTCTGTGAGCAAAGAACAGGTCTCCTGGTGGGCTAGTGTGGCTGGAGAAGACGGGAACCACCAGCCTGGAAGGAACACTAGCCTGATCATAAGTGTCACCGGTCTTTCTTAACAGACACTAAACCATTTCATAGTCTTCATTCTTTTTTCTTTTAATCTGGGAGCAGCAATTCTCCTTCAGATATTTGGCCCCTGTGATGGTGGGAGGTGACTTCAACCTTTAGTAAAGTTTTACTTGTTAACTATCTCGTTTTGATTAGAATTGAGCTAATGTCTTTCCAGACCAATGACAGTGGACCTCAGCTGATGGGACATGCTGGTTTCATGAAACTCACAGTGAATCTCAGCCTGGCTATTGTTGCCCAAGGCTCTTCTCCCTCCCGGGTCTGGTATTCTGGCAACCTCAGTCTCCACTCCCTTGATCTGAGGAGCTAATGTGGAGTGCAGGGACTTCTGCTGAGCTGGATCTCTCTTCATCACCTGGTTTCTCTCTTGCAATGGCTGTCATTTTGTCATCTTAGTGACATCTTAATGTAGCCCTATCTGCATGGTCTGGTGACAATGATGTGCTTATGATATGCTTCCAACAGGTCAAATCATATCCAAGGGACAAAGAAGGCAGTCTGAGTTTTAGAGAAATGTACACATACTCGGCATAAGAAGCAAGTTTTTAAAATTTCAGTTTATTTTCCTTTTACCTCTTTTCCAAGACATGATTACGATTCTGCCTCCTTTTCCATGTAATGTTTTAAATGAAGTCTTGATTATATTTATGACTATACATATATATTATAGTACATACACATTACAAATTAAACATATGTAAAGATATAGGAAGAAAGAAAAAAGCAAGGATGAAACTCACCAGAAATAACGTGCTTTGTTAAGAAGCAGCAAATGGAACAGGCATGCTGGTTAATGCTATGTGCTTGGGATTTTTGGAGCCCATCCTTGTATGGGACAGCCTTCTCTGAGCTGGGCCTGTAGGAAGACAATGGAACAAATCGGAGAGGGGAAAGGGCTTTTGGTGAAAGGCCACATGGTTGAGGTGCCATGTGTAAAGAAGTGTGTTCTGAAGACAACTGCCCAGTAGGTTACTTATCCCAAAATCAGTTTTCAGACAAGATATGTGACGTGAATGAGAATGCTGCTGCATGTGTTCAATGGCCTTTTTTTTTTTTTAAGATTTTATTTATTTATTTGAGAGAGAGATAGAGACAGCGAGAGAGGGAACACAAGCAGGGGGAGTGAGAGAGGGAGAAGCAGGCTTCCCGCAGAGCAGGGAGCCCGATGCGGGGCTTGATCCCAGGACCCTGAGATCATGACCTGAGCTGAAGGCAGACACTTAACGACTGAGCCACCCAGGGGCCCCTGTGTTCAATGTCTTTTGTGATATTGGCTGTCATAGGTATTTTGTCAGATGGCACCAAGCCTCAAACTGAGAATTTGAAAACAGAATAAATAGAGGTGCCGCTTCCCCCTACAACCATTCTTAACCTATAAAGCAGGACCCGTTGTACCCACCCCCCCGGAAATTATCTAAGAAACACAAATAAGCAAATGAGTGGTGCACCGACTGTAGTGGGAAAGGCCCTGATGGAACTGAGCACCCCGGGCACGAGGCGAGGAAACACCAAATGAATTTAACTCCATTGAACTGCTGCCACTCTTTACATATTTTTAAATCATCTCCTACTGGAAAAAGTAAACCCCATGTGCTTAGAAAAGGAGGGCTGAGAAATCCAATCTGCTGTTGCTGCATTGTGAAGCGAAACACAAATGATTTTTAAACCACTTACTGCTGGAGATGCCCCGTGCCTGGAAGCCCTGCAACGGTACTGGTAATACAAAGTGGACTTGACCTCCTGCGTAGAGATACGCCTTTCCTTATTGGGGAAAATGTGAGCTCTTACCTCTCTGGCTGGCAGATCTGTGTCTCCTTTTTATGGCATAGATTTTTGTGCTTAGAGAGCTTTCTTTGACATTTGTTAGGTGCAAATCTTTATCATGATGATCTAGGAAAAGAAGGCATGTTCACAGTCTTCATAACAATGTGATACTTTCCCTCAAAAGATCTCAAAGACGGGGCGCCTGGGTGGCTCAGTTGGTTAAGTGTCTGCCTTCGGCTCAGGGCATGATCCCAGGGTCTTGGGATCGAGCCCCACATCGGGCTCCCTGCTCAGTGGGGAGGCTGCTTCTCCCTCTCCCTCTGTCTGTTGCTCCCCCTACTTGTGCTCACTCTTTCTCTGTCAAATAAATAAATAAAATCTTAAAGGAAAAAAAAAAACCCGGATTTAGCCTCAGAAACATAGAATGTTGAGAGAGCATGTTGGCAACCTCCCCAACCCCCTGGATCTGTTTCCTGTGATGCTTGGGGTGTTGGTGGGGTGACCCAACCTCTGGTCTGCCGTTCACAACCACTATCTATGTCAGAAAGGGCTGGAGCTGTTTAGTTTGGAGAAGAGAGGACTCCAGACAGACATGGTGACCATCTCCACGCATGAGAGGAATTATGGAGGAGGGCAGGCAAGGGAGTTCACTTTTTCTGAGTAACTGCATGTGACAGGCGCTCCATCAGGCATTTTGCCACATCTTCTAGAGTCCTCACAATAACCTTCAGAGGCAGATCATTGAGATAAAGAAACTAAAAATCAGACTTGGTAATTGCCTAGCTAGTAGCTAAGTGGCAAAGCCAGACTTAATTCTATAGGACTAAAACTCCTGAAGTCCTTCCATAACCCATGGTTATTCTGTACTGTGTAATGGATAAAACTCGGGTCGGTGGATGGAAACTGCAAGGCAGTGGATTTTATCCCATTCAGTAAAGAGAGGCAATTCTGAATTTCAGAGTGTTCCAGAAATGGTAGTGGTCCGGGTGGTTGGGTAGAGGGCTGTCTTTCTAGAAGCTGTGCTGGATACCAACTCAGTGTGGGTCATCATTCCCCGGTGTGTGTTCTACAGAATACTCTGAGGAATGCCAAGGGCATAGAGAAAGAATGGGCATGGAAAGAAGCAAGGGCCTGTGTGGTTGAATAAATACTAAGTTAAAACATGCCATTTCCTGGAGAATTTCTCTGAGGATTTCACATGTTAATTGTGATTTTTGAAATCCACCAAATGAGATGTAAAAATATAGAACTTGTTTCCCCTGGAAAATCTTCAGGGACTAATGTTCCAAAGAATGCAATCAGAAAATGCCATTGCGGAGTGTGCCAGAACACTGCATGAGAGTGGGGTCAGAGGACCTTCCAGCTTTTGCTGTTTCTTTCACTTATTCATTCATTCATTCATTCATTCATTCATTCTCAGACCAGGAGTATTTACTGGATGCTAGCCTCTAAGCCAGGCCCTGGGGATACCAAGGTAAGATCTCATCTTTGGTCTCTTCTATCTCCCAACCCTGGTGACCTCCCTCCGCTCCCCCAAGCCATCACTTCACCCCAGCCACCCAGGCCACCTTCCTATTTATATATATAATATAGATATAAATTTCTAAGTTTTAAACATTATTTTGAAATTCAATATATGTATCTAGGTATATATATGTATGTATATATGAATCTATTACTTGGATTACTTGGAACATTATCTAAATTTTTGAAATTGCTTTGATACGTATATACATACATATATTGACTTGGATATCAAAATAATTTCAAAAATTTAGATAATGTTCCAAGTAATCCAAGTAATAGTTTCAAAAAATTTAAAAAATAGGTACTAAGGACCACTTGTGTGCTGTAAGGGCATCCCTGAACTTTAAATGTGATGCCCCTTGATGCCTAAACCTTGCTGACATCGTCACCAGAGTCTGGAAGACCCAAGTCTTTCTAGAAGTGCATTTATCACCTATTTATAGTTTAATATTTGGGAGGCCAAAATCAGGTGACAGTGAGTTGAGTCCTAAGAATTTCAGGATGCTACTTACTCAAAGCTTTCAATTAAATATGTTAAAGGTCGCTATGACTTGACCACCATTTATATGCCTTTATATATGGACATGGACACTTTAGAGGCTTCTAGATCCACTCTCCCCGGGACAAAACAATCACATGCCACCTTCGAGGTGCTGAAAGGCCCCTAAAAGGGTCAAATTAGACTTTACCCTGCCTTTTTGCCCGACAGAGCCATCTGCTTATGCGTTTCAGAAATCCACCATTGTCATCAGACAAGTAAAAAAGGAGGCATTTTAAAATGGAATTTTTCTTTAGATGAGTCTGGGTTTTGATACAGTAAAATTTCATTTTCCTTTTCTTCTAAGGAGGAGTAAAGCTGTGGCTAGAGTTGCAAAATCGCTATCACACCTTGAACCAATACCTGCTGAATGCCGACCACCACCCAAACCCCTTCTGCTTAGGCTTCCTGATTCCTGTCCTCTTAATTATTGTTCTCAGCTTCTGAGAAGAGAAAGGGCAGAGAGGTGAAGGTTTCATTCCAGCTTTGGGGGAAAGTCATGCATTGTGAGAAACAACACTCTCATTATTATTTTTACCTTTATATTTATGGAATGCTTATATTTTGTTTTGTGTATACATGGCAATTTAAAAAAAAATGTTAAGGAACAGGCGTTAAGCGAATTAGAATACTTAATATGGGTTTTGAACTTCTGCCAGGAGTAGACTCCAAAGCCAGTTCTTCCTATTTGCATTGTTGCATTTATCCATTTCCAAACATTAGAAGATCCATCTATCAGATTCTGTGTAAATCCAGCACACAGATAATTTGTAAAAAAGCTTTCTTTCAAAATGTTCTGCGGTTTTTCTAATCTCGTCGCTTTTCTAATTTTCTGATCACATAACCTTGAAGTCGAAAGACACAGCCTGTGATAATCTGTGTACACTGTCTTCATTATTATCACAGACATTTCTGGAAAAAAAAAAAAAAGAAAACACACACACACACAAAACACACACACATACAAAAAACCCCTTTCCGCCCCCCACACATTCAAAGCCGCCTTTAAAGTCCCACTTTGGTCACAGTTCAATCAGATCCACATTAGTCCTACTCATCAGACAGAAAAGTGTTCATGAGCATAAGGGGGATATTGACTTTAAAAATTTACTGGCGAGGCGTTCAGAGCCTGCAGGAATGTCAAAACTCCAACCTGCATTTTGATGTTTTTGCCTCCGGTTAGTCTTGACTGACATGCTTGGAGCACTTTGGTCTGTGCTCTGGCATCCATTAACTGTCCTTGACTCAATGTTACACAGGCCGTTATGGGCAGCTCGGTGCCTAATGGTTTCAGTGGATTAGACGCCCCAAGGTGTAAGGAAAACTCACGCCCCATTTTAAGGGATCACATTGGCTATTCTTGGCTTCATTAGGGGGGCATTGTTTGATCCTAAATAATGAGAGCCTGTTAATTATTATTCTGATAATTGGGCCTCATGTGGGAGCATGGCAGAGCGCGAGGTGTTTTACAAGGAAGCAAGTTTGGAAAAGGGAGAAAGAAATGTCAAGGTTGAGGTGTCTTTGAGAGGAGTTTGTTTATATGCAAAGTGTTTTCACCTAGGTGGGGACACGGTGCTGGATGGAGGAGAGAGAAGGAGGCTGGAGTGAGCTCAGGTCTATACTTACTTCAGCTACGGCAGATTACAAAATTACTACCTTGGGCGAGCCATTCAAAAAGGCTCACCAATCCCACGACCGAACCTGTAATTCTGCACAAAGAGACTGGGAATTGGTTTCTCTTGGAGGAGAGAGATATCATAGGGAGAAAAGGAGTTAGTCCTAGTTGAATCCCATCTGCTCTCTGGGGAAAACTGTGAGCTTGGTTTCTTTATGTGCTGCTGGTTTTGCTTTTTTTCCTCATCTATGAAATGACAACCAAGTCCATTAAGGGTATCACGATAAGACTGTTGCCCGGTCAGACAGAAGGGGTGGCTGTCTGTCCAGGATGCACAAATACCAGGAGTGCCTGGGGTGGTGGGGAGCAGATGACCTCCGTGCGGAAGGAGGTGGTGGTGATGGCGGGCAGGCCGGGCTGGGGGCAGGGGGGATTTCCCAGAGTAAGTTAGTCTCAAATGAACTTCTGAGATGCTGTAAACATTTTGCTTTTTTCAGATGATCCATAAGTCCAAAGGAGTGTTTTACAGTATTAAATCTGGACTTGGTCTCTCTTTCCTTGGTGCGTGCTTTGTTATAGTAGTCACATTCATTTTTAATTGTATTTATGCCACTCATGTGGTTGTGGGAGAGAAAAGTCCAGAATCTATGAATCCACAGAATATTGTCTCTTTCCTGGAATCCAAATAAGAGCCCACATTGTTTCTATTCACTTGAAGGAAGGGTGGGGTTTCAACCAGCGTCTCAATTTAAAAGGAGGCGGGAGGGTTTGGGGGAAGGTAAACTTGCATTTGAAGTTTTAACCTGGGTTTTTGTCGGACTTACACATACTTCAGGTAGAGCCAGCCAGCTGAGATGAGAGCTGGCCTGCCTGTCGACCAGGTGACAGTGACCGACAGGAAGAGAAGAAATAGAGAGAAGGACCATACTCATTTTGAGTTCCAGTGCTATGTTCACATGACTTTGCTTGGTTCTAAATCCCACTCTTCCAATTAAACTGGAGAGACTATCAGAAGTACGTGTTCAAAACAGTTACATAGCCTGGAGCTTTGGACGTGCCCGAGCCTTCTTCATACGGCTCTGTGATTCTCTTTTGTATGTGTGAATGTTCTTTGAGATGCACCATGGGAGTTAGAGCAGGAGGAAAGGGTGGGAGGGCCAGGGCCAGTGTTGGGGAATTGAAGAGTTAGTGGCCAAAACAGGTGATCCTGTCTGTGATCTCTCAGCTGTTCCTAACAGCTTCAATGCACCTCATAGGTTCATCAAAATGACACTGCACTTCACTAGAACATGGCCTCCTAAGTGCACAGTTATTAGAAAGCAGAGCCATCTTGGATCCTGTACACAGGGAAGTATTAAAGTCAGACATGGCCAGTAGAGGTAGGCAGGTCGCACCAACAGGCAAGTGGAGAACTAGACCTCACTTGACCGCTCGATCATTAGGTGACCTTGAACTTAACTAATATTCTTGGTCTGATTCCTCATCTGTGAAACGAGGTTATTATATATGTCAGCCTTTGAAACTGATAGGGATGTTATGAAGCCAGAGTAAAGTTGTAATCACAAAGCAATTTGTAAAAGTGAAATACTATGTACACATAAGGTATAACTTCCAGATAAGTTAGGACAGTAGGAACCCCTAACACTATCCCTTCCTTCCCCCTCTACCTCTCATCTTACTGGTTTTTTTGTTTTGTTTTGTTTTGTTTTTTAAAGTAAGCTCTATGCCCAACATGGGGCTCGAACTCAAGACCTCAAGATCAAGAGTCACATGCTCTGCCCACTGAGCCAGCCAGGTACCCGCCATCTTGCCACTTTGCAGTCTCATCTTTCATTGCTGAGAGGATCAGGCCCCTATTGAAATGCCCATAAGAAGGTCAGAGATCCCTTCCACTGGAACAGACTAATGACACTTTAGAAATAGTACCTATTACAGTGGCCTACATACACATATCTGTTAGAATTAATGTAAATCATTGAAGCTAATGTTTTGTTGGTGTCTAAATACAGTGAATTTGGCAGCAAAGAATACGTCACTTTTCTGCCCAAGATTTACACTTCCAGGTGAAGAACAGAAGACTGACGATGCCAACTTTCCTTTAAACAAGGTTCTATGAGCATTATTAAAGCTCTTTTTCTATCTTTTTAGATTTTCATCCCGTATCATTTCTTGGAATTTCAAATTCTGGTTTTCATGTAGCCATTTTCTGTTTTTAAATATTTAATTTATTTATTTGAGAGACAGAGAGAGCGTGTGCACAAGCACGGGGAACGGCAGAGGCAGAGGGAGAAGCAGGCTCCCCGCTGAGCAGGGAGTCCAACGCAGGGTTCAATCCCAGGACCCTGAGATCATGACCTGAGCCGAAGGCAGACGCTTAACCGACTGAGCCACCCAGGGGCACCTAGCCACTTTCTTTTTATCTGTCCTGGAAAAATTGCTTCATGTTTCCATGAGGGACAATGAACCATTTCTTCCTGAGATTGTTGAATAGATGTGACATTATCCTATCCAAATCTTTACATTTTATAGACTTACTACCATGGTTGTGCGAGGGCTTGCCTTTCACATATGAGGGCTCCTAATCTTTTTGGCTTGTTTTCCTGTAGAAGTTACTCTCTCTCCTTTGCCTGAAGTTCCAATTGCCAATTTTATGAGATGTTTTACTACCTTACAATAATTACAGAAACCTCAGTGTCTCTCCGGAGAGCTCACAGTTTGCTAAATTAGATGAATGATATATCATCAGGGGCCATGGGTCAGAGACACTCCTGGATGAAAACGCTATTTTTAAAAAGGAAGAAAGCTTGGTTTCTCCCCAGAACTCTCCTATTCCAAATAGGAAATCTTCCTCGGGTTTACCAGTTTACAGTGATGTCACCTTCTGTCTTGACATTCACTAGGGCAGATGATTGCCAAGGTCTTTGGTGCCTTTGAACTTGTACAAAGAGTTCCACTTCAGTGACTGTGACTCAGAAGGCAATCTCATAGCTGCTGCTCTGTCCTCTGGATGGCAGGGCATTTGTGTTTCGTGGATGAGCCCTGGATTGTGGATGTTATGGCAAAACATATATTCATATTCTCTCTTGCTCGCTCGTTTTCAAATTAGTTATAGAATGCTTCCTCTACTTTTTAGCTGAGGTTACGTTGGCAACTCTTCTAAACTTAGCATTTCCTGTCGCACAGAAAATATCTGTAGTGCAAAATAGCATGCTCTTTTCCGGCAGCGTGTGCCCTAAGAAAAGGACTTTGTCTTGTCTGTCAGGCCTCTCCTCCAGCTCCCTATGTCTTGCTCACCAATGATGATGGAGAGAAAGTCATAAATATGATAGATCACATGTCCTGTCAAGGTAAAGATCCCTCAGCTGATCAAGTGACCATGGGGTGGATTAAAACTGAAGGAAATATTTAGAATTAGGCATTTGAACTGAATAGGAATCCAGGGTGAGCCAATGTGGAATGTGGTTTGGAACCACACCCAGCCCACTTCTCCCATCAGCCATTTATGGGTGCCCTATTATGTAAATTATCTGTGGTGATTTGGGAATGCTGGGCCAGCTCATCCTTCCTAGAAACCTCCTCCTCTCCTCTGCTTTGTATCCTGAGGAAAAGTGATTGCAGAACGAAGATTGTAGGTTATTGTGCTTTGGATTATTTATCGCATCAAGTTAATTGAAAGTTGTTAATTTAAGAGAAAGTCATTTTTTTTTTCTGACAAGGAACAAAGACACTTTCATTTGATAGTCACAAATAACAAAAGCCTATCTAGCTCAATTTGTTCAAAAACTTCCAGTAGGGAATGGCACGGGAGGCTAATGCAGATGGCATCAGGCAAATTTGTGAAGACATTATCACAAATTCATTTCTCATTTTTCTTGTCACTGTTTTCTTGTCATTGTTCTCATAGATATAAGACTTCAAGCAACTGGTCACACCACACTATGAAATATACTTGACAGGACACCTTATTGTTTCAAGGAAAGTATTTTTATCCCATCATCTGGGTCAAGATAGTTTTCTAGAGCCTCTGTGACTTGTGAACAAATTTGCCACGATTGGGAAGGCCAAACAGGCACAGCAGGCTTTGTGTGCTCCCAGTGACATAGACTAGTCAAGACAAATCACCTGAGTTACGGCTGTTAAACCCAGGTATGGGGCCTTTGGTTCAATTTGAGTTATGCGGGTTATGGAATAGCACAGGCTTCCTTCTCCAGAATTCTCTAATCCTAAACTCTTTCAGAGGCTGTGCCTACAAGCACAAACATTTTCTCCATTCAACTAATACTTCACATCACATTAGAGTATGCCAGGCACTATCCTAGATGCTGAGGTGGCTAGCTGAACAATATGGACATTATCCTTGTTCTTTTTGGCTTTTATAGTCTAGAAGGGAAGAAAGACATAATTAATAATATACAACAGAAGGAAAAAATATGTAATTGCTATTGACTAAACTCAAACCTTGTTTTCTCAAGTAAACTAGTTCAACGGAATACTACTTTTTTCTCTCTGTCATTCTTTACCTCCCCTCCCCATGGCTTCTTTTTCACTGGGTAAAGGCCAAGTGACTGTCCCAAAGGAGACTGGTCAAGTCTCAGGCTTTCAGACTTCTATAGAGATGTGCTGTCAACTCCTGCTACTTTCTTCCTCTCTACCTTCAAAAAGTTTTTTGAGACAGAAAAGGTTTTAATATCTGTCCCCTAAAAAGGAAATTTCTATGTGTGTCTATATATCTATACAAGGAGAATGGAAATCTTAGAGATTATCAATATGACTCTATTTTCCAAATTCATGCATTTCAATGGTCCAGCAGAGACCAAGTTACCTACATCCCCAAACTGAGAAACTTCCTTAGCAGACTGGTTAGGGGGTCAGAACCAGGAATGGAAGAGAGAATCTGTAGCTTGGGCCATCCGTGTGGTATCAGATGAGTGACCAGAATGGACCTCTTTTGAAAACTTGTTGCCATTTGGCACGTTTAATTCTAAGTGTCCTGCAGTTCTCATTTCCAGCCCAATTGCCTTGCGGCTCTGTAAGTGTGTGCACAGGGGTGTGGGAAGGGAATCGGGGAAGGAATGGAATTTTTGTGGCTTTAGTTTTGGTTTGCTTTGCGATTTTCAAACTCAAGAGAAGTGTACAATAAGAAATAAGTCAAGTTTAGGGGCGCCTTGGTGGCTCAGTTGGTTAAGCATCTGACTCTTGGTTTCAGCTTAGGTCATGATCCCAGGGTCATCAGACTGAGCCCTGCGTTGGGCTCCATGCTGCGTGTGGAGTCTGTTTGAGATTCTTTCTCTCTCTCTCCCTCTGCCCCTCATCCCCCCCCCCACACACACAAAGAAATGTGTCAAGTTTAGCAGAACTTTGTAGTAGATATAGAAGACTTGGATATACATCTAAGTGGATGGTAAACAATATCTTCTAACGTTGTTAGTTTGACATACCTAGTTGGTAAATAAAATCTTTGACATAGATTTACTGCACTGCAGAAGAACAGAAACCATTTTGTCTTTTGGTAAGATGCATTTGCCCGGATTTAGAACAAGCATGTTCCCTAGCTTGCATCTGCAGCATCATCTAGTGAAGGAAAGTTGGGTGGTCACTACACATCATTTTTATATCCTGAGCCAAACCAATGTCTTTGTGATTTATAAAGTGCTAAGTCATTCAATTCAAGAAGAAAATAAAGACAATGTTTTTACAGAATGGATCATTTGATCTGGTAGTCCTCTATAAATGGCCCCTCTGTTTTCCACCATGCCACATAAGGCAGATTGAATGCAGAATGGTGAAGCATTTAAACCATGTCTTCAGTCTCCTCTTGCTTCTCCCTCCTAAACTCGATTCCCTTCTACCTGTGTCCTGGCCTCCACTCTGTCATCATTGTCTAGTTTCTTGACTGTACAAGGACCTCCTTGTCCCACAACTTGATTTGATGTTTCTGTTCATTGTTCCATACAAGTACAATTTAGTGAACACTTGCTTCACATTGGATTCTCTATTAGGCCGTTTGAATAATTATCTCAAACACCAATAGGTAGGTACTGTTATGATCTCCACTTGTCAGATTTTCTAAATTTTGTAAAAATTTTGTATAGGTATTATGTCTAAAGAAGAACTCTTGCCACCCCCCCGCCCCAGACTAAATCCCATCTTCCTCATTCACCTTGTTTTCAAACCAACCCCCCAGAGTCATTTTTGACTCCTCTCTTTTCCTCATCCCCACATCTAGTCCAACAAGAAGTATTGTCAACTCCACTTTTAATATTGATCTCAAATGTTTGAGTATTGTCAACTCCACTTTTAATATTGATCTCAAATGTTTGCATAGATGCTTTATTTCTTAGAAGCTTTATTGTTATTTGCCAAATTTAAAGAAGACTTTGCATTGATATTTCCTCTCCCTTGAATATTCCTTCCTCAGACTTCCCTCTGGCTCACACTATCTTTTCATTAAGATTTAAGTAAAATGTCACCTCCTCAAAGAGCTTTCCTTGCCTATCCTATGCCCCCTTCTCACATTCTCTTTATTTGATTTAGTTATTTTTAAGGTAGCTTTCACTACTTCTTCTTAGTGCTTACTCTACTATGTGTCTCTGTTTATACTCTGTCTTCCCTGATAAAATGTAAGCTTCATAAGGGTAAAAAATTTGTCTCTCTTACTACCTATAACAAGGCCTGACACAGAATAGACACTCAATAATACTTACGAGTGAGTAACAGACAAGGAAACACAAGCCAACAGAAATTGAATAAACTTGCCCAAGGTTACACAGCTGATAAGTGTGTAAGCCTTTGTCAGTCTGTCTCTTAATTGTTATGCTAAGTTACATCCTCTTTTCCTCCCCATCAAATCACCCCTGCATCCCAGCCTCTTCATTCTGGTTTCCTAAAAGATCCAACGTCTAGCCTAATTCTTGCCAAGTAAGCATTTTCCTTCTCACAGAAAAGTAGACTTCTTTAAAAAGATGCCTCAGGGGCCGCCTGGGTGGCTCAGTCGTTAAGCGTCTGCCTTCAGCTCAGGTCATGATCCCAGGGTCCTGGGATTGAGCCCCGCATCGGGCTCCCTGCTCAGCGGGAAGCCTGCTTCTCCCTCTCCCACTCTCCCTGCTTGTGTTCCCTCTCTCGCTGTGTCTCTCTCTGTCAAACAAATAAAATCTTTTTTTTTTTAATTTTATTTGTTTGACAGAGAGCACAAGCAGGGGGAGTGGCAGGCAGAGGGAGAGAGAGAAGCAGGCTCCCTGCTGAGCAAGGAGCCTGATGTGGGGTTTGATTCCAGGACCCTGGGATCACGACCTGAGCCGAAGGCAGACGCCTAACCAACTGAGCCACTCAGGTGCCCCAAATAAATAAAATCTTAAAAAAATAAAAAACATAAAAAGATGCCTCAGTATGGTAATTTGGTTATGCAAAAGAATGAATCTCTGCTTCCACTTAGAATTCCAATCACTAAGGAAGAAGAATTAGGAGACATTTTAGAAGGCTGTGTGTTTTTTGGGTGGGTGGGTGGGGGGAACTTTGAGACAATGAAGAATGTCCTTTCTTCAAACCACACCAAGAAGGTGTATGCATCTATGCAAAGACTATGCTAGTATCATCATCCCTTCACACACGCAACAAATATACATCAAATATAGCTGAAAAAGGTGTTTCATGCATATTATCTTCTTGCCATCCTCAAAATAACCTTTTAAGTAAGCAAGTGAGGTTCCTTATTCTCACTTTACAAGGGAAGAAGCGGAGTCTCAGATGGCTAGCTGACTCTGTCCAAGGACACCTGGCCAGTAGAGCAGAGCAGGAGATGATGTGTGTATCTTCTGTGTCCTCTCAGAAGGTCTCTGCTCACTGTCCCATAACATGATTTCCTTTCCATGTTGTCCCTCTAACAGCGTGAAGCATGGAGATAAGAAACTATATATTAATAGAGGGGAACAGCTATGAAGTGTGGTTTATTGGGGGTGGGGTCATCTTCTTATCCAAAATAGAGCAATTTTATTATAAACTTGAATGCTGATGCTATGAGTCAAAAAAGTGTGTGTGTGTGTGTGTGTGTGTGTGTGTTTTGGGGGGACTTTTTGTGCTTCAGAATTTCTGATACTTTGTCCCAGTCCTAGTCTCCCCACCAACCTCTGCTCTCCTTGCCCACCTTCGATTCCATTGTTGAATCTTTCTTTCCTCCCTGCCTCCTTCCCTCCTCATCTCCTTCCCTCCTTCTCCCACTCCTTCCTTCCTTCCCTCATTTCTTCCTTCCTTTCTCATTTAATTGTTGGACAGAGTGGAGTAAAGGGTAGAAATACTTCCTTGGCTCAAAGTTCTTTGTCTCATCCCTTATAGAATGATCCCAATAACTTGTATTTATCCGTAGAGACTCAACCTCAGGCTAGTAGGTTTTTCCCTCCATCATTGTCATCATCATCACCACCATCATCATCATCATCATCATCATCATCATCGCTTCAATTTTATTAAGCATCTACTATATGGCATGCAGTATGATGATGTCATCACGTTTATTGTGTCATTCAAATGTCAAAACACAGAATGAGGTATTACACCCATTTTACAGATAAAGAAAACTAAATCAGAGTCATTCATCCAAGTGAACATAGCTAATAGGTGTAGAAGTAGGTTCTAAAATCATGGATGATTTCAAAACTTGTTTTAACCACTCTATCAGGTCTTGACATTACATCCATATGTATGTATCCCCATCCCTGGCAGATATTGCTAATCACTCATGATAGATTTACTACTAAGCCCAGAGTCTTTCTTAATCCAGCTCTTCAGGCTACCGCACTTGTTTAGAGTTGGCATGGAGATAAACTATTCTCATCACTGGTTTTATCTCAACAAAATAGTTCTGATCTGCAGAGCTAGAGATCTCATGATTTTATTTTGGGTTTATTTTCTTGTTTTATAAAGTTGTCATAGTCCCGGTATTTCCAGAGCAGACCTCCTGACAGCTCCAAACATGCTCTCCCTCATTTTCAGACTTAACCAGCCTCCTTTCTATTTTAAAAGCCTGTGAGGCTTCCAGGAGCCATCCCCTGTCTTCAGTTGTAAGCAGACCACTTAGGATCCATGGGTGAAAACCCCAAGCTACTTGGTACTCATCCACAGCCACGTTGACATAACTACCTTTGTAAAAAGAGGTACAAGGCATAGGGTGTTTGATGCTGCCCCTGGCAATGCTACGTAAAGAAGTAGCAGGCTTGGGCTACTAGATCATTAAAGAGAAACAGATGGTCAAATATATCTGTCTGGTTTCAAGGAGATGGCATGACACATCACGCACAAGTGAAATGTTTTGCACTGCACCACATCTAAATGAACGGCTTCACCTTTTTCATATTGTTGACTTCCATGAAGTATGTCAGGGATTAGCAATTATTTCCTCCACCCTAGTATCTCAAGGCCCTGAGGGGATAGGGGAGAGGGAGGATGAGAGAAACCCGTCACTACATGCCATCAGGAACTTTCTGTAGGAAGTGCGGTGCTGACTAGGACAGGAGAGCGGCCGGGAAGAAGACCGGTGAGGCCAGCAGCAGACATTTGCTGGACGGTGACTTGCATCTTTGGAAGCCAGTTGTCGTACCCCCCCCTCCCCCCCGCTGAGAAGCCCTATCCACTTTTCACTCTCCAGCTTTTCCATCTGCGGGTCTGCCTCAGAGGGCTGAGCGCTGTCCGGGGCTCCCACCGCAGGGTCTCAGTCCAGCTGTGCCACACACTTGCTGTGCCACCTTTGACAAGTGACTGAGAAGTCCTCCAATGCTCAGAAGGCTCATTACTGGAAGGGCTGATTCTCAACCCTCTTCGGAAATCAGAATCATCCAGAGAACCTTTAAAAATACAGGTGCCTGTAGCCCAGCCTCTGCATGTTGGCTTCAGATGATGTGGGAAGGAACTCGGGGAAGCATCGAGATCTTTACAAAGGTCCTCGGGAGAGTCAAAACCACCCGACTGCGTGATGTTAAGGTCCCTTGTGGCTCTGACCAAGTTCATGTCTCTGAGGTTCCAAGCAGATAGCAGGGTTAATCAGTTGAGCTTGCTCGGTGGACCCAGCTTTAACCCACCCATTTAGGGGCCCGTTACGTCCCGAGGGTTTGGTTGGAAAGCTCAGAGCTGCCAGTGCTTGGGAAAGAGCAGAACATGGGACGACCTCATCCTTGGTAAGAGTTGGCGATGTTTATCTGGCTGTCAGCACCAAGTGGGTGCTCAAAGTATGAGAAAGTCAGTGAAAGCGAGCTGGTAATTAGCTGAGCGGCCGCGCTCGGAGAGGTCATTTCAGCCCCTCCGTGACAGCGGGGCTTCGCTTCTCCGCCGAGGAGCCAAGCCTGGTAAGCTGCCTGAGCTTGGCTCCTCCCCACTACCCCCCACAACAAAAAGGAACTTCTCAAGGAAACTCTCCAGCGAATTCCAAAGGAACAATAGACTCAGATTTGATTTGTTTAATTCTGAAATCAAGGTCACCAGAAAGTACTACAGCTCTTATTTGTGTGGTTTGGGTGGGCTTTGTGTTTTGTTATGTTTCTGGGTTTTTGTTGTTTTTTTGTTTTTGGTTTTTGTTTTTTGGTTTTTTTACAACATCTTTCTTTTCATTTGCTGGTCCTGTCATCTCCAGGGCTGTGTATGGTACTGATCCTGCCCGTATTCAAAGCTGTTATTAAGTGGAGTCTTTTAGATTTTAGAGAAATGATAATGGTTCCAAAGATGACAGAAAGTGGCAGCTGGTGACAAAAAAACCCCTTGATAAGACGACAACAGTAAATCAAACTACCGCCACTTTTTCGTTTCATGTTTGTTAATACCACCTCGCCTTTTGAAGTTTAAAGCAAGGTTCAAAAAAGCCAGGTGCTGAATCATAATATTAAAGCAAGGAAGGAGCTCCATGAAAGCGCGGAGATCTGAGGGGGGGAAGCAACAAACACAGCTTTCAACTGCCTTTTGTCGGCCTTTCTGCAGATGTCACCAGTGGTTATCCCAGCAGAGGGTTCGGCTTGTAGCAGCGCCTCTGGCTGATTCCCGCTCTGCGTTTCAAGTGTCAATCAAAAAGGAAGGACGCAGCTTAGGTCCTGGTCATTGTCCTGTGAAAAGAGCCAAGCATTTAACATTGATTTAGCTCCCTCAATATACAAAGATAGAGCCAGCTTTGTGCATCGAAAAGGGCCTTTGGCAAGGTTGCTTGTAGAGCAATTCCGCTGCATCCGATGCGCCTTGGTTTAGCTGTCACACTGCGGTGTCTGGAGCCCTCTGAAAAGTTATTCAGGACCGAGTGAGCAAATTAAAAAGAAATAACACATTCCCCGCAAGAGCGGTGCCGGTTGGGGAAAAGGCCTGTTAGTGTCTCCTGGTCTTGAGAACATTTTAAATGATAACAATACGCATCGAGCGCTTCTGAAATGGGGAGTCGGAACAAGCAAGGAAGGAAGCCAGATGAGACCCGAGAACGCAGGTGGGCCCTCAGAGGAGACGGCTCGGTTCACAGCATTCGTTCCTCCAACTTCATTCTAGTTGGTTCTTCCGAGCTGAAAGTTCAGACGGGCTCCTGTTGCGCCTTACCTTTATTTATGTAACCATTTCCTGGGAGCAGACTCCAGTTTGGCCACACGGGGCGTGGGCGGGGCATGGGGAGGTTTGGGGGGTGGGGACGAGATTACAACAGCTGAGTTTTACCAAATGACCTTGTGGATGCTGTTGCTCTTTTTCTTCTTTTTTCTTTCTTTTTTAAAATTAATTAGTTGAGCAATGATTTTCTGGAGTAGAGTGGACACACGCTGCTACATTGGTTTCAGAGGCAGGACACAGGGACTGGACCAGGCTCTGCAGGATGCTGCGCTCACCACAGGTGCAGCTCCCACCTGTCACCGCACTGCACCATTACAGTACCATTGACCACATTCCCTCTAATCTCTATATTCCTTTTTCACCTCCCCTTCCTCATTCTTCTTTTTGCCTTCGTTTTCCCACACGATATGCGATTACAGGGTTACAGTTCGGCTTGGGTTTTTACTCTTTGACTGCTTGGTCTGGCGCCACGTGGACCCAGTCAGTCCCACGTATTGTTGCACTTCTCATCTTGCATGTCTTTTCCTCCTGATCATGTAGGAGTCAAGCTCCCTGAAACTTACTAAGGGCAGGACTTGGGATACTTGGTGGTTGAGCCAGTTTAACACCTGTGATTGATGCTTCCTGAACATCCAGGTGCTCTCCTGCATTTCCCAGCTTTCTTTGCAGTCAGGTTGGAGTACTGGGATGAGTTTGAGCTCATGGGAATGTGATCGAAGTGTTGTATCACTTCTGCTTTGAGATACTAATCATCAGTTTGCCTCTTCTGTCCTTTTTTTTTTTTTAAAGATTTATTTATTTTAGAGAAAGAGAGAGAGGAGCAAGCCGGGGGTGGGGGGAGGGCAGAGGGAGAGAGATTATCCTAAGCAGACTCTCCACTGAGCGCAGAGCCTGATGAGGGGCTCAATCTCACAACCCTGAAATCATGACCTGAGCCGAAATCCAGAGTCAGATGCTTAACCGACTGAGCCACCCAGGCGCCCCTCATCTATTCTTTCTGCCCCTTTAAAGGATGTATCAAGATGGCAGAGCCCTGAAATAGAAGCAACTGTTATCCCTGATTAAAGGCAAACTACCCCAGAGAGTTACCCACCCGCAGTGGATTTCGAGTGAGCAAGAAGAAATAAACCCTTTTTGGGTTAAACCACTGAAGTGGAGTCTCCCCTGCCATGTCTGATATGCCCAGTTTAGCTAGAAATATCTTGATTAGGCACTCATCGAAAAGGGGTGGTTCTGAAATTTTGGCTAGGTGTAGAGCTTTTCTCAGCAGCTGATCTAACCTGTGTGAATATAGCAAGATGATAAATGGAAACACAACAACACAAAAATGGTTCATTTTCCATTTAGCCAAAGTTCTGAGTCTTCAACGATGAATAGTCTGTCATACTGAGGGATCACCTCTTCGTTTATGCCCACCCATACCCTCAATTCCTTTGCCAAATTGTCCTTTAGCTGCATCTGCCTGTCAACATCTTGACTAAGAATAAACCAAACCATCTGCCTTTTTCACTCTTGAACCCAGTGTGACTTGTAGGAAACAAATCAACCCTGCTGATGAATGTCACCACTGATTTTTGGTCTCCAGTCTCAGCTGCCCCTCAATGCCAATTGGCAGTTCCATCACATGCCCTTAGTTTCATCCTCTTAGCAGATTTTATTACTTTCAATTTCACAGCAAAACAACAAGGGTCATGGACATGGCCCTAAAATTTCTGTCCACACCTCACAAGATTTTCTGTTCTTCCCTCCACTGTCTCAAATGATCCCTCTTTTCATCCAAGGATGAACCACACACCTGTCTTCTGGAACTCATCTCCTAGGACTTTGCTCTATGAATTACCTCTTTTATTACTGGAATTTCCAATTCCAATGGCCCCATCTTCCCAGAACAGAAACCAAGCCCTCTCGGTAGGTTTTTGGATTGAATGACCTTTACCGTTAGTCTCCTGTTTCTCATTCCCCAGCTATTCCCAGACCCACAACAATCTGCTTTCTTTCTTCTCCATTTAAACCAATGACCTCCATGTTACTTCCCAGGAACATTTAGATGGTTGTCTTGCCTACACCTGTCCCTTCCATGTAGACCTTTTGCCCACTGCCTTCTCACCGCTTTGTCCAACCTTTGCTTCCATCATGTTATTTCCTCCCAGCTTTCCATCTTCTCTGGCTTCTCTTTACCACTTTCGTTGCTAAATTCCTGTCCCTTTGAACACCAGCCCTCCCTAAATGCCATCTTTCGACTCTGACTGTGGCCCTTTTTCTTTTCCAATTCATGGTTTTTGAGATGGCCTTAATGGGGCTGGCTGGAATCTGGGAAAGGACTGGGTTAAAAAAAATTCAAAATAATCTATTTATTAACAGAGGAATCTTCTTGGCCCAGATTATGGCTCTGTAATAGACTACTGATTCCCCCAAAACAACTGGGTAGTAGTTTTGTAAATAGCTATGACTGGATCTAACCAATGACTGGATCTCCACCTATTTGTATGGTGCTAGACTTCCGCACAGAGCTTCTGTAGGTGAAGATACTTAGGTTTGGGACATCCCTTGTGCTATCTAGTGGTGATAGGGGACAGTTTGTCAACTGGTTACTGCTTCTTGCACCAATGCTTCAGAAAATACACTTTTTCACCTGTGAACTTCTGAACTCAAGTACTTACTTGAGAATCAAACTCAAGGCAATTCTATGAGAAATAAAATGATATAAAATGATATACTTTTTTTTTCTCTGTTCTAGAGATGTACCTCTAAAGACTATCTTGCTTGACTCTTCTTTCTGCTTTACATCTTTCCAATGGAAAAATTCTTTATTGTTATCTATCTATCTATCTTTCTATCTCAAGTAGGCTCCACACCCAACGTGGGGCTTGAACTCATGAGCCTGGGATCGAAAGTCTCATGTTCTACTGACTGAGCCAGCTAGGCACCCCCAAAATTCTTTACTGTTTTTTAATGTTTACTAACATTAGTCAGTAATTTTACATGTGAAGTTTTGCTTCAATTTGACTTTAAACTCCCTGAGTCAGAGAGCATGTTCTCTGGTCCTTATAGCCTTACACCCCTTTCCTAGACACCCTGATGGACATATACCCACACTTACACTGACTAAGACCTCATACTAAGGACATAGGGACAGTCTCCTCCTCCTGCTTACTATAGACACAAAATGCTTCTTTACTATAAGGATAATGTGATGTCTATTTTTCTTTCTTTCTTCTTTCTTTTTCTTTCTTTTTAGAGAGAGAGAGCATGCATGAGCTGGGGTTGGGGGGGTTAGAGGCAGAGGGAGAGGGAGAGAGAGAATCTTAAGCAGACTACATGCCCAGGGTGGAGCCTGACGTGTGGCTTGATCCCACGATCCTGAGATCATGACCTGAGCTGAAATCAAGAGGCAGACGCTTAACCAACTGAGCCACCCTGGTGCCCTTGATGCCTTTATTCTTGAAAAAAATAAGCATGTTGGTTCTTTCAGAAGCTGAACTTCTCTGGGCATCCCCACATAGCAACTAGTACAACCCTTTTCACTGAAGCTGTTAGTCTGGTATAGCAAGTCATCAACTTGAAGTGATTTGTTCTCCTGGGTTACACACCAATACACACTGATTTTGTGACTTCCTCCCAGCTTCCTAGCCATGATGACAACTCAGCTTTGAGTCTTATGCTGTGATTCATTTTCAAGCTTTTACTAAGCTGTTAAACCACTACAGACAGCAAAGGCAGTAAGTCTGTAGTCTGAAAAAAGTGAAGTCACAGGACCTTAAAAGGCAAAGAAGGAAAAATACTATGATTCCACAGACAAGCCAAGGCAAATGTCATATAACATGCGACTTTGTTTACCCTGCCTGGGTGTGTCAGCTCTAAGCACTGGGGGCCAGGTAGGCAGAAGGGTGCGGGAGACTTGTTTGAGACAGGAATCATCTACACATTGAATTTATTAAAGATTTAAGGGGCCCCTTGGGACTTTCCATCTGAAGACTATTGTCTCCCTCCAGCCGCTCAGTTGCTGTGCCTCCTTAGGGTACTCAGGGCCACAGTGTAATGAGAATCTGATTTCACCACACCTCTGGCCTTTGGTTACCACTTCTCACCCTTCACTGTGCTCCTGGAAGGGGGAATATTTCTTGCAATTTTTAGCAGCAATTGAGACATATCCCTTCTCATTCTCCTCCACACTTTTTTAGGTGTCCAGGATGAGTCCTCTGAGTTTCCAAGGAATCATAGATCAAGAAGAGTATAGAGATCCCCACTCTCTTGACCCCTCTGAACACCCAAACCAAACACTAGGATGCTAGGGAAAGTGCCTGGAGCCTCCAGAACCCTCAATAGGGTGTTGAAACTCACGTGGAATGAGTAGGGGCAGCCCCACATGGATGTTCTCGCTATAGGCCTCTCAGCGACTGGAAACCAAATCTGACCCTGGCGTCCTTCCCTCAGGACAATGATCCCTTTGCTCAGAAGACACCAAAGCCACAGCAAAGGGATCACGGACACTGTTCGCCCTTCTCATCCTTCACTCTCCTCCCGGTCTGTCTGTCTGAGCCACACTTCATCGCTCTCTGCTGGTGGGAGAGCTCACCTCACTCTGCGTCTCCAGCACGTGTGGGTCAGTGGCTCCTTTGACTCATGGGCAGCCAGGAAGTTTGTGTTTACTTCCTGCCACCCAAAGAGCCAAAGGAAAGTGCAAAAAAAGAGAGAGAGAAAGAAAAAGGGTGAAGAAAACAGACAAACCAAAAAAAGAACAAGATCACATAGTTGGAGACATGTAAATGAAAAAAAATCTTCCTCTAGCATTCTGACTGAACCTCATCTTTGGTGTCCTCTGAAAGGCAATTTGACGTGGCAGTGGAGAAGCAGGGTATGGAGAGGAGGGAAGAAAGCTGCATTTCAGTAGAAGCCCACGCGGGCTGTGTCCACGCGTACCTAGTCCTGGCCTTACTGTTATTTGATTTATTGCAATTCATCAGAGTAGTCAAAACTGGTATGAAATTCTGCATTCCACCCGGTCTGGAATAAACAAACCAGGGAAGTGGGCAGATCAAATACTTCCATTCTGCTTCCATTCGGCCTTTGCTGTATTGATAAGCAGATACATCACTGGAGATTTGGCTTCATAATTCATGGGTGGCTTCTTCTACACCCCACTTCTGAGAACTAATTAAAATGAAGACTCTGGGGCTGCCAGCCTGGCCTTTCCAGGGGGGCGGGTTGGGGGGGTTTGCAGTGGCACAGGGTTCCGGATGGGACTGTGGGTCCGGGCGGCCCGGGAACAGCTGACTCCATGACCCACTAGCCAAGTGGTCTAGGGCAATCTCAGCAACCTCAGCTGTAGAAGGACGACGGCAGTCATGACGGCACCTGCCGCACGTGCTGTTGTGCGGATGACGGTAGATGCTGCGCAGAAAGCACTCAGTACCTGGCGCATACTGCATGGTCATTTGATATAGCCATTACCATTAGTTTACAGCGGCTTATAGTAAAAATCCTCCATTCTCAGGAGACAACTATTTCATTTGGGAGATTAAGAAGGCAATTAGTGTACGATTTAAAAAAATGTCAAGCAGATTTGTTATATAAAATGGGGGAGATGGAGATCAGAGAAGAAAATTCAATGATTAAGTTCACCTATAATCTCATTGCTCAGAGATAACTCATGTGAATATTTGGGTACTATTATATATATGTATATATCAAAGTTATATTTATATAGACATATATATGTAAATATCTACATTTATATTTATAAATACTTTTATTGTGTACACACACACAAACACACATGCATATGTATTTTACCTCACAGGGACTATACAATATGTATTATTTATTAAGACCTGCCCTTGTCATTTAAGGAAAGAGGGTGCGCTGTGAACACTGCTGGGGGCCCCAATTTTCTCAACTCCCTTCTCTCAGGTCTCTGCTTAGATGGTCCCTGTGACTAGGTCCTCTCTGGTTCCCCTAAATAAAACAGTACCCCCCAGAACCTTCTACCCCCTGGCCCTGCTTTATTTTATAAGAGGCATTTCTGTAGTTTGTCATCTTTCTTCCCCACAAGAGTGTGAGCTTCAGCCACCATGGCCCGTCCTGCTCCTACTACAGCACTGGGTCGTGGTCCTGGCTCCCTGGGTGTTGTGGAAGGAATGCATATTTAGCTCCAACCGCTTCCTCCACTGCTCACACTCGCCCAGCAACTTTGTGACCGGTTTCTTTAGTCATCAACTAATGTACTCTGAGGAGATGCAAACTAAAGTTCATCCTTTCCCAAAGCGTAAAAGAGAAGGTGACCCTGCTAATGAATGCACACACGGCATAGTTCACAGTGAAATACAAATGATTCTTTAGTGGCCGCAATTTTGGAGTTCATCGTACAAGGTGTATGAACTCCGTCACCCGGGGAAAAGGTAAACACTTGGGTTATATGTCTGTTTCACCTCTTGTTTGTGTCTCCCTTCGTGTCTGGTGTTCTGTTTACCTGCCCAGTCTACCATTAGAATACCAGTCCTTAGGGGCCGGCCCCAGAGCTCTTTCTGGGCCTTTCCCCAGCATCTAGTAGACAGCCTTGTTTTGGGAAAGAGCTGAGCAGAAGAGTGCATGGATGAAGGAAACATGTCAGCTCTTCCTTATTTATTCTGAAAGCATGCCGAATCAGTCCTCAGATTGCACCAAGGAGGACTGGAAATGGATGGAAAGTTGACATTTGGGAGTCAGGATTGATTGATTGATTCATTGATTTTTAAAGATTTTATGTATTTGAGCAAGAGAGCGAGCAGGAGCTCGGGGGAGGGGCAGAGGCAGAGGGAAAAGCAGGCTCCATGCTGATCAAAGAGCCGATGCGGGGCTTAATCCCAGGACCCTGAGATCATGACCTGAGCCAAAGGCAGACACTTAACCAACTGAGCCACCCAGGCGTCCCTGGAGTCAGGATTTAATTCCCTGACAAGTGACATCTGTCTTACCCCTAACCCCAAACCCTCTTCTCTCCAAGTAGAAAAAGAGCTACCCAGTAACCGATTTACCATGGCCAAGGTGATGAAATATTAATTATGGTTTTTACTCTGATAACTTGCTGAAAGGACAATGAATTGTTTCTGGGAGATGAGATCTTGATGTCACCTCCACAGGGCACAGTGAAGGGGGGTGCCGTTCCAAAGCTAAGATGTGTGCATCTGGAGGAAGAGCATGCAAGTAGAGAAAATACAGAGTGGAGAAAAGACAGAGAAAAGGAGTGAGCAGCTGCTCAGGAAGTTTTACTCAAGAAGTGTGCTCAGGGAGTCATCCATGGAAGGGCAGTGTGATGGTTAAGCTTTATGTCAACTTGGCTAAGCTGTAGTCCCCAGTTATTTAATCAAATGTTAATATAGGTGTTGCTGTGAAGGTATTTTTAAAACGTGGTTAACATCTACAATCAGCTGCCTCTAAGTGAAAGAAATTACCTTCAATCATGTGGGTGGGCCCTACATAATCAGTTGAAGGCTTTAAGAGCAATAACTGAGATTTTTCTTTTTTTTTTTAAAGATTTTATTTATTTATTTGACAGAAAGAGACACAGTGAGAGAGGGAACATAAGCAGGGGGAGTGGGAGAGGGAGAAGCAGGCTTCCTGCCAAGCAGGGAGCCGGACGCGGGGCTTCATCCCAGGATACTTCATCCCAGGCAGACGCTTAACGACTGAGCCCCCCAGGTGCCCCTGAGATTTTTCTAGGAAGAAATTCTACCTCAAGACTGCAGCATCAACTCTTGCCTGAGTCACCAGGCTTCCAGCTGCCTTACAGATTTTGGACTTGCCAACCCCCTCAATCACGAGAGCCAATTCCCTAAAATAAATTCTGTTATTCTGTTTCTCTGGAGAACCATGACTGATACAGTCGGGACGCAGGGGCTACTCAGAAGGGGGAGAGTTAGATGGGGACTGCCAAGGAAAAAGGGGAAGGAACTCAAAGACATTCCTGTCGCTACCCTCAGAAAGGAAGGATGTGCCAAGTGAAAGAGTATTTGAGGCATGACAGAGGCCTGGGACACAATGTGAATAAAGAACCGTGCATTTGCTTCAGGACCAAGGTGGCTGTCAGAAATCACTTGGACACCTTGTCAGGACGGGTGTCATGGTCACTAGCATGTGCTTTACACTTTCCCAAAGCCGTCCCCATGCTTCCTCATTTGGTTCCCATACCAACCCTGCAAGTTGGCAAGGGCAAGGATTCATATGCCCATTTCACAGATCAGAAAATAAAGAGCCACTCGGTATCCCAAGGCTGGGGACTCATGGACCCAAGAGAGAAGTTTTACCTTGAAGAGACAGAATGGTGCTTCAAGCCTGAGGTGGATCAGGAGGCTGGGGTCAACCCCTTCCGCATCCACCTTGGACCGAGATGGCTCCCCACCCGGAGAAAAGGACATGTCAAATGTTAGAAATTATCTACTTGAGAATGATCTTGAAGGCCGTCCCTGTTGATGAGGAGACATTTCACAGGAGAACTGAAGCGGAAAGGCTTTGGAGGACGGTGTCTTTTCAAGGGGACGTTGAGTGGTGGCAACAAAAGTTACCCATCGGCAAAAACAGCTGGGGAGCCATCTGTCTGGGAGAAGCCTCCAGCCCGTTTCATTACCCCTTTCCTGCATTTGTGAGAGGCCTGGCCGCCGTCGGGAGGCGGTTTATAGCAGAGGGAACAGAAGGAAACCAGTTGGCCCTTGTATAACCTTGGCCTCATTAGCATCAAACCAAAGCCCACTGCGCTATTGACTTCTAGTAAATCTCCACCCATCAAGAAGATTTCCCCGAGCCCTGCCTCAGGGGTGTTCAGACACCAGACAGGGCCTTCTTGCTCCTCCATCCCCAGCTTTGTGATTCAGGAGTGGCTGGGCCCACCCGCCACAATCCAGTGCTCAGAAACCACTCCATCTTCCTGGAGGGGAAAGTAAGCGGGGGGGGGGGGGGGGGGGGGGGGGGGGAAGGAAACCTCCACAGTCCCCTCTCTGAAAGTCTCCCTTCTCTCACTCCAAAGGGCCAAACAAACAAACCCTGGAAAGGTGGTTCATTGAGTGAAGTGTACACAATTATATTTCCAACTGCTTTGCAAACTTTTATTTCTGTACAGCAAATGACACATTATCTTTCCGGAGGTCAGGGAATAATGCAGTCAGATTCTTGCAACATTGTGAGAGTTAATGTTTCTATTTGCCATTGTGTCCTCTGCAAAGAAAGGCAGCCGGTCACCTAGGGTTACCACAACACAGCACGGAGATGGTCGAATCCACCAGAAGTGCTTTGATAATGTTGGACACTATTGTGCAGACAGGCTCCTTCCTGGCCCACGCTGCATAATGGACCCCCGAGCGCTAAGGAGATAAACGATCCTATCCTTGGAGTGTCAGAGGTAGAGCTCTCCAGAAGCTGCATTCATAATTTCCTCGAACTTAAGGACTTCGATTTTTTAATAGTAATTGAAACATACAATTCAATAGAAGTGTCACTCTAATGTAATAATTGCCAAGGAAATTGAACCACAAAGAAGTACCATAAATTGCAATTTACCTTTATTAGAGTACTTGTAGCTGGTAATGTTTTCTCATCAAGAAAGCGCCCCCCCGCCCAGATGTCTTCCCTTTCCATCTTTCGAATGTTCATCCTCATTCACGCTGCCCTCTTCAGCAATACCTTCGCTTCTTCTGAGATTTCCAATCGGTGGATGTGGCCCCTCTTAAAATGCTTATCACTGCAGAGTGTTTATATTAATTGCTCTGGTGAAAGCTTTATAATACAAACTTCAGCGAAACTCTATTGTCAAATGTCAGCTTCCTCGCATTCTACCCAGAACATTTTCTTTGCTTTTGTGGATATAAGTGACATAATGGTGCTTTGTATATTTAAAGGACTGTGTGAGTGTCGGTTGGTGGTATTGTGATTCTGCACATCTTTTTAAAAATGAAGCCATCTTCTCTTAGGTTGTATTCGAACCCTACTAAACTAAATCCAGGACTTAGCGTAGAACAAAACAAGAAGACTACTTTCCCTCCTCAGGAGGCGTTGCTTGAAGCCCTCTGAATTATTATCATCATTATTCTTCCGGATTGTTGATAGGCAGTGAAGAACTTCATCTCCTAGCTCTGTGGGAATGCACAACCTGCTCACTTCCTATCCCACCCCCACAATCCCTGAGCCCTGCGCATGCTGGATTCGGACCCACTGTTATAACCCCGCTCTCCCCTCCTTCCTCTCACTTACCCTGATTTACTTCTAGGAAACATCTGGCCTGAGACCAACTCAAGACAGGAGGCTATTTGGAACTAGATGGCTGCTCTCCTGGAAAAGAAAGCAGGCATCAGAACTCAGAACCCAGTCAGGACTCCGAAGTGTCTTCCTTCCCGTGATCCCAGGAACCTATGGCAAGTTTTAGGTTGGATGAAAGGAGAAAAACATAGAGGGGAGAGAGACTAAGTGACAAAGAAAGAACGGGGTGGGGGAGTTGAATAAAAGAAAGGAAGGGAAGAGAAGAATTAGGGAGGAAAACAGGCTAAGCACACACCTCCTGGAGAAAGTCTGTGACAGAGAGTTAAGTGGTGGTGGGGGGGAGGGTGAGATATAAAGTATGTGCCATTATGACCATAACTATTAAAACCTATATTTATGAAAATAGAGAATGGGAATAGAATTTGCCAAAATGGATATATATATATACACACTTGGAGCTGGAATGTGTGTGTGTGTGTATATATATATATATATATATATACACACACATATATATATATATATATATATATATATATATATATATATATATAAATGGTCAGGATCATAAGTGTTACTTCTCCATTTTTTGGACTTTCTATTATGCACCATCTTTATAATAGGAAAACAGAGGCAAATGTGGTGTTAGGGAGCAGAGTGTAGGGGCCCCACCACAGCCACCCTTCCGGGCCCCTCTGACCCCAGCCACCGGCCTGTGTTGTGTTGAAGTCCATGGGCCTGGAGAGGGAAGGGAAGTCTGAGGCTCTACCCACAGTTGGGTGTCTCCTGCTGTCTTCACTCGGGGTCCACCAGGCTTGAAGGATGAGCTGACTGAAAGTGAAAGCCAGTGCTTTATGGAGAGATGTGTTCATCCCAAAGGAACTGTTTAGAACTCTTTCTAAGGCAGGAGCAGTGCATGGCCATTAAGCGACTCTTTCTAGAAGTTTGAATTCAACTTTTCTTTAATTGAAATGTTTTCTCATTATTTTCTCCTTTCCTTCTTTCCTTCCTTCCTTCCTTCCTTTCCTTCCTTCCTCCCTCCCTCCCTCCCTCCCTCCCTTCCTTCCTTCCTTCCTTCCTTCCTTTCCTTCCTTCCTTCCCTCCTTCCTTCCTTCCTATGTACAGCCATCCCCCACAGCAGTGCATATACTGGAACTGGTAACAAAGGAAATGAGTCTTCCTGCAAAAGGATGGCATGAAAAGCCAGAAGTGTCCTGTTGTAAATAAGTACAAAAACCTTGGGTTCTGAAGTCGCCTAGACTTGAGCTGTCATCCTCATTTGGCAATCTATTAACCATGCTGGGCTTCAGTCATCTCCATGGCAAAATGAGGGTCATTTATCCTGCGTCACTGGGTTGCTGTAAGAAGGTCTAGAGAGTGTAGCATGTGTAACCTACTTGGAGCATGGAAATAGTCTGCTTGTGAGTTCCCACTTCCTTCAGACCCAAGGATTCCTGTCCATTCCTCTGCACTTCACCAGACCTCTTCTACTTCAAAGGAACTTGAATAACACTCTGGGAGGACCTTACTCATTATCAAGTGCATTTAGACATGCTACTGATTAAATCATGACCCCTAAAATGTTCCAACCAGTTAGAACAACACACTTGTAAAACACACTTGCTTGGCAAGTCCCAGTGTCTAAAGGGTGTGGCTAGGTGCTCTGGAGAAATGCTCACTGGACTAGGAACAATGAGTTCCAGGCTTAGGTCCAAATCGCCACAAACGTGTGGAGTGACTTTGGGCAAGACACTACTTCTCAGACCCTCGGTTTCCTCATCTGTAAAATGAGGGGAAATGGCCAAAATCAGGAATTTTAGTATTTATTTATCTTTAAAGATTTATTTATTTACTTTGGAAAGAGAGAGAGTGTGAGTGGGGGGGGACAGAGGAAGAGGGAGAGAGAGAATCCTCAAGCCGACTCTTCGCTAAGCACAGAGCCGTGGGGCTCCATCTCACAACCCTGAGACATGACCTGAGCTGAAGTCAAGAGTTGGATGCTCAACCGACTGAGCCACCCAGGAGCCCCCCAAATCAGGAATTTTAAAACCCTCTTTAGCAGTACTTTTCTGCTCAAGTTCAATCTTAGCCAAAACAGAGATACTCTGGTTGTGGCAAGGGACAATGCCTGGTGCCCCACACCCACCCCCGGCCCCACCAAGTTGGTGGCTCTCACTCCCTGGTGGTTGACCTTGAGGCCAATCTTCAAGGCCACAGAGCAGAGGTGCAGATTTTCACATTCTCTTGAACCACTTAGCAATCTGCCCTATCCACAATTTCACATATTTCTATTCCACTTTATCAATACCTAGTCACAAGACATGACTACTTATTTTTTTAAAATGTTGTCAATATACACCAACATCTATTATCACATTGCTTTGTTCACTTCCATTTCCGGACACTAAGAGAGTATTCAGCTGGTGATTTTGCTTTTCTGTGTGCCTCTCATTTTCTTTGTCTTCTTCTTCCTATTCTGTCTTTTTCCCCCCTCATTGTTTTACTTTTTTTTCCTTCCTGCCCTCTTCCAGAAGGAATTGTCCTTCTTGCTGATACTCTCCTGAATCCGTCAGCCGACTCCCTTCCCGGGATTGCCTTGTGTACTTGAGAGTGAGGAGAGAGGGGCGGGAAAGTTATCTGCCAGACACCTGTCATCTGGGAATACTTTTCTCTTCCTCTTTCCCAGGTGGTGTTGCTCTTTCAGATTTCTGTTCCAAGCCTTTCCTGTCTTCCTCCAGACATCCCCTGAACTGGCCCAAAGACCATCGGCGGCGGTGGTGGAATTATCTCGAAGGCTTTTTAAAATCCCAGATTCTCAGGTCTCACCCTGTATCTCCGAGGCATGAGTGGAGGAAAATAGATGATAAACTTGGCTTTCAAAGTGATTTTTTCATATCCTTACAATTTGAAAACAAACTACCTTTCACATCGCTTTACCCGTGTCTCCCCATCTCCCCATCTCTTTCTCCTCGGCTTCTTTCCCCTCCGTTTTCATCCTAATTACCAGCTAACTGGTGGATGTCACTGCTACTTCAGTGCGCTCCCACTCTGGATCCCTAATCATGCCCATTGTGCTCCTCAAAGCTAAGTCAAGAATTGCTGCCTTTTTATTTCACTCTCTCTATATATTGTAGAAGGAAGCAGGTCCCTGCCGCTTTTGTTGTCCCTACTTCTGGGCTGAGCTCCATTTGCTGGTGAGCGGGGCTTATCTTCACTACCCCCCTCTAAATACTGTAACATTCAGCATCCTTTCATGTCTGTGCTTTTAAAGTAAATCTTTGGACAATTAAAGATATGAAATGGCTAAATAGAGTTTCTGCACACGTTGTTCTCTGCTTTTTAAAGGTTTAATCACACTTAATGGCTCTCTTCAAAACTTGAATTTTCCATTTTGGTGTTTTGACTCCATTGAAAGAGTTTACTAATATTCTTTCAAAAGTATTCTCTGCTCAAATGAGCTATTCAATAAAGTTTTATGCCATGCTATAGGATTTACACTAAATGGAAAATAATTTAAAGGGAAATCAGAGTTGGGAGGTGCCATTCCTCTCTACAGGTTTTGTTAGTTAAACTGTAATCATCAATATAGAGCCCATTAAAAGTTGGTGTGAAGGAACTAGAATGATCATTTAGGTATAAGGGAGACTATTTCAAGGGCCATCTAATACCCCCTTCCTTGAAGATAGTGTATTGCTCAGCCTTGTGATTCTATAAATAGGAACTTGTGATAAATTCGTCCTCTTCCTCTTCCCTCCCTCCCTTTTCCTCCTCTCTCTATTTCTTCCTGAGGTGTAGTGAACAAAGGATTAGGGGAAAGTAAAAGGAATCTATTTTATGACCAATCTTCTATTATAGATTGCTTTAAACAAATCGTCTTAACTTTTCCCAGTCTTGGTCCTGCTAGGTTATAGTTTGTTCTTGCTTGTCACCGTCAGGAGTAGGAAGCCGCCTGGACATGGAGTCCCCCCTGGGTCATACTCACAGTTCAAGTGATAGAGTTTGCCACTTGCAAGGGAAATGTAGTGGAAAATAAAAGCCAGTACTCCCTGACAGCATCTTTATTAACCCCGAGACTCTCTGGTGGGCTAAAGAATATGGATATGCATATGACATTAATGAGGTGCATCGACTCAGAGAAGGAAAATGAATGTTACGGGTCCGTGACCTGTAGGGACGACACCACTTCTCCCTGATGCCTTCCTGCGTGCCCGCTTTCTGCTTTCCTTAATTCTTTCTTCCTACAGGTAAGCATTGAGCACTTGTAAAATGCCCAGTAGCATGATAAGTACTAGGACAAGTTTGAGAAAATTGTGACCTGACCTCGAGATGCTTAACAGTGGGCTAAAGAAACAAGTAATGTAGGTAATGGAAAGGAAAAATTGAAGTCATGATCTACGATCCAGGCATTGTCATTCGCCAACTGCAGGATCTCTGAGAAGGCCTTTAACTTCTCTGTGATTCGGTGTTTCTTTTTCTTGAAGGGGGTTCTGAAGTCAAGTAATATTCATTGCTATCTGAAAGTATCTCATTACTTATTTGTTGTTTTATGTCTCCTCTCCCTCGCCAGTGTAAGCTCCATGAAAACAGGGACTGGTGCTGGTGATTCCTCTCTGTATCCCAGTGCCTAGAACAGAGGCTGGGATTGAGCAAATGCTCAATACACGCGCACCCCGGAGATGTCAAGGGTTCGGTTCCAGACCTCTGCCACACAGCAAACAGCGCAATATAGTGAGTCCCATGAATGTTTTGGTTTCCTAGTGCATACAAAGTTATGCTTACACTATACTGTAGTTTATTAAGTGTATAATAACATTATGTCTATTAAATGTACATATCTTAATTTTAAAACACTTCATTGCTAAAAAATGCTAACCATCATATGAGTTTAAGTCAGTTGTAATCTTCTTGCTGGTGGAGAGTCTTGTCTCGCTGTTGGTGGCTGCTGAGTGATCGGGTTGACGGTTGCTGAAGGCTGGGGTGGCTGTGGCAATTTCTTAAAATAAGACAACAGTGAAGTTTATTGCATCCATTGACTCTTGCTTTCATGAATGGTTTCTCTGCAGCATTTTTGTTCTTCATCTGTTCAAGTTTTATCACGAGATTGCAGCCATTCACTCAAAATCTTTAGGCTCCACTTCTGATTCCAGTTCTCTTGCTATTTCCCCCCCATCTGCTGTGATTTCCTCCTCTCAAGTCTTGAACCTCTCAAAGTCATTCATAAGGGTTGGAATCACTTCTTCCAAACTCCTGCTAATGTTGATATTTGGACCTCTTCCCATGAATCACAAATGTTCTTAATGGCCTCCAAAATGGTGAATCCTTTCCAGAAGGTTTTCACTTTACTTTATCCACATCCATCAGAGGAATCACTATCTGTGACAGCTCAAGCCTTACAAAATGTATTTCTTCAATAATAAGACTTGAAAGTCCAAATGACTCCTTGATCCATGGGCTGCAGGGTAAATGTTGTGTTAGCAGGCATGAAAACATTCATCTCGTTGTCCATCCCCACTGGAGCTTCTGGGTGACCAGGTGCATGGCCAATAAGCAATAATCTTTTGAAAGAAAATTTTTTTTTTTTTCTGAGCACTAGGTCTCAACAGTGGGCTTAAAATATTCAGTAAACAATGTTGTCAACAGAAGTGCTGTCATCCAGGCTTTGTTGTTCCATTTCTAGAGCACAGATTTAGTATCATTCTGAAGGGCCCTAGGATCCTCAGAATAGTGAATGAGCATTGGCTTTAAGAGAAAATCACCAGCTGCATTAGCCCCTAAGAAGAGTGTCAGCCTGTCCTTTGAAGCTTTGAAGCCAGGCATTTACTTCTCTCTCCAGCTATGAAAATTCTAGATGGCATCTTTTCCCCCCAAAAAAAGTTATTTTATCTACATTGAAAATCTGTTGTTGAGAATAACCACTTTTTTTTTAAAGATTTTATTTATTTATTTGACAGAGAAAGAGAGAGCACAAGCAGGGGGAGCAGCAGAGGGAGAGGGAGAAGCAGGCTCCCCGCTGAGAAGGGAACCTGATGCGGGGGGCTCGATCCCGGGACCCTGAGATCATGACCTGAGCCGAAGGCAGATGCTTAATCAACTGAGCCACCCAGGCGCCCCAAGTATAGCCACTTTCATTAATTCTCTTAGCTAGATCTTTTGGATAATTTGGTGCAGCTTCTCCATCAGCACTTGCTGCTTCACCTTACACTTATATGTTATGGAGACGGCTTCTTTCCTTAAACGTTGTGAACCAACAAACTTTCCTAACCAGCATGAACCTCTGCTAGCTTCAGACTTTTCTTCCACTGCTTCCTCACCTCTCTCAACCTGCATAGAACTTAAGACAGTTAGGGCCTTGCTCTGGATTGGACTTTGGCTTCAGGGAATGTTGTGGTTGGTTAGATCTTCTATCCAGACCCCTCAAACTTTCTCCATATCAGCAATAAGGCCATTTCCCTTTCTTATCATTTGTGTGTTCACTGGAGTAGCACTTTTAATTTCCTCCAAGAACTTATCCTTTGCATTCACAACTTGGCTGACTGGCACAAGAGGCCTCGCTTTCAGCCTATCTTGGCTTCTGACATGCCTTCCTCACTAAGGTTAATCATTTCTAGCTTTTGATTTAAAGTGAGAGACGTGTGACTCTTCCTTTTACTTGAACTCTTAGAGGCCATTGTAGGGTTACTAACTGGCCTATTTTCAGTTTTGTGTCTTAGGGAATAGGGAGGCTCAAGGAGAAGGAGAGAGATGGAGGAACAGTCAGTTAGTGGGGCAGTCAGAACACACACATTTATCTGTTAAGTTTGCTGTCCTATATGGGCATTGTTCATGGTGCCCCAAAACAATTACAAAAGTAACATCAAAGATCACTGATCACAGATATTATAACAAATATAATAATATTGAAATATAATAATAATGAAAAATCCTGAAATATTATGAGAATTTCCAAAATAGGATACAGAGACATGAAGAGAGCAAATGCTATTGGAAAAATGGCTTTTTGAGGACCAAACTACTAAACTCCAAGCAGTAGACTTGGTAAGATTTGCATCAGACAGAAGACAGGAAGAATATTTTTAAAAGATAGTAACAGAAGGAGCAAAATGATGTAAAGCAAGTTCTATTTCAAAGATACTGAAGAGGGGTGCCTAGGTGACTCAGTCCGTTAGGCGTCGGGCTCTTGATTTCAGCTCAGATCATGATCTCAGGGTCAAGGGATCAAACCCCAAGAGTGCCACACTGGGAGTGGAGCCTGCTTAAGATTCCCTCTCCCTTTCCTCCCCACTGCTTCTGTTCTCTCTCTCTCTCTAAAAAGAAGAAGAAGAAGAAGAAGAAGAAGAAGAAGAAGAAGAAGAAGAAGAAGAAGAAGAAGAAGAAGAAACAACTGAAGAGACCAGTTTGCACTAAGGAGTAATAGATTTGATCTGGGAAAAGTAGATTTGTGCCAGCTTTTGGAAAGTCTTAAATGCCAGGGTTAGCCAGTGAGGAGATCAGGAAGGGTTTTGATCAGGAGTGTTACTTCCAGAAAGCAATGTTTTAGGGAGATTAATCAGGCAGCAATGTACAAGACTGAAGGTGGCAGAGAGATAAGTTAAGAGGACCATAGACTAACTGAAGTATTAGGTGACAAGGCCTGAGTTAGAATCATGAGAGGGGGAATCTAAAGGAAAGGAGAATTAGGAGCCCTGACAAAGTAAAAACCTATGGAACTGGGTCGCTGAGGAGCTATGAAGAGATGAAGGAGAAGAAAGCATGTAAGGTGTATGAAGACTAGAGTTCTGGTAGAATCAATAGGAGTGGGGAAATGGGCAGGGAGGCCATTTTTGAGAGAAATATAATGAACTTGTTTTCAGTTATTTTGAGGTATTGGTGGAATACCCAGGTGGAAATGTCCAGCAGGCAGTGGAAAACGTGGGGCTAGAAAAAGGAACGTGGGTGAGAGCCAAAGATAACATGGGTGAAAGTCATCCCCTTAGCGGTAACAGAAAATCACGGAAGGAGATGGCTAGAAAATCATGGGAGGAGACGGCTTCTTTGAAGAAGAGAAGAGCAGAGGCCCAAGGGCAAAGCCTGAGGGAATGAGTCCGTTGGTGGTGAGAAGAGGAAGATGAGGGGTAGGAACAGGAGTACTCAGGAAGGGGCAGGACCCAGAACCAAGACAAGGGAAGGAAGACTCCAGTCATTGCAGGCAAATGAGGTAGGACGTTTGAAATGCCTAGCACCACGGCGAGAGAAAGCTATATAATGAGCATAGGGATCATGACAACGAAACTCCTTATTCAGTATGAGGGAATGGTCACTCATATCAGGTGCTACAGAGGAGATATCAAGGAAAATGAAAAATTGGAAGGGGGAGGCCACTGAGGAGAACAGGGAGACTGAAAGTTTGTCCTCCATAAGAACTTATTTCCCAAGGTAATTTTATACATTTTCAGCCTTTCTGTAAGAGTACATGCTGGAAAATCCTATGTTCCCTTATCATCTCCAATCCACACGGAATGTCACATGGGGAAGTCTTTATAAGCCATGTGACGGCAGCCCAGTTTGCGTTCTTGATTATGAGCAGGTCAACAGTTACTGATTAATTTTACCCAGTAGAAGAGGAGTGACTGATTTCCTGTCCCTGACACCTGACATCAGCACTTCTTTGTCTTGCCATCTTCTGCAAAGAGCACTTGTTCAAGACTCAGGGGGGGAATAAAAAGTAATAAAACGTTAAACAAGGCTCATCAAGTCTCGGGCTTCTACAAATTTAGTTCCATTCCAGAAAGACACATTGGGAGACTGGATTTCCTTAGCTGCGGAGCTGATCTGACACTTAAATGTGTGAGGTTGCTGGCTGGCCGCTTGCTAACACTTGGGGTTTTGCATTTTAAAATATCCCCATCTCCGAGCTACTTTTCCCAATCTGTCCATTTAGACTTAGGATTCCTTTAAAGGGGACAAAACCAGGAATCTGCAAGGAGAGGTCAAGCTTCAAATACGGAAACGTTACTGTATCCCCACCCCTATCACCTCTTGGTCTCAATTAACCCTAAAGAACAACTGACTTACAACAAAAAATTTTAAAAGCACAATTTCACTTTTTAAGATTCATCATAGTGTCCCTAAAAGCTGGTGATAGGGAATGGTTTCAAGTTTCTTAGGGCAACTGACTTAGATTACCTGTTCTGATAAAGGTCAAGGCTGGGGTTGGGGGAGGCGGTTGCGCACAGGTGCCTGAGGTTCATTCACTTGTTTAGTTAAGAAAGTTTCTTCAGTTCAACAAACAGCAAGAGTCTAGGACAGGCTGTACTGGGGGCTGGGGATTCAGTGGTGAAAGCGGTAGCTTTGTCCTTAAAAGACTCTAATCCATGGTCGGGACAGACTGGGGCAGATCATTACAAATCAGAGGGAAGTGCGGGGGCAGAGAATATTAGCAGTCGCAGTACCCTCACATCAGAGGAATTCCTAGCCCTGACCTCACAAAGTCTTTATGAGGCAAGTTAAAGGGACCTTAGAAATGCAATTTCTCTTTTATCCTGGAGAGGGATTTGAGCAGAGATGCCTTGTCAGGGTCACTGCAGGAATGTTCTATCTTGGTCTCTCACGCTCCCATTCTCTGCGCTCTCAGGGGAAGTGGAGAAAATCCAGTCATTACCAGAGAAGCCTAACGAAGGTTCACGGTGCTTGTCAATACTTTGAGGCCAGCTCCCCCATCTAAACCAAACAGAGGAAAGATTAAGACCCCCCAGGGGTTGGAATCCACTCAACTCCCTGGTAGAAACCTGGTGCGTTGGAATGGCGACTCCAACGGGGTGGCAGTGGAGGAGGGTGTCCAGGGGCTGGTGGCTTTGTGCCTGCCTAGGAGGCCTGGGGGCTTGCTGGAACGGACCAGAGGAAAGCAATGGAGAGCAGGGGCAAGAGGGACCCACTCCGGAGGGAACTTTCATGGAAGGAAATGGCCTACTTCTGATTGATTTCTTGAGGAAAGCAAGAAAGTGGTGGGGAGGGACAGACCCGACTTGACCAAGACTGGCAGGAACACACTCACCCTGCCCCCCCCATCCCCCCCGGCCCATGATTTTCCACAGCCTTATTGGAGAGGCAAGCTTTTCAGCTTCGGGCTTGACTTGGGTCCCTTCCACTCTCCTGCTCCAGCATGTGACCTTGGGAGGCATCTGGGGTTGCAGTTCGCAAGCCTTCAGCACTGACTTCCCCATTCCCTGTCCTCCAAGAGTGTTCACTGCAGCCCTGCCAGAGGGACCGATGCCAGGGTCCAGAAGAGCTTGGACAATATTGAACCAGAACTTGTGCGTTTGCTGGGGCTCAGGAGACACCTGGAAAAGACAGCGTTGGTCATTGGGCTCTTTTTGACAGGATCACCCTTTCACTTTTTCTGATAGCAGAAACTTGCTAATAAGAGGGTTTGACAGGACAGCAAGCAGGCTGATTCTGGACCCTTGCATTTTAGCCGAGGAGGCACCCCAGAATGGGAAGGAGCCAGACAGGCAAGGGAGGAGTGCTAGAAATAAACCTCACCGGGGTGCCTGGGTGGCTCGGTCATTAAGCATCTGCCTTTGGCTCAGGTCATAATCTCAGGGTCCTGGGATTGAGCCCCGCATCGGGCTCCCTGCTCAGCGGAAAGCCTGCTTCTCCCTCTCCCACTCCCCCTGCTTGTGTTCCCTCTCTTGCTGTGTCTCTCTCTGTCAAATAAATAAAATCTTAAAAAAAAAAAAAAATAGAAATAAACCTCGCTGGCCACACTACAGTTTTTCCAGGTTAGCCCTTCCGGGCTCTGGGAGATTTTGGAGTCAAAGACAGACTCCCCCCACCCCCACCCCCCAAAGTTTTCATTTTCAGGAGAAATAGCTTCTCTCTCTGCACGTTTCCCTCAACTCTCAGCAAGACCTGAACAAGCACATGAAGGTTGTAAACCTACTACTTCACTGGGGCTGTTTATTTCCAGTCGACAAATACTGTGCCAATGTTTACTTCAATTAGGAGACACATTTGACAATTTGACTACTCCATCTGATGCCTCAAGGGCAAATTTCAGCTCTTTCAGGAAGGGATGGGCCAATAATAGATCCATATGAACAAAGTACACAGACAAGGAACATTTGCAGCAGTTTGGGGAAACCACCTTCTGCAGCGAGGAGAGTAAAATGTCTACATGAAAAAAGAGTCCCATAAATAAAGCATGGGGCTTCTACTGGAGGGAAGCAAAGAATTCAGAGTGAAGGCTATGGGGTCCGCTTGCCCATCACTTGCCCGGAGTTGGGAATTATGTGAGAATCAGGACTAAGAAGGGTAAGACATCTGTAATTCTGTGGGAGAAATCACTACAGCCGAGTTAAACTCACTGAGACTCCTCCTAGTTTTTTCCAGCTTTTACAATCATCCTAGCAATGGGAAGTTCTTCTTGGTGTCTAATGTCAATCCTGTTTAATCCTTTTTCTTCTTTTTTACCATGAAAGCAAGCAGAAAAAAGCCACTTAGCATCCTCCTTTCTACAGTTTTCCAAGTCCTGGGTGATGGAAGTCAAGGACCTGGTCCCACAACAAGTGCCCTGAGGCCCCCTGGGCTGCTGTCTCCCCAGCAGGGAAGGGGGAAGTCAGTTTCTTCCCCATCTTACAAGGATCTCCTGGGAATAAAGTCAGGAGATAAGAGTGGCAGGAAGTGAAAGTTCGATCGAAACGGAGGGACCCTTGTTACTTTGTTCCTGTTTTCTGAGCGGACCTGATCTCAGGTGCAATGAACTCACAGGGAGCCTCGGTCACTGAGGTGGGAAACCAAAACTGCTTTTAAGTCCACGTGTCTCAGACTTCACATTCGTGTAGCTCCCTTGATGGCTAAACCTGGTTATCTTAACTACTTTTCCGTATATTTGTTTAAAAAAGGACATCACTCTGCTCCTAAGTAAGCTTAGTAGTAAAATTTGATCCATTTTACATTTTGATATTAATGACGGGTATGTTCTAATTTTAAAAGTGCATTATAAAGAGTTATTATTAGAATAGAAAGAAATCTCTTGAGAGTGATCATCAAAACCACTCTTTCACTTAATCTTTAAGACCTCTCTGTTTCTCTTGTTATTAGCAAATGGTTATAATAGCATCTCATTGAAACGAAATGTCTTTATCATAGGAGAGTTCTTGGATTTACACTAGTATTGGGTAAATCTCTAGTGAGTCCTCAATTCTCTCATTTTCATTCATTCCTTCATTCCTTCATTCATTCTTTCATTCATTCAGCAAACATATATGGAAAGCTAGGATCACCAGGATTCGTGGGAAACTGTGCAGTAGAGATGTTTCCTCCCTCTAGAAGATAAAAAGGCAGAGACAGCCTCGTGCATGAAGGGGATGAAGCCGAGGGGAAAAAACGCACTCAGCTGTGCACTGAGGAGCAGGATGGCTTGATCTAGACCCAGAACGTGGTCGTGAGTCAGAGCTTGCGGAGGACAGGAGGGTGAAAGGACATCAGGCGGAGGGCACAGAGACCAGCGAGACAGCACAGCTCTGGGTTTGAGAGCTGACCTTGGTTTTCCTCTCCTTCCCCAGCTCTCCTCTTCCCCCCCACTCCGCTCTCCTCCCCTTCTCCTCTTCCTTTCTCCCTGCCACTACTTTCCTCTTCATTTCCTTCCTCTCTTTTGTCCTCGTTACTCTAACAATAATTTTGGTCTCATCTCCAATCCAGATACATCTGAAGAGAAATCAAGAAAGCAACCAGCTATCTAAACTTCAGGCAACTCCCCAAACTTCAGGCATGTTTCATTCCCTCTATAACCGTCATGCTGAGAGGTGAGGACACACGCTGGCCACCTCACCACCGAGATCGGCTCTGGGACACCCCTTCCTCCTACTTGGTCGCCCTGGGCAGACCCATCATTCTTGCCTTCATTCCTGCCCCCTGGCTGCATTTTTTTTCTACACGCTTGAAAAACTCATTTGAAGGACCCGGGGACCTGGGCGGATGTGGAGAGGATGCCTGAGTGAGCAAAGGGGCCACCGAGCCGTTGGAAGTTCATCAAGGACCCAAAGGCAGGGGTGTGTGGGCAGAAGTCATTTACATGTTCATCATTCCTAGCGTTAACCAGAACACGTGTGGACAGTCCAGCCATCTTGGGAGCCTTTACACAGATACGATGTCGACAGGAAAATTACCATGAAAGTCTTCTTAGAACAAAGTCCCATTTAAATTATTTGGATTCTTTCCTTCTGATCCATTCCACCCATACAGCACCAGATAATGGGGAATATTAAAATTATACCCTCCTGGTCTGATTGTTAAAAGTTTGTGAAAGAGAAACTGATCTGATATTGGCCATGCTGGTCATGCAGCCCTCCCTCTCACCCAAATTCATCTGGCTGTGCTTGTGAGCTAAACAACACGCATCCTCAGACTTCATAAATTGTCATTCCTCTGCCCATCCAGAGAGCAGAAATTCATGACTTGATCTCAATCAAACAGTGTAAAGACCCAAACAAAAATACATCTGGACAGACAAACGGGATGCCAGGTTTTTGCTTGATGAGAAGGGAAATAGCTCAACCCTGGCCCCTTGGAATGAAGGCTTTATCTCAAAAAATGCTCATGGAACCTTAACAGAGTCGCCGAGACCAGCTTCCCTTATAACATACAACATAAACTAGATATGGAGCTCATTTTGCTCAGTGCTTTGTGACCTGGAAAACATTTTGTTGGAGCCTTAAAAAAAAATTAGCCCATGTTCATTTTTTTTCCCCCCAAATGCGATGATCATCATTTTCTGTTCCTGTAGCCCAGGTGAACAGCAGACAGTGAGCAGGGGCAAAAAAAAAAAAAAGAAAAGAAAAGAAAAAAAAAAGTGGACTCGCAATTTCCTGACACAGTTAACAGGCCGTTAAAATTCTGTCTTGCTCAACCTTAACGTCAGTGTTCAGGGAATGGGAAGGCTAGAACTACAAAAGAAAAATAGATGCTGGTATCTGTGCATGAAGTAGCCTGAAGAGCAAACAACAAGAAAGCACTGCTTACTGGCCAGTTAAATAACCCATTCCCCACAAAAAGGTTACGAATGCAAAATTTGTCTGAATAGACATTTTCCTCAAGAAAAAAATGATCTTGTGTTTTGTGGTTAGAAGTGTGGTGTATTTTCTAATAGAGGGAGATCCATCTGGAATCTCCCCATTGAAAGCAAAAGCAGAAGCAAATGTTACTTGAGCTGAAGTCCTCCCGGACCAAGACGAAAACCTAAAGTTGTTTCTCCCTGTTACTCCCACCTAATGCTCCCCCGGTTCCTTTCTCCAGGCTGACCTGGGAGAGGGTGTCTCTGGACAAGGACAGCAGCAGGCTATACGCAAATATTTTCTTAATTGTGTCCTAGCCATTACCCCATTGTGGAGGCTTTTAAGATAATTTATTAATATTCTCTTTAACCACCGTGGATGAAGCAGTGGGCTGCTGTGGGTTTTTATGATGTGTGTGTATGTGTGTGTGATTTTTTTCCCTGAGTTATTTATTTGATAATGATATTAAATATTAGAAACTCTAACAGCTGGTGTGTTTATCCTGACTTGAGTGTATTAACCTCTTTAGCCTTTTTTTCCCGAAGAAGGATTCGGCATCACAGATTTGACTGTCAGCTGCGGTGCCTGGCGGCCCAGCCGATTGGCATTCTGACAGAATCTAAAGTCCAGAGCAGCAAGTAAACATGGATGACATTGCAGTGAGAGAGGGGGGAAAGAGAGCAGATGATGACTCGAGGCACCTGCAGCTGCTTGCACCCAAATCAAAGTAAAGGCTGAACTCACTGGAATGGAAAAACACTGAATTTACCAGGAGTGAGTTGGCTCTGTGCTAGGTGAGGGAGGAGGGGGCTGGAGGGAGGGCAGGGGAGGGAAGATGGAGCCCTGAGCACTGGCATTTTGCCCACTGACAATACTCAGCTAAAGTACCTTGGGGGAAATCCCTGGGTCCTAAGGCCCCTGTCTCCCATATGGCGGGTGAGGATTGGCAGCCACCAATGCTGGGCTGCAGGGTCAGGGGATTGGAGGACAGGCCTGGGTAGGCTGAACCTCTGGGTAGAACAAAGGTGACTTTCACTTCCAAAACGTGGCTCGAGCCCTAGAAATACTTTTACTGGCTCTGTGACCTGCAGCAAGTTATTTACTCCCTCAGCCTCAGTTTCCACATCTGTAACATGGACATAATTATACGTGGTCATGGTCACGGTGAACCATAGCCAAATGACATTATGGATGGATGAAACACAAATATACATAACTAGTAATTTCTTGCCTGTAACCTACAAGAATTTACTTTAGACCCTTCTCCACTGACAGGTCCCAAATTTTAAGACACTGAGGCATTCCAGGCTTCTGTAGCTTACTCTCCTCCTGGTGTCTAAGTTAACAGTGCAAGATCCCATTCTGGAATGCCGAAGCTCCTCACTCCATGCCCTGGGCCTGAGTGTTTACAGAATGATGACTTGCGAAAGTGGATAAGTAGCAGTGTTCAGGTTTACAGAAAAGATTTTTTTCCTTGGAAGAGACACATTCTCTTCTCGGGCCACCTGCCACCTAGGACCTTGCAGCATGAGTTTTGTGGGCAGCTCAACACTTCTGAGTAAAACTCATGGATGATTGGTCCCAGCAAGTGGGGTGCGGCATCAGGAGGGGTTAGCTAGGGAGACAGGCTGACGTTGCTTTAAAATGGTAGATGAGGTGCTTTCATTGCTCCAGAAAGACAGAGCTGTTCCTATTTATCACAGTGTGTGGCATACGGGGGGTGCCTGAATTGGTTAATGAAGGAAGGAAGAAATGAGTTGTTGAATAAAAATAAAGTCCATCTCTGCAGGAGAGCCCATGTAGAAAGTACATTTCAGGTAGTCCACCACTTAAGGCAGGGAGTTTCAGTATGTTGGACAACTCTTATGCCTCATCTTAGATCCTCTTGTGCTCACCTGTACCCAAGGCCTCGGACCCCTTGTTGTGCTCTAGCTGCCACGCAGGGACCAATGACAGCCCAGCCTGACCATGACCCCTGGACATGCACTGCACTCTCTCACCTTTTCACTGGGATCCCAGTTGCCACAGTGTGACTCACCGTGGGAACTTCTTGGTGCCATGCATGTGCAGCTGTGAAGTATGGAACAGTTAATGCCCCACTGGGTCACGATCTGGTGGATGCCTTCCCTCCCTTCCTTCTGAGGTGGAGTCTCCTGAGACAGCAGTTCATGAGGTCTCTGGGAAATGAGTCCTGAGACATGGAATGTTCACTTGTACATGGCTCCGAGCAGTAAAGTGTGTGTTAATGCCCCTCATTTAGGCTCTCCCTCCTTCCCTGCCTCGCCCCACTTTTCCCCTCAGTCCTTATTCCCGGTGATCATATTCCTTCAGGAAGAAGTACTCTGTAATAAAGACTTTTGCCTTAAATGTAATGGAAGGCTCCTAGGATCTTTTTCCACGCATTAACTTGGGTACAGGAGGATTGATGTACTCTTAGCACACATTTGCACCATGGATTATAAAGCTAGGCTAAGCAAAAGCCAGTTAAAGTAGGTTTGTTGAGTCATCTCCATTTCTATTCAAACCAAGTTCAAATGCCAGAAGGGTTTCTAAGCTATGTTGGCTAGAGGTAGCCTGAGTGGAAAAGAAAAGGTATGCAGAAGGATTTGGGCTCCCAGGAGACTAGATGGGTGTTCCTTTTCCCAGCGATCACCACCCTCAGGGGGCGCAGGGGTGGGGTGGGGCAAGGAGACGTTAGTGGGCTGTGTAGTCTTCTCCCCCTTTATTGACACCAGACAAGGTGGTCATTCATGTGATGTGAGCATTACGGTTGTCGACTGTGAATTAATTCTCACAAACATTAATTGAGCACCTACAAATGCTTTGGTGTTGGGTGTTATTCTGGGGAGGCTGGTGGTTGTGGTGAGGACGGATTCATGGAGGTATATGTGGAGGGAGGCAGGGGACAGGGCTGGCCGGGCTCAAAGGAGCAAGGCCAGTGATCGCAGAAAGGTGAGTATAGAACAGGCGAAATAAATGGCAAGGGCAAAATAAAAATGTTTACTTCAACTGTAGTTAAAAATAACTAAATATTCCAGTTAAAAGATGACAATATCTTAAGATGCAAACCTGGAAACTGAGGACCTCAGGCTTTAGGAATCATTGAAAGCAGCCATCCACTGTCTCAGAAAGAGGCAATGAAGAAGCCACTCTTTGGTTTGCTCTTTGTGATGAAGAAATCTTGGCTGGAAGTGGGGAATGGAATGCAGAAGGGGAAGGAGTCTAAGAGGAGGGGTTTGATTTGGAAGACCTTGAGAGCTTGTTTGGAGGTTCTAGCAGGGGAGTGCAGCTACTCGTATACCCTCAGAGAAAGTCCTAGTCAAATCTACTCCCTTTTTCCTTCCTTCTACCCTTTTTTAATTCTCCTCCATCCAGGTGCTTGGTGACTCCCTGCAAAGTCAAGTCCAGTCAGTTGAAGAGTTACACAATATTACAATTCAAATTAAAGCTTAATCTTTACTTATTATTCTCTTTATTTCCATTTCGACAGGCACCTCTCCTTTCTCTATGGATCGATGCTTACTTCAAAGGAATGTCTTTCTAATAGTGGAATTTCTAGTATTCGGCATGTCATGGGGGATGGTAGTGGGAGCATGAAGCTCTTTTCTGCTTTTCTCTTCACCATGCCTCATCAGCAGGCACCTACATGTGAGGTGAGCTCTATGTATACGTCTAAGTCAGGAGTCAGCAAACTATGTCCATGGGCTAAATTGGGCCAATTGCCTGTTTTTGTAAATCAAGTTTCATTGGACCACAGCCACATTCATTTGTTTACATTTTTGTTTATGGCTGCTTTCAGCCCTACAATGGTAGAGTTGAGAATTTGGGACAGAGACTGTATGGCCCACAAAGCCTAAAATATTTACACTCTCTCTGGCCCTTTACAGAGAAGATTGGCCAATCTCAGTTTAAGTTAACACGTAGCTTAGATTCACTGTAGTGTAGAGACCTGGGTATGGTCCAGGCGGAACCTGCTTTTGACCCTGTTGAGGGGTATTTTTCTCTAGAAATGTGAAGCATGAAAAGAGCCCTATGATCAGATATTTCCAAAAATAATACTAATGCTACCTCAAATTAAAGCCTTTTACTTACTTCAGCTGATCTTAAGACTCACAATAGCCTCAGTTGGTAGATACTTTAGACCCAGTTTTAGAGATAGTGAAACTGGTGGCTCTGGGGAGTTGCTAACGTGCCCTGTGTCTCAGAACTGGTCTGGGGTAGAGCTGAGATTCAAATCTTGGTCTGAAGTGTATACTCCTCAAATGATAAGTATTTACCATATGTTAAGTATCTATTAAATACTAGGTACTATGTATTATGACTTCCCCATATTTTCTTATTTTTTTTTAAAGATTTTATTTATTTATTTAACAGAGAGAGAGAGCACAAGCAGGGAGAGTGGGAGAAGCAGGCTCCCCACTGAGCAGGGAGCCCGTTGCAGAGCTGGATCCCAGGACCCTGGGATCATGACCTGAGCCGAAGGCAGACAGTCAACCAACTGAGCCACACAGGTGCCCCCCACGTTTTATTTAACCTCCAAACCACCTTCATCAGAGTTGGGAATCTGCAGCACTATTGCATTATATAAAGTCCTCATAGCTTTTATAAAGGGTTCCTCAAACTCATCACCACCACCACAGCTGTGACCAGTGATGACCCTTCAACAACCCTTTGGCTCTCTGAGGGGAAGAAGTGAATTCTGCTTACTTCTGGGGGACTCATTGCTCTTTTACCTTCTTCCAGGCTGGAGAGCTCAGCCTTCATCCTCCTTCTCCCACACAAGGGCAGCTGGGTTTGTCTTGCGGAGTGGCAGGTGGTAGAGGGACTCCGGGTGTCTAATTGGGAGGCAGGAGTGACAGAACAGACCAAAGCATGGTTTGGCTGAAAAGACCAGAAAAGTATGGTTTCTCAGCTGCTGGCGTGCTCTGGCTCAGGAAAGGAATCCACACTGGCGTTTCCAGCTTTCCAGCTTCCTGATACATTGGAGGCACTGGGTCACAGAGAAGCACCACTCTGGGCAACTACACAACCAGCGCAGCGTGCTCTGTGCTTTGCCCTCTCGCCGCTCCAACCCATCCTAACTGCCAGGAGGATTTTATCATCTGTCAGACGACTCTGGTGTTAACTCATTATGCCACCACAGGCACTTTGGGCCAGATGTACTATGATGATCTATTGTCTGTGTAGAAAATTCATGCTCATGTGGTAGGTAAGTTGCTAAAACTGCTTTCTGCTTCTTCCAAGAACTTCAAGATACCCAGTTCTGCCAAGGGTCAACCAGAAAAGCAAAGAGCTGTGCTGAGTGACTATGGTAGTCAGCAGTTCGGATTTATTCTTACTTGCTATCTCCATGCACTTTGGTTCTTCCAGTTCCACATTATTTCTCAGTCTGTCTCTGGCAGAAAAGATGAAAGGAGGGATTTGAGAAATGGATATCAAAATAAACATGTTTCCACGGTGGGGACTGCAAACTCTCGTGTGACCTTGCAAACATTTTATTTTTGAGAGGGTGGAGGAGTTGGTTGGAATTCTATCACATATGGGTATAAGTGCAGATGGAATCACTTCTTTGGCCCTATCTGTCTCTCTCACTCTTGAATTCTAGACCTGCCTAAGCAGCTGGCTGTTAAATCTTCACCTGCACGTCTTGCACATACCTTCAACCAAACAGATGCAAAAGAGCTGCTTGTTTCTCCTGTGTTGGTTTTGGGCCTTCCCTGCCACCGAGTCCCCCAAGCTAGCAACTTGGGGGGCACCCTGGGTGTTCCCTTTTCCAGCCCACATATCCACCCCCACTCGGTGTCCTGGCTTGGGCCCTCACCAGCTCTCCTAGATTGTTACCATAACCTCCCAACATCCCTTCCAACTTGTGTTAAACTGTAGACTCCTTGCCAAGCAAGAACACACACACATAAAGATGTCAGTCGAGAAAATGAGTAAATAGGGAGAAGTTTAGTGCCAACGAAGAACTGAAAATGAAGATTCGCCTTCTGCCTACTGGTAAAACAAACGTTTGAAAACCAGCATATGAAGCGGAAGATTCAGAAGACGTGGAAGTGTAAGACATTGCCCTTTTGGGGCTAGAAAGCACACCAAGTATCAGCTGTGCGGTGTTTCCTTAGAGTCAAGACTGGTGTTTGCTGCAAAAGAGTCATTGCTAAGTTTTCGCAAACCCCCAAAACAAAGTAAGCCCCAAACAAGAAATAGGCTCTTGAATTTAACAGAGTCTGTTGTCAAACTTCAAAAAATATTGACTGTGACTAAAAAGGCTATTTTCATTTGACATGTGTCTTTACCTAGCCTTTCATGTTTGGAAAGATAAAGCAGGCTTTGTCTATGCAGCTCCCCGAAAGATTTTTGAAGTTAGGTAAACAAATAAATAGTGACCGTGGGGGATGTCCCCCCTCGTTGTCATCCCCATGATTCAGTCTTCCAACATCAGAGTCCATCACTCATCTCTCTGGTTGATTGCATTCGCTGTCCTCTTAACACCATTCCGATTCCAACGGCAAGTCTGCGATGCCCACAGAGTCCTGTCCTGAAGTTGCCCCTGAACAAAGATGGTGACCATGAGAGCGGTGTTGACAGCAGCTGACACACAAGACACGGTATTGAAATGTTGTGCAAAGTGGGCAGCAGATGGGAGCCGGGGGCGCTGATGGTGTTCCCAGAGAATGTGGGGCCCTTGGGTACCTGCAGCTCCTTCTTCACTGTGGGGCGGGAGGGGGCTCAGACCCAACCCCAGTTTGCCTCTGTCATAGCCTCTAATCTACAGAAAACCTGGCATGTGGGTAAAGATCTGAGAGGCAAACCCCTGCCTGAGCAGGGGCACCCGCCTGGTGGTAGTAGCCCCCTGTCTTTGGCTACCTTTCCCTCGACCTAGAATTCCTGCTCCCCTCCATCACCAAGCCTTCCTTCCCATAACTCAGGACCCAGAAGTCTCCTGTTCACCGTCCATGTTGTCTCAATTCTAGGGCCTCTTCCCTGTTCTAACGGAGGGAGAATTGACCATAGGCTCCTTGGCTTTCCTGCCTCATCCATGCATCTGGCCGCTCTGCTGCCTCAAACGCTCTCTTACGGATGTTCATTTCTGAGCCTGAGCACCTGCCTAGACCACCAGCCTCTGCAGGGTTTGTGCTTCTATCCCAAACACCTGGCGTAGTGCTCAACATCTAGTAAAGACTTTCCTCTGATATAAATGGATTCTATGGAATATCCCAGGAGCAGGGCACTGTGATATTTGTATTTTTCTAGGGAAGAAAGCAAATCTTGAAATTCTGCAGGTTGTCCAACCTGGTGGATATTTTCCAGCCCGTACTGTGGAAGTTCAGGTTTCTTCTCTGGACAATAACTAAAGCTGCTGCCTACGTGAGCTGTTCAAAGAGATTCTGTCAGGAGATCCAAAACCCAGCATGTTGTCAGTAAACGTGTTAGTCAGAGGGAAAAGGGGACACAATTCTGCTCAGGCTGGTGTAAAGCCTCAGTCAGAAAGCTGAAATATCTCTCCTGCCTAGAACAGACAGTGGAGCATTGCGATAATGTTGTTAGGAAAATGGACATTTCTCCAGGACTTCCTGAGCTGACCTCTATACCACAGCATCATTATCTGATTTGCTCTGTCTTATGATTCTAGAATAGCAAATAAACTAGCTTTTTATCAGAAACCCTGAGATACATTCCAAGGTCCAGTAGAAATAACTGACATCCACATTTGGGACTATTTGTACTTCTCTCCATCAGGAGCGTTCATCAAGAATTTTCCCTTACAATGGAGACATCAGAGGGCTGAAGAGAGTTGTAATTAATTCACCAGTTACAGAACTACTCTGGCTATTGCGGCTTATGATGCAGTCATTCCGAGTATACTGGATAACGTCTAATAGACCCCATGCCAGTCCAACTCCTCATAAGCCCTCAAAAATATGTTCCTTCGTATCTACTTCTTCATGAAATTGAGTTGTGTCTAGACACAGGCTCAAAAGGGAAAAGAGACCCTAGAAACACCCTGGTACTTTTGGGGATGCTTTTCTTAGGTTAACTCAGGAGAGACGGTGGCAAGAAAGGTCTGACTGTGAGCTGAGACGAGGAGGGAGGGCGTGGGAGGCCAGTTCCTCCTGTCCTGGGTCCCCTAGCTCTGTGAGTGCCCCTCTGTGAGCACTTCCAGCATCCCTGACGCCCTTTGCTTGACTTTCCTTCTAGGTCATAAAAGGAAGAGATGGATTTAGGCATCTTTGTAACCCACATGGCTCCTCACACACAGTACATGCTCAATTAATGGATCAGAATTCATCAATATCTTATCACCTGGACAATCAACATGCATTCAGAACCATAAAAGCTCTCCAGTGAGGTTGCAGTATTATCCATAATGTAACTAAGTGTTCGCCATATACCAAACCCTGGGTCTGGGATATGTAAATATATCCCAGGGAGTACAAAAATAAAGAAGATTCAGTGCATGCCTTCTAGGAGCGCAGAGACCAGCAAGGCAGTCAGGCAGGTAAATGGATCATTTCAATATGATATTGTCAATTTCAAAAAAAAAAGTAGTTAATAGACAAATGCTTATTATGTTCTTAGCACTTGCCTTATCTCCTACAATTATTATGTCCATCTTAGAGTTCACACAAGTTGGGTAGACTGAAACAGGCTCAAATGTGGCAGAACTGGTGAGGCAGTCTGATGCCGATGTGAGCCCCTCACACGCTCCTACGATAGAGGTACAGATGACAAATAGTGATTTCCTTTCCTTCCTACATGACCTAGAGAACTAGGCACACTGTTAGACACTTCGATAAACATTTTCCACTGAATTTCACCAAGCACTGTCTCCATTCTCCCTTTGTTCTGAGCTCCCACGTCAGTCACCAGAGTCTATACACCACCTACTTTCACTCCCATCTATGGACCTTTCTGCTGGGTATGTCAACAGCTCCCTGATTTTCTTTTCTAAATGTTTTACACCCCTAACTTGGCTGTAAAGTCCTTGAAGACAAGGACCTAGTTTCTATTTCTATTTCTCCTTCAGCACCTGAAACAGATGGCAAATATTCCAAATATTGGCTAGTTGACTGATTGTTGCTCTGTTTTCCCATGGCAAAGCTAAGCCAAACCCACTCAAATTCTTTGAAGCACTATTCACAATAGACAAGATGTGAAAAAAACCTAGATATCAAGCGACAGATAAAAGGATTTAAAAAATGTGATAGATACATAGAATGGAATATTATTCAGCCCTAAAAAAGAAGGAAATCATGCAACATGTGACAACAAGGAGGAGAGCTGAGGGCATGGTGCTAACTGAAATAAGCCAGGCACAGAAGGACAAACACTGCAGGATGCCACTTATATGTGTGGTATCAAAGTTCATAGTACAGTCAAGTTCATAAGCACATAAGTGGGGAGTTGCTGGTCAGGCGTTGTAACAATTTAGTTATGCAAGATGAGTAAGTTCTAGAGGTCTGTTATACAACATCGCATCTGCAGACAACAAGACCCTATTGTTACGCCTACAAAGCTAAAGAGATAGATTTCATGTTAAGTGTTCTTACCACACACACACACACACACACACACACACACATACATACACACACACTCAATCTCTCTCTCTCCTCTCTCACTCAGATAACCTCTAATGCCTTTAAATAAAAAATGAACGATAAACTAAATTAAACCAAACCAAACCAAAACTTACCTTGGCCCTATTTCTGCTACTCTTTGCTGTTCCATTTCTTTGTCCCCTCTGCAGGAAACCCTTTAAAGGAGCTTTTTTCTCCCAGTTTTATTGAGATATAATTAACATACAATATTGTATTAGTTTAAGATGTACAACATAATGATTTGATATATGTGTATATTATGAAAGGATCACCACAATAAGTTAACATCCATCACCTCAAATAGTTACATTTTTTTCTTGTGATAAGAACTTTTAAGATCTACTCTCAGCAACTTTCAAATATACAGTAGAGTATTATTAACTATAGCCACCATTCTGTACATTACATCCCCAGAACTTATCTATCTTGTAACTGGAAGTTTATACTTTTTTAACACCTCCACTTCTGACAAACACTAATCTGTTATGTTTCTGAGTTTAGCTTTTTGAGATTCCACATATAAGTGAAATCATATGATACTCATCTTACTCTGATTTATTTCACTTACCATAATGCTCTCAAGGTCCACCCATATTGTCACAAATGGCAAGATTTCCTCATGTTTTATGGCTGAGTAATATTGTATGTGCATGCTACAACTTCTTTATCCATTTATCCATCAATGGGCACTTAGGTTGTTTCCATGGCTTAGCTATTGTAAGTAATGCTGCAATGAACATGGGGATGCAGATATCTCTTTGATATCTGATATCCTTCAGATATTTGCCCAGAAGTGGGATTGTGGGATCATATAGGAGTTCCATTTTTAATTTCTTGAGGAATCCTCATACTGTTTTCCAGAGTGGTTGTGCCAGTTTACATTCCCACATATGCAAGGGATCCCCTTTCTCCCTATCTTTACCAACACCTACCTCTTGTCTCTTAGATGATAGCCATTCTAACAGGTGTGAGGTATATCTCCTTGTGGTTTTGATTTGCATTTCCCTGATGATTAGTGAGGTCAAGCACCTTTTCATGTGCCTGTTGGCCATTTGTATGTCTTCTTTGGAAAAATGTCTATTCAGTTCCTCTGACCATTTTTAAATTGAACTGTTTGGTCTTTTTTACTATTGAGTTGTATGAGTTCTTTATATATTTTAAATATTAACCCCTTATCAGACATAACATTTGCAAATATTTTCTCCCATTCCATAGGGTGCCTTTTCACTTTGTTGATGGTTTCCTTTGCTTCCAGTGGAGAAGCTTTTTAGTTCTATGTAGTCCCACTTATTTTTGTTGTCAAATTTTGCTTTTGTTTTTGTTGCTTTTGCTTTTGTTGTCAAATCCTAAAAATCATTGCCAAGACAGATGTCAAGGAGCTTATCCTCCCTGTTTTCTTCTAGGATTTTTACCACTTTAGGTCTCATGTTCAAGTCAAATCAAGTTGATTTTGGTGCAAAGGAATGTATTGTTAACAATTCCTCTCTTCTCCTTTTCTCTTAGATCTGATCCAGGTGAGGGGTTGCCTCCATTACTTTTCCAAAACTGCTATTGTCCCGGTCACCAGTGACCTCCACGTTGCTAAAAAGAATGACCACATCTCAGTCTTCATCCTTCTTGACCTCCCTACAGCACTTGAATCAATTGATTCTGATACATTCCTCTCCCTGGCTCCAAGAACCCCACATACTCCTACTTCTCGAGTTGTTCTCTCTCAGACCTTTTACTGGTCTTCTCCGCGACCCAACCTCCTAATATTGGAGTGTCCCAAGGTCCTGTTCCCAAGAGTGCCCTTGGTCAGTTCCCTTCTTCCTTGGTGATCACATCCAGTCTCATGGCATTTAAACATCAGACGTATGCAAATAACCTCCAGATTTATATTTAAAGCTTAGATATCTCCCACCAGGATAACTTCAGACTTATACTCAGCATTTCCACTTGGATACCTGTTAACAGATATCTCAGTCTCAACATGCATTAACACAAAATTCATATTCTCCCCTGCAAAACCTCCCTTCCATCTGAGTTGTGAGGAACTCAGTTCTTTCAGTGCTCAAGCCCAAAACCTCAGGCTACCACCAAATCTATCAGGAAATCTCCAAACTTATATTTGGAAACAGAACACCTCTTACTACCTCCACCTCTGCTCCTTCTATTCTCTCTCTCCTCCTATCCATCTCTCTGATCTACCCTTGCCTTCTATTCTCAATACAGCAACCAGAGTGATCTTTAGAAAATCTAATTCAGATCATGCCACTCCTCTGCTTAAAATTCTCAAGTGGCTTTCCATTTATCTTAAAATAAAAGGCAGAGATCTTACAATGGCCAATAATACCCTATAGGATTTTGGACCCCTCTGACCTTATCCATCACCCAGTATTGGCCACCCACGTGCAGTACACCCTAAGCTGGTCACACCAGCCTCCTTGCTGTTCCTCAGACACCCAGGTAGTCCACCCCCTGGGGCCATTGCACTTAGCAATTCCTCTGCCTACAAGCTCTAGATCTGGATATCTGCACAGATGAGTCCTTCCCCTCCCTGTAGTCTTTACTCAAGTGTCACCTTCTCATAGGTCTCACTCTGACCAGCTGAGAGCACCTCCTACTCTGTTCTCCCAATTTCTTCTACTCAACTGTACTTTGCTTGTTCCATAGCATTTATCACCTTAGAACATATGATAATTTGCTATTTTTAATTTTTCTTACTGTTTCTTTCTTATTCCTTATTGTTTATCATCCATCTTCCTCCACCGCATAGAAGCTTCATGAGGGCAAAGATCTGTGTCTATTTTGTTCACTGAGTCATCCCAAGCTCTTGGCATATAGTAGACACTCAATGAATATTGAATGCTAATAATTCATCAGCCTATCACTCGGGAACCAGGTAGGCAGAGTGAGTGCCTAGAGTGGGTCTTCATAGACCAAGAAACCTAGTGGGTACAGGGCTCCTGGTATAAGAGGGAAGGAAGATTAATCATTTATCCACATGCCCCTCTCCTGGTGGTGGTGTAAATAGAGATTTAACCTGAGTGTCCTTCAAAGCACTGAGCCTTCCCAGGAGAAAAGTGTTGACAAAGCACAGGGGGGTGGGAGTTGCTGAGGGTGAGACTTTGATTTGCAGAATTTTAGTTTATTGGGACAGCATGTTGGGGTCCTTCCCTCCTCGTGGGACTGGTCCCCTTTGTGCTTCCTCTTCCATCCAGGCTTCATAGCTACATCTTGTGATCAATCCCCTTCCCCTGGGGGACAAGGAGGGGCTTGGAGCTCAGACACCATCAGCAACACAACCCCAATCAATGCTGAGATCAATGCTGGTGTTTGAAATCCAAATCCGTGGCATTCACTTCATCCAGCAGCATTTTCCTCAGCTGAGTGGGGACTCCAGGAGCTGTAGCCTTTTTCCCTCTAAATTGAAAGTGGTTTTTTTTTAGTCACAGTAGTGGTTTTCAGAACTGCAAACCAGAGAGGCGTTTTGATTCCACAAACAGCCCCCAGAGGAAACCATTTCAAGCCTGACATTTTTCTTCTTTAGCCAAGGGACCCAATAGCATCATCTCAAAACTCTCCTTCCCCCGGGCCTCCCCCATCTCTTGCACGTACACACACACACACACACACACACAAATTTACCTCCCATTGAACTAACTTAAATGGGAAATAAAATCACTTCCTTCAGCCTATTTTTACTCCATCAGAATGTAGAGAAAAAAAATGTATTATAAAGAAGGGTTCTAATGACCTTACCTGCTTAGAGCTACAGACACCAGAGGATCTTATTAGCTGAAAAGTCTCTTTTGTGTTCGCATCTGTCTGGGTAGGGACACTACTGCCTTCGTGTTTGTGTTTGGACAGGGCTGCCCAGCCTCCCGATGTCTTGTGGAGAGGGACACCTTGAAGTGCCTCATGCCGACATCACAGAGCCCCGGGTCTGCTTATCTGGGTCAGCAGAGAGCCTGCTCCCCACAGGCAGCCAAGCACTTCTGGGGAAATAGAGGATTTGTTAAGAACTGTATGTTTGTTCCTGTGCTTTTGTGAAACCTCCACATTGACGAGCAGCTCTCACCTTCCCTTCCCTAGAAAGACAGAGAAATCTATCCGGAAAGGAGAAGGGGGACCTCCTAGAAAGCCTGAAGCTTCAGGAATATGAAGACATGAAGACATGCCTCTCACCTTGTCCTTGCCTGGTTTTCAGCTGTTTTGCCTGATGAAAACTGGGGGTGTCTCAAAACATTCCTCCCCTTTGGAAAGCATACAACCCTGGAATGTCAGAGCTGGAAGGGATACTGGGGGTCAATCAACTCATGCTCTTCCCCAGTCCCATTTCACAGATGAGTGAACTAAGGAACAAAGAGAAAAGCCTATACAGCAAATGGGAAGCAAAGCTAGGCCTAACTAGAGTGATAATTCGTTTCAGAGTTTTCACGTAGGGAAGGCTCATGGTGGGGGGCAATATTCTGGAGGGGCAACTGGGAGACATATTTTGAAGCTGCTTTTGCATTCAAGGTATTTTTTTTAATTTAAGATGCATGTTTGTTTTGGAGGCCTTGCTAGAAGCTGATATGCCAGAGACACCAAAGACCCTCTCTCCCCAAGAACACGGTGGTCCCCAGAGAATCCAGAAAGTCTGATTCTTAATCTAGAGCTGTGTCCACCACTCTTCACCACCTTTCCAGGGACATTGTCATAGAAGATAGTCATCAGAATCTCTGTCAGAACATCCCCGGGAGCCATGGTCATGGTCTCCACCTTGGCATAGGCTGGGTGATGCTTCTCCTATCATAACGTGCTTGGTTTGGGGTGCCTCGCGGACCTTCAGGCTGCTAGGCTTCAAGGAAATAAATGGCATCAGATTTGTCTTGCCTAGAAATTTCAAAACTCTTGCCTCAGAGAGTTCTCATTTCTCTGCTCACTCTGACTCGACCCATCTTGGCATTTTCCAGGCCTACAGTGCTTCCGATGTCCTGTTACCACAGGGTCCTTTGCATGAGTGTCACCCCATAGAGCTCACTTCATAAGCAAGAGCCTACATGGGCCTGGTAGTTTGGCCCAAACCTCTACCACCTACCCCTACACACATTGTTAGCGATATGATCCATCAAGGGCATGACCACGAGCTAGTGTTACCCATCCCTTCTCCTGAGAAAAGAGCTATAAATTCTTGCCTCTGTGGAGGTCAAGAATCTTGATCATCAAACCAAAGGTATTCATTATCGAGGATGCTGTACATTTGCTAATTCCAGACCAGAGCGGTAATACTTCACCTCCAATGAAAAGCAAAACTATCTGTGGGTCTTTTTCCAAATACAGTCTTGGCCCCACCAGAATCAGAATTTCTCAATGCTCATTGAATTGTAGGGATGAGATAAGAGAAGTTTTTTTAGAGTTCATTGCTTTTTATTTCTATCATATTAACATATGCATTTGGTTCAAATAAAAAAATAATCGAGAAAGGCATATGAAGAAAAGCAACAGTAACTTAATTGCCTCCCTGCCCTCTTAGCCATTCCTTTATGCTTTTATCCCAAAACCAACTCTATTTCCTCCTTCCAGTTCTTTTGATGGTTACCATCATGTGTCCTATAACACATTTCTATTATTTTTATGGGTACTATCTATAATCGATGAGCATTTGGCTCATTTATACCACTTCCTCCCCTCCATCCCTCCCAAACTGAGCAGATTGCTCTTCTCAGTCACCTCAGCTCTGCATCAGGGAGCAGCATGCTCAAACCTCCACTTCCTGCCCATCCCCCAGACGCTATCTGCAGACTCTGCAGTCTTCGGATGAAGGTGGCGCTGGCTGGAAGGGTGGGGGGCACCATGCTTGTCAATAGGCTGATTCTAAAAGTTGCAGACCAATAAACAGTACTTATACTATTATGCTCACGTCACTGTTGTTCTCTGCAGAGCCAGGAACAGTTTGTTCTGGTGCGTGTGCAACTGGTAAATAGGGGACCATGTCAGGACACAGAAATTGTATTGGTTCATGGACAGTTTTTGTTTCTTGGGCATGTTAATGTTTGAAGCAATCAAGTACAAATTTTGTCACAATTAGGGAGAAACCCTTGACATTATATAAAGATCCAAAGGAAACACACACTGTGGAGTGGAGCCTTTCATCCATTCAAGAAGTGGTTTTAGCAGTTTCTGTATTAAGTAATCAAGGGAGAAGCTACAAATGTCTTGCTGCAAAGGTAAAAAAGAAGAAGAAAGCAAACAGGTTAATGAAGAAGGCTGTCCCTAGGTTGTAGATTTTAGTTTTGATGATCCTGACCTCTGTTACATGCAAATGTCTTTAAGGACCAGCAATATCCAAAGAGAAACAGAACCCTAATGTTTAAAGAGAAACTAAATGTGATTCTAGCTGCAGATGCCAGCAAATAGTTAACTGTGCTAATATTTTTCTTAGGATTGTTAGTGTTTTTGTTAGTGCTTTAGTTACAAAGTTCCATAAATTTTGAGTCATCAGCCAAACCCTATTTTTCCCGTAAGCCCTATTATTTTTATTGTGCAATTTTGTAGATCATGAAATAGTTCAGGGATGCCTATATGATGTTATAGCAGAAATGCCTGCCTGTGTTGGGTTTATGTTTCCTTCTCGGTGAGAGTGAGAACTTATCAAAGCTTTGATATGACTACTGTGATAGAAATATATATATATACATTCCTATAGAGATAACTTTGAATGAATTATTCCTTTCTATGTTTCACTGTTAGAATTTCCTCAATTTTTTCAAGCTCTTAATCATCATCTCTGGTCTATTAATTACCCTTATTTCTAGAAACTTATTTCATTTCCTCATTTTGCTCCAGCCTAGACTGGTTGTTCTTTCATGGGTTTGTTCGTAGCTGTTTACCCTCAGATGCAATCCATTTTTGGGTTCCACATTTTCCTTTTCCTTGGTTTAACCACTTTTATTTACTGGCATATATTCTTTAAAAACATCCTATAGAAAGATGCAAGAGGCATACTTTTGAACACTTGCATATCTGAAAAGGCTCTATTTCTAGCACTTAACTGAAGATATGCCTGGGTATAGAAATCTACATTCAAAATATTTTGCCTCTGAATTTTAAAGGCATTGACCCATTGTCTTCTAGCATCCAGTGTTTCTGATAAGAAGTGTGATGCCAATATAATTCTTATTTCTGTTTTGTTTTTTTCCTGAAAGGTTTAAGGATCTTTTCTTTATTCTCACTGTTCTGAACTTCTACATATGTGTCTAGTTGAGACTCTTCTTACTCATTATGCATGGTTCTTGATGTCTTTGTATTTAAAGAATCTAAGGAAATTCTCTTGTTTAATTCTTTAATAAGCTTTCACTTCTATTTTTACTGTTCCCTATTTTGATAACTCTTATTAATTGGATGTTGGACCTCCTGAATTAATACTTGATATCTCTTATATTTATCATATTTTATCTTATTTCTTTGACTATAAAATCTTTTCTGAGATAATTTCTCCAACTTTATCTCTTGAGGCTTCTATAAAGATTTTTTTTAATTCTAACAATCATATTTTTAAGTTCCAAGAGCTTTTTCTTGTTCTCTGGTCATTTCTTTTATGTATCACCTTTTTCTCATGTATAGAGGCAATATATTCTCTAATTTCTCTGATTGTGTTTACACATATTTAAGTTTCTCTTCTGCTCCCTGAAATACATGTTGCCTTCTGGCGAGATACAAGGCTCCCTCTGCCTTCCCCAGCTGCTCTGGGTTTTAATGGGCTCATTGCCTCTTTTTTCATGGCACATCTATTCAGGGGCTTCCTAAATTCTGCTTCATCAATTGTCCCTGCTACATCCACTTTTCTCTTCCAGTAAACCAATTTGTAGAAAACCCTTTTGTATTTCTACTTCTCCTTTGCGTTTTCTTTGTCAGTGTGGGTTTATATCTGGGTTGTGTTGTTTATTTTCTTTTTTGTTTTTTTTTTAAGATTTTGTTTATTTATTTGATAGAGAGAGACTCAGCGAGAGAGGGAACACAAGCAAGGGGAGTGGGAGAGGGAGAAGCAGGCTTCTTATAGAAAATGTGCATCAGTGATCAGTTCAGCGTCTTGTGAGAGAAGTTGGCACCTAGAGTTTTTTAAAGATCTGCAGAATACCACATGACCCAGCAATTATACTTCCGGGCACTTATCCTAGAAAAATAAAATTTTTTGTTCATATAACAATATGTACATACATTTCATATGAACTTTATTTGTGATAGCCAAAAAACTGGAGACAACCAAATATCCTTCAACTGATAACTGGATAAATAAATTGTGGTATATCTATACAATGGAAAACTACTGAGCAATAAAAAGGAATAAATTATTGATAAACAACAACTTGGATGGATCTCGAGATCATAGTCCTAAGTGAAAAAAGCCAATCTGGAAAGATTATTTATTGCATGATTTCATTTATAGAACATTCTCAAGGTGACAGAATTCTACAGATGTAGAAGAGATCTATGGTTGCCAGAGATTAGGATTGGGGGAATAGTGAAGCTATTAAGGAGTGAGGTGAGGGAGTTTCTTTGTGGCGATGGAACAGTTCTATAACATGATTGTGGTGTTTAGTTACTCAAATATACACATGTGATGAAATTCTGTAGAACTATACACACATACCAAAAAAAGAAAGTGTACATAAAAACTCATGAAATCCAAATAAAGTGTCTAACTGAGTTGTTAGTATTGTTTATAATCACATCAATTTCTTTGTTTTGACAATGTACAATGTTTGTGTAGACTATTTTCATTGGGGGAAGCTGGGTGAAGAGTAAATGGAATTCTGTACTATTTAATGTGAGTTTATACCTATTGTTTACTTTTAAAACTCACTGTACTAGTGAGTCTTAATAATTACAAATAAAAAGCTATTAAAAAAAAATTTCCCATTAAACAACCAAAAAAAAAAAAACCCCTCTGTAGGTGATTCCAATTATGAGTCAGTATTGAGTTTTGCTACATTAAATTAGGCGCTGAAAAGTTCTACAGTAAATTCATCCCACTGAGTTCTGTTTAATCCAGCATTTACCAAATTCATTTGGCTGAGGAACCTCTTTGTCACATGTTTGGTAACACGTTATGGAAAACTCAGTGGAGAATGGTGACAAAAGAAATGCCAATATTTTTGCAAAGCATTTCCTTGAAATTTTATGAAAGAGAATGCAGAGTCCTCCATCCTTACCTGCCAGTCTATACAGCTGGTTTCCTGGTGTCTTTTTTACTTGAACAAAATTTTTTAACCAAGGTCCCAGAGCTGTTCTGACTAGCGTGGCTACTCTTAGGACCCACAAACAGGTCAAGAACTTCGAGTACATGAGGCCCTACCGCAAAGCTCTTTGGCTGAACAACCTTGGACAAATAGCTTCACACCCCTGGAGGTGTTATGTCTGTCACCCTATTTAGAACACCCCTGGTTCAGTTTGGAGTTAATGACGAAATCATGGTAGAGCAAATCAAACTGCTCTGAGATTATCATTCCAAGATATAAGACCCATTCATCAGCCAACCTAGACTGTGGTTTCAAATGACAGAAATCTGCCTGGTTGGGCAGGTGGGAAAATAGACTGGACCTTCGTCTTGTCTGCAGATACAGAGTTACTGCTTGATTTTATCGGTTTATACGGCAGGGGCTAGCTGCAGTGCGCAGAGTCGTGCTGAGTAGTAAATTGACCACCTTCCTTAATGCAGTCTGAAGCCATCACTCTACTTGCCCACCTTAACCTTGCCTTAAACTTTTCAGGACTTCCATAATCTTGCCTCCCCTCAACTTTTATGAACTCTGTTTGTGGCGGGTCAATTTGCACTGGCTTGTGTTTTACACCAAAAAGACCAGAAAGTCCTTGTCACGGGCACAAGCTGTGTGTTCAACCTTGGGGATTGACACTTAACCTGTGTTGTTTTGAAACAACATGTAATTCCAGGGTAAATCTGCCTGTTTCCAGGTAGCTGAAACCACCATTTTGACTTCTTAGTAACTACTCAAGTCAGATGAAGCTGTCAAGCTGAGGATGTCCTAGCCCCAATCTAGGTCTCCACTAATGTGATTGGAAACTCCCTATGGGTAGGATTTAGTCTTTTCTTAAGAAAACAAAACAAACAAACAAATAACAAACAAACAAAAACAGAACCAAAACTCTTCTCCCCAGCCTGGCACACAATAGATGGCCAAGAAATGCTTTGCTCACCAGCATGTTGCTGTGGAACTCTGGCTTACAAGTCAAAGGCTAGATCTCAGGATGCCTCTACCCACCCTGGAGACCTGGACTGTTCATATGTGAGATGAGAGTATCAGTGCATCAACATTTGGCCATGGAAACCACACTTTACCCAGCAAGTCACACAGAATCCGACATGTGTGAGCAAGTGGGGTACTGGTTTACTTGGTGGTAGAATGCTGGGAAAGGGCCAAAAATTCTACCCAATCGCATCACCTTGCCACCTCCTTCAACGCAGTGGACCTCCAAGGGCTGCTTGGAGAACAGTTTGACCACCCTTGGATGAAACCTTTTTGGTTTCACTTTCGCCCTTGATACTGGTCAAAAAGAAATTAAAGAGGGTCCATTATCTGCTTAAGGTGACCAGCTGTCCTGCTTTCCTGAGCCTGAGAGGTTGCCCAGAATGCAGGACTTTCAGTGCTGAAATTAGGACAGTCCTGAGCAAACTGGGATGGTTGGTCACCCTACTGAAGAACATTCAAGGACATAGGAGAGAATGCCAATCAGGTCAGAGTGATGATCAAGGTGGGAAGAGGCTCCAGGCATGTGGCAGGTAAACCCTAAAAGGATCCCCAATGATCCCCACCTCCTGGTGTGCGTGCTTTTATGTAACCCTCCCATATAGCGTGAGTGGGATCTGTGACTTCCTTCTAACCAATAGAATACGGCAAAGGTGATGGGTATCACCCCTGTGACTATGGCATGTTATAAAAGACCTGGTCTTAGCACACTAGAGCTAGAATTCTCCTTCCAGGCTTGATGAAGTAAGTAATGGCAGAGAAGCCCACGCACGAGGAACTATGGGTGGCCTCAGGCCAAGAGCCAGCAAAAAGTCCGAGCTCTCAGTCATCCTGAGCTTGGAAACAGATTCTTCACCAGGGGAGCTTCCAGATGAGGCCACAGCCTGGCTGAAACCTTAATTGCAGCCTTGTAAGACCCCAACCAGAGCACCCAGTTAAGTTGAGCCTGGACTCCTGACCCATGGAAACAGAGATAATTAATGTGCATTTGTCAAGCTGCTAGGTTCGTCCTAATTTGTTCCATAGCCATAGAAAATGAATACAAGATGTTTTCAAACATGTCTCTATGCTTGTGAGAATTCGCTCACACGGGAAAGAGTTAATGTCCCCACCATTGTGGGATGCAGTCCGCTCTTGGCACTCCTTCCAGAAGATGGAGCACCCAGGTGGGCGGTAAGGTCTCCCTCTGGCCCTGAGTCTCTGTGCCCGGACTTACTGCCTTCTTGAGCCATGTTCAGTGCTCCGTGGAGTAATGACATAGAACCTGTGAGTGCCTTCCTTGTTCACACACTTAGAGTCGCAAAATCAGAGAACCAAGATTTTAAAAATAGGTCACTTCTGACTAGACTCACCCTCCTGTACAGCAGTGACCAGCTCTCTTTATGATGGCTTATTTACTTTTAACAAATTGTCAAGTTACGAGTTAAAAATCAACCTTCAAAATGATTCTGTTTCCTCCCTCCTTTCTGTCTCTTTTGTCCTCTCCCACCTCCCTGTCCTCCTTCCCCTTCATTTGCACTCATTTCTCCTGTTCAGATAAGACGGGAAAGGGATTAGAACATATAGCATTGCACCAAAGTGGTCTCGTAGAAATGAGGATCCTGCTACTAGAAATGTAGGTAGGACATAAAATAGAATAATTGACAGTTTTCGCATTGCAGGCCAACCTCTGAGTTTCTTTGTTTGATGCCCCACCCCACCCCGCCGGTGTGATTATCCTTTTGACAACTTAGTGGAAGAAACAGAAGAAGGGCAGTACTTAAGGCTCACGTGCCACCTGCCCAAGCAGCAGCACGTGGGAGTTGGCCAAGCCCCTCCTGGCACCTTGTCACCATCCACCTAAGACTGAACATCCTCAGGCACTTGACTTGGTCCCAGATTAGCCTATATTATCGGTAGCTGTCCTGGGTATCCTGAGCTTTGGAGCAATGCTGCCGGTGACCTAAGGCTGTCTGCAGTTGGAGAGGACCAGAGAAGCATTGTCCCAGGAGAGCACGCACAGAGACTTGCTGACTTGCTTTCTCATAAGAACTCACCTAACTTCTCAATTACAGGGCAGCTGGTGCCACAGGCAGTAAGGAATAATAGCTTCACCACCGTGGTATTTGTCCCGCCAATGGCAAGGATGCCGGGCAAAGTAGCTCTAGAACTCCAGTATTCGTTATTTACTTTGAAAACCGATAGATTGACTTATACTTTCTATTATCTAAAAATTATTTGAGGTGAACATTCCAGGATGTTCCTCAGTGGGCCTGACCACCCATCTTTGCTCACAACATACCACCGACGAGCATTTTCTTGCATGTATCATGCGGCTCAGTGTTTTTACCCGGCTGCATGAGATATGTCACCCCTGCTCAGCCTGAAAAAGGAGAAGTCGCTCATAGGCACACACACTCATACAGTGAAAAATCCCATGGGTCAAACCGTTCTGTGACCCACTGACTACAGAAACCACATGGGCTCTCGATTTCCTTTTCTTCTGTGTTTTTGGCTTGAAACATATTAGTAAAAGCAAAGAAGACACTACAGTAGGTTTTTCTACGAACTCCGTTGCCAGACTCTATGACATGGCCATTCTGATCACTTGGACAAATCACTGACTTAAGTAATATCAGTGGAAATCAAACCTATGTGATGTCTAATGAAGCTATTTCATGAAGAAGTTCAGCCAGAGAGCCTCCCTAAGAGAGGGCTCGGGATCTTGTCACCTGGTCAGTAACTTTGTTAATCTTCAGCCTCCTTGAATGTGATGCACAAAGCTAATTTCTGAAGGGAATTGTAAATCAGCAATGATCAATTTTGTCACGTGCTGAAGCCTGGACTATACATAAATAACTGACAGTCATTTTTCCTCTGCGTTTTGTGTTTTGTTTTGTTTTTTCCATTAGGAAGATGGGTTTCTTCAAAGCGCTTTGCTATTTTAAGGCCTCGAACATTTCCAGCACTTGCACGGGGTTGCTCTGAGCCTTGACTTATTTACAGAGAGATGCTGAACTGAGATAAGGCTACTTAATAATCCACCGGTTCTTGCTAAACACTGTTTCTTTCCATATACTCGGTTGAAGCTGGGAGCCAGAACTTTCAGATTGAGCCTGAGATGCACTGTTTTTATTCTAGAAAAGGCTACTTGAACCTTGAGTTACACAGAATGGCTTCAATGGGTGGATTTTAACACTGGTCAATGGCTAAATCATTTCTTTTTTTTTTTTTAATTTTTTTTATTGTTATGTTAATCCCCATACATTACATCATTAGTTTTAGATATAGTGTTCCATGATTCATTGTTTGTGCATAACACCCAGTGCTCCATGCAGAACGTGCCCTCCTCAATACCCATCACCAGGCTAACCCATCCTCCCACCCCCCTCCCCTCTAGAACCCTCAATTTGTTTTTCAGAGTCCATCGTCTCTCATGGTTCTTCTCCCCCTCCGATTTCCCCCCCTTCATTCTTCCCCTCCTGCTACATTCTTCTTCTTCTTTTTTTCTTTCTTAACATATATTGCATTATTTGTTTCAGAGGTACAGATCTGAGATTCAACAGTCTTGCACAATTCACAGTGCTTATCAGAACACATACCCTCCCCAGTGTCCATCACCCAGTCACCCCATCCCTCCCACCCCACCCCCCACTCCAGCAACCCTCAGTTTGTTTCCTGAGATTAAGAATTCCTCATATCAGTGAGGTCATATGATACATGTCTTTCTCTGTTTGACTTATTTCGCTCAGCATAATACCCTCCAGTTCCATCCACGTCATTGCAAATGGCAAGATCTCATTCCTTTTGATGGCTGGATAATATTCCATTGTATATATATACCACATCTTCTTTATCCATTCATCTGTTGATGGACATCTTGGCTCTTTCCACAGTTTGGCTATTGTGGACATTGCTGCTATAAACATCGGGGTGCACGTACCCTTTCGGGTCCCTGCTTTTGTATCTTTGGGGTAAATACCCAGGAGTGCAATTGCTGGATCATATGGTAGCTCTATTTTCAACTTTTTGAGGAACCTCCATACTGTTTTCCAGAGTGGCTGCCCCAGCTTGCATTCCCACCAACAGTGTAGGAGGGTTCCCCTTTCTCCGCATCCCCGCCAACATCTGTCATTAATGGCTAAATCATTTCAAAGGCTTTAAGGTAAAATACACAAGAAGGGGTTACAAAGAAGGGAATTCAGTAATTCTCATCCTTACAGTAATTTTGCAAGATCCATCATAATATCATTCTTATATTACAGAAGAGGAACTAGAGGATCAAATTGCTCATATGGGGCAGAACCAGTATTTGAATCTAGGTCAGCCTCACTTATCACATCCACCAGTCCCACTGTTCCTGCCATGCCATTGACCTACAGAAGCCATGACCTTCCAGATGGAAGAGAACCAATAGCTTTGCCAACAGGTACTTCAAATACGTGAGGCTCAAAAGTCAGTTCACATGTCAAATATGTATGAAGCACTTACCATGTGTCAGGCCCTGGGCTAGGACCTAGGAATAAAAAGTTAAGTTACTGTCTACCTCAAAGGTTCTTACTCTAAATGCTTAGTCTACGAACATCAACCAATGATGATCTACATTTATTAAACAAGGCAAAGGGGTTAATTCTTCTTATCTTAAGCTTATTCTCCCTCCCTCTCTCTCTGTCTCTCTTTCTCTCTCTCATAAACACATACCATTCAGGCTAAATCTTTGTGATGACTTTTCTGCTTCAAAATCACACTTGGATTCACTGCAATCTGTGTAAAGTAAAATTAATAAATAGGGAAATATTGCCCTTTTCTCCTTCCCCATCAGGGATAGCTCAGAAAATGGTGCCACCTTGATTTGGGAGAAGAAACCTAAACAATTCTAAACAGTGAAATTTGTTTTTTAAATGTACTTTTTAAAATCCTATTCATTATAGAAAAAATAGAAGATACAGAAAGAAAAAAAAAATGATATCACACCTTCCCATCCCCACAACACCATCAATATTGATATCTTGCTATTTATTGTTACAAAGTTTTTCTAGGCACATGTATGTAAACACAGGATTGTGCCCTAGATACTGTTTTGTAACTTATTTTTCTCTTAGTATACTATAAACATCTTGCCACGTAGCTATATAAAAATATCATCTAAAATAAGTATATACATAGTCCACTGTTGACCTATTTATTCAGTTGCTACTGTTGGACATTTTAGGTTCTTCCAATATATGATGTTCTACTGAACATTTTTGTCCATTCATCTTTGTGCAATGATTCGATTTCCTTAGGATCTATCTCTAGACATGGAAGTGCTGGGTTCAAACTCATGCATGTATGTTAAGGATTTTTGTTCTTCCAGAAAGTCTGTAGTATGTCACATCTCCCCAGAGAATGTGAAGAAGGAGGGGTCCACTTTCCACCCTTTCCTAACAAGCATTGGAGATGTTAGACAGTAGTTGGGTGAGAGTACCTTTTAAGACCACCTGTGAAGCTTAAACACAATGGCAGCTTCTGGGTGGAATGGGCCTGGAGCGGGCTTGGAATCAAAGTCATTGCCGGGAGAAGGGGCCTGGACTTCCTGATCTGCTCTTTTCTCTCTTGGTTTGAGGATTCTGTGAAATGACTGATTTTCAGAGACAAACAGGCTTCCAGAAAGCCTTCCCTCCTCCTGGTCCTTTGATGGTAACAAAAACACGACAAATAAGAGAATCTTGGCCAGTTTAAGCCCAAGGAAGCTATTTTTGCATCAGGACACAATAAACGATGCTGCATTTGGAAGCGCAGGTACATTTCTTGATCCCTTATTACAAAGGACCCTCACTGCCATAAATGGAAGGTGTAATAGGGAAGCAAGCAGGAGGATGCACTGACCCCAGGAGACCAAGGGTGTTGGGCTGAAGTTATAGAACCTTGTTCTGGGTTACCAGAGGGAAATACTGCAAGATTTCCAACCCTCAGACTTAAGAATAAGGATGGCAGAAAGGACAAGCAGGGTCACCTGCTCACTTCTGGAAATCCTGAGTCCTGCTGACTACATCCCTGGCCCCTCAGAACAACGGTGGGTTCACGTGAAAACAGCACAGGTCTGGGACCTCTGCATCGAACCGTCGGTTTGCCACTGTAAAAACCTAATCGCTGTCTTGTAAACTTTTCCCTCTCACTCAGCACTCCTCCGTATATTGGCTGATCTCCCTGGGTCTCTGTCCTGACCTTTGCCCTCTGTTTAAAATGCAGAGTGACAGGATGATGGAAGGACTTCATTTGCTTTTTTAATTCTCAGAATCCGGTGCAAATAAATCATTCCACATGTAAAATAAATGAATAAATAAAGAGAAATAAAATGTGATCACCCTGCCCTGCCGCTCAGGGGGGTACCCTGGTAAAAACATCCTCCCTTCCTGGGGAATCAGGACATCTGAGTTCTCCTTGGGTTGGTGTGAGTGTCAGCCAGCCAGGGAATTTCACTGCGATGCCTGAGGCCCAGCTGCGGACGGATGACCTGTCCAGCCAAGCAGGGGACAGAAGAGTGACACATCTAGACGGAGTGGCAGATCCGCGTCTGCATCCCGAACCCGTCTCCCAAGTGCTCTGCCTTTTCTTTGTCCTCACGTGTAGAGACCCTTCCAACAAAGCCAAGGGGAAAAGATCGTCCCGCCCGCAGGAGGTGCCCTGAGTTCTTGCCTCCCTTTACCTCTTACATACTGCGCCCTGGCTCCTCCCCTACTCCGGATTTATAGCCGAAGAAATAGAGGCACAGAATGAACCGGGAAGAGCGAGCCAGCAGGGAACTTAAACGAGTTGTCCCATGTCAGGCTTCTAGAACAGGGCCTGGCACGGAGCACGCTCTGCACGCGAGCTGTTATTTACTATTTGTGATTTCTCCAACTTTTATCACCGTGGACTCAGCGAGATGCGCGCCGAATAGAGCTGGGGCCGCGCTCGCCGCCGAGCAAGGACACGGTGAATGGTGGCCGCTTTGTGATCAGCAGAGCCTGGGGTGCGGATTGTTTGAGACCAGCCACATATTTTTTTTCCACAAATTTGGAGTCGCAAGGCTCCCCAAAGACTTGGGCCCCTCTGATAATTTCCTCCCAGAACTCCTGGCCTCTGCTGGAGACTTCTTTATGCGGGATTTATCTCAGCCTTCCCTGGTTTTTTCCCCTCTTCACTGTGCATCGCTTATCACTACGCTGTGCGCTTCTGCTCTCCACTTCCATCTATTATCTCTTCGCTTGTCCACAATGGCTCCCACTTTGCATACAGCCACTGCATTCGGGCTCCTTCTCCCCTGTGACTTGCTTCCTTTTGTCTCCACACTCCTGAGTCTGATACATGCATTGAGGGAAGGTCAGGCGTACCTCTCCAATATGCATTTTATCTCCTGCAGTTAACAAAACAATTATTGCTCTCCTCTCTGTACTTTCTGTCACTGGGAACTTTTCCCCTTTCTCCCTACAACTTTTTTTTTTTTTTTTTTTTGCTAAAAATCACCAGTGGTTTATTTCCACTTGTGTGTGTGTGTCCCAAATACCAACCTACTGATAGTTTTTACAGAATGCATAAAGACACGGAGAACGCATAAAGACACGGGGGCTGGATCACCTCTTCTAATTTTCTTTCATATGTCTTTGTCATTGGGAAAATAGCGTGTGTATTTCTGGCCTGGCCCCCTCCCTCTTCTCTTGAGAGCGCATCCTGACAAAGAACTATTTGAATGGTGTCAGCAATACCTTCTAGCCTGTCAATAAATCACTCTTGTGGCTTCTCAGCAAACAGTTTCTTCACAGACCTTGAGTTCCATTCACACTCGAAACATTTATTATTCGCCGTCAACTTCTTGGAAATCCTCTCATCTTGCTTTACTTTGCTTCTCAATATTGACCCCCTCCCATATACAAATGATAATCTGCGTAATCTAAGCCATGGCAGACATGGAATGCATTCTCTCCCGAACGTTTGATGACTTGTGCATACTTGACCTCCTCCCTGTCCCCTCATCTCAAAAGGCATGTTTTCCTAGTTAGCACTTGCAAGCAGAGTATCCTGACCTGTGAGTTTTAAGCAGAACTCAAAAATATCAACTATGGCTACAGTGAATGCTCCATCACATAGATACAAATTTTATGAATGGTCTATTAATCTCAGGCCGGCCTCCTGTGATGCCTACCAAATAGTCCATCTGCTCCCTCACATTTCCAGCCCCCACGAGGTTAGGAGGGGTCACGTTACAGGGGCTGGCCAATGAGTTGTGAGTGGAAGTGATGTGCCCCACTTCCAAGCCAAAGCATAGAAGAGCCAGAGCAATTCTCCTGCTGTTCCTTCACCAGTGACTGAGCAGACCTGGTGTTGAGATGGTGAAGTCCTAAGACTGAAGCAGCCTGGTGTGTTCTGGACCCCTGCTAAGAGCAGGCATGAACTTGAGTGAAGCCCCTGGACTTGTCAGTAGCACATCTTAACCTAACACATTCTAATACTCTAACATTCTGTGCTACAAAAACAGGGTTGCCCCTTGGGGGTTAGCTTCACTATGTTCTGAAAACTTACTGTTAATTTTGATATTGTTCCATACAACACAAAGGTACCAAAAAAAAATCCATTATCAAGACATACACACAATGTATGACAATATCATAACCTAAATAGGTAAACAGACCAATAGATATGCCAAGCATCAGGGAGGGAAATATGATGGAAAAGTTTTTAGTATTCTTAGATGCTTAAACAATTGCAATTTTAATCACTTAGTAGAGCGAGAGGGGAAAGAGACAGACTGCCCCACAAGTGAAATCTAGCTGGATTCCAGAATTAGAGACATGTTCAGCAACTCAACACTAGCACCACCACCATCAGGACAGAGAAATCTCATTCTTAAGGAATATTAGCATATGCTCCAAAGGCAGGTACCTCTTTATTATGACAGCTAATGTCATTTGCCCTTTGAAAAAATATGTTTAAAACAAATATGAAATCTAGAACAAAACTTTTAGAAAAACTATAGATAATTTTTGTCAATAGAGTATGAAATATGGAATGCAGTCTGTAAATAATCTTTAAGGCATCAAAAGCACATAAAAATGGGTAAATCCAGATCTAAAATTAAAGCATTTATATGATAAAGTAAAAAGATGAGTACAAATTGGAGAAAATAGATTTACACTTAGCAAGAGATTAGTACTGAGAATATCTAAAGAACTCCTTAAAATAAATAAGGAAAATATCCAAAAAAGTAGAAAAATGGGCAAAGGATATGAACTGGAAACCCATAGATGTGGCAACCAAATGACTAAAACCATACGAAATATGCTCAGTGTATATAATAAGCAGAGTTATCTACCAACATTAGACTTTTAGCTAAATTCTGGTCATCAACACTTAGCAAAAGAGGACATTGTCCCCAAAGCAATGAGGGGGACTTTTGTCTCTTTGAGATTTCTGGATTTCTGTGGCTGAAATAGTACTCACAGCAGCAAGTCCAGGACTCAAAGCTTTGACCACGAGTTCCTTGAGAGAGCTTGGAATGCCTTTGAGCAAGCAAACATCTCGAAGAAGAACTTTTCCTACCTATGTGGTCTACTTGCTGCTGGGTGGCCCTGAAATACCAGGAGGACTATACGTTAAATCTCTTTGCAAGAGATACGCTCAAGAAGACTTTGTTGTAATTGGGACAACCAGCGAAACTTCTGGAACTGTTGTAAAATATTTCATGCTGCTGTCAAAGACCATGTTGCTGGGTTCATTCCCAGTGTTTTCCTCATCACCGTGGACAGACTGCAGTAGTTCATGCCTTGTATTGAAGTAATGAGTTACAATTGTTGAGAAAATTTATGTTGAAAATTTTTGCATGTTTTAAGGTTGGCAGTTGCTTATTGGAAATAAGATTTATTAGTCCCTTGGGAAGATGTTATGCTGGCAGCTTTAATTGAGGACAAAAGTGTTAGGAAGCCAATGGAACTTGCAACTCCAGCTCCATCAGTGACCCACCCCTCCCCGGACAGCTCAGCACAGGGGCTAAGGGAGGCTAAAACTCTGATGCATCAGATGGATTTGGGGCGAGTTACATAACCTCTCTGAGCTTCAGTTTCCTAATCTGTAAATGTGAAAAAAAATAGTGCTCTTTGGGCTTTAGGGAGGATGAATGAGATCAGGCACAGCACAGTGCCTGGCACATAATCAGCCTGCAATTGATGTCTGCACTCATTAGTAAGGCGATTCAAGGATTGTCAGGTTTTCATCCACGGGGATGACTGAGCTTTCATCTCCCAAGCCAGAGGGTGAGTGCCTTGAACTGTTTCTCCATCAGTGGCCCTTGTTTGCAGAGAGCCAGCCACAGCCTTGCTCCCAGAGCCCCTTGTGACCTTGTGCTTGTATTAGTGAGACAGATGACCAAGGCAGGGAGGGGAAAGAGCATGCTTGTGCCTGTGGAAAAAGCAGGAGTTAAGACTCACAAAGGGAGAATTTCTGGTCTCATCCTTCCCCACTGCACTCTGCTGCCCCTCCTCAATTTGTCAAGAATTTGTACTCAGTTCTTCCTAGAGGTGGGGGGTGGATTAGATGACACCCCCAGTGCCCCAGCCTTGCTTTAATTTCCTCCATAGCCTGTATGATTATTCAACATGCCACATAGTTTTCTTATTGTCTCTCTGCATCAGAATGTCTGTTGTGCTCACTGCTGGATCCCCAGCATCTGAATAGACTCTGGTGCCATGTAGGGGTTCAACATCTTGTTGAAGGAACTGAATATAATTCAATTGAGTAAAATCCAATATTGCCCAGAGTCACTGTTATGGGTTGAATTGTGTCCTCTAAAATTTGTACGTTGAAGACTTAACCCCAATTTCTTAGAATCTGACTGTATTTGGACATGGGCTCTTTATAGAGGTAATTATGGTAAAATGAGATCATAGGAGTGAACCCTAATTCAATATGACTGGTGTCCTTATAAGAAGAGATTAGGTCACATGCATGCATAAAGGGAAGACCATGTAAAGACATTGGAGGAAGACAGCCTCCTACAAGCCAAGGAGAGAAGACTAAGAATAAAACCAACCCTCTGACACCTTGACCTTGGACTTCAAGCCCCCAGAACTGTGAGGAAATCAATTTCTGTGGTTTAAGCCACCCAATCTGAAGTACTTTATTATGGCAGCCCAAGAAAAGTAATATAATCTCTGAGCAAGATTTCTGTACCAGATCTAAGGTCTGGATTTCATTAGCTCAAAGCACTAACTCTTTAATAGTCAGCACTTTGGAAACAGAGTACCCTTAAAAGCTGAGCAAATCCCTAGAGGGTCTAAGAACTTGAAAGAGTTTTCCAAGGACCCGGTCACAGTTCTTCTCTTCCTTTACTGGAAATGTCAGAGCATACAGCTGCACTCAGGACTTGCCCTCTAGGAATTTCTCCTTACCCCCCTCCCCAGTGGGGCAGACACCTTGCACAGCTACTGAGGCCTCATGTGGGATTGCTTATTGCACAGATGGTATCCCTTGTCTACTCTTGGTTTTGCTCCCCTGGAGAAAGGAGGTGACAATCATCTGATTTACCTCCTTATTTCCCAGTCCAGAGATGTCAGCAGTGCTATTAACACTGTCTGTGTGTAGGACACTGGCTAGGCACTAGGAGGAGATAGGGGATATGGTCCAACTCACCTCCCTAGGGAAACGTAGACTCTTAATAGGAATAATACAATTTACAAACTTGAAATAAACAGAGGCACAAACACACCTAAGGCAGGATCTAGTAATCCCTATCTTAACCTGTAGTTAAAAAGATGGTATAGTAATTCAGAAAAGAAGGAAGACTCTGAGAGCTGGAGTGGAGGGAGAGAGACCAGGGGCAGAGTCTCCTTGAATTGTCATATAAGGACTTGTAGTTGTCATGAAGCATTGCAATGTTGGGACGGACAGTGGGGTAAGAATAGGCTAGAACATTACAACCCTGGAGAACAGCAGAAGTCAATGGCAGGAAAGGGTTTGGGCATGAGGTATGTTTATCACATCTTGGAGAAGAGATCAGAGGTATGGCAAGGTCAGCTACTTCTTTCTACGCTAGATTCCTGGAGGAAATGAGCAAAGCATCTGAGTGAGGTTCAGTTACTTTGTTTCTGACAACAGGTCTTTGCCCAAATCCTCAGGTAGCCTCCTGGTGAGTTAGGGGAGAGCACAAGGAGCTGCCTCTCTGTGTCCTTTTACATTCAGACCCCAGTTCCACCACACTAACACCACATGCAAATCTTGGCCTTCAAGATCTCAACACTTGGCAGCATGCACAGGGAAAGCAAACAAAAGGAAGTAGGCGTGGAGGGAGAAACTTCTCATTTGAAGATGAAGTAGCAAAAGCTACTTGGTCACTCATCCTGTCTTCCTAAGCAGGATATAGCCTTGAGCTTGCCTTTCAATCCCCATTGTATGGAGAGAGAAAGAGAGACAGAGACTGAGACAGAGAGAGAAAGAAAATGAATGAGAATGAATCCCAAAAGATAATACATAGCCTAGATTTGGAAGCACCACCAATAATGTCCCTGGATCTCTCCTAGCCTTATCAAAACCCCTCTCCTGGAGGTACATAGGAGGAGAGGGGTAGGCATAGATCTTTGTGATGCCCCTTAGATGTGGCAGGCAGTGACTAAGGCTGGTCTTCTTGGAGTAGAAAGAAGAGCCACATTAAGTGATGACATCATGAAGAAGAAGGCCCAGGAGGACAAATCAAATTTTATTTTTGCCCCATACCTAGAACTAAGCTTCACTGTCAGTACCTGTCACCTCCCTTCTTCTCCCCAGCCATGTGCAGGTCTAACAGACCAGACAGGAACTGAGATAGGGTTGCTTTTTCAATAGGTGGATTCCACTATCAACAATTCCTTTGCCCCACTACCATGGATAAAATATTACCATGATTACCATTTGTTCAACTATTTGCCCAGAAGCTTTATAGAATTTTCTTCCCTGAAACCAGAGTTAAATCAACCCATTTATATATATACTTTGGAGCTGCACTGGAAGATTGCCCTGTGCTTTGATGCATTATATTCTCTTTCCTAGTGATGGCAACGGAGGGTGAGACGGACCATCTCACTTTTGTACGATTATATAGTGATGCCACGTGGCATCAAAACACAGGACATGTAGTAGTCATCTCTTAATTTCTCTTTTGCAAAAGGGTTTTGAAATGTAAGTAGGTGCAACTACAAACTGAAAATAAAGGCTAGCCATTTCAGGCAAAATATTTCTGTGGGTCACCATCTCTACAAACCTATCTCCCAGTCCTCTGTACCTGTAATGAACTCTCTGGCAGTTTATTCTTTATTGCTGTGCTGGACAGCTGAAAATGTGAATTTATTTGAGTTACTTCCTTCTTTCTAGCTGTAATCAAGCTGCACAATATGTGTTAAAATTCCAATCAAGAACCTTTGGAACTTTTTTTAAAAAATTCCCTTAAGCCAATTTTTCCAATGTCAAGAAAAATTTGTGATGAGCCTCGAGGCTATCCTCTGTTGAGCTCTTCAATTCTAATGATAGATGGTGTTACTAGATCTTAAACACTCCCCGATTTCTCTTAATTGATTGGATTTGGCTTGGTTCCTAGAATCAGCTCCTTGGTAGCCTCTGACCATGTAGACTGTTCAAGAGAGTGGAACAAAGGTGGTAATTTCATATGACTTTGAGCACCACATTTCCTCCTTATTGCCCACTTCGTACCAGCTTGAGCAACATAACTAGGAAACAAGATCTCCCATGACTCTTGTTTGAAGAGTCTTTTACTACCCTTTTACTAAAAATTAGGTTCATGCTTCTTCCTCCAGTATGGTCCTTCTCGATCATTTGTATTTCTCAGCTTTTACAGATTTGTCAATGTTTGGAAGTGAAGACTGGGGTGGAGATGTGGGCAGATGAAATGTACCGGTAGAAAAAGAGAAGATACAGAAGTGAGAAGTGAACAGAAAAGCAGGGAGAATGAAAGAGAAGTAGAGAGAGAGACAGAGAAAGAAAGAGAGAACACAAATGAAGACTTTTGGCACAAACCTGCCTCCCAACACTCCTTATAAGAAATCCAAATGGCTCTAAGCTTAGCACTTTTTGATTTCTCACCAAAGGGCTTGGAGTGACAGCCATGGCTATTTCCCAAACTATCTCTGTGACTCCTTGACCAGGGGTGTTCAGTCACAGATGACAGCTTTCGCAAACAGAGCCTCTCGGTGTGAAAATGCTTTGGACTTTCTCTGAAATTATCCTTCTCCAGACAGCTCTGAGGGAAGGTGCAGTAGCTTGGTCTTCTGTGTTTAACTTGACTTTAAATAATTATTGGCATTTACCTGGGTTGCCTCAGCAATTCCCAGGTCAAATGTTTTATGTTCCTGGATTGTGCTCTTGACAACGAATATCCGTCTTCAAAGCAAATACTTACTGAATATGGCATGTACCCAGAAATAGAAGAAGAGAAGATGGGCTTAAGGGTAAGTAAGAGCCAGTCTTGCCTTTGTGCTCCTGTGGGGGTGAGGCAGACCAGAGTTAGTCATCTGTCGGCTTTGTTCCTGCCTAACTGATGGAGGAGGGTGGTGTTATAAAGCTTCCTTAGCATTCCAGTCTTGTGCCCTCAGTACTTTACTTGTAGTTTATCCTGGAGAGCACACCAGCTCCTACAAGAGGTGACATCTCTGCACCCTCCATATGCTCAAAGACTATCTCTGTCATTTTCCTTCTCACATTGTTTGTCTTCCTTGATTTTTTTTTTTAACCACTGACCACTGTATGTGCTAGCTTTTTTCTCCCAACACCTAACGAAATGAGTTTTATAGGGAGTTTCATTCCTCTCCCCCTTCCCAGTCCCAACTGCTCTTCTTCTCTATGTGGCTTCCTGACTTCAGCACCCCTGCCAAGCAGGCTGCTCAGAGAAAGCTTCCTCACCTGTTCAGAGACTGAAGCACACTGTCTGAGGACCCTGCTCTTCCCAGGTCTCTACGTGGCTGATGTCTCGAGCCCTCCTTCCACCTCAGTGAGTCTGCAGTAGTACACAGCGTTCCCTGGGCGGAGGGCAGGACGGGACCCTGGAGGATGCTCAGGAGTACCTCCTTGAATTAAAACACACTGCCCATGAGGCCTCAGTATCACCTGGGTTAGGCTGACCCTGTGGAGAGTATGTGGTCAGAGCTTGCTTCACAAAGAAGCTGACCATCTGTGGGTTTATCACTCATCTGTCATTGTGGCACTACCAGGAGATTCCTGTGGGTCTGGCCCTACTCTGACACGTGCACATTGAGGTCTACAATGACTCTCTTTTGGGGAACTCCACTTTGACATCCTAAATCTCACTGAGAACTAGTTTCTGGTTTTTGATACTGAGTACTTCTACCTGGATAGAAGACCTTTGAGTCATTGAAATCCCTGCAGTGCTTCTGAAAAATCTCTATTTTGCCTGTCACACCTGGCCTGCACTGAGAAGATGTACGGATATGTCCATCTCTCCCAATCTTATGGCAAACTCTTAGATCATTCATGAATAATTGGCAAATAAATCTGCCATAATAAAAACTGGCAGATAATTGTCATGTGGATTGCCACTTACTACTTCTAAACTGATTGCTGGCCTGATTAATAGATCGCCCTTTCTTTGCCAACAAGCCTAGATCCTATCTCAGAATCTTTTTTTAACATAGTATTCCATGTTATCATTGTCAATCGAAGTTGGTATCCAAGATAAACTGCATTTGCCTTATTTTTTCAAACAGCAAGTTATAGCCCATTGATGAATATATTAATTTAGGAAGGAAGGAAGGAAGGGAGCTCTCCAGGTGATTCACATGCAAATGCAAGTCAGAATGGTACCTCTCCAAAGTCCAGCTCATGCTGGATGAGGATTAGGTGTTCAAGAAATGAGAGGTTGATTAACCAAGCAACTTTTGAGACTGAAGAAGATAGTTATCAGCAGATGGCGTATGTAGAGAATGGGACCCTTGGAGCCCCTGCTTCCCTGAGGCCTTGGAGAAATGGAGAAAATTGTCATTGCTTCCCAATGACATCTCTCTCATCCAGTCAGCCTCTTATGGTAATAAAAATGGAGACTGAAAGGTCCGCATGGTGGGGACTCCATGTTTCCTGTAGCACAGGTGAAGAGGGCATTGTGTAACCAGAAGGAAAGCAGACCAGTACTAGAAGAAGCCAAAGTGACTCACCCCTACAGGGCTCAGTTTTCTTATCTGTAAAAGAGGGATACTAACTGCTATCCTGACCACTTGTGGAGATCCAATAAAGTCCCAGGTGTGAGGAGGCAGCTGAGCACCAGCCTCATGATCTGGGCCTTCACGCTACTGGGCTGCATGAGGTTGGAGCAGTCCTACCATTTTGCCACAAGTACCTGCAAGTGCAACAAATGGCTTCTAAAGGCCTTTATAACATTTTAAAGTTTATCTTAAATGGAGAACTAGGTAATTAAGCTCATTAGCAGAAGATAATTTGCTCAGCTTGTTGGAGGTCGGTGGCTTTCCTCTGCCTGTGGAGCACAAAAGGCAACAGAGAAGAGGCGGACTTGGAGCAGGGAGATGATCCCTGCCTGGCCTCTCTTTTCTGTTTTCCTAGGCACTCCAGAGTCCAGCGAGGGTGGAAAGATTGACAGCGGGGAAATAATGGTGGATGAGGAGGGTCCCTGGGGAATCTCTGTGCATGACCATTAACAGAGGGAAAGGGGGGATCTGATGCTCTCAGGTGGAGTTGCACATCCAGGCAGAATCTGGTCTACAAACTATTTTTGCAGATTAAAAAGACGGATCTTGAGAAAACATCTCTCTCTGAAATCTTCAGTCAATATTTACTGAGTGCCTACTCTGTGCCTTGTATCACCAGGCAGAAAATATAATGCAGAAAAAAACACATTTCCCACCCTCGAGGACTATATCTGATTATATTCATTCCTCTCTTAGACTCTCAGTGACTCCCACCACATAGAAGATGACATCTATGTAAAAAAATGAGTGGTTGCCAGGGGCTGGGAGGGAAGAAGGGACGGATGAATAGGTGGAACACAGAGAATTTTAGGGCAGTGAAACTATTCTGTGTGATACTATAATGGTGGATCCGTGTCATTATACATTTGTCCAAACCTGTAGAATGTACAACACCAAGAGTGAACCTAATGTCAACTATGGACTTAATAATGATTTGTCAGTATAAGTTCATCAGTTGTAACAGATGTACCACTCTGGTGGGGAATGTTGAAGATGGGGGAGGCTGTGCATGTGTGTGGGGGGAAGAGGTATAAGGGATATCTCTGTACCTTCCTTTCAATTTTGTGTGAACACAAAACTGTTCAAAAAGAAAGTCTATTAAGTAGGAAAAAAAAAAAAGAACAAGGATGCCCATTCTCACCAGTTTTATTCAATGTAGTACCACAAAACCTAGCTAGAGCAATTCGGCAAGAGAAAAAAAAGCATCCAAATTGGAAAAGACAAAGTAAAATTGTCTCTGTTTGCAGATGATATGATAGTACATATAAAAAATTCTAAAGACTTCAGCAAAAAAAAAACCTGTTAGAACTAATAAACTAATTCAGTAAAGTTGCAGGATACAATATCAATATACTAAAATCAGTTGCATTTCTACACATTAAAAATGAACTGTTAGAAAAAGAAATTAAGAAAACAATCCCCTTTACAATTGCATTAACAATAATAGAATACTTAGGACTAAATTTAACCAAGGAGGTGAATCACCTGTATACTGAAAACTATAAAACACTGATGAAAGAGATTGAAGAAGATGCAAATAAATGAAAAGATATTCTGTATTCACTGATTGGAAGAATGAATATTATTAAAATGTCCATACTACTCAAATTAATCGACAGATTCAGTGCAATCCTTATCAAGATTCCAATGGCATTTTTCACAAAAATGGAAAAATAAAATCCTAAAATTCATATGGAACCACAAAAGACCCCCAATAGCCAAAGCAGTCTTGAGAAAGAACAACACTGGAAGCATCACACCGCTGGTTTCAAACCATATTACAAAATTATAGTATTCGAGATCGTGTGGCATTGCCTTAAGAAAGACAAATCTGTGGAACAGAACAGAGAGTTCAGAAATAAACCCACCCATATACGGTCAATTAATTTTTCACAAAGGAGCCAAGAATATACAATGGGGAAAGGAGAGTCTCTTCAATAAATGGTGTTGGGAAAACGGGACAGCAAAGAATGAAACTGAACCTCTGTCATCTACAATACACAAAAATAAACTCAAAATGAATTAAAGACTTGAACAGAAGACCTGATACTATAAAATTTCTAGAAGAAAACATAGAGGGTAAGCTCCTTGACACTGGTCTTGGCAATGATTTTTTGGATTTGACACTAAAAGCATGACAACAAAAGCAAAAATAATTAAGTGGAACCACATGAAACTAAAAAGATTCTCCACAGCAAAGGAAACTATCAATCAAATGAAAAGACAAGCTATGGGATAGGAGAAAATATTTGCAAACCACATACCTGATAAGGGGTTAATAGCTAAAATAATATACAAAGAACTCATACAACTCAATAGCAAAAACCCAAATAACCCAATTAAAAAATGGGTAAAGGACCTGAATAGACATTTTTCCAAATAAGACATTTTTTAGAGCAAGTCTTTCTCATAGGGATGTTACAAATATTAGCTAAATGTATAATAAGCATCTATTGAAACCCTGTTGTGTAAAACTTGGTATGAAATTTTATTCACTGGTAAAATAGATGAAAAGTCATATGTAATTTATCATATGATAGATAAGAAAAAATGTGTACCCTCATGGCAATAATTAAATATAGACAATGTTAAGTATTATAAGAGAAGTACAAATTAGGTGCTATAGAAGTGTGAGGAAGAAAATTATAGAAGTGCTATTTAAATACATCTTTGATCATATTTTAGAAAGTGAGATTGTTGAAATTGCCAAATAATGTTAAAATATTTTTAATAAGATCTTAAAAACATGAGATACTTTATTCACAGGAGGCTTGGAGAATTCTGAAGGAGATTGTCCACTTCCCTAAGAATAGCAAGGGAAACTGGTATCAGTTACCAGCATATCGGTTCCATGGTAAACAGCCACTGGACTGAGTTTTCGGGAGATGGAATGGTCTGGAGCAAGCTGTCTTCAGGGGCATCAGAAAAGTGTCTCTCAGAATTAGGCAGAGAGCCCAGGAATCCTGACCCACAGAGGCCAGCTGCGGTCCTCAGCGGCATCCAAGTGGGTGCTTGGACCAGAGCCATGGGCTCTAGAGTAAAAAGCCTTCCCCATGTGCAATCCAGGGGATGTTAGGAATTGTATAGAAAAAAAGAGCTCACATTTGGGAAATTCCTATTTAAACAAATTAAACAGACTTCCACATTGTCATTCTCAGATTCTTTAACATATTGATGTGTTTTAGAAATTTCAAAGAAGAAAATAAGTAAAGCACTATTTCCCAAATATATTACACTATAAAACCTTACATTTTATAAAACATTTCATGGAACTTGTATTGCACAGAATATTTTGGACAACTCTGAAGTAAAACAAAGGGATCTGAAACTTACCAGCTACCTCTCATATAAGTTTGCGTTTGTATCATAAGCATGTAAGCGTTTGAAAGAGGAGTTTAGACACAGTGGACCCTCCCTACATGCACCTTACTGATTCATCAGAGCAAAGAGAAAAAGGGCTCGTGGGGAGAGTGAATGACTGATTTTTAAATCTCAAATGTCTTGCCTGGCTTTATTATATTTTTCCTTCTTACAAATGCCAACAATGATGAAAACAGATTATGGACTAATCTTTCTGATCCAATTGCATTACTGGGGTCCAGGCTGATTTCAAACAATTCAAGAAAAATACACACTTCCCAGAGTTTACTTCTTAGAGGGAGATTTCTTTGTTTCTAAAGCCTTCTGTGAATTTTCAAACAGCTAGGATCTGAACCATGAGTGCCAACTAGAATTCTTTGGGGACCCAGTTCTTACCTTATTCTGTTTGCTTCTTATTTATCTGGGATACCTGAACCAAATGCAAGGTGAGAATGTGCTGTGCATTTGGACCCACTAATAAAGGATATTTTAGACATTTAACCATCTCTCCATTCAACCAAAATGTATAGAGGACTGTCTGGGACCCAACATTGCTCCAGAAGGAGAGTAACATGGTCTTGTCCACATATGAAGATATATAGATATACAAGTGAACAGCCTCCTGGCTGTTTTAAGCTCCCAGATCTGCCTCTGATTCCTCCCCAAATCAGAGACAGCTCCTCGTAAAAATAAAACATGAGCTTCTGACACTTTTACAACATTTATAGCCACGTTTACAAACCACCACACATGCTGCTTTCAACTTTCTTCCAATTGTCCATACGTCTGACCTCCCTGATCTTCCCTTTCTCAATCTTGCCTCATAGCTTAGACCTAAATGAGAGTCCCAGTTCCCCAGCGTTGGCCCTTTCCTTCTCTCCTTGGCCATGATCTGAAGAATCTCTCTGGTTCTTCTGCTCTTCCCATCCCACTTTGGGCCCCTGCTGACTCTGAGAGATTCCTCTCTGCACCCCCGTGCCCTCCTGTTGCCTCCCTAAAGGGCAGCCTGCAGAGTGATGGCCCTGCCCTCTCACTAACACAGAGCCAGCAGTCAGACCTGCTTGTGAGGCTGATGGGCAAACAGCCTGTGAATGGCTGCACTGTTGGCCTCCTCCACCCCCCTGCAGCAGCAGCAATGTTTATCTCCAGGTTGAATGGTGGAATACAGGAAATGCTCTCCGAAGAAATCAAGCCAATCTGCACTGAAAGGCCTAGAGTTCCCAGAGTGGAAGCTGATGCCTGAGAATAGGAAGCTGATGCCTCCTTGTTTTGGCAGTGGCCAGGGAATGGATTCAAATTTCTGAGAGAAATGATTTCAACCTAGACTTGCACAGCTCAGAAAACACTGTGAGGGGAAGCCCACAGTACGCCATGCCCTGCATACCTGCCCAGACAGGTCGTCAGGGTTCTCAGGATAGAGAGGCCTGAAATGGCAGAAGAAACCCACGTGAGCCATCCATATTAGTCACCTGAATCTTCCATTCTTAAGTGCGAATGGACAACTAAGGATCAATAGATGTTGAGGAAAATGAATAGGGTAAAAGGGAGGGATAATGTGCGAAAATGGCTAAGTCAGCACTTTCCTCTTCCCAGAAATCATCCAAAAGCACAAAGAAAAATTTTAAAAATCCAACATGATCTTTTTGGTGAAAATAATCATAATAACAATAATCACAGCCAACACTTACATAACAATTACTATGTACCCAGGACTGTTTTTTTAAAAAAACAACTTTGAGCATGCAAGCACTCAAGGAGTACTGTCCCAGTGAGCTCTTCTTAAGGAAACTACTGGGAATGAACTTTGGCCAAGCAAGTGATAACTGAGAACAGAATGGAAAAGTGATGTTCTGTGAGAATTAAATATACTTACCCATAAAATCAACATAAAATCACAGGTGGGAAGTGACAAGCCAGACATATGTATTATTAGTCTGGCCATGTAGAAATGATGAGACTAACAAAATTAGAAAAGGAAGAAAGAAAGAAAATGAAAGGCAAACTAATTTCATTGATTAAAAGAGGCAAGTTAAAGTTTCTACCATAGCTGGGAATCAAATGTATTGTTTAATAGTACAAAGGCAAATACTAAAAAAGATAATGTTATTGACTAATATCAGATAATAATAGAGAAAGAAGGGGGCTAGGGAAGAAGAGGAGAGATGTTAATTTTGTCATTGCTCATAAGGAATTAAAATATAGGGAACCAAAGGTATTACCCAAAGTTATAATTTTAAAGGTAACCACTATAGTATAAAACAAATCTTCCTAAATATCAGAGGAACAATATACCAAAAGCAAATAGAACAAATCACATAAATAGAATGTATATGTGTATACACATATACATAAACAAAATTGAAAGTAATATGACCAGACTAAAGCTAAACATATTCCTTGTGCTAAAAATATGTGTGCCTAATTTATCATTCTAAAGAAAAAGAATTTAAAAATTTTTAAATTTCTTTAGAAAAAGAATAAAGCAAAACTCAACTTTATGCAGAGATACAGTCAGCAAATAAAAACAAACAAAAAAAGAGTGGATGTTCAGACAAGGGGAATTAAGGCCAAAATTAGTTAAATAAAAATAAAGGGTAGGGTGAAATTCAGTACAGAAATAACAGTATTATCATCAAGAAAGTAGAAATTCAGAAATATAAAGGATCATTGTAACACAGAAGACTTGAACTCACCTTTTTCAATCCACGACAGCTCCAGTAGGAGGAAAATAATACAGGAAAGTGACATAAAGGATGTATTCAGGAAGACCAGTTGTCTTCAAAATGGGAAGGAGAAATTAAACAGAGAAATAATCAAAGAAAACTTCCTAAGGCTAAATATAAGGAAATAAGTAGTACAAGCATGACTAATGAAACAAGACGCACATCTAGACAAATCCTCATGGACTATCAGGACATCGGTGATCACAAACAATTACTAAAAGTTTCCAGAGATAAAACTCATATCTGATCTGTGGTGGTGGGTAGGCTTTGAGGTGGCTCACAATGACCTCCATGTCCTGGAATTCAAGCCCTTGTATAATTCCCTCCCTCTCAGTACGTGCAGGACCTGTGACTTACTTCTAACCAACAGAACGTCATAAAGGTGTTGGGACATAACTTCCATGATTGTGTTGCATAGGATTGTGACTTCTGTCATGCAAGTAGGCTATCTCTGTTGCCTTCTTGGTTTGCCTACTTTGATAAAAGCAAATGTCCATATTAGAGGGGCCCATGTGGAAAAAATACAGAAGCAAGGGTGTACTTAAGCAACATGAAAATATGGGATCCAAAAAATATAGTGGAGTGTTCTTTAAAAAGTAATCTCAGGTGGACAGGCATGCAGCAGCTCCAGAAAGCAGCCTTTCAAAATTGATTATTTAACAAGTGGTATGATTAAGGAATTGAATGAGCACAGTGGTAAGGGGCCAAAGGAGCAAAAATGTATCCAAGATGCCTTAGGTTAATAGAGCCCCAGAACCTTTACTGACATGGCAGCTCTCTATACCTTTATGGGATTTATTTTTCACTCCTCTGGCACACAAACGTCTTAACAAGAAAACTAGGGTACCTGTTACTTCTTGCTCTCAGGTCTTATCAGCATATAATTTTTAAGTTGGTATACTGTGGGATGGTAAACCAGAGAGGTTGCCCACAGATTAAATCATTGCATGGTTGATGTATCCCTGAGCAGAGTTGATATATCTCTAAGATTTTAGAGGTTCTGTTAACTCCTTCAGTAAAGACAAACTATTCTGATATTTTGGGTGGGGAATGGGGGTTGGGAAAGAAAGAAAAAGTTTTTTACTAGATTACTAGTCTTAGTAATACCAGGTTTCAGGGACTAAAGCGATTTGTTCCAGTGTGAAGACAACATCTAGAATATCATTCATATTTGAAGTCAACTGATTGAACTTGTCATAATCCAATGGCAGATGTGTTAGAAATCACAATCAGTCTAGCATTTAACATATCGATGGTGGTACTGATTTCTATGATCCCCCCAAGGTTATAATATTTGATTGACAATTTTGGTGGGGAGGAGGAGAGCCTGGGGCTTCTGCTTGGCTTTCCCTACTAAAATAGGGTTTTTCTATTTTATCTTATAAGTCAGGGAGGTAATGTGGGTTTCTGAAGCACACATTTAAACTGTATATTCAAGATCTGGAAAATAATCAATGTTTTACCTTAAGGCAGACTCAGTACAAAATACTGTTTTTTATCTGACCTCAGAAATCCCTTCTTTGACCAGAAGGATATTCTGGATCCCAAAGAATTAATGGGACTCAGAGTCATTGTCTAATAATTTCAGTATATCAGAGCATTTACTTTCCATGTTTTGGACACATCTTACACTTTTCTCAGGTTCTCTTGGTCTCATCTATATCCTGGTCCCTTAGCCCTTTTCACGTATTTCAACTGGGCTAGCCAGGCCAATGTATGGTCCTACATAGTTCTTATGAAGACTTAGGGCTACATCTAGAATCCAAGTCTCCTCCAACTGCTTCCAAACTCTGGGGAGGCCTCACCCCACAGATTGGAGGATTCCAGTTCCCAAACAGCTGCAGAAGGAGCCAAGGGATACAATCTGGAAGTGCAAGAGAATTAACTTTCCAATGGACTAGCCAATGGAGGCAGCAGACAGGAGATAAATTTCCTCTCTAATCCTCCATCTGATGGCCTGTTCCAAGGCACAGTCGTTGCACACAACCTTCCTGGAGGATCCCCTTTGTCTGAGTGGGTACACCTGTTGGGTTTCAGCCCCCTTAGCACCACGTCATGAAGCAATAATGCATCACACTGCATTTATTTGTCATCTTTCCCTCTTTGCTTCCCTTTTACCTCACTCCCACTACCCTGGGATTTTACTTCCCCCAAAAAAGTCCTGGACTCAGGCTCTCTTTTCAAGAGATTCTGGTCTAAGGCAATTGGGTACAGTTGCTTTAGTAAATGACAGTCTCTTTGGGGAGGACTAGGAGGAAGCTGTGCAGAAGTTCCTCGTGATACTATTGTAGAATCCCAGCCAGCCTTCCCTCCATTCAACAGACTCCAGGTCTGTGAATTAACCGAAGTCTAAGAATAGGTCATTCTAGGCCTTTATTCATTGGATTTAGAGTTTTTGTTTGTTCTTTTTTTGTTTTTTTGTTTATTTCTTATTTTCTGTTGCTTTTGTTAACTTTCTGGTCATTCTTACCAAATTGGACCTTTATGAGTATCTCAACTGTTTTGGTCCTAGAGCACTATAAAAACTTCATTCTAGTTTTAGTGATTTAATTCCTCCATGCTATATGAAGATTCCCATCTCTGAATATTAGGAGTGCTGCTGTCTTCAAGTTCTAGGCCAGACAACCAATCCCATATTCCTTCTACTTCCCTTTTGTTAGTAACTGTTGCTCACTGATAATCCACTATCAGTACCAATTGTCTGTATTAATTCTAGACTCTTGGTTGTAAACAATGGATACCAACTTTGTTAACTTAAAAAAAAAAAAAGGAATTTACTGGAAGAATATTGGACTATTCTGAGAAAAGGTGAAAAATTTGAAAGTTCTAAGCTTAGAATAAATGGCAATATCCAAGGGAGGCAAGACCCAGCTGAGGCCACATAGACGCCATCACTACTGAACACCTGCTACGGTGTCACTGGTCTTTGTCACCTCTGTACTCTCCCCACTGCATGCTGCACTGTTAGACTCGCAGAGCTGCCACAGATGATCAGACCGTCCTGTATGTATCACTCCATCAAGATCCAAACCCTCAGGTTCATCCAAATGGCCTAGCTTCTACCTCATGTTCATTCCTAGCTGTTAGGATTCTGGGAAGAAAATATATGACCCCTTTCAGCCTTGAACAACCTAAAAACAAACATCTTCTATGGAGAATGAAAAAGCATATTTCTTTTCTCAACAGGAAAAATAACAGGTAATTGGAAACTCTAAAAGTTACACAAGAAAATCATGACCCAATATAAACTCTAAAATAGGTAAGTATGGTTTGCTTTTTGGCTATCAGATTCAAACTCTGAATAAATCCTAGAAAATTGAAGTATAATTATACCCATAATGCACATGTAATGAACCTTGATAGGGGCAAAGAAATATTACCAAGATATTTATGAGGCTCAGGGAGGGGAAGAAGTGGAAGGAACTAGAGATGTTATTAGTTTGTTCAGCTTACTAAAGAGTTGAGATATGTTGTCTAAAATTAATGTATCAAGAAACAAAGTTTTATGCATATTATTAAAATTTATAAACAAAATCAATAGAATAAGTGAAAAAATGTGTCATAATATTAGCAAGAGAAAGGTGTACAAGAAGGTAAGTAGAAATAAGGTTGTTTCTTAAATATTGTCAAAAGTTGAGAAATCAAAACACTGGCGGATGAGCGCATTAATCAGAATTATAGAGGAAACCACTAGAACCGACAAAAAGGGGAAGAATAAGGCTGTGAGGCAGGGGAAAGATTTTACTTTCCATTTTATACCATCCTGCTTTGGTCAAGATAAGCAGCACAGAACTAAGCTATAAATTATCACAGTCCCAACAGGCAATGGTCCTTGTTAGCTCAGTCTCAGCCTGCAGGCAAGACTCAAGCAAGGGTACAGAACTCAGGAAATACTAGATGGTGAAGGCTGAGTGATGGAGAGACAAGGGTTCTTAGAGCCCAAAGGAGATAAAACACCATGCCTACTGATCACAGCCTGCCCCAGGGTTGAGGGAGACACTGTTCCTGTTGAGGTTGGTGAATGCCATGTTGGGTCAGAGGGACTCCATCCTGTCTTGTTGGGTTTCTGACCAGAGGACTACAATTTGCTGCATAGAGATGTAGCAGCCTGTTTGGCCCCTTTTGAGCCTGAGGGTCAACAGTTAGCCTCACATTTCTGTCCCCAAACTACATAATTGCCAGTCTGCCCAAGAACTAAAAAAAAAAAAAAAAAAGAGTTGAAAATCAGGAATTTAAATCTACGCAATTATTCGTTTTCATGAAGATGAGGGCTTCCCCAGGGCTGGCCTCTCTGCTGGGTACTGACCTCTGTCTTAGCCTTGTCTGCAGAGCTTGTGAGAAATACTGCGTCCAGGGGCCCACCTCTTAGTGTTCTGAAATCAGCAGGTGTCAGTTGGAGACTGAGATTCTGCATTTTTAATAAATCCCTTGGTAATTATGACATGCAGCCAGGTTTGGGAATTCTTGATATAAAACAGTATAGCCTTTAAGGTGCTTAAAACCAACCATGAAAGATAAGCTGAAGTCAGACATACATCCTCTCCCAAATGCAGCAACTTAATCTCCGTTTGTCGTCTAGCCTGTATGTTCTGATTGTTCGTGGGGTGTGTGGTACTGACCTTTTATTCTCATTTAGGGGGGAAATGCTAATAATTGTGGAGATGAAGGGAAAGAGGAGCAGGATTTGCCTCTTGATGTCATACCTTAAACAATATTAAAATAACCAGATGGCTATACTTTGTTTAACCACACCTTAACCACACAGGGAACTCTGGGTCATACAAAAGGCTCTAAACTTGGGCATGTCTTTTGCATCCTGGTCTCAGGTCCCAAGACTCAGGTTATGATTCATCTGCTCTGGTTCTTTGGGCACAAAGACCAGCAGCCAGTTGTAGTGAAATCAGTACACACACCTGATGTAGCTAGGCCTAATTATAAATGACTATAACTATGCATATAGTTTTATATACATACGGCTATTTATTTATTTATTTAATAATCATACCAAAATTTCCATTTATTTATTTACTTATTTATTAAAGATTTTATTTATTTGTCAGAGAGAGAGAGAGAGCATAAGCAGGGGGCGCGGCAGGCAGAGGGAGAAGCAGACTCCCTGCTGATCGGGGAGCCTGACACGGGGCTCCAGCCCAGGACCATGACCTGAGCCGAAGGCAGACGCTTAACTGACTGAACCACCCAGGCATCCCCCAAATTTCTGTTTAGACAATATTCTAATAACTGGGAACATGTTTCTTTGTCTAGAAGAGACAGTTTTAGACGAGTTTCCAACATATACTGAACCGTCCATGACTGCTAGTCTTGATGATAGTTTCTGGTTAATTGAAGAATAATTGTATCTGTTAATGATTATCAGATCACACTCGGCTCAGAAAGGTGTGAAAATACCAGGTTGAGAAACGTACTCAGTTGGAAAAAGAGAAAATGTTCAAAGTTTTAAATAGGTCATGGACTGGACAGTTCCACTTGCTCTTTTCCTTAGCTTCTTTTCTTAAGAAGAGAATTTCATGGAGAAAGGTGAGTGGGAATTACTTCTTCAGCAGCCTAAAGGGCAGGCAGTATCCAAAGTCACTTCTTACACTGATGAGATCGTCAACAACTATTGCTGTTGCAAGATGACTTCCATTCCAGGCAGTAGAAGCGTCGAGGGCAGTTCCCTGGATTAAGTTTGGATTTTAATCTGATGTAAAGCTTTGGAGGGATCCAAGTCAAAGCTGCAGGATGATGTGAAGGACCAGCTTTCTCATCTTTAAGGTTAAAATAAGAATTCTAATGAAGTTATTGACAGCAGTTTAAGATGCTGTATGTTTTATTTAAACAGATGTACACTTTGGACTTCTTACTCCACCCTTCGATGAATGTCCTTAGCTGTTTTAATAAGCTGTTCTTTTAAGTTGTCTCGAAAGGAATTGCAGGTAGCAAAGAATGCTGATATCTCTCCTTGCTACCGCTGCAGAACGGGATGATAAAACAATACCAATCACCCGATGGCCACCCATGCTGGGTGAAGGCGAACCCCGCCAAAGGGAAGGCCAGCCTGTTGACGGCTGGACTTGCAGTCCTGATCCTGTAAGTCCTCATAATAGAATGCTGGTCACACTGAGAGCGTGGATAAAATGAGATAAAACCTGTTTTTGCAATGGGCTCCTCACGGCTCCCAGTATAGATGCCATTGTCCTTTTTCATTTTCATCTCCTGAAACTCCTTCGGTGCATTTAGAGTCAGACCAGTGTTTACTTCTTAAATGCCAGTGTCTGGCTTTGTCTTCTGACCTGCAGTTAGGTTGCCTTCTGCCTCCCCCAGATTTGCATCTTCTCACCTACTATGTATGCTGTCAGATCTTATTTAGATGCTGGCAACATGGAGGAATAGCTATAATCTCTCATGCCCAAGACATTTTGAAGACATCATTGGCCACCACGCCTACTGTAGGACATGTGCATACACCGCTAGCCTTCTTCACTATGATTATTCTTACTCATCTTTCCAGGTTCATCTCAGGTGTCACTATCATTCACTGTACAAATATTTTTTGAGTGCCTACTATGGGGCAGGCATTATGACAGACTTTAAGAATGCAGCAATGAATACATCAGAAGGACAAAACGCCCAGCCTCATGAAAGAGGACAAAACGCCCAGCCTCCGCCCAGTGAGGGGAGGAGTCACCTCTCTGGGACCCCCCCCATTTGGGTCAGCCACTCCAACTCTGGGTTCCCCCAGAACTCTCTGGGCCTCTGTTGGGCCATTCTCACTTTATTAGGGGGCATCTATGTCTGCATCTCCAAAGGTTTGTGCAGCTTTTAGGAGGTGGAACTCGCCTTTTTTGTTTTTCCTGCCTCTCTGATGCCTGGAATGCAGTAGATGTTCACCAAATGCTCATTGAATATACAAATGTTAAAGAAAATGGTGCAGAATACTACTGGCTGTCTCCCCAGCATTCATTCCCCTTATTCTTCCTCCTTTCTAATGAAACAAAACAAAATTCCTATTGTTCAGGGGAATCTATCCTCCTTCATATGGTCATGCATTGCCTTCATCCAAAATCAGCCAAATGATACAGAATTTATACCAGGAACTGGGTGTGCTGCCAGAAACAGACCCTACAGTTAGGTAAGATGGAGGAAGGAAAGGTAGAAAGCAGGGAGGACCCCAGCCTTCCTCGTGGGGAAGGTGGTGACTCTTGTCTGAGGACGGTAGATAGACAGTCAAACTGTCACCTGCCCAAGTCAGGACACCAACCATGTGCTTGCGGAGACTGCAATATTTGGGGAAATGCTAGGGAAAATACAGAATATTGGCATCTCTTTTTTTTTTTTTTTTTTTTTTTTTTTGCAGTTTTCAGTCTGGTTATACATGAATGAGATCAGCTCAGACTAAAGGTGACCTATCTTAAAACAGAGAGGGGGAAGAAAAGACAGCTTTGCTAGGAGACATGCTTTCTGTCTGTCTATACTCTGAGATCTAAATTGATTGACTAGGAGTCCAATAACTTGAAGCCTTTCAGGGTTGAAAAAGCAGAATCCTCTACTCTTAGATAAAGTCAGTGGGAGCAGAGGCAAAGAGGCAGGAGACTGAGCAAGAGATAAGATTGAGCCGAACTATAATCCGGATCCCCAGCCTTCCCAGCTCCTCCTGTTAAGCATTCTCCATGAGACAAAGAAGACACTCAGGCTTATTGTGGAGATGCTGGCTGGGAAAAATCAGATTATGGGTGGTATCTCCCCACCAAGCTATTGTTTCAAATTGCCTCAAGGCAGAGGCCATTGAAGTGGGGGCCAGGGTGATGGACAGAACCCAGAGGCCAGATGGGTGGTAGGAATTCTCACTCAAGGACCATGACTAGACAAAATCTTTGCCCCATGGAATTGACTGGGCACTAACAGATTACAAACCAACCTAGTTTTTTTTAAAAGAAATATATTATTGGCTATTTAACACATAGGCAATACCCAGACCCCAAACTCATGCCAGCAGGAAGTGGGCTGCTAAGTTTCTGTAGCACCCTCCTCCCAAAAGGGTTTTCTTCTCCATGCCCTCCTCTGATTGGCTTCGAAGGACACTGCATCACTGTGATTCTCCGAAAAGCAGGACCACCAGGTTCCTTCCTCACCCGGGGCAGGATGGTCATGATTTCTGCTCAGTGGCCCGGTGCCCACTTGGTGTTGTTTCCCATCCTTCCAGTGTCTGAATGAGTGGTTTGATGGCAGCTGTTGGGTTCCTTGCCAACCCCTGAATGTTGGAGTTTGGGTGCTAGGAATACATCTTTAACAAAACAAAGCCTGGTCTTCAGGGGGCTTGTAGTCTGGATGGGGAAACAGGTTGTTGTTGGGAAGCAGGCTGTTGCCATACTGCACACACAGGGTGAACCCCAAGCTTGGCATGAGCAGGGGGTGGGGGGGGAGCTGGCACTCTGGCTTCTTGAATAACAAGCATCTGAAATTGAGATCTGAAGGATCAAATACAAATTAGTCAGAATGAAAGCTGGGAGTCAATGGGCTAGAAGCCAGGAGGGTATGGCCAGAGCATTCTTGTAGAAAGCCCTTCTGGCCAATGAGCATGGATTGGAGGAAGGCAAGAGGGGAGGGGAGCTAGAGGACAGTTGGGAAGCAGTTGATAAAATCCAGCCTTGAATGCCAGACTTTGGATTTTATGCTTATCTGCCTTTGTTGGAGTATCCTGATGTCCTTGCTAAGCCCCTCAGGGCAGGGTTTTTGGTCTGTACCAGGAACTAGAGCCTCAGGGAAAGCGAAAGCAAGTCTTCAGCAGATACCCAGGCCCCTTCTGTATCACTTGTCCTTGAGCCTTCCTGCCCCTCTAGGGAAGCTCTCCAGCCAGAAGGTCAGTGCCTCCTGCTTACGGAAGATTCATTCTGATAAGGATTTTAGTCCTGATAAGGCTTCTTCCTTGCACCTCTGATGAAATAGCCCTGAGAAACTCCTTCCCATGTGTGCTCTCATGACCCAGCTACCTCCCAGATTAACATCTCTGCTAGCCAAAAACTACAAGAAAACACAGTTTCCCTGGGGCCATTTTGTTCCTTGAATCTTTTCCATTAGAACAGAGAGTAATTTAATTTGGGCTCCTAGGTCAACCACACTGTTTAGAAGGTACTTGGGGGGCAGAGGCACTTCTCTGAGACTGTGATTCAACTAAAAGGAGGTATATCCTTGAAAAACTGGCTATCCAGATAGAAGCAGAAGTTTCTAAAAGATGGAATCTAATAGAAAATCCTGCTTGAAATATTTATAAAATCTGTTTTAAGGGCACTTACCAATCCACTAAGGAGTCCCTTTGCACAAATTCGTAATGTACAATTGCAAAGAGGCCTCTTTACTGGGACCCCAAGGTCTCACAAGAGGAGTTTGCTTCAGACAGGAAAGAAAAGCATGAGATAAGAGGACCGCACATCCGCTCAAGTATTTGCGTTTGGAGGTTTACATTAAAAAGAGAATCTTTTTCTACTGTCCTGATTGGGAATTTTCAATTAAAAAGTGAGTCTCTCAGTTTTAATTTGGCTCTGTGGAACAGAGGACGGGATGAGTCTGGGGTGGCCCTGAGCCCAGGAGGCTTCCAGTGGCCGAGCCGACCAGCGGAAGGGAAGGGGAGATGCCTGTTTCCTGGAGCTTGCAGGCTTGGTTTGTAAGGAAAGGCAGTGGGCAGCTCTTGGAGAGGGGCTGCACCAGGGGGGACAAGGGGTTCCCCTCACTCTCTCCTGCTCTTTGGATTATGTCCACCAACAGATAGGGGAGGGAGTAAAGCAGTCAAGGGGGAGTTGGTGCCATAATAAAACAGGCAGCTATGGGGAGAGCCTTGGACTTTCACACAAGTGGAAAGCCTTTTTCATGCTCCTTCAATGGCTGATAATTTTGGAGTGGCCCTCTGTGCAAGTTACTGGGTAAAGCATCTCAGTTGTATGATTTCATGTATTTATTTATTCCTAGCCCCCACCCCGACCAACAAACCTGTGAGATAGACACTCTATTTTTATCCCCATTTTCCGGCTGAGAAAATTGAGGATCATGGAGATTGAGAAGTTCATGAAAAGACAGCTGGCAATGTGTAGAGCCAAAATTGAAATTGACATCTGTCTGACTTCAAAGCCCAGGCTTTAAGCCACTAGTGCAGACAGTCTCCCCTTCAAAAAAGAGTAAGATCACTTTGTCTTATAGCTCAGTCCACCCTATTCCCAATGCTAGGAGATCAACGTGGAAACCCTTAGATTGGCCAATCAATAAACTTGGTGCCACATTCCTGGGTGGATTTCCCTAGACAAGTGTCTAGTGACTGATTGATGAGATGGGACATTCTAGAAGGAGCTGGGAGAACATGAAGGATCTGGTTCTCTGCTCGCTCCCTCTCTCCCTTCCTTCCAGACAACCTACTCTATTTACCTGCCATCAGGAAAATGGCATCTGCCAGGTAGAAGTAAGTGTCATTAGCTAGTAGACAGACAAACAAATAGCAAATATCTTCCTTGAGCATTGCACTGAGCACTGAGGGAAGGAACGAAGGGGAAGAAATAGAAGCCCTTAAGGACCTTGCTGCCTGATTGGAGAGACAAATTAATATATTAATATATTAAATATAATATATTTGGAGAGACAAAATATATATATTAATATATAATATATAGGGTGAACTACCCAAGGGACATTTAAAGCAACAGACAAACATGAGCCATCCCAACCAACCCAAAAGAAACACGGGAAGAACAGAGCACAAGAGCATATGTGTGTGTGTGTGTGTGTGTGTGTGTGTGTGTGGTGGGGGAGGGGGTGGGGAGAAAGGAGAGGCCAGAGGGCATGCTTGGAGAAGACCCCTTGCAGGATAGCTGCTTGGAAATAACCTGGAGCAGAGGAAGGAGAACCCTGCAGGAAAGTTGAAAGGTAAAGATGCTCCGTGAGACTGTTCTTCTGTCCCTGAACCACACAGCAACAAGGGGCAGGACTTAAAAGGCTCCAGTTTGGAAACCTGAGGAGGCTGCCTACCTCCGGACTCAGCAACCCCTCAGTCCTTGGCTGGCTTGACCCTTTGTTCTACATGTCTCTCAACACTGTGGTTTTGCAGACCAAAACCTGATGTTGCGCAGAGTATGTATTATTAATGGTCTCCTCCCCGCAAAAAAACACATCTTTTAGCTTCTATCAGAGCTGCTCGGCTACTGTTGGTTAATAACATATTCCAGGAGAAATGGAATTGAAATCGGAGGATTCTTGAAGCATTCAAAACTCAGGAGGTTTAATCTATGAAAATATTTGAGGGAAGGTTATTATCAGCGCACAGGACTTCTCATTTAGTGACAGCCACCTACTGTTTTTGTGCATGAAATTCATCCTCTACATCGGCTGTCCCCTTCAAGGGAAAATGCCTAAATGAAAACCCCAACCCTCTTTTCCTGTAGGGCATAGTCAGGCTTCTGCCTTCTAGGGGGTTCTGCCCTGGTGGTCACAGGAGGGGCTCCTGTAAGTTGATTAATAGACATTGAGCTTGGAGACCACTTCACCCAATGTTGTTCTCCAGACGATCTGCACCAAAATGAGGTTTGTTTAAAGTGAAGACTCCTGGACCTTGCTACTGAAATATGGCGCTAGAATCCCTGGGATCTGAGATGTGCAGCAGCTTTTGAAAACCTCTCCAGCAATTCTCAGATGCAAAGGAATTTGAGGACCTCTGATCTCATCCACAATTTGCAAGTGAGGAAACTGAAGCTCTGAGAAGTTAAGGTTCTTGCCTTACACAACCCAGGATTACCTGGACCCAATAAATGCAATCCTGACCTTCATAGGATGGAATTGCATTGAACCGTGGAATCATGGCAACCCCCTGTGAGAACTGAGACCTTCAAAGACCCTACAGGGAGGAGACCTAAAAGGCAGAAAACCACTTCATGGTAGCCCCAGGTATATGGCTGGAGCCTGTCCTTCCAGCCCACGGGAAGGTCCTGTGAAAGCACCACCAGACCAAGTCCTGGGGCTGAGAGTGGAGGGTCCTGAGGAAGCACTGAACATGAAAGGGAGGCAGAAAAAAAAAAAAAGGAAGGGACCCTGGAGGTACCCAGAGATTGATCATTCCTCTGTTCCAGCCCGGCACCCAGCCACCCATGCAGGGGGTTGACCCAGCTGCACCTCTAAAATCCTGACAGAGGGAGGAGAGGAGCTTCAAGTTAGTGGGGGAGCCCTCCTCTGACCATTGCCTAGAGCCTAGAAGTGGAAGATGAACATTCAGTGAAGAGTCTTCAACACACAATGCTGCATTTCTGTGAAATATTACTTAGATCCAACTGCAAGATGATGAATCCCGCTGCAATCCCCTTCTCTCCAGCTTTCCTATCCTCTCTATCTCCCCCCAAAAATGAAAAAACAAAACAAAACAAAACAAAACAAAAAACCCAATAAGGAACATTAGAGGGAAAATAGACCATACTGCTGGAAAAATTCCCAGCTTTCTGAAAGTGTGTTTTCTGTAACAGGCTGGGGAGGCTCACTACAGAGCAGGTGGTGATTGTGATGTGGTGCCTGGATCACTGCGTGTGCGAAATCGGGAGGCAAGGGGCCTCCAAGAAAACCCTACTTGCTTCACAGTGATGCTGGGGCTGGATCCTGAATTGATATGTAACACACACATCCTTTGAAAAAGAGAGAGAGGGACAGAAATATGGTGAGTTTGGGGGAGTTTAATCTAAGGAGTAGTTGAGATAGTTCCCTGAGGAGAGGGGCAACATCACAGTGAGTCAATTGTCACCCATCAGGTCTGGCAACTTCCCCATTTTCCAGAAAGTTTTGGGAACAGAAGCAGCTAAGTTATTCCTTCCTGCTTGCTCCTTATCTCAGAGAGGTAAAAGCAAATTGATATACTTCTGGGCATGTTAGAAGCGCAACCCAGGAGGTTCCTAGCTGTGGAGACTGAAAGATCAGAGAATCAGACAGAGTGCAAGGAGGGTGGGGACCGAAGAAGAAAAAGTTCAGTCAGGCCAATAAAATGAAAGAAGTGATATGAGTTATATTTATGGCACCTGGGAGTTTGAGGACTATCTCAGGTAGGATGTAGCCAAGACTACTAGAGGTGGCCTTGAACTGAGACTGAGGAGGGGGAAGTAGGAGAGAACGGGGCAATCAGACTTAGGCGGAGGGAGCACTACTTCCTCTCTGGCTGTGTCCTCCATATTCCATAGGGTGTCTTCCAAAAGGGTGGGGACTGGCAAACTATTTCTTAGCAGCAACAAGAGCTTGCTTTTCCTGGGAGAAGCTGAAGAAAGGGGGAACCTAATTAAATGAAAATTGAGGAAGCTGAGGGCCACATGCGGGCTGAGAGTAATCTGGGAGTGGTCATCAATCATCATAAACTGGCACTTACTCAGCATCTTCCCCTCAAGGGCCCACGTTACAGGAACTGGATGCAACTGAAGCCACTGCTTCCCAGAGACTCCCTGGAAGCCTGAGCAGAAGGAGCAAACTGGGGAGTCAGAACCCCAAAGTGCAGATAGCAATATTATGGTGTGAACCAGCCCCAAGACATCTATCTCTCTGTAAGAATGAACACTTAATGAGTTTGTCGTTCACTTGTCGATAATCATGGCTATAGTAGGAACTTTCTTATTATAAATTTTAGTTTTTCATAGGTGCTTTGTCTCTCATGCTAATTGTCCAGTCCTTAAGGCCAGAGACCCTCTAGTACATCTCTATCTCCACATGGCTCCATTCATCCACCTCCTACCATTGTGTGGCATATTTCCCTGTGGTTTTCATCTGTGAGAAATGCAGAGGAAAATAGTGTTCAATCCCTAACTTCAATGAGTTTATGGTATTATATAATATATACGTACATATACATGGGATCATACATAATTCAATAAAGTGCCAGGTGTTTAGGAAGAGACATAGGCACCATGGATTCTCAGAATAGATGGGGTAGGTGGGTAGCCAAGAAGAACTCAGACCCTAGAGTGAAATAAACTTGGGCTTAAGACCCAGGTTTACCACTTACTAGCAATGGGAACTTCTGTGAGTTATTTAAACCTCTCCATAATGGGGGAATAATAGAAATTCTCTCAGAGAGGTAAATTGAGAATTAAATGATACAACACATGTTATGTGCTTATTAGGGGGTCTACCAGAGATAAGTGCTCAAAATTAGTAGCAAAAAAAAAAAAAAAAGGAAGTTCATGGCATGATGCCAAGTTCAGACATTCACGTCTCTTGATTCTCCACACAAAATGATTTAACAAACAACTATTTCCTCAGGGCATTTTCAAATTCTCTGGGTGAAGTTCACCTGGGTGAGTGGCCAGGAATCTAAAAAGGTCAAGGTTGCCAGGAGCTTGCTTTTGAACTACACTGATCTCAGTTTCCAACCCAGGAGTTCTCTCTCAGCTGGAACCAATAAGGAGCTAAAGCTACTATATATTCCCTCAAATGAGTGTGCAAAAGCTTTGTGGCCTCCAAAGAAGGTCTGTAAAAAAGGCTATTGAAACACGTGGGTGTCATCCAGAGGGCAGTGTCCTAAGTTGATCTCACTTCTCTGCACTTCTTGATGGAGAGAGCTGATAAATGGTTGAAACTGGGGGACTGGAGTGAGCCGCTATGGACTAAGATGGTAGACACACCCTAGTGTTCCTCCCCTCCAACATGGGCTCCTACTCGGAGATGGTGCTTGAGCCAGCCTTGTGTGTGGTCTCAATGTAAATGAAAGATGAACAAATGAAGAAATGCCTTGTCTTCTTACCTCCCCCTGAGGCTACACCTTCTCTTACCTGGTGATGGATGCCCCCCATTAAGGATCTTTAGTGACGGATTTGCAAAAAAATATAAAAATCACTGGAGCATCCAAATGCTTTGTTCCCGATTTGCCATCAACCTGCTCATAAAGCAAAGAATCCAAGCGGTGGATGGCAACACAGAAAAGCTGTGTTCAATAATTATTTTTATTTATTTTTTAATTTACCAGATGCTTTTATGGTATTTATTACATGCCAGACATTGTTCTACATAATCTCTTATGTTGGAACAGCATTTTATTTTTAAAAAGTTTGAGAAGGACTTTTATATACACTACCTCATTTGATCCTCATTATAAGCCTAAAAGGGAGGGGTTTTTTTGTTAACTCTCACAGATTTAAAAAAAAATAAGTTTCAAGAAAATGAAGTCATCCATTCAAGACCATTCAGCTTGTAGTAAAGGCAGGACTCATCAGGTTTTCTGATTCCAAACCCTGTGCTCTTTCCATTGCATGAGTAAAAGAAAAGAAAGTTTCCTGTCCTCCAACTGCTTGTAATAAAGTGGAAGAAAGACTTAAACATATAATATTGAGAACATTTTAATCCAGAGTGACAGATAAGCAGACTATATAGGGGGGTGTAGAAGCAAGAAATAAATGGGGGATTTCCCAAGAAGGTGGGTAAATTAGTCAAGGCTGTTTTTTAATACAGGTGACAGAAACCCAACTGAAACCAGCTTCAGGCAACCAGCTCCAACTGGCTTCAGGCACGACGGAACCCAATGACTTGAGCAATGTCTTCAGGACTGGGCTTCCTCGGGCCCTGCCTTGTTTTGCATTCTCTTGGTCAGCTTGATTCTCAGGTGGGCATCTCCAAGTGGTGGCCCCACAACTCCATGCTTATATTCCACAGATTTAGAAATCTCAGCAGGAAGCGTCTCTTCTCAGACAACTCCAGCGGAAGACCTGGGATGGCATTTCATTGTGCTCGCTTTGGTCACATGTTCTTCTCTGAAACAATCTCCATGGTCAGGGGGATGCACTGCATCATGGTTTGCCAACAGACCCAAGGGATGAGGTCCAGTCTGCCAAAATCACATGATCTGAGGGGGTGGCGACTGGGGAAAATTGGGATATGAGAACTCAGGCAAAAGTTACCCCAGTGGCTGAGTTGGGGGCAGCTCCTGAAGGAGGCATCCCTAGGTAAGTGTTTTAATGGTGAAAGGGACACAGCATGAGACAGTGAAGAAGCCCCAGGAAGGGGGAGTCATGAAGTCCTTGTTCTAATCCCAGCTCTTGATGTAACAACTACTGATGTGACTTTGAACAGTCATTGAGTCATTGAGGCCCCTCTCTGGGCCTCAGTTCCTCAAATATAACAGGGAATAATAATTTAAATAATAGTAATAACAAAACCCTCTGGGTTGCTGTGAGGATCATGATATGATCCAATTGGACGAGATCACAGACATGAAAGCCTTTTGAAATGCTAAGTGAAAAGATTTATAAATATCAGAGTGTGTTTGAGGCAAGGGACTACCATCAGCAGAGACAGGAGACAGGAATACATAGGGTGTGTACAGAGAATGGTAACTAGATTGGATGGCTAGGTCCAAAAAGCCAGGGTGATGAATGCATAGTCTTACATACAGCGACCCCACACACATCAAGGGTGAAACTAAGTCTCAGTAAGTAGGTGCTTTCTTTGAATGGTATTGGGAAGAGGGCTCTTTCTTAGGGCTGCAAGTTAGTGCCTGAAAAGGAGCTCCAGGTAATTCCAGGGAGGGAGGACTTGCCCATGCAGGGCTAGCTTTCCCAGGTAGGGGAGGGAAGCTGGCTCTGCCCCTGGCCAGTGTTTAGTTTCTGGGAGGCCCTTTCTCCTGCACACCCCTAAAGAAATCACAGCAACAGGTGGGGAACGGAGAGTTGGGGAGGGCTGGGCCAAGGTCCCTAGAGGGTGGGAAGGGGGGCAGGGCAAGGAGGATTAGAAAATAGCAGGTGGAACTCAGTACAGTTCCAGCTCTCTCGTGTGACCAGCCCTGATTAAGGTAAATCACTTTTGTTTACTCACCAGTTCTCTGGGCCCTTCCAGGCCGAGCTCAATTGCCAGCTTATAATTGCAGAGTTTTTCTCAGCCCAGGAGGACCTGGTGAGGGTGCTGGGTGGGGGTGGGAAGGAGAACGCATTTTTCTCATTGTGTCTATTGTGGAAGGAGCCCTAACCTGGGCACCTCGAGATAGAGATTTCTCATCGCAGTGGGGTTCGTCCATCCCACCTCCAACATCCTTAGGATAAAGCACGAACAATGGAGAGCAATGCTTGTCCCAGAAACATGGATGGGGTGGATGGCAGGGAGACTGTGTGCCTGGCCCAGCTTGAAGACAAACCAGAGAGACTCCCGACCCCCGTGATCCCAGGCTGACTCAAATAAGATTCCAGAGAGAAATAAGAATGAAGATAAATAACTACCTAGTTGCTTGGAACACTTAGCCAATTCACAGAGGAATTTCAAATAATTTACGTAATTCATTGTTCCCTGTGATGCAGGCAGACAGGTTTTATTACAGAAGCAGTTAGGAAAGGTTTTGTCATTTGTTTCAGACCCCAGCTACTGACACCCGGGAGAGTCAGAGTCAACTTCTAACGAGCAAGTTCAGTGTTCTGTTGCTGTCGGGTCTGTCACATTATGAGGCTGGCTGTCCTCGCCCTGGAAAATGTGTCTGGGGTCTTCTGACTCTACCTCCAGGACCTCTACATTGGTGGACAGGGTGAAGGGTAAGAAGTCTGAAGGCGTGGGTTATAATCTTGGATCCACCCAATCCAAACTTGCTCAGGTGACTTGCTCCTGGTTTGAACTTTGTCATCTGCACCAGGGAAGGTGCATTACCCCTCCCCCCGGCCCACCCCCAGGGAGGCTAAGATGCCTCCATGGCAGAGGGCTACAAGTGCTTTAAAGAGTTCCCCGAGCTGTTCACAGGCGAGCAAGGCTTCCCAGTATCTGTTATTCTGACTCTCCTGCCCTTAACTGTGGATGCCCCCCCTAAGCCCCAAGCCAAGGGAGGGGTCTGTGTCAGTCTGTGATCTGAGCTGCAGCTAGTTCGTTGTTCTTCACTCAGAAGCCCTCTTGGGCAGCCTGTTTTCACTGACTCTGTCCTGGGCAAGTTGCCCAGGGGCCCGTTTTGCAGGAAGGATGAGCCGTGGGGGGAAGAGCAGCTCCACAGGTGAGCAAAAGAGACAGCCAGCTCTGAGCCTTTAAAATGTAAAATGTTCTCTTGGGAGTGTGCAAAGACCTGATTTGTGAGAGATCAAAGTCAGAAGCACCGCTCCTCCAGAATCAAAGCCTCCTTACTCGCAGGAACAGACAGCAAAGATTCCCCCTGCAAGAAGAGCCAAGCATAACAATGGAGAATGAGTGGCTTCCACCCTCCCCCAGGCTGGGATGGGGGCCTGGCTGTGTTTGCAAACTTCTGCACCTGGGCTGCACCTGCCAGGCGAGGACTGGCCTGGAAGCAGCGGAGTGCACCTGCTCTTCTGATTTCCCTTCGTTTGTGGTGGGGATGGTCCCACTGAATCATGCACATCCCTTTTTCCCTCCCGCTTGTCGGTTGGCTGAGGGACGGGGCAGGGAGAGCAGCTTCCAGTTCCAGCACTTCTATTCACTCCCTCTGTGACGTTGGGCAGGTCCCCAGCTTAACCAGGTTTACTCAACAGTATTGATTGTAACTTTCTGTACTCTTCACTCTCAGGAAGCTGTGGGGCTCAGTCAGGACAATGGATGGGGCCTTGCTCTTCGGTCAGGAACGAGCAATTCACGTTTAACTGTTGGAAACTTTGACTGAAAAGCACAGAGAAGGGGGGAGAAAATCTGAGTCTTCCACAACACTCCATTCCAACCAGATTTTTTTTTTATCCATTAAAGAAAATTGAGGCTAGCAAGGGTGATGACCCTCAACTTTCCACCCCCAACCCCTACCTATACAGGTATCTTTAAGCACACCCATCCTAGTATCAAAGGATAGGGAGTCCCTCTTCTTGGTCAAGGCTTACCAGGATGCTCTTGACTCCACCCTCTCCCACATCTTCAAGCTCTTGTTGCATTGGCCATTTCAACCTCTTCCTCTATGGACAAGCCTTCCTTTCAGCCCTTGTGCATGCTCAACATATCCCGTCCTATAAAAAACAAAACAAAACAAAACAAGCAAACAAAAAAACAAATCAAAACCCTTCAGACAAAGATGTCCACAACCCAGTCTCTTTCCTCCCTCTCTCATCCACTTCGTGAAAGACTTGTCTATACTCTGAGCCTCTATTTCTGTAGCTCCTTCTCTTTCCCAAACTGATTTCGGTCTGGCGGCCACCTTCACTATGCTACTGAAACTGCTCTTGTCAAAGTCATTAGGAAATATTAATTGTCAAATTCAAATCTTTATCATACCTCTAAACTGAAGTAACACATTAAAAATGCCATTTTTCTTAAAATTTTAGATTACCTTAGCTTCTGTGATTGCATACCCATTTGGCCTTCATCATATCCTCCTAATTTGTTACTCCTTCATCTCCTGAGTTGGAACCTCTTCTTCTAAACCCCCATGAAGTACAGGTATTCTAGAATTTTATCCTAGTCTCTCTTGTCTTCTGACCTTATCCAGTCTGAGTGTTTCAACTACCACATGTAAACCAGTAACTCTCAAATCAATATTTACAGCCCAAAACTTTTCCCTCAGCTTCACACTTGTATAGTCAACAGTGGGCTAGATCCTTTGACCCAGATGGACCACTCAACATATCCAATGACAAAATCATCATCTCATCCCCAAACAGCATTACTTTGACCATTTCTAATCTCAGTTGCTGGCATTTCCATCCACCCCATTACCAGGCCAGAAACTTGAGAATTCCCATCCCTCCACCCAAATGCCATCAAACTTGAAGTCCTGTCAGTTGTACTTTCTAAAAAAAAACCTCTAAAATCTGCTCCATCCTCTCTGTCTTTCCTACACCAGTTTTAGTTCAGGTCATTTATCCCCTTTCCCATCAACATGAAACATGGGGGGCATATTTTCCTGCCTCTCCCTGACTTTAATCTTCCTGCCTCTAATCATATCCCTCTCAAATCCCTCCTTTATAGAGCCACCAAATATTTTTAAGAATCCATTTAAATGCAGATCTGACCATGGCACTTCCCCGATTGAAGCCTTTCATTATCTTAGATCTTATCATAACCCCAGCCAGTTTCCTGTGGACCTCCAAGACCATTCTCTTGAATACAACTTCAGTCTCACTTCCTGATTCTCTGCCTCACACTTCTAGGGGGTCTTTGCTCCTTCTAACTTCTCTACCTGGAATATTTCCATCATGGTGTTAGAACCTGGATATCAACAATGCCAGAGAGAGTTTGGGGTTATGTTATGCTCGGAAAACTCAGGTTATACACTTCTTTCTCTTCTGTCTCTTTCTTCTTTAAAACAGAAAAAAAGGGCGCCTGGGTGGCTCAGTTGGTTAAGCGACTGCCTTCAGCTCAGGTCATGATCCTGGAGTCCCTGGATCGAGTCCCACATCAGGCTCCCTGCTTGGCGGGAAGCCTGCTTCTCCCTCTCCCACTCCCCCTGTTTGTGTTCCCTCTCTCGCTGTGTCTTTCTCTGTCAAATAAATAAATAAAATCTTTAAAAAATAAATAAATAAATAAAACAGAAAAAAAAGAGAATTTTCACTTTCTATGGTGCAATATATCGTATCCCATCAGCACCCAGCTGTGTGGCACAGAGGAAAGACTCTCTCTTGGGAAGACTATCTCTACAAGGAATCAGTCAACTTACATATGCTGGACTGAGTGGGGCAGGTCTCCAAACTCACAATCATTCTTCTAAAAGGGACCCTACTAAAAACTCATCAGTGACTCTGAGCCAGTCTCTATATGATGGGACAAAACAACTTCAATGGAATAAGTGTTGCCTGCCTTTCCTCTGGCTGGGCCCATTCATTCTTTTTCCTCTCCTACCTTTTAAGGCTGAGATGGGCAAGGGCCATGGATAGAGTTTGGTGTAAAAACCCCAGGAGGAGCTCTTGTAAATGGGGAAGCGGATGAGAGAGAAAAAAAAAGAGGGGGTGGACTATAAATTGGTATGATCAATGTATTTGTTCATTTAACAAGAAATTATTGTGCGTTTAGTACATGTCAGTCATTATCTTAGATGTTGGGGATACAATAGTGAATGAGAGAGACAAAATGTTCGAAAATACAAGTAGAAAACTTGAGTTCTTTTGAAACACTTTGCTTGTTGATGATTTTTTTTTTTTTAAACAGCAGTAACTCAATGGGACTAGACCATGTGGTTTATAGTTACATAAAATCATAATCTGGGAAAAAGTCATCTAGAATTCTGGACTTACATATCATATAAATTTACAAAATCTAAGAGGGAAAAAAAAAACTCCCTAAGAAATAATAGGTCAGAACTCACTTTTATCTGGACCCTACAGATATTCGACTTCTTAGTAAGTCCTTTCATATTGAAAGGGGATGTTGGTGGGGGTGCCTGAGTGGCTCAGTTGGTTAAGTGTCTGACTCTTGATTTTGGCTCAGGTCATGATCTCAGGGTTGTAAGATCAAGCCCTGAATCAGGCTCCACAGTCAGCAGGGAGTCTGCTTGAGATTCTCTTCCCCTCCCCCTGCTCGTGCACACACACACTCTCTCTCTCAAATAAATAAAAAAATCTTTAAAAAAATAAATAAATAAAAGAGGATATTGGCATCAGGTATGCTTAGACCAGTTCCAGGCATTCTTTTTTCCCCTGGTTGCCACTAGACTCAGTTCCTTGGACACTAGTCTGGGTCAGGCAAGCATTCAGGCTATGGAAATACTGGTGCAAACAAAACATATTATCTTCCATCTGATCCTAGAGAAACCTGCTACAATGCAGTACCGGGATGGGTGAGAGTCACCTCCACAGAAACTACACAGGGATGAACAGACTCTGGGCTGAGAGAGAAAGAGATTTACACATGAGAGAGCCTGCAAGGCTTCACACTAAGAATTTTTCATGGGTCCAACGCCATAAAAGACTGAAATTTCCATGTGAGTCTGATTTAGAAGCTCTTGCGCAGGGTTGACAGCAACTGGGATTCATATGCTAGATTCATAACCATGGATCAGCGGCCCAGTGAGATGTCTTGTGCTGTTATTCCTGATTAGAAAAATTGCTTTGAATTCCCATCTGCCAGGGGACTGAAGAATAAGGCAGGAGTAGTGAAGTCAAGTTTCCTCTGGGGAACACACAAACAATGTGTGTCTAGACCACGCTGGATTCTAAACAACACTGGATTCTATTGTTTCTCTAGAAGCCACTTAGATTTTCACTGTTGGTAGATATAATCAATGCTGAAGAGAAAGGAGAGGTGAATCTGTCAGCCAGCCGAGAACAAGACAGACTAACAACGCTCAGACTAGAGAAACTGCAGTGGATATTAGAAGCTGGAAGTGATTAGGGTTTGTGCAATTTGAAGACATATCCCTGGTAGGTTTGGTCCCTGAACATGAAATTGGCATGTCCCACAGTCAAGGTCAGGCACTCTCACAAGCACCATCTATAGAAATTCTGACCAGGGTGTCTTACCCCATGACCAGACCTAGAAGCTCAAGGAGAGGGAAAGATTCTTAGTACACAAAGTATGTTCCATGGTTTCAGTATGCCCTGGAAAGACATCTCCCTCTTTGGCCATTAGAGTAGCCCTCTACCTTTTAGTGTGAAATAGGCTTATTTTTTCCTTTTACCAATCTTCTCTCTTTCTAATGTATCTTGTTTATTCCTGAAGTGATCTTTCTAAAATATATGTTTAATTGTATATTCTTCTCTGAAGCCTTTCAATGGCTTCTTTTAGCTCCCAGATACATTTCTCACTCAACTAAACCTATAACATCCTTTGTGATCTGGCTCCTGTCTTCCTCTCTAGATTCCCTTCCACTTCTCTATCAGCCATATTGAAATACATGCAATTCTCTAAATGGAACATGCAAAACTGGGGCCTCCATACCTGTGTGCATGCTGTTCTTCTTTTCCTCTTTCCTAATGCAAAAATCAGCTTAAGCATCCCTCTTCACTTTCCAAGTTGGTGAGTGCTCTATGCCCCCAATGCCCCAAGTTCCCTGCCCTTGGCACTGGCCACATGCAACTCTACTTGTTGGTTACCATTCTGTCTCCTAGAGTCCTTAGAGTTTTTGGGAGAGTACCGATTGTTCATCTTCGTGTCCCCAGTGCTCAGGATGGTGCCTATCCTATAGTAGGCACTCTACAAATGTCTTACAGAAGTTTTGTATGAAGAATGAAGAAGAAAGAAAGGAACTACGTCTGTGAAAAGACCAGTCTTCATGTGGGAGAAGGAGGGATGGGAAGACATTGAGAATATTTTGCTTTAAGTTATGTTGAGGGCTGAGCTCTAAATCAGCAATAGACAGGTGCTCACAGTCTTCTGCCCCATTGGCCCTTAGGTCCCCTTGGTCAGCTGTTCACACCACCCAAATTCACCTCCTCTTTGCTCAGTCTTCCATTTTACTTTGCCCTTTTGGATGAGGGCATTGGGTTTGACCCGTTTGGAGCTGCCTTCTAAACTAACAGTGGAGCTGTGTTACTTCTTCTCCAACTTTTCTGTACATCCTACCCCATCCCTGCCCCTGTACACCTGTTCATTTCTCTTTGATCAAGTTTTAAAATGCTTCAGCACAATATCTCTAACCTGAGTTGATCCTTCTGCTAATACAAAGCGGCAGCTTTTAAATAGGGTAGACTTCAATTGTCACTTTCAATCATAGGCTCTGCTGAGGGAGACTTAGAAAGACTTCATCATCTTAAGAAAACAAACAGAGGCCCTCTGCCAGGGAATAGCATGCCAACAGATAGACAGATAGGAGAGAGGACAGACACTGGCATGACCAAGATCCTTCCTGTGATCCATCAGTGTTGCTCCAGCACTCACAGACCAGGTTCCCGTGAGTGAAACTGACAACTCGACATGTCCCTTATCCTTTCCAATTAGCATCCAGCTCCCATTCTTCCCCTCTTGCTGTCTGCCTCCCTCTGTGTATTTGGCCCTTATAAAGAAACAAGGTCTCGGCTGGTATTCCCCACCCAGCCCTCCCTCTTCATCTGAGCTGACCCCAGGCCATTAAAACTTAGAATGAGATGGCTGAAAATAGAGAGAAAGTCCATGAGAAATCTAGTCCAGCATCCTCCTTGTACAGACGTTAGGAAGCTCAGCCAGGGACAACCATGTGTAAATGGTCACATAGGCTACAGGTGACGACAGATAATCCTCCCAATTCCTAGTCCAGTTCTCCTCTGCTATAGCAGTGCTTCTCAATGGGCTACACAGTAGAATCACCTGGAGATCTTCAAACAAACAAACAAACAAACTCAGGTGACTCAGTTCGTTATACATCCAACTCTGGATTTCAGCTCAGGTCATGATCTCAGGGTTGTGAGATCGAGTCCCGCATTGAGCTCCATATTAGGTGTGGAATCGGCTAAAGATACTCTCTCTCCCTCAGGCCCTTCTACTCTTAAAAAAAAAGTAAAAATAAATAAATAACAAAACAAAAAACCTTTGCCCATTTCCCACCTGCAGAGTTCTCATTTCACTGAACTTCGGGGGATGCAGGAACTGATATATTTTAGGAACCCCCTATTGATGAGGAGCCAGAGATCAGAATCACTGCAGTGCCACACAGCTGCTCAGCTGCTTCCCCAGCCTCTGTCCAAATTCATTGGGTCTAAATATGCGATGGGATTGGGAGGGATAATTAGGAAGAAGAAGGCTGGGTTGCTGTATATTAAGAGATAGGAAAACTCAGGTAAGAACTTCCATGGACCAGGTCAGAGATCCCCAACTAGCGATTGCTTGACTCCTCTGAAGAAGGCATTTTCCATTTTGTTCCAGCCCATGCTAACAACCATTTTTACTAACCACAGGGTCCAGGTACTAGGTGTCATTAATTTGTATGGGGTGTTGTAAAAACACAGACAAAGGGGACTGGCTCTTGGTTTCTGGGACAACAGGTAGCACAAGAGATACGTGCAAAAAACTTAAAACCTTCACAAAGAAACATGCTTGCAGAAGCTTGCATACACACCCACCTCTGGGCTGTGAACACAGCTACCCCAGGGGCCATAAGTTACTGGTCTCTTAGAGCAAGTGTGTCCTGCTCACAGTAGGCATTCCATAAATATTTGATGTGTGGACTGAAACGCTGAGCCTGAAGGTGAAGAAGGCACCAGAAATAAAAATGGCTTCATAGGACAAGGAAGGAAATGAATTAAGCCATCTGCAAGGTCAGACACTCTGGAGGGCAGCTGGGCATGTGTCCTAAAGCTGACTTCCCCACACCTGGTTGATTATAAGACTCAACTGAGGATTTAAAAAATACAGATTTTTGGTCTCACCTAGACCTACTGAATCAGTCTCCAAGGGTGGTACCTAAGAATCTGCATTATTTTATAAATACTTTGGGCAATTCTGATGATCAGTCAGGTTTGGTTATTTCTGTGTGAGGGAACCTTAAACATGAACTTGATTCACCACATGGTGAAGTGATTTAAAGTCCTACTTGGGGTCAGACTGACTTAACTAATTGATTTCAGTCATGACGTGACAACTTGCTAGCTATCTCCCTTAAACAAGTCACTCCACCTCTCTGAGCCTGTTCCATCATTTGTAAAATCCACAAAAGTCAGCACTCATCTGAATAAAACATTTAGCAAGATCCCAGGCAAAAAGCAAGCCCTCAGTAATTGGAAGCTGTTACCATTTCAGCATCCTGTCTGCGTTAAAGAAGAGAGAGGAGTAGCCTAGTGCTCAGAGGCCTGATATCTAGGGAGTGGGAGGCTGGCTGCTTCCCTCTTCAGCCCCCATCAGTTCAGGCCAAATAACTGGGTGCTGGGGAAGGAAGTGAGGACTTTCATTTTATGCCTTGTTGCCCAGTGTCCAAGGGGTGAGGTAAAGGGCTGCAACGTTTGAGTTCTTGGAACTCACCGGACTTTATTCCTGTGGCCCTCATTAGATGATTGACAAGACCTCCTAGAATCTCTCTGGGTTCCAATGTTCTCTTTGCAAAATGGGGATGATAATGTCCTATGTCACTGAGAGGCTGGGAAGATCAAAACACACCGAATCACAGTCTACCCTGTTTAAGCTATTCGTTAGTGGATGGTGTGATGATCAGGCACCATGCTAAGCAGCTTATGTGCATTATCTAACCCTCATAAGGGCATTATAGGTAAGTTGTATTTTATACCCACTTCACAGTTAGAAAAGGAAGGCTTGGTAAAGACAGGTAGCTCAAAGTCCCACAGCTGGTAGAAGATGGAGTGGACAATCAAACCCAAGCCAGAGGGACTTCCCAGTACAAAGTCACAGCCAACATAGTGCCTCATGTTGCTACGCTCTGTCCTTCTCATCTCTTATCTGAGTCAATCCTCTCATTGGCCAAAAGGGCTAAATAACCTTCCCCTCGGAGTGTCTGAGTGTCATATTTGAACCTAGTTTTTGACTCTGAGGCCTGAGTCTTTCCACTATCCCACTGCTTTCTCCCATGGCAGGACCTCAAAACCAAACATGGTAGATGAAGGAGAGAGCTTAGGACATCCAACTGTACTTTTAAGAATGTGTTCATCATAAAAATCAAACTTGCTGAATTTAGCTTTGTACCTTCATTAAAAAATAAAACCAGCCAGCTGTTTTGATTTGCTAAGGTACTTTTTGGTAGATGGACCTCTATTCAGGAAAACTTGGCATATAAAAATCCGCAGTGACAAAATAGATATATTAAGGGCGAATATGCACACATTGTAAAAGGATTTGTTTTAGCATTCCTTTCAACTGCTCTTTTCTAAATGTGTTTCTTTTTCTCTTACTAAGTATTTGGCAAAGGGATTGGGGACGGGGGAGAGGGAGGCAGAAAAAAGTTCACATGTTAAAAGAAAGAGCAACCTGGAATGTCTCTAAATGAGTCACTGGAAACACAGGATCACGTTTACCCAAAGAAATGATTATCTACAACTTGTCAGGAACACGACAGTTGCACAAAGAGTACACCTGAAGCTTCTTGATGTTTAATCGAAGGTTACAACTGAGATTCAAAGGGCTGGATTTGTGCCTAGTCAGTGAAAAACGGCACGAGATGTATGTCAGAAGACATCCCTCTCGTGCTGAATGCTACCTTCTGAGTCCCAGTCTGGCTCTCCTGGTCCAGAGATCTGTTTCACAGGAGCCTGAAAACCTGCCAAATCCATCACCCGTGATGAGCAGGTGAGCTGAGGCGCCCCTGATTTATGTCAAACCATCCAAGGGACAGAGCTGCCTTGCAAAGGACTGTCAGACCTGATCAATGAATAAACGAAATCACTGACCAGGGGGACAGCTCACTCTCTTCATTTTTAGGGATTTTGTAGTGAGAGAAATCACTGAGATTCATTTCGGGGCACGACGATATTAGCATACAACCCCCTTTCTATACTTTTTCTTGGGGCTAGGGAGGAGAGAAAAGGGAAGGATGTAAGGCCAAGGGATTCTTTTCCAAGGGAAAATCTATTCACCCAACTGAGGGGGGTGAGTTTGAGATGCTGCTCAGGGACTTTTTGAAGTTGTGAGACCTGATCTGTATGGGAAAAGACCGGCCGTGTTGCGCGGATACTCATTTGTCAACTTCCTCTGTGACTGGGCTCAAAATGGCTGCGTAAATAACTCAGCCGGGGAGGACGGCAGAGCAAAACTCTGGCAGTTATTGTGCTATGAAATATGCATTAATTGCATTAAACATTCAGTCTGAAACTCAGCAGTGAGGCCCCTTTTGTCAGTTGTTAGAGTGCACAGAGAGACCGGGTGCGGATGGCAACAGCCTTCTGCTTGGGCCCCGATGCCGTAGCAGCCGCGCTTCTCAGACGTTCCAGAAGAGGCGTGGGGGCTCCCCGCTCAGCAGCAGGGTGCGGAGGAGGCCAGGGTCACCAGCGCTCCCTCCCCAGGAGCCCCCCACCTCTGCTCTGCACCCTAGACGCTGCCCACCAGGTCTTGAATCCCAGCCAGTGAGTCAGTGACGTGTCGCCAGTCACAGAGGGGCTGGGGGTGAAAATGGCTCCGCGGAATCTGTCCCCACCAGCGGTGAAGTGTCTTCCCTCTAGCAAGGGAAGGCAGTTCTCACTGCCATTTGATTACTACATTTGAAAATTCGAGGTGTGCTTTATAAGGGAGAAAAAAAATTATGTCAAGACAAAAGAGCCAAAAGTGTAACAGATGCTTTTGAGGAGAGATTTTGGAGAGAAAACAGTGAGAGAGAGAGAGAGAGGTTTAATGCGTGCTAGAGGAGTCAAGCCTTAGGATTTAAAGTGTCTTTGGTTTTACTACTCGCAAAAAATGAAGTACAAGAATCTCACTCTGGCATTCAAGGCCCTCCTCAGGGAGGCCCAGTGGAACCTTCCTGGCCTAACTGTCCACAGTTTCCCCTACACTTAAGCCATACTCTAACCAAGCTGGATGACATGTTTCTCCACTTTGCTTTCCTGTTTTCCTGCCCTTGATTATACTGTTCCACCAAGTGACCAGTCAATCCCCAGTCAATCCCGCTTTGCCGAGAACGATAGGGTTTTAACACTGAAAGGCCCGAGTCCCTGGGAAACCCCTCAGTGCAAAGCCCACCGGATCAGTTGGCTCCGATGCTCTTCCCCCTGCCTGGAATCGGTAGCCTTCCTCTCTGCACTTTTGCCTGGATAAATCCTTCCAAGTCATGCCAAATACATCTTCTCCATAATCCATTCCAAACTTTTCCACAGTGATTTCTCTCCCTCCACGAACCTCTAACAAACATACTTCATTAATACCTGTCACTCTGTCAGAGCATTCATTCCCCAACATGTCTAGAGACCCCATATGCGCCACGTTCTGTCAGGTGCCTGCCCACAAGGAGCTCACAGCCTCTGGGGGAAACAGGTAAGTTAGCACTTAAGACACGGTGGAATAAACCTTTAACAAGGGTGTGTGCAAATTCCATTGTCTAAGGATTAGAAAGAGAGCAAAACCTGTCGAAGACAGATCAGAGATCCAGGACTAGGGAAACTGCTGAAAGTGATACAAAGTTCTGAAAAGTCTGCAGATTTGCTTCCAGAACAGTTAATGCCTGGGAGATCTAAGGTCTTCATTAATTATCTCTCCTCACCAGAGCTGTTGGTGCAGTGAGTAGAGATTCTTCTGTGCTTATATATTTGATCTTTATGGGAAAAAAATAGAATCTCATTAATTCCATATTTAAAGAAAAAATACATGTTTTTTTCTTTTTCTTTTTTTTTAGAGTGGGGGAGGGGCAGAGGGAGAGAGAATCTTAAGCAGGCTCCACACCCAACTCAAAGCCTTACTCAATCTCACAACCCTGAGAACATGACCTGAGCCGAAATCGAGAGTTGGACACTTAACCGACTAAGTCACCCAGCTGCCCCTACATGTTTATTTCTTAAGTGCAGTAATAACATATGGTCATTTGGTAAAATTTAGGCGATATATATATATATATATATTTCTTCATGTATGTGTATGTATGTTTATCCTGCATCATCATTCAAGGATAACCACTGTTCACATGTTGATATATAATCTTCCAGACTTCATATAGAAGTGAAGATAGATTTTAAAACAAAATGAGATTTTACTACACATATTGTTTTATGACCCAATTTTAACAACAAAATACCTCTCCATATATTTGTGTATGTGCATGTGTGTGAATGAATACACACACCTGCCACATCATTTTTAATATGCGTATATATTTTATTGTGTAGGTGTGCTTTCATTTATTTAACCAATCCCCTATTATTGGACAATGAGATCATTTCTTATTTTTACCATTATAAATAATACTGCAATAAACCTTAAAAATACATATTTTCATAGTTACCCAATATTATCTGACTGATAAACCCTTCACAATGGAATTACGGGGACAAAGTATGGACATAATTTAAGGCATTTGATACATATTGATATTTACTCACCTACTTATTTTTCATAAAAATCTGTTTTTCTGTTCATTTCACCAGCCCACATATATTTTTGTCAAGTTACAATATCTAGAGTTCCCAAAAAGCATTTTTCTAAGTGAATGCCAACTTATATGATCACCAAATACACAAAAGCAGGAGAAATAAATCCAGGGGTGGCATAAGCTAAGGAAAAACCAAAACAAGCCTACTCTCACAGTAAAGTAGTTAAGCTGTCTTCTTAAGCTCACTCTATCAGAGTTATTGCCACTTATTCATAAGGGCACCCGGCAACAGCTGTTCACCTGGCCAAGCAACCTCTCCAAAGAAAGATCCCCATATGTTGCAGCAAGAGGCACGTGAGCTGGTTCTTAGAGAGAAAATGACCTTGTTTCCTGATTCTGTGTGATGATGCTTTAATCAGAGAGATGGGGGGGGGGGGGGGGAAGAACTCAGATTCAAGTCTTGTGGAAGAGAAACTTGTCATCTTCATTATTTTATTGGGTTCAAAGGGCTCACCCATACTCTGTTTCATCTGGAGGGAGACAAACAAAGCAGGTCTGTTAGGGACTCTTTTATCACTGGGCTTGCCCAGAGCCCACAGGAACAAGTGACAGAACAAGGCCTGGGATCCAGGGCCTCTCAAATAATCTTGTCACTGTAAATATTGATTAAAATACAAAAAAAAAAAAATTCTGTGAGGTTACAGCAGAAAGAAAATAGAAGTAGAATTCTAAATTTTTGCAAATTTTTCTATATGTAATCAGAATATGTGCTACTTTTAATTTTTTTTTTTTTTTTAATGTCAGAAGTGGGGATCAGCCTCTGCTGCCAGGGACAGGTGGGTGTGGAAGTTGTGAAATTCTGGTTGTCAAAGGACTATGGGGAAATGATTGGTCATGTACTTAACACCACTTTGTATTTCTAGATTAGTCCCAGTTTGGTCATCTGAGAAATGGGGATCTATATCTACTTTTCAAGGTTCTAGGAACATGAAAAGAACCAACAAGTACCCCACAACACTCTATGCTATGCTCTTTATTCTTTGTGGCCAGTTTCATCCCCTCTCCTGGACTTGAGCTCTTTTTTTTTTTTTTAAGCTTTTATTTATTTATTTGACAGAGCGAGACACAGCGAGAGAGGGAACACAAGCAGGGGGAGTGGGAGAGGGAGAAGCAGGCTTGCCGCCGAGCAGGGAGCCCGATGCGGGGCTCGATCCCAGAACCCTGGGATCAGTACCTGAGCTGAAGGCAGACGCTTAAGCACTGAGCCACCTGGGTGCCCCTGGACTGTGAGCTCTTTAAGAGCAGAAATAACATGCCTCTGTCCTGGGGCACCGCTGCAGAGAGGGGGTCCTGGATAACATTCCTTCTACATGCCCACAAACAGATGCAGAATACAGGCTATCTTAAAAAATTGTACTATAACACTATTTTATGTTACACACAATGCTTAATAGATATTAAGCAACAAATATTTATAGTAATATATAGAAGTTTTTACATAAATGGATTCATAATACAGACTTTTTTCCTTGAAATTTTTTTTCTATTTAATAATATAATTTGGACATATTTCTATGTAGGTGCATTAGATCTTCCCTTATTCTTTGTATTGGCTACATAATATTTCATCAAATGGGCTAAAATATCATAAATTTACTTAACTTTTCTTCTATTGGTTGTTGGATATTTCAAATTTGTCACCTTTACAAACGATATTGTAATGGAACATTCTATGCATATGCCATTGTCCACATATTTAAGTGCTTCTTTGAGTCAAACCTAGAAGTAAAAATTTAGGGCTCAGAACTCTTGTATCTTTCACGTTTTAATCAATACCATCAAACTAACCTTCAAAAGGTTTTCCAAACTATCCTCCTAAGCATATGAATGTTCATGTTTCCCTGGGTTTATAGACCAGCCCTGAGTTTTATCATTCTTTTGCATCTTTGCCAATTTGGAGAAAAATTATATCTGTTGTCATTTTAATTTCTTTTTTAAATAGTGAAGCTGAACATTTTACTGGCAATTTGTACTCTTTTGTGTTAATTGTCTACTCATGCCTGTTGTCAGTTTTCCTATTGATTTTTTTTCCTTATTGATTTATTTGAGTGCTTTGTGTATTAAGGATATTAACTCTTTTATCTACGAGTTTTAGATACTTCTGTTAGATTTTTTTTTTTTAAAGATTTTATTTATTTATTTGACAGAGAGAGACCCAGCGAGAGAGGGAACACAAGTAGGGGGAGTGGGAGAGGGAGAAGCAGGCTTGCCGCCGAGCAGGGAGCCGGATGCGAGGCTCGATCCCAGGACCCTGGGATCATGACCTGAGCTGAAGGCAGACGCTTAACGACTGAGCCACCCAGGTGCCCCTTTTGTTAGATTTTTAAATTCTCTTTAATTTTGACACAGAGATATATGTGTAGTGGGTTTTTTGTTTTGTTTTGGTTTGGTAGTTTTATTTAGGTTGTCTCTTTACTTTCTGGCTTTGGTATTATGCTGTAATCGCCCCATTTTGTCCTAACCTAATTCATGCATTCTGCATTTATAAAATGATACGACTTGAACAAGATAATTTCTAAAGTATGTCCTACAGAGCCATGATTTTACATGATCTAAAACCCCACTGATTTAGACACCTGTATGGTAGCCAGCCTAAATTTCTGAAAATAATGTATACAAAAGGATAGATCTTAACAAAACATTTAGTCCTTCCACATGTGAAGTGTAACCATAACTTTGGCAAGAAAATATTTCTGACTAGGGGTCTCCGTGGACATTTTTAATTTAAAAAATCAAATTAATTCATTCGAAATTCAATATATTTGCTGAGCCCCAAACCAATGACTTCATCATCGCTTCCTTCCCACAGCCTCATGAAGCCCTGTTTTATGCGACACAACTTTGCCCTCTAGGCTCCAAATGATTGGACCCCGAATGGACACTTGACCCAAAAGCAACCAATCCATTGGCTGGACAGCAGCCAATGACCTATGTGGATTTTTGTTTTGTTTGTTTTGGTTTGGTTTTGGGGGGTTTTTTAGAGAAAAGGAAAGAGCTAGGCCAGTCAGATTTCTTTTTTTGTAATTTAATTTTGGGAAACTGAAAAGATAAACCAGTTAGCAGTAGAAGATGCAACCAGAAGAGTCATAATATAGAGCTATGCTCTCCCGTGTGTATGGAACTCTGGAAAGGGCCAGCTATGTGGGCGGGCTGCCAGTGGTCAAACAGGGCCCCATGCTTGGATTTAGTGCTGAATTTTATTTTTGAGTTTGGGTTTTGTTGTGAAGTGGATGGGACACTGGAGCAGGTACCAGGCGCTCCAGTCTCATCTCACACGATTCTGTTTCCCGCGGCTGCCTCCCTGCCCTGAATTCTCAGACCTGCTTCCCCCTCACTGTCCTGCCCTCTCCTTCCTTCCTCCTCCCCACACTGCCCGGCAGGGAACTGAGCATGGACTGGGGAGAGTCAGGCTCCTGTGCCCTGTGGCATCTAGAAATGGGGTGTGGTGAGAGGTGTCCCTGCCCCAGGATGGTGCACCATGGCTCATTTGGCGGGCGATTCAGTGGAGCAAATCTCTCAGCCTCCCCCGATCCAGGTACTTCGTGCATCATCACAGGCAGAGGTTGCAATACCACTGGGCCTTGGGGATTGCCTGTCTGCCTTGGGGAGGGGGGTGGGCTCGGGGGAAGGGGTGATGCCTGGCTCAACTTCACCCCGCCCTCGGGCACAGTGCTCCCATCTGGTGGATGGCAGGGAAGGGGAACCCAGCTGTGGGTGCCAGGTTGCAGGCCTGGGCCCCTGGGACCAGTAGGGTGTGCGCTGCCCTGTGAGTGTCTCCTTGCCTCAGGAAGGCCAGTGTCTAAATAGCAAATAAGAAACACCGTGCTGGTGGAGACAGAGAAGGGAGAGAAAGGGCCTCTGAAGAAAGCAGAAGTTTTTATATCTTAGTTCACATCTAACAACACCTTTTTTCTCCTTTTTGAACAAGGGACCCCTCATTTATTTTGCAGTGGACCTAGAAAATTCTGTAGCAGGCCCTGACTGTAAGTCAGCAGCAGAAGCCATTAGTAGGGAAGAGAGAACAGAATAGGTGTAGAGAGAGGAACTGACAGATGGAGAGAGGAAGAGCTCTGTCAGGAATCTGATGAGTCCTCAGTTCCAGTCTAGACACTTCAAATCAACCCTCCTTTTGTGAGGTAACAGAAGAGGCTCTCTGTGTCTTGCAACTAAATAAACCGGATCAAATGATGAGAGCAAATACTCCCTGAAAGTTTCTAGAGAGGATACAGAGGTTCTTAAGTCCCAGCCCTCATCTCAAAGAGAATGAAATGAGGTATAATAACACAGTAAAGAATAATAGTAAGGACAATAACAGCTCACCCCAAGGGCACGGTCACTATGCAAAGCACTATGTTTGCACCATCACATTTCATCCCCTCAACCCAAACTACCACATGAGGGAGGAACTACTGTTCACAGATGGGGGAATAGAGGTGTAGACGGTCCGGGTGGCAGAGCCAGGACCCGACTTGCAGCTTGTGAGAAATCTTCTCAGAATGGTATAAAGCACCAAAATATCAGGGAGAGGGACCAGGCTACTTCCGGCAGGAGAAATCAGGGAATGCTTTCCAGAGGCTGCACCCAACATTTGGTGGGTACTTGGTAAAGGTTTGCTAAATGAACGCGGTTGAGTAAATGACTGACTGAATGAATGAACGTGGATTGGATTTAAAAGGAAAGCTTTGGGGGTGGGGGCCAAACACAGAGACAGATCATTAGCAAAAGGGCTGGGATGGAAGAAGGCAGTGAGCTTGCCCATTGGCAAGCAGGCCGGCTTGGCTGGAGTTGAGGGCAACTTAAAGGGAGCAGAAGGATGGGTGGACCGGACTCTGAGATCTCCAGGCTGAGAGGTTTACGCTGTACTTGGTAGGTAATCTTGAGCCACTGAACATTTATAAGCAGAAGAGATATGATCGAAGTCATGCTGTAGGGAAGTTAATTAGTTGATAGTGAGTAGAATGAAATCAGAGGAAGCAGAAACAGAGCAAGGAGATAACAGTAAGCTGCTAGGATAGGCCAGGCGGGAGCTAAGGAAGGCTCCAAGAAGGTGGAGGGAAGGGATCTGATAAGACGCACATCAGAGGAACAAACAGGAGTTATGTAGGTGTGTGAGCAGGGTAAGGGGTGAATAATAAAGTGGGTTCTCAGGTGTCTAGCCTGTGTGCCTGGAGAAAAAGGGAGCCATGTCAGCGATACCAAAGTCAGATGGTGGCTTTATTTCCGATGTTGACAAGGAGGGAAGGGAATGAAAGGAGTTCTGGGAAAGATCTCGAAAACACTGGGTTCTCCCTGCATTTAACTATACTCTAGAAATGGATTTGATAAAGGCTTTCTTCGGGGTGGGGGGAGGATTGGTTAGCCTGGTGATGGGTATTAAAGAGGGCACGTATTGAATGGAGCACTGGGTGTTATACACAAACAATGAATCATGGAACACTACATCAAAAACTAATGATGTAATATATGGTGATTAACATAACATAATAAAATTAAATTAAAAAAAAATGTCAGTCTAGTTCCCATCACATGAATATCAATCCAGTGGGATCTATAGTTCAGAGTTGTATGAATATAGATAGTCAGAATTTTTAACATGAAAATAGTGATAGCACATTAATTCAAGCTCCCTAATTTAGAATTTGTGATTTTTCTAACTGGCTAGGCAAACGTTTACCTTTATTTAAGCCAATTCATGCCTCATAAACTAGGACAAATTGCAAGTTTAAATATTTCAGGGGGATATCTACCACATTTGAGAGAGTAAACCATCTTCATGTTATTCTCCCATATCCTGACAAGCATCGTTTACATAAAATGGCTGATGAGACGTTCTTTATACATCCCTCTTGTTGTTTCATTAAAGAGGGTCCTTTCACTACTACGAAAGACTCGGTCCATGTGCTTGAGTTATCATAGGCCCTCGTAAGTAATAAAAGTGCATTTCCTAAACTCCTCCTCCATTCCAGACGCCATCCTGATTCAGACTGACCTTTACCATACATCACTGTAAAGAAATCCCCGTGGGGTTGGTTATCATGGTGAGCTGCTAGTCATCTGAAAGGCAAGGTCAGTGGCTCTTTGTAAGGTCTGCTCACACTGAAAAGGGCCACTGGAGGCATGACAAGGAGGCTCGCCCAGGCCGTTCCACCCCGCCGACTTCCAGATCAGCCCAGCACATGGCCTAGTCTATTGCTTTTCATTTCCCTGTACCTGAGATCCTGCCATCACGTTGGCCTCCCTGACACCAGCCCCGGGTTTCCATACAAGGCCATGGCTCGGCTCACCCGGTTCACGCACCAGTAATTGGGTCAGTCCTGTAGTTATCGACTTATTTGTAATTTCAAAAAGGCTGCAAGACTGGGAAAGGATTTCCCCATTTGCTAGGGTAGAGAAGGGGGTAGCCTAAGCTCTTGGGTCTGGAAACAGGGACAAAATTCACCAGTTGTCTGAGAGACTTCAACCATACATAAAGAATTTCCTTGAGATGAAAATGTTCCAGACGAGAATAGACTCCCAGGGAAGGCTGTGAAAACTGCCCTCAAGGTTCAAAATAGAGAACAGAGCCTCACGGCTCCAAGTTCGTTTCTAAAGGCAGAATGACCTCTGAAATCTTGCCGCAGGACTTAAAGGCTAATTTGCACAATGGGTAAATACGCCACATGACCGTAATCAATAAGAACGATTTCTTCCAGCCCTCAAATAAAGCCAGTTGCGTTCCCGCACGGCCCTACTGTGTACGCAGTGGAGGATGGTGCTGCTTGCCCTTCCGCTGCTCCCTGATTTGGGGGTGCACCTATGACACAAGAGAGGTGTATCACACAAGGATGTGTAAATAAAGGGATAAATAAACCACGATCAGAAGACATGATTTTTCATTCCATTCTTTTATTATATTCACTATTCCAGCCTTCTAAGCATTTGAGTTATTTGTATATGCATCTGTCTTCCTAAGCACCTTAATATGAACCCCTCAGAATCTTCTACAATGTTTCCTGGCTGGCTTTGCACACAGTAGGTATTCAATAAACATGTGATTAATTAAATTGAGTCAGTGAGCAATGACTGGTTTTGTTTTGTTTTGTTTTCTAAATGGACCTTATTTTTCTAAATGGAAATCCTGGGGCTGCACTTGTAGGCGAAGATCACTTTCTTCTCTTCCGCATTCCAGACTTGTGCCCAGAGGCCTTCGGTGGGCGAGGGAGGGTAGAGTCCAAAATGAGCTCACTGGCATCAAAATCCCCTAAGGCTTCTGAACATGGAACTTGACATTTTTCACATTCTCTAGAGATATTGGCTTACATTTAAACTTCATTCCCTTCCCGTTCCTCCTCCCTGTCACTCCAACTAAATGAATTATCTCAGCATGTCCCTCACACATTCAACCATTTCAAAATAAACTCACCTCCTGGACAGAGGGTAGCTTTAGAAACTCTTGTAGCCAGGCCGATGGACCCAGAACTAATATTAAACCAATGACCCCGGATCTCCCCCAGAGCACATGGGTGCCACCACACCTGAGACAGCTTGTTCTTTGAGCCAAGACACACACCTGCTGTAGGTATAAAGTGGATTTCCCACGTGAAATTGTCCCTGACGCCCCAATTTGAATTGACCCCTTTGCAACCTGACCTTAAAGAAAGAAGTTAAATGCTTAATTGGTGGATGTATTATCAGGTGTAAACAAGGGATGGAGGAGATAGCTTCCCTGAAGTCAGATAAACTACTTCCCTTTTGCCTATCATTTTCTTTTTTTAAAACTTGATTGATTCCAAGGTATCCAAAGGTATTTATTTCTGAGTGATGTCGTGAACGATATACCTTTATAGGCGTATCTGTGCCTCTGGCATGTTTACTTGTAACTATTGTTTTGAGAATAAATGTTAAGAAAGTTCCATTGTAACAAATTCAAACTTGAACTTTTGTGTCAGTGAGAAGTTAAACCCCCACCCCCCAATAGAAGCAAGATTCTTCGATCAATAAAGTGATTTGTTTCTGTTTAAATTTAAAGACCGTAGCAACTTTCCTTTGGACCACTAGTAATACAGTGGTACCTGACTGTAACTAATTTCTTTCTGAGAAAATATTCTTTGGGACCTAGTAGTCATAGAAGACAGTCTGAGAAGAAGAAATGAATAATTGGTTTTTTGAATCTGTATTTTATATCGTTAGAAAGGGATCTAAAAGGAGGATTCTCAGAGAGCATGGAGCACCTCGCTCCTAGCAAAGCATATCAGAACCACAAAGGTTGGAGGCGGATTAAAATGATGCAAGTTTCCCCACATCCCATTCTCACCCCAGCCCTGCCTGTCTGTGAGAATATCACCTGGATGAGCAACTGTTACTAATACACCTTTGTTCTCAACCTGTAGGGCTGGGAACAACACAGAGAACCACAGTCAAGGTGAAATGTAGTGAACACAAGCGACCAGAAGAGCTGGATGGGAAGAGACAGGGAATGGAGAGATCTTAGCATCTATTTCCCCCAGTTTCCTTGGTCAAACATCCACCATTCCCTTTTATAACTGCGTTAATCGTCTTTGACTTCTTCACAATCCTATTTATGTAATCCAGAATAACATTTGATTTCTTTTATTGCTACGGATCCTGGTGCCCAAGTCAATTAAAATTTTATCTGCCTCTGCACTTGGATTCCTCCTCTCAAGTCTCCTGCCTGTGACCGTGGAGGATCTGTTTTACCCCTGAATTTCTTGTCCCTGGTCTCATTACCTTATGTGTCACTACAGTGAATTGGATAATCAAATTACCCGCCTCTCCTGGTCTAACACTTAAGTTTTATTGTCCTTACTGACCACCTTTGTTCCTGCCTCAGACTTCTCCGTGCTCTTCAGCTCCCAGTAGGGCTTCCCTCACTCTGTGTGGGGGCATGGGGGGGTTCCCTCAGATAAGTATGCTCAGCTCAGCCCCTATACCTTCTCCCTGTGGGCTGAACACTCACCGCTACCCTAGAGCCCAGGTTCAGCGACACAGTCATCACTCCCCAGCCTCATCCACGAGTGGATTCCCCCAAGTTTTTGCAGACATTACCCCATATAATGTGATGGAAGGGGATCCTAGAATATCTCCCCCCAGATAACCCATACCACTAACACCTGACTTTATGGGGACCTTTTAACACTCTACAAAACCAAGTAAGCCCCAAAACTCTGGGGCCATTGTTCTTTATTGTGATTCTAACAAGTATTAATGTTATTCATTTCCTCCTAAAGATGGAATTCGAGGGTCTCAATCCAAAATGACCACCCAGTCCTCTTTTCCTCCACCCTTCTTCCAGCTCATCAATCCCGGCATATGGCTGAACCCTACAGCTGCTCACAGAGCTAGTCCACCCCACGGAAATGTAAACTCACTGAGGCATCATCTTATTCATCTATGCACCTCCCAAAATATAGCATAATGCTGAGCATGTAGCAGATTTTCAAAATATATGAAAGTTCCTTCTTTGTGGAAGGACCACAGGAAGGGAGAAGAGAGACAAAGCAGGGATGAGGTGGGTCTAAGACAGCTGGGAGGCATCACTGATCATGTACTCATGGGATTTCCCCTCAAAAAGCCTTTTGCTTTTCAAATGCTCACTTCTTATGTTCCTGTTATTTATTATTCAGGTGTGTTTCCACATGTTCTTCCTTGGAATGAAGTGTCTCCTGGTTTTTTTCTGTTTTCCATGCTTAATTTCTGAATCTCTCCAAGTGGCATGATTTTGCTAGTCTTCAACGGAAACATATGTCCGTTTCTAACATTTGCACCCCATCTTCCTGAAAGTTCCGAGGCAAAAAAATTTATTTAAACATTTTTAGCCACATCTACTTCTTTTTTCAATAAATTACCCTTCCCGTGTCTTCGCCATCCAGCTGTCTAGTTCAATGACCCCTGTGTTCCTTACACACTAGGAAAATTTTCCCATGATTTCTCTTAACCTTCAGTGCAATCTCTTTTTCATATGCTACCTTTGCCTTTCTTATCTTTTTTTACACTCTCTGGACTTTGTTCGGTAATCCTCCCCAGCCGCCTCTGTACCTGATGCTTAATGCCTCACATACGCCTCTTTCTTACCTTTGATTACTTTTTTTTTAACTTGTTCATCCACATTGTGGATTCTCTTATTACCAGGACTGCATGCAAGATGACCCCTGGGTTTATATTAATTTATGTTTGAATACTTTCCATTTCCAAGCATGTTCTCCATTTCTTCCCTCACCTCAGCCCCTGTGCTTTTTACCTAGCCCCTCCGATGCCCCTCAGAAATGCTCGGCATCTTTACGAGACAGGATAGTGACAATGAACTCTGCTTCTGGTCTCAGCTGCATCACCTGCTCCCCAGAAGTAACTCAAGGGAGAGAAGAGGGCGCCCCCAGGAAATGTGTCCCAGAAGAAAGAATCCTTGTAAACAGTAGGATGAAAATTCTCCTCCATGTGTCATTGTCTACTGCTGTGCCACCCAGGGAGCACACATTTCACAAGAAGAACCACAGACAGGAAAAGGCTCCTTTGTGCTGAGCTTCCTCCAGTCTCCTCAGTGATTTGGAGCCCACAAGGTTGCTGTCAGAGGAGAGGGCCCCGGATCTAGAAGCAGGGCAAGGCGCCCCAGTCCTGGCTTTGCCACTAACCAGCTGTGAAGTCTCAGCCCCTTCTTTTCTCTTGTCCTCAGTCTGCTCTCCCAGCCTCCATTTCCCGTGGCTGTTCAATGAGGGCTAGAACTCTATCACTCAGGGTCCTGCCTGCAGTTCCAAAGGTGTCCACTGTGACAACTTTCTCTCTCTCAGCGGCCGCCATAATGAAGACATAAGCAGACTTTGTCCTCATTATTCACACCCTCCCTCTGGTTCTTTTTGCTCTCTTTTAGGCTTCTCTTCCTCCCCAGCCCACTAGATTCCCACCAGGGCTACCATGTTATGTAAGATGTAACTCCATTCACCCTCCCCAACCTTCCCATAAGGAGGGAGCCTCCTACAGTACACAGACCAAGGGGCCGAGGAGGCGGTCTGGTGCAGAAGGAAACCAGCCCTGGAGTCAGATTTCCCGATTTCACACATGGCTCTGTGACCTCTGATGTGTGATGCGGCCTCTCCGTGCCTCTGGTCCTCATCTGCAAAATGGGGACAACATCTGCACCTAAATCAGAAGGTTCCGGAGAGGATTCAGTAAATTACTACTCATAAAGCATTAGAAGAATACCTCTCGGGAAGTAAGCACGCTATGGATGTTAGCCAAAGAGAAAAGAAACATTTGTGTGGCAGAAGTCTCCAAATCTTAAAATAAAAGACTGACTTCTAATGCATCAGTTTCAAGAAATAGTAAAGCAAATGAGGGAAGTTTCGAGGCTAGAAAGGACTATTGTGTTTCCCTAAAATCACAACACACAGGTTGGCCTCCCCAACAAGCACTCACGCAGGTTCTCTGGGGACTGATTTTAGAGCTCAGATTTTAGATTTTAACCGAGCTGTATTATTTATATCAAAACTCCAGTTTCCACAGAGATATTCAGTATATTTTTTATTTTGAATGTAACAAACCAATTAAAGAATGTTTCACAGTAGGTCCCTTTTGGGCTCCCAACCAAAGAACACGTATGATCTCTGAGACCTTTTAGTTTCTGTTACAGATACAACTTGTAACCATGAGGTGACCTAATTTTAAATTTCTCTCTGCCACTAGAACCTGAAAATGTGTCTTCTCCAGCAGGTAAACTCAGTCAACTCATATAATCTAATACGTTTTAGAGTATCCTTCTCTACAGGTAAGGGGATAATGGATGAGGGAGATGCCTTCAAATAATAAAAAGCTCATGACTCCCAGACACTTTATTGTTGGATGGCTGGACACAGGAGGGTTACAGCAACCATTGGGGTCTCTGGTGCCATGCATCTAGATTTAAGGGATACTTGGAAACATACCATAGTCTTCAAAGGCAAGTCGCACTACCCTGCAAGGCTGCAAGACTCGGGCAGTTTGTTGGAGATTTTGCCCCATGTAAAGTGATCTTTTTGTAGGACTTGGTCATAACTTAGTGGGTAAAAATTGTCTCTTGATGTTGAGGTGAATATCAAAGTTATAGTGAAGGCACCTAAATGACCTTATTCTTCTAATATCTAAATACTATCGTTTGGAAACCTACAGGCTGATAATTTAGAAGACTAGAGCTGTTACTTAAAGAAACAGTGATGAGAAAGATGAGAGAGGCAGCCAAGATTGAGGACACATTTTAAGGCTCACTGTTATTAGAAATATGACTTTTCTCAAATATTATAAATAAATCTTTAATTCCCCTCATGCCATCCAGAGTGTTTTCTACAAACATCTGGATAAAGGAATCACATCAAATCCATGGTGTTTTGAGACATTCCTGGAGCATAGATGTTCTTGAGATTATGCCTTTGGATTACTTGAATAGAAATAATAAATACTTTCAGTACTTAAAGCTGTAATGCTTTGGGTTGGATTTGGATTTTTGTTTCATTTCAGTAAAAGGTGGAGATTCAAAGTCAGCTCCTTAACCAGAATGATATATTGGATGTGAATATAGTTTATTGCTTTCTGACCTACATTTCCCCCTTTTTTCATCATTTGAAAAGTTACTTGACAAGTTGAACGCCTGCAGCTCAGCATTTCCAAACATCTGCCTTGAAGGAAGCACTTTGCTTCGGATTTTCACATGATGATCAAAAGTGGGTTTAACTTTCTCAGGTTAAATGGGAACAAGGGGGATGGTCAGACGGCGATAGAAATATATTTGAGAGCAACATGAAAGAGAAAAAAAAATACTTGGAGCTGGCAGACGCTTAACCCGAGAGTCAGCCTGGACTCACGAAGACAGATTTCAGCTGAGAGATGAGTCATCTGTGGTCTGGCGCTGGCTCTGCCCCAGTTTGCCCATCTGTATGATGGGGACTCCAGAGTCTATCTACCCTTTGGAAGAAGGTAGAGTCAGTGGATGATGAAGATGTGACCTAACGTCCTGACTCTGCTATAAACTAGCCGTGTGACAGTGGGACAACCTGCTATCCTTTGAATGCCCTTTTCCTATAAAAGAGGTCCCGACCACCCCTGGCATTCTATAATTCAGAATTTGAAAAGGAAAACTCAAAAATGCAGATGGGACCTTAATACCAGCCTAAGGAAACTGGAAATTAAAATACATTAAAATTCACACTTACAATTCAGACCATTCAGTGGTACACACTGAACTCCTGGTATGAGCCGGAACAAGGGCTACACCCAGGAGCAAAATGAGACGGGGTCCCTGCCCTGTCTGAGTTCATAATCTAGGGGGGAAGGGCCACATCCATCAAATAATCATACAAACAAATATAAAACGATGCCAAGATAAAGGTTGAAGAGCCTAAAAAAGGAGAGAACACAAAGGAGAAACAGTTAACCAATGACTTTATAATGTATCCTGAAATTAGAGCAATAAGAACTTGAAAGCAACTACAAAAAATTAAGAGCACCAATATTTTTTAATTATCATCTGTTCTGGAATTCCATAATGTGTCCCACAGAGTGGATTCCATAATGTATTGTAGAATTAACCACCATCTTCCAAGGGGGTCTTCCTGGTTCAATCCCACTTCTGTTTCTTCATTCAGTCAAAACATTTTTACCATCACAGTGCTACGTACCAGACATCTCTCTGGGCACTAGGCATACAACAAGAACAAGACAGTTCTTGCCAAGTTAGCCTTTGCTGGGCAACAGAACTTCTCAAAACTTAGTGGCTCAATACAATCATGATTTATTAATTTCCATGATTCTGTGGGCTGGCTGGCTGGTTCTCCTGCTGATTGTGCCTGGCTCAATCGTGTGCTTGCGTTCAGCTGGAAGCTTGGCGGGGCTTCAGGGTCCGAGATGGCTTCACTCTAATGACAAGTCCAGGGGTTGGTACAGGCTATTGGCTGGGGTGTCTCTGTTCTCCTCCAGCTTCCTTACGTGGTGGTCCCAGGGCAGCATTCGGAGAGAGAGAGACAGAGAGAGTAGAAGCTGCAAAGTCTCTTAAGCCCTAGCCTTGGAAGTCATCTAGCATCACTTTTATGGCATTTTGCTAGTCACAGAAAATCACATGAGCTTCCCAGATTCAAGAGGTGGAGAAACAGACTCCATCTCTAAGGAGTGCACATACCAAGATGGGAGGAATTTGTGGCCATGTCATCATGATTAAGAGCATGGATTCTGGAACCAAAGACCGCCTGAGTTCCTATCCTGCTCTGTCATTCATGTGCTAGCGAAGTAGTATTGGGCAAGTTCCTTTCTGTCTATGTGTCTCAGTTAATCTGTAAAATGGGAATGCTAACAGTTCACAAGGTCCTGGAGAGGATTAAATGAGTTAACATATGTATAGCCCTGAAGATAGTGCCAGGCTTGTAGTAAGCACTGAATAGAGGTTAGCTAGGAGTATTGGTATTGGTATTAGTATTAATCCAGTCTCCGTGGGAGACAGAGATTCATCAATAAATTGCACACAGAGATTAGCAGCCATGCAAGTGCTCTGAGGGAAGAAGGGAAGACAAGAACAAATAGCACAGGGCAAATCAAGGAGCTTCCCTGGGAAGTGGTGGCCAGCTAAGGCCTGAATAGTGTGCACATGAGCCCAGATGAAGGCCGGAAGGGGTCTTTAGGAGCCAGGAGTCATGTCTACACAAGCTAAGGTGGGAAAGAGGAGCATAGGACGCAAGGCACTGAAAATCCAGTCCTTTCATTCTTCTCTTCCCTCAGCACTTAAAGGAGTTGAATATCAGTAATTCCACATTTCGGCGACCCTCCATTTAAAGTATTCTTTTGTTTTTAAAAGATTTACTTATTTATCTTGTGGGGGGGGGGGCAGAGGGAGAGGGAGAGAGAGAATCCCAAGCAGGCTCCATGCCCAGCGCAGAGCCCGACACAGGGCTCCATCCCAGGACCCTGAGATCACAACCTGAGCTGAAATCAAGAGCCGGACGCTTAACCGACTGAACCACCTAGGCACCCCTCCCTTCAAAGTATTCTTAAAGCTATTATTGAAGCAGTGGAAATGAGCCAAAAACGGTTTGTCTTTGGAATCAGCTAGGCCTCGTTCCCATTCTGCCCCTACCATTTACCAGCTGTGCAAACTTGAACAAGTTGCTTCACCTCTCTGAATCTCAGGCTCATCACCTATACATTAAAACCAAAGTCCTTTACTTTTAGGGTTGTCGTGAGTAGAGTATAATATTCAAAATATTGAGCCATCAGCACAGATACCAGTGGGCATGTGTTCCCAGTGTTTCCCACAGCTTGGGCCTGGTCCTGAGGATTAACTGATGGATACAGGGGAGCCTTCAAGGGTGCTTACAACTTAGCAGGAGCCAGTAGACAGTTGCTCTTACTATTATTACGTGTAGTGTTCCCTTTGCTCCCCAGGTCCCCAGTGGGGCTCCCTAAGAACCCTATCCCCTTCCCTCTCCCGAGTCCCCTCAGTGCAACCAGCCCAGGGCTCGCTCTGCAGCCAGCTGCTGACGGCCCAACTGGGGTTTGTATCCAGGAGACCTAAGCAGGCTCCAGCGCCATGGAGATGGCTGAAGATGACTCATCCAGGCTGGCCCAGCAAGGAGAGGGAAGTTTGAAGTTGAAAGGTTTTAAGGGGCTGGGCCTCCCCTTCCTGGGGGCTCCTCTCTGTTTTCCCAGTCTTCTCCCCACTCTGTGCCCCTCACTCCCAGAAATACCCCCTCCCAGGGCAGCTCAGCTTCAAGGATTCAGTCAGCCTCTTCCTTTACCCGCCCCCCCCCCCGCCACCATTCTCTCTCTGTCTCTCCCTCCCCCCCATCTTTTTTTTAACATGCAAGTTGCCATGAAAAATTTGTTAATGAAATATTTGCTCAGAAGTCTGCTCTGGACTAGACTGATAACCTATCTGTGTTTGAGTTTGGCTTCCCATATTCTAAATACTCATCTTCTGTCTGTTTAGCTTATTGATTGGTTTGGCAGGAAAAGGAGCCTTGTCATCAGTGACCAAGGTCAAACTAAACAAAAAGGGAAGGGTGGGGAGGAGGACAGGAATGGAGGGGCTCAGGAGGCCAGAGACTTCTCCAGGTTTTCTTGAAGGGACAGCCCCCTCCTGTCACTCCACCCCCAGGTCCAAGTGACAGTTGGGCCTGAGCTGCCAACAGGGAGGCTGTGGGCAGAGCATGGGGGGCCCCACGCGGACTTGGTGCAGATGCTACAAGGTGGGGGGTTGGCAGCTGGAATCAACTTAGGGGACTTCTTGGTCTGTCCCCGGGCGGATGTGTTAGGAACAATGACAGAGGGCATGCATACCTTGGTGAACCGTGTTAAAGGACTTCTCAGGCTGCCTTTGCTGACAGTTCTGGTGAAGTCTAATTTCTTGATAAGGCTGATTTGTTAATTAAAGGAACGATAGTTGTTTAAGCACAAATGCATGGCCTCAAACATTGATTACCCTCAAGCATTTGTGACTCTACTGGGGTCTGGATGTACTACTCTGAGCTTTCACTTCTGACCGCCATCTTAATTATGTTTCTCAAGGCTGCCAATTAATGAGGTGGCAGTCAATGAGCGCACACTGGTTGGGCAAGGTAGGGGTGCCTGGGTGTGTAGAAGGGGGCTGGGGCCGGGCTGGAATCCTATCAGCTGTGTGACCAGGGCCAGCTTACTTAGGCCCCCTGAGTCTCAGTTTCCTCATCTGTCAAACATACCTACCTCAGAGCTGCTATGAGGAAGAATGAGATAGCTTCTAGAAAGTGCCATGCATGCTCAGGGATCTAGAAGAAATTGTTTGGGATCATATGTCTGCTACAGGGACGTCACAAGGTAGATCATCCATCCCCACCACTGCCTTGTGGAGAGACTTATTTGTGGCAAGACAAACTTTATTCCCTCACTCACTGAACACAGCTCATGGAGGTGCACCCAGCATTCTGGGCACTGGGAATGCGGGTACAGTTAAGACACAGTCCTAGCTCTCCGAGAGCTTACAATACTTACTGGGAAAAACGCACAAAAACATGGAAAGTAAATGGGCACAGACACGGTGACTCGAGAGACAGCTGAGAACACAATGGAGGAGTGACCATTTCTCCCTGGTGGGCGGAGGAGGGAGGGAGGGAGGGTCCAGAAAGTCTTCTCAGAGGATGTTTTGAAATAAGTGTGGCTTGCCAGTGGACAAGGGAGAAAGTGAGCGTGGGGAACAATGACATTAAAGAGTGGCCTTCACAGCCTCTTCTGAGAATTGCAGGTGGCTCCCGCGGCTGGAGGGCTAGGTGGGGACAGCGGAGGTGAGAGGCTGAGGCTGGAGAGGGGGTTGGGGGCCTGGGGCTGCCTGCAGGGAGTGCAGGAGCCTGTGGAGGTCAAGTAATAGAGGCAGTGAGTATGGACTCATCACCAGAAATTTGTCTGCCAGTGGGAGGAAGATGATCGGGCGCCAGTTATTGAAAGGATGTGGTTAGAGACCCTTAAAAAAAAAAAAAAAGTATGAGACTTAAAACACACTAAGAAGCTATATAGAAGGAACCAGTAAAGAAGGAGACATTGAAAATATGAGAGGGACAGGAACAACTCAGCGAAGTCAGATGCTAGTCCAGGAGTCATGGGAAGGGAGGGGAATCCAGGGCCCAGAGCAAGAGTAAGCCTCCAGCAGGGGGGTGACGCCTCTCTCTCGAGCCTGGAGGGACAAAGTGAGAGGTAGGTGCAGAAGGGAATGCCTCTGGGAGAGGCCAGAGCTTTAGAGCTTGTTTCTGAGAGCTTTGCATCGCTCTGTGAGCTAGAAGGCAGGTTATCTGCTGAGCAAGAGAGGCTGGGATGAAGGAGGAGAGTGGAGAAACGGCAATGTTTTGCAGGGAGCTGGAAGGGCTCACTTGGCTACAGTAAAGTGTGCTCGGGAACCCAAGGGCCCAGCCGAGGCCACAGATCATACACCGTGGGGGGTCCCAAGGCACCCATTTGGGGGATTACTTCACTGAACTCCGTTGAGAGAGGGCATGAGGCAAATGATTAGTTGGATTGAAGCAAGGATGAGCTTTTGTAGGATTGTAGGACACTAAGGATGCTGGGCAATAGAAAGTGGAGGTGATATATCCTAGCATTGGCAAGAGAAACAAAGGCCCCTGGGAAGATTAACAAGAAAAAGTGGAAGTCAGGAGATGGCTGGTCTCCATGACTTCAAACAGCAAGTGGGCTGGGAGCAGGGGACCAGCCTGGTGGTGGGTAGGAGGATGTGACAGCAGAGTAATATCCTGGGGTTTCAGAGGAGGGTAGCCAGTTCCAAGGGCTGATAAAGCCCAGTGTGTGGCCTGGGAGCAGTGGCCACAGTGGAGTAAGGATGAAACTTGCCTGTCCCTGGAATGTCATCAGCAAACTTAAAGCTGGGGCACTGGGAAGATCCTCACCTTGTTGATTCATTAACAGGGGGCAGGATTCACAGAGACATTGCACTCAGTTTTTGAAAAACGTCTTGCTCTGTGCTTAGCCCACGGGTTCCAGAAATGTCTGCAACAGGGAGCTGCATATGGTTCCATTAAAAATGGGAGGGAGTCCTTATACACTGATTAAAGCCATGATTCCCAAACTGTGCACCTAGGCACCCTAGAGCAATGCAGCACACCCCCAAGGGATTCTGGGAGATTTCTGATTTTCGGGAAAGCACAGCAACATCCGTCAGACATTACACAAACTACGAGTTTGAGGTAGTTCACTGTTTCAAGATAGATGGTGCTACGCTCCTTTCGATGACATCATAGCTTTGAAAAACTAGGTTTTTGTGGTTGCTCTGATAAAAAGCAAGTACTAGCATGGGAAACGAGAGTGCTGTGGTCCAGCCTGATTCGGAGATCTGAGAAGTCGTGTGGTGCTCAAAGGGCACAAGCATCCCCGAGTGAGGAAGTGTGATTTCATCGGAATGAAATAGTTTTCAATTCATTTCAAGTCAATCTATGTGCATTATTTTTCCAAATGGCTCCTAAATTATTAGGACGTTAATACTTACTGTTTGGGCCTAACCATTTAACACAAGGAACTTTTGGGTATTTATTTTGGCCTCGGGACACCATGAACAAAATCACTAAGGCACGAGAAGGATGCTGTGAACAGAGGAAGTTTGGGGAACCTTCGGGTTAATGGATTACCCAAACTTGGGTTTCTGGTACAACTTTCTTAAATCATAGAGAGTTAGAATTGGAACGAACCTGAGAGATGATTTAGAATAATCTCTCATTTTGCGGAGGATACAGCTAAGCAAGGTTAAGGGGTATTGTCAAAGGTAATCCGTTGTCGGTAGAATAAGAACAAGCACTCGGGTCTCCTTCTACCCTGTCTATGTGCTCTCTGCTGAACACAAGTAGCTTAATTCACTCATATCATTTGTGTAATAATAATAATTCAAATGTTCATTCATTTTCTCTCAAAACCTTATTTATAGAAATGAAAAATTCGGGCACCTGGGTGGCTCAGTCGGTTGAGCATCTGCCTCTGACTCGGGTCATAATCCCGGGATCCTAGGATCGAGCCCCACATTGGGCTCCCTGCTTCTCCCTCAGCCTCTCCCTCGGCCGCTCCCCTTGCTTGTGCTCTCTCTCAAATAAATAAATAAATAAATAAAATCTTAAAAAAAAAAAAGAAAGAAAGAAATGAAAAAAACGCTAACTCAGGAATGTGTGGGTCGTTCCTCCTTACTGTGAGCCTTTTACTGATACCTGTTCATATTAACAGTGATGCATCTTCACTTGCTGACTCTCTTCCAGGACCCTATAAGTAAGTGAAAGCAACCTCTTCTGATGGGGTGAGACTGAATTCTGGCAATGAAATCAGTAGACTCTGTATATTCCAGAGGGCTACTTTCCCCAAACTTTTCTAATCCTCCTAGTTTGGGATATTGTTAAAAATATAACCTGCCCCAGCAAGTAGAGAACCACGAAGCTGCATGGGACACAGAGGTGGGCGGTCAGGGGGGCTCACTCACTAGCTCCACACAGCAGCTTCTAAGGCTCTCCGATTGCAATTGTGATTCAGAAATAGTGTGAATGTGAACACATTAGTCTGAGTCATGTTTGAGAAGCAGATGAACTAGTTTAAGTCCCTCTCCCATGTACTGAGGGAGATTCAGTGCTTTCTCCACGGTCCCTGATGATTGCTGGGAGAGTTCAGGGCGGCCCAGGGGGTGGGCTCTGTTTCTGACCTCTCCCTCCTTCCTCCTGCTTGGGGGAAGCATTGTGTGCCCTCCGCACCTTGCCTCCCACACTGGTTCTCTCTGCTGTGCCATCTGCCTAATGGCCCCAAGTAGGGAGGACAACTCGTCTTCTCTCCAAGGCAACACCTATCAGACCCCCGTAATAGTCAGGGGCTGGGAGCACACACAGAACAGGAACCATCTGAAATATACCTGTTTGGAATCACTGTCTGGAAAAGTCACCAGCCATTCCTCCCCACAAGGTGTTTCTCCTTGACCCGCCCCCCAGCCTCTAGCTTCCTACCATCTTCCTCATCTTCCCTTTGTCTGTAGACCATTTCTTCTACCTTCTCTTCCCCAGTCCAATCCCTAACCCCAGGCAGAAAATTCCACATTGCTCTCACTTTGATAATTAGAGAATGTATTCCTTCCGTCGCTGAAGTAGGCCGGGCGCCTGGGTTCTCGCAGCCAAGCAGATCTCTCCAAACTAATGAAGGCGTGGACACCCACTTCACGGAGCTGCTCCTCTTTAACATTTACCACAAATCGTGAAACAGGGTTGCTTTACAATATTCAAAATGTCCCCCGTTAGAGGACACACCTCACAAGCTAAAAGCAGCTGTAGGAGAAACAAAGGGATTTTTTTTTTTTTTTTCTCAAAACTCCAGCTTCAGATGTGGCTGCCTTTGTTTCTTACTGTTTCCAAAGAGGGACTGGGTTGTCTATGACGGTCTCAGACCCAGAAATGACACCCAGAAGTGTGGGCTAATTTCTTTCCAGCTCGAGACCGTGGGAGGTGTGAACCAGAGGCTGGAGCAGCAGGTCAGGCATCTGAGAGCTTTATGACGATAAGTCGGTGCTGCTGTTGACACAGGAAGCTTCAGTGGCCCAGCCAAATTGATCAAATATAAACCCAATTTCCGATTTGCAGGGTTGGGTGGGCTAACAAATTGTATCAGAGGCTTTGTGCCGAAGCCTTTAAGAAAACGGAGCTATTTCCACGAACCCATGACTCCCTGCCCCTCCCTCTGCCTCTACCACTTCATTGCCACTATTAACACATAATCTGGGCGAGCTACCAACCCCACCCGGGGCAAGCGGATGACACAGAGGTGGGGCTACCACCCCAGGGGTAATAGCTAATGATAGTAATACTGGATACATTTTGAGGACCCTCTCTTTGGTCCAGGCACCTTTATGCACACTCTCTCATTGAATTCACTCAACAGGCCTAAAAGGTAACTACCGTTATTATCCCTGTGTGTCAGAATAATGTTGTGAAATACCACTTACCAATGGATTTTTCACCTGTAATGGCTTTTGTTTAGCTGGTCAGCTTCTACTTGCTTCCAAAATACACCTTGCCATGCAGAGCAAAGGTGTATAGCGAAAAAAGAAGAAAAAACAAAAACAAAAACCCAAAAAACAAAAAAACAAAACAAAAAAAATCCCCACACAAAAGAAAACAAAAGCAAAAGCAAACAAAAAATGTTCTTAGCATCTGAACTTATACCTTCTATCTACTCCTAATATAAGATTTGGGATTTAGATATAGATATTTCCCCTTGTAGTTGAGAGGAACTTTGGATAGAAAGAAGGCTAAGGGACCTGAAGTGGCCTCACAGCTGGGATGGGAAGGATGGAGAATGCTAAGTATAGACTGTCCACCAGGGACCAGTGAGGACTGTGGGTGTCTCTGCGGCAACCAGTAGGATGGATGCTAATGTGTCGGGCCCAAGGATCTTCCTGGTTTACTACTCATTATGTAAAAGTTCAGCTTGTTTTATTTATTCTACAATTTCCTTCACGAGCAAGCCCGTCTGTAGGTTGCTATTCAAAGTGTGGTCTGTGGATCAGCAACACGGGCATCACCTAGTATTTTGTTAGAAAGGCCAAGTCTGTGGCTCAACCCCAAACCTACAGGATCAGACTCTGCATTTTAACAGGTTCCTCAGGTGATTTCAAGAGCTCATTCCAGTTGATGAGACACCTCCACGGTTCTCAATTCTCTGCCAGAAACAAAACCTGGTGTCCCAGCCTCACCCCCAGAGATTCTGATTAGTTAGTGGAAGATGGGGCCGGAGAATTCTAATGCGCAGTCAGAGCTGAAAACCACCTCTCTTTCTCTCTTTCCCTTTTGTCAATATAGTTATTATTCTTTGTGTTATGGTGGTCAAGAGCAGAGATTTGGAAGAGAATACTGTTGAGGATGAATGATGGCTGAAGTGGCATTTCTGATTCTGATATTTTCTGCTCTTCTGTGCTCAGCACCCGCCTTCTTCTTTTAGGGAGCTGCTCCCTGCCCCGATCAAAGCATATAGTTGTCGTGGAAAGTGCCAATCGCAGTCTCAGGAGAAGATGGCGTGAGCTCCTCCCTGAAAGCAAGGTGGTAAGATGTAAGGCCTGAGCAATTGGCTGCCCTGAGTCCTGATGAGGAGAGAAAGCTGGTCTGAGAACTGAGGCTGACCCTCAGGAGGAGCAAGGAGGCCTCCAAAGCAGCTTCCACTTGTTCTGGGGGCCAGCTGCCTCTCCACCTCCCCAGAGTTCTCTTAGCCTAACTACTAAATTCTTGGTCTTGCCTGAACTGAGTCATCTGGGTTTCTACCACTTAATCATGATAATACCAAGTATCTGACCTTCAGCAATTAATGAGGTGCAAGCCTGTTTTCCCATCTGCACAATATGGACACAGAGTTGTTTTCGAGATTAAATAAAATATTCATACTTTGAACAGGGCTCATAGGAAATATGCACCTTAGGAATATTATTATTTACTTTATCTAGATTTTCCTTGAGATGGATTTCTAAGTCTTATGAGTCTACTAAATGGAATAATGGAATTTTTTTCCATTTGTTTCAAATCCTCTTCTTGATGCCCAGATTTTATATATGTATATATAGTCATACATACATATATACATACATATATACATATATAGTCATACATACATATATACATATATATATACTCACACACACACATATATATATATGTAGTCAGTTTGCAGAGAATATGAAGGGTATAGAGTGTGGGAGAAGGTGAAGGACATATTTTTCTTATGTAGCTTTGGTCTTGCACTGTTGAATGGACCTCATCTGATAAGTTCATCATTTGACAAATAGAGGTTGGATTATTTTCCTCTGAAAAGGTTTATTTATAATTGCTTATACTGGCACTCTCTTGTTTTTTCTGGCCCCCCATAAACCCAGCTTCGTGAGACCTTTCTTTTTTTTATTATTATTATGTTCAATTAGCCAACATATAGTACATCATTAGTTTTTGATGTAGTGTTCAACAATTCATTAGTTGCGTATAACACCCAGTGCTCATCACAATATGCGTCCTCCTTAATACCCATCACCTGGTTACCCCATGCCCCCACCCCCTCCCTTCTGTAACCCTCAGTTTGTTTCCTGGAGTCCAGAGTCTCTCATGGTTTATCTCCCTCTCTGATTTCTTCCCATTTAATTTTCCCTCCCTTCCCCTATGGTCCTCTGTGCTATTGCTTATGTTTCACATATGAGTGAAACCATATGATAATTGTCTTTTTCTGCTTGACTTATTTCACTTAGCATAATCCCTTCCAGTTCCATCCATGTCGATCCAAATGGTGGGTGTTCATTCTTTCTGATGGCTGAGTAATATTCCATTGTATATATGAACCACATCTTCTTTATCCATTCATCTGTTGAAGGGCATCTCAGTTCCTTCCACAGTTTGGCTATTGTGGACATTGCTGCTATGAAACTGGTGTGCATGTGCTCCTTCTTTTCATTACATCTGTATCTTTGGGGTAAATACCTAGTAGTGCAATTGCTGGGTCATCGGGTAGCTCTAGACCTTTCTAAAAATTACCCCTCTAATCTTAGGGCTTGGACAGGGGACAGGGCAGTGAATGTTGGCAGTTTTAGTGACAGCACCATCAAGCCACTTTGCTTTTCTAACTCTCAGTGCCCCCATCTGTAAAAGGGAGTCATTGGATTAGCTGACCTTTATGGTTACTTCCTACTCTAACTTTTTGTGATCCAACCACTTATTTGGTATCTGTGGGATCCCACGTGCTTCACATGTCCTTCTCTGCCACACCCCATAATCATCTTCTTTTTTCTGTTCAGTCATCTTGAACATGTGCTCATTGCCATCAGCTTTGTGTTTACTGTATTCCAGAGAGGAGAAGGGAAGAAGTAAAAGGGGAAAAAGATAAAGGAAGGAAGGAAGGAAGGAAGGAAGGAAGGAAGGAAGGAAGGAAGGAAGGAAGGAAGGAAGGAAGGAAGGAAAAAAAGCAGTGGCTAGGCTGAGTCTACACCCACCTCCCTTTTAAATTGCTTTCTTGGAAGCTATACCTAATGACTTTTTCCACATCTCATTGGCAAATGTTTACATATATGCATTTGTTTATAAAAACAGAGAATATAGAATTATATGTGTATGTGCATTTCCTTGTATATGCTTAAAGTATCTCTAGATGGATACATAAGAAACTGATAATATTTATTCCCTGTGATGGAAATTCTGATATCAATACTAGATAGAAACACTACAAGAAGAATTTTATAAGCCAGTTTCATTTATAAATATAGATGCAAAACTTCTAAATAATTTATTAACAAATTAAATCTTTGTGTGTATAAAATTTTGTCATGATACAGTAGGGTTTATCCTAGGAGAACAAAGATGGTTCCACATTAGAAAATAATTAATAAGTTTATGCAGTCTGAATAATGCTGAACAGTCATTTGATAAAATTCGATATCCAAAAAAAATTTTCAATATCCATTTGTGAAAAATTTTGACCCAACATAAATAAAAACTCCCCTGAACTTGATGAATGCTATCTACTGGAAATCTATAGCAAGCTTTATACCCAATGGTGAAATATTAAAAGAATTCCTAATAAAATTGGAATAAAATAAAGATTGTTTCTTTCTGCTCTGCATTTAACATTATACTGATACTCTTAGTTAACACAAAACACATACACACCCACAAAGAAGAAGGAAAGAGAGAGAGATGGAATAAAAGAAATAAAAACAGTCATTATTTGTGGAAAATATGATCACATACCCCCCAAAATTGAAAAGATTTAATTGACAAACTGCTGGAATTAATAAGTACATTTAGTAAAACCCTGGATACAAGATAAGCATAAAAAAAATCAACATTTTCATATATCTACAATAACCATAAAATAAAAATAGAAACAACACCCTCCAAAATATCAATAAGACATACAATACCTGGGAATATATTTCATAAAATATACACAAAATCTCCATGGGAAAAAAACTACAAAGTTTTCCAGGAGAACATAAAAGGAGACTTGACTAAATGAAGGTATATACCATGTTCATGAATAAGAAGACTCAAATACAATATATATATAACAATTTTCCCCAAATTAACTTATAAATTTAACACACTTCTAATCAATATCCCCAAAACTTTTTTATTCAAAAATTCAAATGAAAGAATATAAATGCCAGGAATAGTAAGGGCAATTTTGAGAAAGAAAAATTTGTCAGGGAAGTCATTGACCTATTACTTATTAAAGAATATTATAAAACCATATTTGTTAAAATAATGTAATATTTCAAAAGAATAAATAAATAGGTCAGTGGAACTGAATATAATTCTAAAATAAAGCATTGTGTATATGGGAACTTAGTGTTTGATAAAATCAGCAGATAAAATGATGTATAATAAATAGTGTCGGAAAAAATGGCAACACATTAGGGAAAAAAACCCTAACATATATCACTCAGAAAAATTAACTCTAATGAATAAAATATCTAAATATAAGAAAGCAAACTTATGAGTATTACAAATAATAGGTGAATATAATTGTGACCTTGGTGTTAAAAAGGCCATCCTAAAAATAAAGTTACCAAAAGCAGAAGCCAATTTAAAAGGTTGATAAATTTAACTAATTTATCAAATTTATATTCTTGATTACAGTAAAGAACATTAGCCATGAACAATTTAAAACCAAAAAGGGGGGCAGACCTCAGCGAATAAAAACTATCTGTCACATAAAAGATAATCAAAGTTTTACTATTCATGATTTAAAAAAAACCCTACAATTAATAAGAAGAAAAAACCCAGGAATTAAAATGGCCATAAGATATGAATATTATTCACAGAAGAAAATATGTGATATGAAATAATAATATGAAAAAACACTCCACCTCACAAATAATCAGAGAAATGTGTATTCAAACAACAGTGAAAAAGCCAGTTCCAGGTAAAATGAAGTAAGCACACACCATACTTTCACTTCGATTGAAGGCAACTAAAAACCCAGACAGAGTGCATGGTCCAAGTACTAGAGGACTCTAAAAAGTAAATAGCCCCAGACAGCCAAGGTAGAACACCAAAATAAAATATCTTCAAACTAACTGTAAACTTACCAATCTTTTCCCTTTTGTGTCCTTCTAGCCTAAACTCACTGGAAAACCTATAGTGAGCACTGTGCTAGACAAAGAACTCTAGGAGAAACCCTCTAGTCTGGCTTGAGGAGTGCTACAGGGAAGTTCTAAAGTTCAGAGAGAGCGGGGGAAATTCTTCAGTGTTCCCTGTCCTTTTCCTTCATTCTCCTGCATCCTCCCAGGAAATTCTGTGATGGCGGCAGTGGACAGCAGCAAAAACAGCAACAATGGTAGCCTTCAGGAGCCAAAATTCTAAGAGGGGAGAACTTTCCTCACCATTCAGTGGAGCAGGGGCTCCATGAAGGTGAGGCTAAATCCCATTGCTTTTTTTGCTTTCTTTCTGTCCTCCTACCACTTGGTCATGGACACACTGCAATTGTATGGAAGACCAAAAAAGTGAGCCCTAGGGAACTGAGAAGTAGTGAGGAGATCACAGAGGTGGCAGAGCTTATGACAGTGACCCAGTAAACTTAAGGGCCTGCCTCCAATCTGCACATGTGTACACATGTGTAGATCTAATCCTAGTAAGCATATCAAAGGCCTTCAGAACTGCACAAATGAATAGTTTCCACCCAGGTCCTGGAATGACTACTTGGTGGTGCACTTATGGGACAGCTCTGGATAGTACTGCAAGACAGAACTGACCTTGTAACAACAGCCTACAGAAGGCAGGTAGAAACTTGTGGTCTAAATGGTATCATCAACTGCCCATTGAAACAAAAATATCAACAATATTCATACAATTCAAGCAAGACCCAGAGTCTCATAACCTAATAGTCAAAATGTCAAGAATACAATCCAAAATTATTTACTATGAAGAATCATAAAATTCTCAAGTGGAAAAAAACAATTAGTAGATACCAATGAGGAGATGACAGAGATATTGGAATTACCTGATAAAGATCTTAAAGCAGTTATAAAAATGCTTGAAAGGGCTATACAAACACTTTCAAAACAAATGCTAAAAGAGAAAGAATCAGCAAAGAAATAAAAGATAAAAAGAAGAACTAACTGGAAAAATAACACACCTAAAATTTAAAAACTAAGTGAATGGGATTATTAGCAGATTGGAGATGACAGAGGAATCAGTGAACTTGAAGACAGATCAATAGAAATATTCCATTGTGAACAACAGAAATAAAAAAGATTGAAAAACAACAACAGCAGAGCTGCAGGGACCTGTGGGACAGCAACAAAAGGTCTACTGTTTGTGCCATTAGACTTCTAGACAGGGATAAGAAAGGGAGAAGTTTTGAAAGAAAATCATTGAAGAAATAATGGCTGGAAAACTCTCAACTTTGGCAAAAGACAGAAACCTAAAGTTGTAAGAAGATGAATGTATCCCAAACAGGGTCAACCTAAAGAAATCCACACCCAGGAAATCATATTCAAATTGCCTGAGCCAATTCCTATAATAAATCTCCTCTTATATATCTGTTTATATCCTATCGGTTCTATTTCTCTGGAGAGTCCTGACTAATATAGTTGTTGTCTGGATATAAATCTTTGATGGTGGCTGAACTGATGGCCTCATATCCTTATGGACTGTTGGCTCAAAGACATCTCAGTTGTTTGTAATAAAGCCTCTCCAACATAACAATTTGCTTCATCAAAGCCAGAAAGCAAGAGATACACTCTGCTAGCAAGGCTAAAGTCACAATCTTTTGTAATCTAATCATGAATATGACATCCCATCACCTTTGCTATGTTCTGTTGGTTGGGAGTAAGAAACTAGGGTCAGCCTACACTCAAAGAAGAAGGAATTACATAAGGGCATGAATACCAGAAAGTGAACTTCCTTGGGGGCCATTTTAGAGCCTGCTTGCCACAAATGGTTATATTAATATCAAAGTAGGCTTCAAAGCAAAGAAAGTTCCCCAGGTAAAGAGAGATATTACATATTACTAAAAGTGTCAATTAATGAAAAAGGCATAGTAATCCTAAATATGTACACCTAACAACAGACTTCCAAAATACATGAAACAGAAGCTGACAGAAATGAAGGAATAAGTAGGCAAACACATAATTATAGCTGAACTTCAACATTCCTCTCTCAGTAATAGATCTAATAGAAAAAATCAGCAACAATATAAAAGAACTGATTGACATTATCAAACTTTATGACATTATCAAAAATTATTCACCAAAAACAGCAGAATACACATTTTTTCCAAGTGAAAATGGATTATCCAGCACCATAAAATAAACATGAAAAAATTTAAAATAATGGAAATCCTACAAAGTGTATTTTCTGACCATAATGAAATTATACTAGAAATCAGTAATAGAAATATAATAGGAGGGCCACCTGGGTGGCTCAGTTAGTTAAGCGACTGCCTTCAGCTCAGGTCATGATCCTGGAGTCCCGGGATCAAGTCCCACATCAGGCTCCCTACTCAGCAGAGAGTCTGCTTCTCCCTCTGACCCTCCCCCCCCTCATGCTCTTTCTCTCTTTCTCTCATTCTCTCTCTCTCAAATAAATAAATAAAATCTTAAAAAAAAGAAACTTAACAGGAAAGCCTCCAAACATTTGGAAATTTAAAACACTTAAAAATGATCCATGGGTCAAAGAGAAAGTTTCAATGAAACCGCGTAAAAAAGAAAAGATAACATATGAAAATCTGTGGGACACAGCTAAAGCAGTGCTTGGAGGGAAATTTATAGCACTACAATGCCTATATTAGAAAGAGAAAAGGGTATTGAATAAATAATAAAAGCTTCTACCTTAGGAAACTAGAAAAAGAAGAGCAAAATAAACACAAATCAAGCAGAAGAAAGTAAATAATACAGGTAAGGGCAGAAATAAATGAAATTGAAGAAAGACATACAATAGAGAAAAATCACTAAAACTAAAAGCTGGTTTTCAGAGAAAAAAATCAATACACTTGATAAGTCTCCAGCAAAACTGAAAAATAAGAAAGAAGACACAAATTACCAATATCAAGAATGAAAGAGGTAGTACCATTGCAGAAGCAGTTGGTCTTGGGGCACCGTGGTTTCTGCTCAGATCATGATCTCAGGGTCCAGAGATTGAGACCCATGTCTGGCTCAGGGGGGAGTCTGCATGGGATTCTCTCTCTTCCTCTCCCACCACCCCTCCCCCTTGCTCTCTCTCACTCTCAAATAAATAAATAAATCTTTTAAAAAATGGGATAGGAAGCATCTAAAGAGATTTTGGTTTCTTTCTGTTTTTCTTACATTGAAAATGTGCTAACGCATATATGTGTGTGTGTGTGTATCTTTTTTTTTTTTTTTTTTTACAGGGAAAACACTAAAACAAAGAAAGAAGGCAGTGGGACAAATGAGAGGTCTACTATCACCAAAGGAGCAGGTGGTCCCAGGTACCAGGAAAGCTCAGTTACTGTGGATCAGAGAAGTCAGGCTGGGCTGGGGAAGTCTCGGAAAAACAGGATCTGCCCCATGTCTGCAGTAAGCCGGGGAAATCTAACTTCTCTCTCAGCCCCAGAAACCCTAGTGAGAAGCTATGAAAGGGCTTCACAGAAACCAGGCAAGAACTGGTAGGGAAACAGACCAGGCACCAGTTAGCTGCCGACTGCACTGGTCCTTGCCGCTTCCCCGCACCCTGCTCCCTGACTCACCTTCACCTTTAGGACAACGTTTAAATGCTCTTACCACCATCAGGAGCCCCCAGCTACCTGCCCAGCATCCCCGTGTGGCTCCTCTTATGTTCCAGCCTTACAAATGACAGTGTACAGAGCAGAAAGCCCTCAAGCATCCCTTTGTTTTTGCTGGCATGTTTTCCCTGCCTGGGATTCTCTTTCAGGAATCAGGACAAGTGGTTCTTTCTCAGGAAAGCCCTTCCTGATTCTCTGTCCACTGCAGTCCCCTCCTGTGTTCCTCTAGCATCCTACAGATACCTCCTTCAAAGCCCTTGCCAGTTTACTTTGCCATCGACTTGTAGGTCCCTTGTCCTCACCACTGCATCATACTCATCTTTGGGTTCCTGGTGCCAGCACAATGCCCGCTAGGTAGTAGGTACTGAAAAGTGCATGTTTTTTTGAAATGGACTCTTGAACTATTTATTGAAAATTTAAATAAAATTCAATCTTAATTAGATCCAAGTTGATAATTCTCCTCGCAGAAGCAGTGACTTAATTCTTTCCTTCCCTGACAGGGGAAAGTGGGTCAGGGACAAAGTGTGCTGATACATCAGAAATCTAAGGTGGGGGGGGCGGTGGAAATCCCTGATATGAAGTATTTGCTGATGTCTGTGGTGTAACAGTCCCCTCCGGTTTGATTTCAAGCCACCTACAAGACATCACGTGAAAGTGAGTTGAGAAGAGATACACTAAATCAGCTCTCCCAAGCCTGTGCTAGCCAGCCCCAGAGCACCACGGGCCCAGAACACACCTGTACCAGGGACAGCAGGTGGTGGGGGCGCTGAGCAGCTTGGAGGCTGAGGCAGGGGGTCCCCTGCCTGACCGTATCTGACTGGCCACTCTTGAGAGTCTTGTTCAAAACTCACTTCCTCCAGCACGCTTCCTGCGACAGCCAAGAGCAACCAGGCACCCCTTGCGTATTTATGAAGTGAGTTTGCACTGCCATTAACCTCTTCCTGTTCCCACGACTCATTCACACTTTACACGTACACTCTCGAAATCGCTCTCATACTACACTCCATTTGTTTCTGGTCCATTTTTCCTACTCTGCTCAGCTGGATTATATGATCTATCAGGACAAAGACCATTTCATATGTTTCTCTGGGATCCTTTTCTCACCTGGCATGAGGCTGAGCATTCAGCAAGTGCTTCATGTAGAATTAGCACCGGGCCTACATGCCCCTGGGGAGATCAAGTCACAGAGGCTCGGTGACCGCGTCTGGGGTGTCTGTATGCGGTCACCTCATCGGCTTGCCCAGTCTCTGGCTCCTGGCCCAGGTATGGGGCTCTACCTGGGGCTCCTTCCCCATCTGTCATCCAACATCGGCCCTCCATGCTGCCGGCCCTGCCTGTGATCCTGGCTCCTACTTTGCAGATACTTCCTAGCTCCTACCGACGGCCTCTGCAGTGTCAGTCGCCCCCTGGTTTACCCCTCGCTGTAAGTGTGACATCATGGATGGACGATTAAGTTGGAAGGAATGAGGATGGGTGAATAAGCAGAACAGCTTGCTGCTAGCGGTAACCACCACGTGCAGTGCTTTCGCCTCGCTGTTGCTTCTTCTTCTTTTTTTTTTGGAAAGATTTTATTTGTCGGGGGGGAGGGGCAGGGAGAGAGCACACAAGCGGGGCAGTGGGGGGGGGTGCGGCAGGCAGAGGGAGAAGCAGGCTCCCCGCTCAGCGAGGAGCCCGATGCAGGATTCGATCCCAGGACCCCGGGATCATGACCTGAGCTGAAGGCAACGCTTCACCGACTGAGCCACCCAGGCGTCCCTGCCTCACGGTTGCTTCTTACCACTGTTGCTCCATGCCCACCTTATTTCACGGTTTCCAACACATACATATTGAATACCTAACGTGTCTAGTAATGAGTTCCGAATAAGAAACTGCATTTTGTGATTTTTTCCAACTCAGTGTAACAGGTGCCTTGTCTGTGTCCCTGGCATGCCTCCAGTCGGCTTCTCTTGTTGTATTTATCATAGCTCCCCTGTCCGAATCTATCCGAGTCTTTGCCTTTGCCGCCACCTCCGTTAGATGGGAGGCTTTTACCAGTGACTTTTTATACATTACTACCTCAACATTTCCGGCGTCCCTCGAAGGCAGAGTTTGTGGCTAGTAAAGCTCGGTGGGTATTTCTGATTTGGTTTGATTCACTAAATTGAATTAAATGGCTAGATAAAGATGGATGAATGAGCTCTGAATACAAGTTCCGCAAATTTCCCCACAGTGCCCTGTCCATACTTCTTCACAGAATAGACCTTCAGTCAATGCTGTTGACACACCTTTTGATGTGTTTGAAAACGAAGAGTGAAGATTCCTGGTGAGCCAGAGGTTTTCATTTGCTCGGTATATTTTGGCTTCAAACCCTAAAACAGTCCTAGCCCCCGAGGTTTCAAAACCAGAACTGCAATCATCTTCCTTCTAGAGCCAGGTTGCCACAGAGAAGGGCCTAGAGAATAAAGTGCTTCTGAATGGTCCCATCTGAGGCATATCTGAAGACAGAAAATTCCAAAGGCTTTCCCGGACAGCCTCTAGGATGGGCTCTATTATTAACCTTCTGCACGAGGCCAAGCTTCTCTCTGGCCTTGTGTGACTGAAATGACTTTCTCCTGGGCTCATGCCGTGGCTTTGTGGGCCACAACCACTTCCTAGAAGCCAAGTTCATCTGAGAAATGAGGGAGGCCCTGGTGGTTTGTGGTTATAGAAGGCGTTTCCTTTGACACTCAGCGCGGGGGAAGGACAAGCAATCCACAGCAGGCCCAAGAGAGAGGGAGCGGAGCCTGGTTTGGAATGTCCAGATGGCATCCAACCCTTCTCGCAGGAAGACCCCCTGTGGTCAAGCGCTTACTGGGGGTTAGGGGAGCAAATGCCCTGAGACATATGCAGCCAACTGGGGGGGAGGGGTGTCAAAGAAAGGACTGTGCAGGCCTGCTGAGTCGTGAGCGGTGTCCTCCGAAGGAGCTGAGCACGCTTGGAGGACTCGAGGCAGGGATGGATGAGACACAGACTACAGGTGTACAAGCCAATGCAACTCAGTCTATAGACATTTTCCGGGGACGGTGTTCAAGCATGGCCCACTGTCCAGCCTAGGGATAGACGAGAAGGGTCCACCCAGCTCCATTCACGAAAGAGGAGGCTACCCCTTGCACCCTCCGGGAAAAATGCTCCTGACAACAGAGAGCCACAAGCCTCCACGACTGCCAAAGTAAGTGGATGCCTCTCACAGTGTGATCTCAAGGGCTCTGGGCAAACCTCCCAGCTTAAAAAAAAAAAAAAATTTAATTTTCCCATGAATCAGATAATACCTGAAATTCCATCATTGCTTTGCCTGAGGCTTAAACGTCTGGAAAAATACAAACACGTAGGGGGAGCACTCCAAATATTATCAGTCATTTACACCTCAGTGTCTGGAACCTTTCTGGATCCTTTCCTGCAGGCAGGTTTCCTGAGGGGCGGGGAGGGAGCCGGGGAGAGAGCCAGAGAGCTCTGGGTGACTGAGGGAGGGGGAGACCGAAGGAACAGAGGAAGGGGCACCGAGGGTGGAAGCCAGCTCCTAACCAAACTGGCCCTGCACAACTTTGCCTGGGGCGACCCCACAGATCACTGTTGGATTCTGCTCCGCGCTAGAGAAATCGGGTGCCGGCTTCTCCTCACAGGGGAGAGAAAAGGAGCAAAGACCTGGGCAAAGGTCTTCATGGGCAAAGACCTGCATCCTGGCTCAGGGCCTCCGCACTCAGAAGGGCCCCACGTGTGTGTGGTTGAATGCTATGCTGTCATTATCTTGAAATTTTAAATTAAATATTTTTAAACAAGGGGCCCCACATTTGCATTTTGCACTGTGCCTCACAAATTATGTAGCCAGTCCTGCTTAGCGAATGACAAAAGCCCTCTGAAGGGAGGTCAGCCTAACCCTGCCATCCTCTCTCATCACACGTGTTATTTCCTTGGGTCTATTTTTACACATCAGGGGATATTTGAAGAAATGTCCTTAATTCCAAGCACTTTAATTCACCTCCACCAACTAAGCCTCTTTCGAGGTGACTTAGGCGTCATGTGATCCTTCCTATTATTAGCACATGCCCAGCCATTCCCAACCCCCCAAACTCCTGTTTCCCTTGCCCTTATATATATCTCTCTCTTAGCAGGAAAGTGGCACATGACCTCCTAGCCTCAAGAATACTTGGCACAGGTCCCTGTTTCTCAGCCGTATCTATTGTCCTCGTCCAGAATGACACGGGCTTCTAAGAGTCTCGCTGACATTTTTGACTTTTAGTGGGGAATGCCATTAATCAATCGGCTGCATCTGTTTTGGAAAAATTAAATAGCTCAAGTCAAGGCAAACACAGTAAATAATCCGTCACCAATCCAGGGGAGTGGAGGGGGCAGTGAAGGCAGGGTTTTGTCTTCTCATTATTTGAAATGCGTTTAATCTGCTGCTGGATCCTCCACACCCAGGCTAGGGTTACTGGACACAGAAAGAAGAGATCAAAAGCGTTTTAAAAATGTGGGGCCCAAACCAGGGTATTAAAAGTGTAAGTGGGCTATTCAACATGTGTGTCATGGAGAATGAGTTAGCCAACAGGCGGGCCATGAAATGTTTCTTCAGAGAAAAGGAGCTATAACTTTTCATGCGGTTTAAAAATATAGCAACACACTCTCTCTAATTCTTGGTAAGTGTGGCCCTCCTTAGAAGAAGGAGTAATGGTACAGTGGTTGAGTACGGTTGCTGGAGCCCGAGTGACTGAGTTCCAATCTTGATGCTTTCCCTTACTGGAGCACTGACCTTGGGCAAGTTCCTTAACCACATTGTGCCTCCATTTCCTCACCTGTAAACTGATAAGAACTACCTCAGGGTTATTGGGGGAATAAATGAATTAGAGTCTGGCGGATTAAAGATTGCTGTCAATTCTTTGATATTCTTCCCATTAAAGCATGGGATCTTATTCCCCTTCCCCTCGATTCTGGGCCGGTCTATCATGACTTTAGCTAATAGCATAGGGCGGAAGTGAAATTTGCCAGTTCTGGGCCTAACCTTTACCAGAATTGGTAGTTTCCACCTTTGTCTCTAGCAGATGACCTCACTGGAGAAAACACATAAAGAGGCAATGAGACTGACTACAAGGAAAGGAAGTAGGGTATTGCCAACCCGAGCCCTCCAGGCACCCCGCCAACACACCAAGCATGTGAGTCAAGCCATCTTGGACCCTTAAGACCAGCCCAATCACCAGCTGAATACCATCGTGCCGACACAATGAGAAGCAGAAGAATCGCCCAGCAGAACCCTGCCCAAATTTCTGACCCGAAAATTGGGAGATACGATAACAGGATTGTTGTTTTAATCTTCTAAGTTTTAAAGTAGTTTGTTAAGCAGCCATACAAATATGGAACAACCCAGACAGCACTCTACAGGACAACCAATATAGAAGAACAAGACAGCGCCTGCAACACCGCCTGTTAGCTCTTACAAATTCTTCAGGGACATCCTTGTATTGGTAATATTGATGAATTGGGTAGATCAAATTTCTGAGTATTTTAAAATACTGAAAGCTGTATCTAAAAATGCACAGCCCTGAGCTCATGGCAGTCAACTGGATGTACACAACCACTTTTCCTCTACTACAAGGGTAGTAGTTCATGAGGTTACCTCTCCCGTTCCCGATCCCCATTCCATATTCATACACTTTTACTCGGCCACCTCCTGTTCGTGCTTTATGTGGGGGCTTCTCAAACCTCCGTGTGTATACTGTTTCACCAGGCATTATGTAAAAAGGCAGATTCTGATTCAGTAGGTCTGGGGCAGACCTGAAATTCTGCATTTCTAACAAGCCCCAGGTGATGCCCATGCTGCTTGTTCATAGTCCTTACTTGGAACAGCAAGGCTTCAGTCTCAGCTTAGTAGGAATTACCTCCTCTAGAAAGCCCTCCTGATTCCCACTGTCTCACCCTAAGAATGCTCACCCTAAAGATGCTGTTGAAGACAATTTTTGGCTGCCTAGCTAAAGACTAACTTTTGTTTGTTTGTTTTGTTTTGTTTTTTGAGAGAGAGAGCATGGAAGCAGGGTGGGGAGGAGGAGCTGCAGGAGAGGAAGAGAGAGAGAGAGAGAATCCCAAAGCAGGCTCCAGCACAGAGCCTGACACGGGGCTCGATCTCAAGACCCGGAGATCATGACCTAAGCTGAAATCAAGGGTCAGATGTTTAACCAATAGCCACCCAGGCGCCCTAAGACCAACTTTTCTTCAGTGCTGGCAAAGCCTGTTTTCTTTCAAGGTTTCTTCCCTCCCCCTCCCCCCCATGACTTGAGACAGATCAAAATGCCATTTTTGGTGCTGCCCTCCTTTTTTTTACTGTGATTTTTCACGGGTGCCCAGGTGACTTGGTTAGGCAACGTTAGGAGAAGTCTGCTGTGGTGCAGTAGGTACTTTTCGTCATTCTTAAAAAGGGATGCATGTGGGAAAAACAGGCCCCTGTCTGTCCCTGGGTGTTAGTCTGTTGATACATGGCACCTGCAGCTACTGCAGCCATCTTGTGATCACGAGGGCATCTCAACAGCAGACTGAGTGATGAGGGCAGTGGGGGAAGATGAGAAGAAGCTGGGTCTGCGTCCAGTCACTGAATTAACCAACTCTGGGCTCTCCTCCATTAGGGCTCCTTTTCATGGAAGATAACGCATCTCTTTATTGTTTCAGCTATTTGTAGCCAAGCTTTCTGTTTCTAGTGGCCAAAAGCATCCTATTGTGGGTTCATATGGACCACTCTATTCTACCCATAAGCCGAGTACGTCTCTTTATCGTTGCGCTCCCCACATTATCCTGTGATTACACATCTGCCTCCTCTGGTCAGGTGCCTGTTGAGGTTTATTCTTTGCATTCCCAGGACCTGGTATGGAGTAAGTGATATGAACTTTTATGAACTAGAGTGAACTCACCTAAGGGTTTTCAATTAGAGAAAATGCAAGCATTCGCCACTTCAGGTATTCTCCAAGGTCAAGGTTTAACCTTGAAGAACTGCCTCTTGATGCTCTGCGCTCCTCGGCCTCACCTCCCACTAACATGGGTGGTCCAGGAACACAGTCTCATTTTGACATTAACCTGAATGAAATATCATTAAGAAGGTTGCAGAGAGGCTACATGACTCATGCTAAGGCTGAAAATAATAAAAAGAATCATTATAATGATTAAAGTAATGCCTTGCTTTTGCATAATAATAATGGTTACCATTAGCTGAGTCCGCCATATCCCAAACACTCCTGGATATGCATAACCTCCAACTAACAGGGATAAATAACTTGCTAAAGCTCACAGGGCCAGTATATAATGAACTCAGGATTTGAACCCAGGTGTCTGAGCCCTGAGCCTGGGCTCTTCCCATTTTGCTCCCAGAAAATCCCTCTCTGAGCACCGCAGACTCGTCAAAGTGCTTCCATGCCCATGATCTCATCCAGTGTTCTCAAAGGAGCTGTGGGTATTATCAGCCACATTGTTCTGATATTATTCATGCTGCTAACCAACTAGAAGTTACAGTGGGATCATTACAGAGCTCCCCCCCCACCATCCTCCAGTGTATTGTTTTAAAAATCCATTTCAAATAAAGAACCACTTTTTAGAACAGAAAGTAACCTAATGTGACCGAATTGGGGGAACTTTTTTAGTGCTAAAGGAAAAAAATTAAGTCGGCCCAGTTTGTCATAGTGGCATGTTGATGAAATGCCATGAATGAATTGTGGGATGAATGAATGAAATATTTCAAAGTGGAAAAATAAATCATGAAGAAAAAACCAATCCCCCAAAGAAACAAGGCTGCAGAGAGCAATTCCCTAATTTCCAGCCCCTCTCACATTTTTCATTCTCAGAAGACCCCTCTGTCAAAACTTCTTTGATGGAGACACGGAGCTAGAGTGGGAAGAGAAATCTCATGCTGTAGAGCATCTCTGTGCTTCCATCCCAGGCTTTTGGGCGCTGGAATGTCTTTGTTCCAGTGAACCAAGTGGTCAGCACTCATCACCAACCACTCAACAGGTCCCTTGGAAGTGAAGGCAGAGCAGGTATCACCCAAGGCTTGCCATAAGGGAATCACAGGGACACACTTTTATCTCTCACAAGAGCACGTGAGTTTTCCTACTCAACACTCCCCTTAAAAACAAAACCAAGATAAACCATGGATTATCTAAAGTATAATATCCATGCTTCCTTAACTCATAGCAAAATTCCAGTATTTCATTATTGGAACCAGTTATTGAGTGGTTCTTTCCCCAGTACAAGAGCACACAGCGGCAGCACAATGCTGAGCACAGAGAAGGCGCTCGAGATATTTTTTTTAATTAAACAGAATGAGATCAGATTGAAGCTCTTCCTTCCATCTCCACGTCCAGGTCAATGCTTTGCCCTGTCCCTTCTTATCCTCTGGTATCAATCGCATACATTTGGTTGGCACAGACTCAATTTATTTTAGGGGGGCCCATGGGTGGTGCCTGGCAGGGATACCCAGCAAATTACCGTTGTCATTCCCATTAGATGTGGTGTCCCCCTGCCTCCCCACCACAGAAGGGGAATGGTGCCAGGCAGCCACCGTGTGGTGGTGAGCTCCTGTGACACACGTCTGGGAGCAGCCACCTGTCATTTTGCATTAAGAAATCGGGGGGGGCCAAACTAGAGAAATAGAAACGGAGTAATAATTAACAATAATAATAATAGTAATGATAACTATCTTTATCGAGGGCTGTCTTAGTCCATTGGGTGGCTAAAACAAAATACCACACAGAGTGGCTTGTAAATAGCAGGAATTTACTTCTCATGGTTCTGGAGGCGGGAAGTCCAAGCTCAGGTTGCCGGCACAGTCTGGTTCTGGTGAGGACCCTCTTGTGGATTGCAGGCAGACTGACTTCTCACTGTGTCCTCGCACGGTGGAAGGAGCAAGGGAGCTCTGTGGGGCCACTTTTCTAAGGGCGCTTATCCCATTCATGAGGGCCCCACCGTCATGACCCAATAACCTCCCAAAGTCCCCACCTTCAAATGCCATCACGTTAGGACTTCAACATATGAATGTTGGGAGGTCACAAACATTCAGAGGAAAGCCAGGGCTGAAGAATGTGCCAGACCCATCACATCGATGTTTGATGGGTGACCCACATGAATTACTCTGCTGCCTCCTTTATTGGGAACAAGGACACTGAGGCCCACAGAGGATGCCAACAGCTCATGGTGCCAAGTGGGCAGAGCGAGGGTCTGAACGCAGGCCTGTGTGCATCCAGAACCATGCGTACTCATCATGCCCCATCACCACCCACAGATCTGTCCTCCCAGCATCAGGGACTTTCAGCAGCTCAACCTCTGGAAGTTTAGCCCAGTCCCATCCGATATCCTCCAGTGGCTGCCTTAGCACAGGTCCCCATTTCCTGCCCTGGTGCCCACCTCATGGTATGTGTGCCCACTGCAGGTGTCATGTATGGCCCCAAAGGATTAAGGATCTAGATTTTAAATTCCCTCAGGACATTTATCAGCCAAACATCAAGGGTCTGCAGAGACGGCTTCACCCTCCAATTTGACCCCTCTGTCCTTCCTATGCATCTGCAGTGCCCATCACCTTCATCTCCCTTCTCCCACCTCCAAGCCTTTCCCCTGCTGCCCTAAGCCTTGGATTGCCTCCTTCCCCTGCTGCTTCCCACCCTGGCCTCTGTGAGAACCTCCTGGCTGCTCAGCACCTACATGCCACACGCCTCCCCTTTCCCAAACTCCTGCAGCATGTACGTTCTGCCCCACTTAGCATTTGCTTACATTCTCTCGTGTCCTGTGCATTAATAGCTTTCTGTTTTTAATATCCTTTTTCTGATTGGATTGTAAGCTCCTTAGAAGCCGAGACCACGCTCACCCTTTGCTGACACTGCTTTTCCAATCCTGTCCTGACCAAACTCCCGCCCCCTGCAGTGGGGCGGGGGGAGTGGGGAGGACACTTCATGTAACAGGATTCCTTTAAGCACCTGACCCAAGAGGCACTTTGCTCACTTTGGGTGTGGAACTAGAGTTGGTCAACTAACCAGCTAACCTTTCTTAATCACGTGAATTCCCCCTATCCCAGAACAGTCTCTGAGGTGGCATTCCGCAGCCCCCCCCCCAATCCAAGTTGCCCCTTGCAGAGAGTGGCTCTCTCTCTCTCTCCACAGTCCCCATGGAGATTGGCAGAGCCAAGCTGGATGCCTCCCCTGGACTCGGTGTACATTCTCGCAGGGACACATTCTGTCTTAGCAGAGCTCAGCCGCCTCCCAGAATCCCAGTCATCTCCTGCGTCAAGGCCCCCAGATGGCACGTTCTGTGGAGCATGCGGTGATGCAGGGAGGCACCAGTTAGGGAGAAGAACAGCCTGGGGGCCGAGTGCCACCAAAGCATTTGTCCCTTCATCCTGGCCTTTCCACAAGATGTCTTGCTCTTAACAGGCATCCTGATGGTGAAAGTAAGCCTTGGCCACATCCAGCCTGCGAGCGCTGGAGGCATTCTGGGCAGAGGGAGGTTTCTTGCTTCTTTCTAATCAAGCCTTCCTTCCTTCTTCTCTCAGGCTGAGTTGGAAAGCTCTTGAAAGGTAGCAGATTGCAGGCACTGAAGGCTCATGTCTTCTGTTTATCCACAGAATGAGGACATTGGCCAATGCGAGAGCCCCAGTACTGTTCCTTCCATGTGCTCCTGGCTCCAGAGTCCCCCAGAGCAGCCCGCCTGGGCTGCATAAAGCTCAGCTCCCCTACCCCCAGCCTCCCACTCCCCCATGCTGTTTCAGAGGGAGCCGAAGGTGTGTTCTCTGAGGCAGTGGTTTTCAGATTGTTGGGTCTTGACCCATCGGTGGAACAAAGACTCAATTTACCAGGTCACAACTAGCAATTGTTTTAACAAAATAGAATGGAATAGAACATATTAGTGCAGCACACATAGGAACGGTATTGTTTTGCTAGATTTTTTTAAATGCAGCGCATGCGTGTGCACATGCACACGCAATATAAAAGGCACTTCCTCCTGTGGGTCACAATCCCAAAGGTTTGTAATTCCTTGGTCCTCAGGCTGGATGATCCAAGTCTTGTCCCTGAACCTGGTTCCCATATGGTGAACTTTCTGGGGGAGTGTGGGATGCTTCCTCCAAGCTGACCAGCCCTCTTCCCTCACCACCAACCAAAAGGAAACATCTACTAACCGAGACATGATTAAGAAGTGATTTCTGCCCTCCAAGAGTATGAATTGGGAATAAGGCTGAAACAAAAGACATGCAAAACATCCGGTAATATGGTGGAGGGAGACATTCATTCCCACTGCCAAAGATACCCTCAGAGTTCTAGTTTGACCAAAAGCACTAAAGAAGAGTATTAATATCTAAGGTGTGGCTCTCAGAATTAGGGATGTGCTGTTAACTTGCCTCTAAATGCCTAAATTTCCTGAAGCTGGGTTATTAACCCTCCATGGCCTACCCACTGGAAAAGCCACACTGGTGCACAGGGCTCTCAAAAGATACCTCCTTGGGCCTGAGGGAGTTTTTCCTGCTCTAGGTGTCCACATGTCCATGTAATTCCTAGAAAAACTAGAATGGGGATCAGGAGACCAGACTTTATTCCTGGGACCGACATATTTTGCTCTGTGACCTTGAGTGAGCCATTTCACCTCTCCAGGAAGCAGATCTTCAGCTACTATAATGGAGTGTGAACAGAAATGGCTAGACCCAGTCAATGACTTTGTGACTTGGTGAACTTGGCCGGGAACAGACGCATGTCCAGAAAGAACGAAAATTAGACAGACACTCACTGGTCTTTGCCATAAGCTAGGAAGATCTCTCCTCCACCCAGCCCTGGGAACAGCCAATTCCATGCTGTCTTGGACCTTTATACCTGCTGCTGTGAAAAATGCCTCTTTATCTGGTGAAACACAAAGGATTATGGAGCACAACTGGCTCCTATATGAACCAACGTTCACAAGTGAACCAACCACATTGGCCTTAGGAATGGCTTTGCTGGGTGAGAGCAATCCCACCTGGGCCACAGGGGAGGGCAACCACTGTCTGGCACCTGGCCTTCTTGCACTTTGCCCAGAGATGTGGTTCCAATACAGAGACCCCTGAGGCGCTGCGCCTTCATATGCAGTAAGCTTAGAGTTCCCCCTAAAGCTCTTGTTTGCAAGTTGATCTTCCCCACCTTTAGAGTCACCATTAGGGAATCTATACCAAGCAAGAGGAAGCCAATAGATACTTTTTTTTTTTTTTTTTTACTGCAACACTGGCCCGCTGCCATATCGGTTCTAAAGCCAGAGATAGTCTTTCATGAAGTTGACAAGTCTAAAGCTCACTACTTTCCCTTTCTGGACCTTTTCCCCATGTTTTTGTCCCAATTCGTCTTCACTAGAGCCTGCACCTTGCTCCTGGACTCTTAGTCAGACCCTTCCTGTCACTCCAACCTTACTCTAGCCCAAAGTCCAACCCCCTCGAGGAGGTAGGTCGTGACAGCGCTAACTTTTCCTAGTGGCCACTAAAAAGCGACAAAGATGAGCCTGCAAGAGGAGGAGTCTGGTGGTGGAGAGCCCAGCACAGCGAGGCCAGGTGGTGCAATTTGGAACAGAGAGAATTATCTCGAAAGCTATTCCATCCAGGGGCCACCAAATCCTCTTACTCATAAAGGCAACTTTGCTAATTTCTGCCATTCATAATAATGACGAGCTGAGTGAAAAGATGCTGACATCCTGATGAAGTCTACCCAACAGATGCCTTCTTGGGCGGTTGGGGAGAGTGGGTTGGGAGAGAATGAGTTATAATTACTGATGACACGGGCAATCTAGGCAATGGCAGAAAAATGCAAAAGTGATGACAGTCACCATCCCCGGGGTAAAGGTGTGTTGATTTCTTCAGCCTTCATCGAGGAAGGCTCAGTTTGGAAAATGGCATTAAAAAATGGAAAATACATTTTTTTCTTATTCTCTCAAGGACAAGTTAAGATTACATCAAGAATAATTTGATAAAAATATTGTACACCTTCCTTTGCCAAAGCAAACAGACTTCATGATGTTATGTTGGAGGGAAAGGATCTCCCAATATCCTCCCTAAAACCCAAGTGGTTATTTGAAGGTGAAGTCTTGGTGTAAAAGCGATGCCTGAATTCAAAACAACTTCAGATTTGTACCGAGACTGTAGTTATTGCCAAAACAAGATTCAAAGAATGTTGACCCAATACTAGTCTCTACACATGTGAAACGCCTTACATCTGTTCAGTTACATGTTCAGTGAGTGGTTTATATAGTGCCAGGAGCCACGCAGGGCAGCACGTAGTCCCTCTGCTTCACCGATGAGGAAAACAAAAGGAGTTTTTGGAGGCTCCTCAGCCCTTCCCACTGGGCCATGTCCCTTCCCCAATTTCTGAGGTCCTTCCATTGACACCATTCATCCTGAAACTGGTAGCAAAAAGAGTAATTGATTGTAGAAATGTGGGGTGCAGAAGCTCTTCCTGAATCACTAGTCCGCAGCCCCGGAGCATCTGATTTAGTAGGTCTGGGGTGCGCCTGGGAGTCTGCATTTCCTACAGGTTCCCAGAGGATGCTGATGCTTCTGGCCCGAGGCCCACACCTGGAGAACCACAGACCCAGGGACTTTCTCACTCAGTTGAAAGCACCTTGAAGGAAGAGGTAAGTCTTCCCTCCTCCTCTGCATCTATCTGTGGTCTGGTGCATCCATCTGGCCTTGGCAGAAATTCATCACAGGATTATTGCCTCATCTCCCAGCCCCTGCACTGCTCAGGTTTCTCCAGGAAGGAGCCTGTACTGTGAATGCCATGGGCCTCCTTCCCTTCATACATTTCATATTTATACTGGTGATGACATTTTCCCATTGTGGTGAGACTCCAGCTTGATGGTTACGATTATAAATCCTTGCCTTTCACTGTGGGTTCTGAGAAACATCAAAGACTTCAAGATAGAAATGAGCAACTTTGCTCCAGGGGCTAAATACCATCCCATACCATGGTCCCCCACCACCCCCACAAGATCGAACATGCACATTAGTACACTAAACGCTCTGAGAAGTCCTGCAGGATGTAAACCAGTTTAACTTTGTTTAACATGGTTCTTCCCTATTTTGCATGACTACAGACCCCTTTACTCTCCCTGATAACACTTATTATTTCATGGAGTAAAAGCATTCTGATAAATGCTTATTGGGAAATATTCCATTAAGGTGTGAGTTGCAGGTCCTATGGAGTTGGCTGGATAATCACCCAGTTTTGACTTTACTCCTCCACCATCTCTCCCACAATGGGCACACGTAGGGGGCCTGTCCTGTGAAGCCCAAAGCCTGGAAGGGCAGAGCAAAACCTGCGCTTCGTGTGGGCAGCTGAGCCCCGAGAAGGAGGAAGGAATTCTTCAGTTGACCAGGTAGATGGGTCATGCCTCCTCTTCTGGAAAGGAGTGAGTGAGGAGGTAAAGAGAGGCCAGGAGTGTTACACAAATGGACTTTCCATGGCATGAAAGAAAACAAGGCAGGGAAGGAGCATCCCCTCTGGCCCCACCACCAACAGCGTGGAATAAGAATCAAGGAGCCAGAGGCCAGCCCCCAAGGAGCTTTGAGTATTGTCAGGGAAGTTTCATGCAGAAAACAATAGAAGATATGACATAAGCATTTCTGGGGTCAACCCCTATAGGCAACCCAAGAAGAGCGTTGTCGTTCATAGGACACGCTGCAGACCCTGGGACATCTCTTGTGTCAGTGCACCCGGCAGATGGGCCCTGAACAGGAAAGGGGCCAAGTTGCTCTGCTGGCCAATGCAGGTGACTCCAGCTGACTTGATCTGTTGAGTCCTTGCACAAACAAATCTGTCCCACGGAAGCAGGTTAACCCTCCTGGACTGTTCGCAAGTGTTAATCAGCTGACAAATGTCCTGTATTGTTTTCCTGCAATCCAGGATGGGGTTGGGGGCCCTGGGGAGCGTGTTTCAGCCCATAATCACCTTCCACGATCCGAATAAACTTCAAGGTCACAAGCCAAATTATATTTTCCTGAGGGAGAAGGACTGAATCATTCTATAGGAAGCCCTAAGATGGCCAGGGGTCAGGAAACGAGTCCACGGCGTTTCCTCTGCGGAGGCAGATCTGGTATGGCTGACAGTAGGTGCTTCCGCCCCACATCCTCCCAGCTCCTGCACAGATGCCTGGTTCCTCTGGTGGCCCTCTGGGGGCTCCTCATGTCTCAGTGCTTGCAGGCAAAGCAATAATTCCTGACCAGCGGTGGGGATGGGGCACCCCCAGCTCTCCATCCATCACCAGCACCCCCCACCACCCCATCTCTCTCTTCTTCAGGCCTCCAAAAGCACTTGTATGACGCCTTTCAGTAAACAGTCCAGGGACGTGAAGAGACGATGCACCCAAGAGAAAACAAGCCAGCTCACGAATGTATGGAGACACGTCCAGCCTCACGAAAAATCAACAGTAAATGTCATGTTTTTGCTTATCACAGCAACAATGAAACAAACATTAAAATGCTCACCGTGAACAGGGTATGGTTTTAAAACAAGGTATGGCCAGCGAGAACGGAAAACCTTACTGGAAGATACTTCACAAAATCCTAATGAAAATGTTCATGTATGGAAGTTTAGTAACCTGGAAATAAGTTCACAACATCTCTGGTTTTTAAAGATGATCATAAAATAGCTCACACAGAATAATGCTATGTGTGGGTGTGGGTGTAGAAAAGTGTCTAAAAGGATAAATTCCCAACATTTATTTCTGATTTTCTTTGGAGCTATACCACCCATAGGCCTGGGCCTTCCTGAAGCCCCATCATCTAGAGGGTTCACTCTGGCCCTTCTCCAAAACCTGCTTCTCTCTATGGGGCAAGGACTCCCAAGGCCAAAGGGATGAACCCACCTAAAGGCCTGGCCCATCCTCCTTCTAGTACATACTCTAGAACCCTGGAATTCCCATTTCTAGGACCCCACAAGCCTCTTCCTGGTTCCCTTTCCCTGAGGGTAGATTGTGTGGCTGGTGTGCATGCCCAGGACCCAAGGAGGTGGCCAGGAAGAAGCTGCTTGCAGGGGTGTAGATGGTGCTTGCATATGGGACTAGAGTGTCCACAGGTGCGCACAAGGGCCCTCAAGATGAAGACTGGAGTCGTGGCTCAGACAAGAAAGGAGATGGACAGGGCCTGAGGTCTGCTCTCCCCATGCTACCAAACTCTGGCTCGGCACTTCAAGGAGTCCCAGAATTCTGAATTTGGACCTGAACTTTCAGATTGTCACAAAAGTAAGGATAGAACATATTTCATTTAATAGTCAGGTGGATTTATAACTTCTAAATATTTAGATATCTAGTATGTGGGCCTTTGCTTACACTCTTGCCGCAGACCACAAAAATGTTAGGGATGGACCTGCTTTGGATAGAATTAAGGATAATTTTATTCTCTCTCTCTCTCTTCCCCCCCTTCTCTGTTCCTCTTCCTCTTCCTCTCCTTCCGCATTCTCCCCCTATCACTTTTAATCTCTCCCCATGTTTTTTTTTTTCCTTTTACCATATACTAACAAATTGACGTTCTTTGTTTTAATAGTTCCAGGCCTCTGAATCTAATCTTAAAAAAAGAGATTAGAAATGTTGACAAATATCTGTGCACCTAGAAATGAAGAGAACCTAAATGCTAAACAATGGGGAAACAGTCAAATGAATTATGGTATATCCATACCATGTGGATAAACATTTTAAAATTGTATTAGTGAAACCATTTTACATTAATAAAAAAAATTTAATGAAAAAATGCTCAATACAGTATTAATTGAAAAGCAACGTACAAGATTACATAATGTACTATAAATATACATTTAAAAATATAAATATATGAGATTATATATAGTAGAAAATCATGAAGATAGTAACTGTGTATGTTTGATGAAATTTTAAGAAATATTTTTGGCTTTTTTCCTACAATGATTAGGGATTGCATTTATAATCAGAAAAAACATGTTTAAAAGTCTAAACACATCTGTGCCTTTGTCCAGGTTTGTGTTTCCATGAGGAAGCCGTACCCTGGTGGCCTTTGACGTAATCCACACGTGGACCCTCCGTCCTGTCGCCACTGTGGAATCCTGATTTCCAACTGTTATTTCCCTTCGGGACCTTCTGACATTGGGTTCCTAGAGCAGCCGTGGAGGCCTCATGCTAATGGTGAAGCTGTCTCCTCACTGGGCCACCAAGAGGGGCTTCTACAGGGAAGCAACACAGATGCTCTTACAGAAGCCAAGGAGACCCACCTGCCTTCTCCCTGAGGGTCCCCAACCTCTGTGAGTGGTGAGGACCTCGCTGCACTCACCCAGGTCCCCACCCACAGTCATCAGCTCCCCCTGGCCACACTCCATGCTGCAGGCACTTTCATTATGTCTCACTTTCCACAAGATCTGTTCAATTACATCCCACAAATGCTTAACCTTCTAACATTCTTCATTTTTAACAGGGAGATGACAAACTCAGGCCAGGGAGCATGTCTGGCACATGACTTCCAAATGTAGAAGACATTTGGGGACAGCAGCGGGAAGCAAGCTTTCTGGGGTCCTGGTCAATTACCTTCTTTCAGCAAAGCCCACCAAGACCAGAGGATGGAAGGATTGAAAAAAACCTTCCCTAAGCATCAGAAAATGCAAACCGGAAAGAAAGCCAGATGAGTCCAGACATCTCTTACTCACACGAGACATAAAGCACACAGATTGAAATGGGAAACTGCCATGAACTGCCAACCCTCGACATGCAACCACCATTTCTACAAGTTGAGAGAAGAAAGCTATTTGTTATTGCTATTGCATTATTCTCAAAACTCGTCCAGTAGCAGACTGCCACCTTGAACGTTTTCCCCTGGTGTGGGCTCTCTCCTGCTTGTGTCCCCCCCCGTCCCACACAGAGCTTTCGCTGAGGGTGGTGGGAGAGGGCTCTGTTGGTCCCACGTTCTCCAGTGCTAGGCAGGCAGCGGGGAGTCACAAATTAGTTTGGAAGTTCTTTGTACATGCTGGACTACAGACCACTAGAGACAGGTCTCTACAAAAAACTATGTGACAACCATATGACCCTTAATTTAAAAAAAAGTGAAGAGGGAGATTATACTAAATTTCCAAATCTTTTATTCCTCTAAGACTATGTAGTTCTATGCACGTATATCCCCCTTTTTTTTCCTAAAATCTGATCGATTTTTCCAATGTGTAATAATATTGCCACACCCCCAAACTTTGCTGAAATTGTACTTCTTTCCAGCTTGGCTTGCAGAAGACTGCACACCTTATCCTTCTTCACATGGCCTCTTCAATGCTGAAAACACAGCTCAGCACACGATACAGGTTTGGGAAGACTAACTGGACCGACCGGACGGTATCAGCATCGCTTCCCGGGGAAAAGCAAGGCTCTACAAACAAGCTGGCCTGGGGCGAAGCCCACTCTGTCTCCTCCTCTGTACTTGGAGGTCACAGCAGCCCCCTGCTCTATGGGTTCGTGAGCTTTAAATGAGATTATACACAAAGTGTTTATGGCAATTCCTGGCGCAGAATCAGGGCTCAGTAATGTCAGCTCTTCTGTTGTATTCTCCTTGTGAGAATTTCTTGTCTCTCCTGGAAGTACGGAGTTGAAAACCATCACCCCCACGACGAGAAAAACAGTTGGTGTCCAATACACCTCTGATAGTTGGGGCACCTCTGGGAGGCCCCCCTTCTTGGTTTGGATTCCACCTCAGCGCTGCAGCCGGGGCTCCTTCAGCGTCGGCACAGCTTGGCTCATTGCCTCGAAACTTATTGGCACAATAAGAGATAATGATTTCCCTGTACACACTCCCTCAGAGCGTTATTGTTCAAGTATTTCCCTTATTCCTCCTTTGCCGGAAAACAATACCTTATAGAAATCAGCTGAGGAAGACACTATTAAGGACTTCAAAAGTGCAGCTTTCTCACTGCCCTGACTTGGCAAGAAAGCCTGTTTGGAGCCGTTCACCTCAGACCCAGGAACAGAATGTGACAAAATGAGTCCCTGAGGACTGATGTGGACACCAAACACTTGGCAGCTTTGGGGCCAGCCAGGCCAGCGATAAGAGATTGGTTTCCTCAATTGATGTCCCATTTGGACCGTTTGCCAGCCCCAGAAGGTCAGAGCCATGCTATGAAAATAAGGGTTTTTTCTCTTTTCCACTCACCCTCCATACCTTCCACGATATTTCTTCTGCGTCCCTTGGGAAATTTGTGTCTTTGTGGGATCTGTCCTCTGCCCTTCTTTTGTGAGCATACCAAGGCAAAGATCCATTTAATTTTCAGAAACTGTGTCTGTCAATAAATTGCTTTTGCTCTGTCTTGGAGGGGATGCTGCCACCGTCCTCCCTGAGCGGTCATTCCTTATGTACGGGAAGCATTTCTCATTATCTGTCTTGACCCCTTGTGCAATCTTCTTTTCATCCTCTCCTTGAGCTTTTCTTATCGTGGCTCGCACTCCCTCAACCTCATTCTGTAATCAGCAGCATCCTTCTTAGCACCTGGCGCCGGATCCCTTGCATGCGTCCTCCGTTATAACCTTGATTATTTCCCCTCATCATCCACCGGAGCCTCTCCAGTTGGGAGCGCTGTCCTTGATCTCACCAAACCCAGCACTTCAGCTACGTTGCTTCCGAATCCCCCAGCCTTGCCTCGTGAAGGAGATCGGAGATCGGGCATGAGACATTGGTAGACTCTCTCTCTCCATTCCACCGGCGTTGGATTGATTGAGCGCCTCGTACGTGCCATGCACTGTTCTCTGTGAATGAGACACATACGTTCCCGTCGTGGTGGGGTTCACAATGAAGTGAGCAGGAAAGAGACAAGTAAACAGACATTGCCAGGTGGGGAGCCTGAGGAAGTCCAGACCATCATGACCAACTCAAGGGGGCTCTGTGGGATGTTTGAGGTCTGAGGGTCACAGCAATACTCAGCACCTGTTGGAAACAGCACGAACTACTGACTTGGGGTGGTATACGGGTCCACATTAGATCACAGGGCATTTGTCTCCATGATGTAGCTGCTGGACTGGATTTTCTGCAGTTGCTGTGTAAAAATCAATGCAGTGTCTTATCTGATTGTAAAGTTTAAGTAGACAGTGTCCAACACCTCTGTGCATCCCAAGAGTAGGTAACTGTGGGATTTAAGAATGAATTTTAAATACTGCATTTCCTTCCATTTTAAATACTGTATTTCCTTCAGTTAGTCTTCAAATGGCTACTAAGTTCTTAGGGTATAAATACCACGTTGGTCAGACCTAACTACTCAATCAAGTTTGGGGGTTTCTCTGGGCCTCGAAGCTCCATGAAAAGTTAGAGACACTAAGAACACCGTGTGAAAGTTTGAAAATCTTGGATCTAAGCTGAGACCCAAAGGACGAGGGTTTGTTAGGTGGGCCGAAGGGAAGGGAAAGAACTTTCCAGGCCAAGTAACACAATATCCAAGGTCCAACAGGGTGAGTTGGGGAACTGTAAATTGTCTTGTATGTGCTGGCTTCCTGCCCCCCCGAGATGAGCCACCCCACCCTCCCAGCCCCTGCTCCACACATGCCTACTCCCCCACACGCTTGCACACCCCTCCCCTTCCCCAAGCCTCTGCCCCTCTCATTCTCGGGCCTCCAAGGCCTGGGCTCACACCCGAGCAGGGAAAATCAAGCCTCAAGACTTGACAAGCCTGCTGGGGTGGGGCCAGGCACACGGTTGCCCAGCAGTGTCCGGTAGCGGGCGACAGGGGCAGTGTCATCAGCCCGCATGGCAGGGCTGGCAGCAGGTGACAGAGAGCCAGCCAAGGAGAGACTGGATTTCAGAGACAGGACTCCAGTCCCTGGAAGGAACTGAGGCCCTAAGCAGGAAACCAAGCAGGGACACAGTTCCCAGAAATGGGGCACAGGGCGGAGGTTCAATGACAAAGAACAAAGTAGGAGCCCAGTTACAAAAACAGGCCCCAGAACTGAGAGGGACCAGCGGAGAGGAAGTGGTCTATTTATAACAGGGGAAAATTAGAAACAGCTTTAATGTCCAAAGTAGGGGATTAATAAATAAATTATGGTAAAACTACACAGTGGAATAACACTGCGTGGTATGAAAAAAAACAAACAAACCATGTTCTATAAGGACCACAGACAACAGGGGGAGAATCAGGTAGATGAAGTTGGGACATTCAGTTGCCACCTAATTTGTAAAACAAAATGCCTAGGTGGTGTATACAGTTGGAAACAGTAGGCAGGAGAGAAGAAATGGAACAATGACTAGAAGGAGATATAGCCGAATGGGCAGAGTGCAGCTGATTTCAGTTTTTCTCTTTTCTACTCTCTGTACTTTCCGAATTTTCTAAAGTGAAAAACCAAACTATCACCTTGATTTCTTCTAATGAAAAAGAAACAAAAGCAAAAGCTGCTTGGAGTAATGAATGACCTTTCCAGTGCAGACCAAAGCCGTTGGAGAAACCGGTGTCCCCAAATGGGTTGGTTCTCTGCACAAACAAGGAAAGTCAATAATTAGAAGGTACAAGGTGGGGCTACCAGATACTTGACACAATGCCCAGGCCAGCTTTGGAATTAGGAAGGATAAAAAGTAGAAAACCAACAAACTGGTAATCCACCTGCTGCTACCTCTTTCCATAAGTTCCTTTTCCTTCACTTCTGCTCATGGCCAGGTATTGTAACTGTTCCCAGGGGCAGCTATTGCTCAAGCTACTTCCAAGGCGCTGAGTGTCTGATGAGAGGAACCAGGAGGTGAGGTCCAAAGTTACAGGGGGAGCATCAGGACAGCGTTGCCTGGGCAAGTGACCTAGCGTGGCGTCCGGGGGAGCAGCCCTTGCTCTGAACCCTGATCATGTCTTATGTGGCTGTGTGACTTGGGACAAGCCATGTCTGAGTCCATTTCTTCCTCTCTCAAGTAGGGAGAAGTGATAATATTGGCCCGACTGGGTTCTTGAGGCTTAAATGAGATGAGTCTGCCTGGCTGTGCTTTGGGAACTACAAAGTATCAGGCACATATCAAGTTTACTGTTCCTAACTGCTAGTTGGAGGGTGTACTGACAGCAAGACACATTTCTGGAGAGTGACAGAGACCTCACAAACTCAATAAAACACATCATCTTTACACACTGCGGTGAAGCCTTGGTGCTTGCAAGAAATCTCATCCAGACAGACCCTGTGGCGCTGATCTTCATGGGAAAAATGCAAATGAGTACCTCTCTGTCTCCATGAGGGAAATTCCATAAAATAAAGCCCCTAGCCTAGAAGCTACAAGGGAGCTAGAAGAAAACTAATGAGAAAAGTCTTTGTCATTTTTGCTCAGCATCTAATATTTCTAGCTAGGACATCAACACGTCTCTGCTTTCCAGTGACCCTAATCTCGATCTGAGCCTCAGGTCATGACCTAGGAAGTAGAGAACCTCAGAATATTAATGGAAAAATCACGTCTAATATAACCTCTTCTCTCAGAGATCCCAAGAAACCTCAAAGAAAGCCCTAAAATATTATTCTCTCATCGAATCTCTCATGAGATTTTATGTTGAAAGCTGAAGGATGGATAAACGAATGATGACTAAGTGAAGATTCGAAGTTTTATTTGGAGGAATGAGACTTATTCTCCAGCTCCTCAGGAAAAAAATATATATAGCATTAAAAGGATATGGTCATTTCAACAACCAAAGAACCATAGAGAAAAGACAGAATCCAATATGGAGGCATGGAGTTCTGAGAATGCTTTCAGAGAAACCACCATGTTCTCAGAAACCATTAAGTGTTCCATCCGAGGAGCTCCACCTTCAGGGAGCACCATGAGGTATGGAATAAAACTGTCACCGACCCAACAGACCAGAGACCCTCTCTCTCATCCCACCTCCCCCTGCCCTGCCTTCCCAGGAGATCCCTAATACCAGTCGCTTTCTTCAAACTGCAACCTATCAGATTTTGGCTATCTTCTAAGCCAGCTTCTCCATTCCCACCTATACTGCACATTGAGTCACTGCCTGAGCAAGGTACCATGTGCCACCAGCCCTGAGCCCTGTCCTAACACCCCAACCCCAAGCCAGGCAAGCAGCACAATTTCAGAAAACCCTGCACCTGGAGGGAGGGGTGGCTTCCTCCTCAATGCTGGCTCCTAAGTTGCGAGGAGTCAAGGTCCTGGGACCTGTGGCTATCTTCTCAGTCCTTGACTATCTGAGACCTTTTCATGTGTCTTAAGGACTTTTTTTTTTTCACAAACATATTCAAGTCAAATAAAGGTAAATATGAACCGCTGCCTCGAATTTAATTCATTCAGACTGAACCAGACTTTTGTTTTAGAAAAAGAAAATCAACTCATTTTATGGAATTTTTCACCTGTTTCTGAAAACCCTGAATCTGGCCACGTGCCAGAGTGCAAGGGATCAGGACGCATCCATCTTCTTGGTTTCTTTGTTTCTGCCTCTTGATTTCCTTCCAGCTCGCAAAGCACTGCTTCCCCTCGGAGTGCCCCCCACGCAAGTCACGATGCCCCGTCCACCCTCCAGCCTGGGAGGCCACGAACCTTTCTTCCGCTTCCCACAAAATCAGCCAGTATTTGGGGCCACATAATGTCCTACTACTTATTCATCCATTCCTTTAACAAATACTACTGAGGGGCGCCTGGGTGGCTCAGTCTTTAAGCGTCTGCCTTCGGCTCAAGTCATGATCCCAGGGTCCTGGGATCAAGCCCCGCATCGGGCTCCCTGCTCACGGGAAGCCTGCTTCTCCCTCTCCCACTCCTCCTGCTTGTGTTCCCTCTCTCGCTGTCTCTCTCTGTCAAATAAATAAATAAAATCTTAAAAAAAACAAAACAAAACAAATACTACTGAGTAAGTGGTATGTACCAGCTATTATGGTTGAGATTATCTCATCAAGTAACTTGATCAAAAAGGAACCCATTATGATGGCTTATTTTTAATGTATAAACATTTCAAGTCAAAATTCTAGGGAGTCTCTTGTTAATGGGGAGAAGTTGGGGGTGATGGGGATTGAGGGCTTGTTCCCAATGATCTTAAGGTGCAGAGGGAGAGGGAAAGCTCTTGCTTAGACGTCTCCCAAAACAGACATCTCCCTCATCGCTTTGGGCTCTGTAGGAAAGGAAAGGCAAAGACGAAGAGGAGAGTTCTGGGGGGAGGGGTTCAGAGGAGGGATGCGAGTGCACGCTACTTCTGCCCCCAACATTAACCACAGACCTGAATAGAAACACAAGTTATGTTCCTGGAGGAGAATCACTGGAATGATAATGACACCTCATGGCTCTCTGTTCGTTTCAAAAGTGACTATCACCAAGGCAAAGGGGGTGGAGAGGAGCCTGCTAAGTGCTTCTGTGGTGTCTGGGCTGCCATGAGCCTTCTGCCCCAAACAGACAAGAGCTTCGGAGATGCACCGCCACTGCTAGAGTCCCCAGCACCTGCGCCCATGCCAGGCGTCCCCAGACTCTGCTGTGACGAGGAGGCAATGAGGAGAGAAGAAGTCGAAAACTCTGATCTGTTTCCTGAGTCACGGCCACTTTCTTTACCGTGCCCTTCAGATCCACGTGTGAGTCAAGAAACACCACAACTGATGCAGACGAGACATTTGAGGAAAAAAGTAATAATGCAAAACCGCCAGCTAGAACAGATTTTCCTGTGTTTGAAGATGGCAATAATAAGACAAAAGACAGATTTTTGCCTTCAAGAAACTATCTCTTCATTGCAGCCAAAGCAATACAAAATTCAAGGCAAACATTCCATTATTTTCCCCCCACTGTTTGGAAATATGGAAAAAGAAAATCTTGCCATGATTTTTCCCCCCTAGTTCTACCAGAAGTGACACTTTGGGTTTTTTTTGTTTTTTGTTTTTTTTTTTCTCTAGCGTTAACAAATGGCTACGTCTGATTCTTCTGGTGCTTGGAACGGAGGACAGACCCAGCAAAGAACAGAGCCTGGATGGGAGACAGTCTGCAGGAAATCGTGAAGCTGCTAAGAAAACAGAGCCCCCTCCACAGGCTGTCTTCACAACATTAGTCTTTTTGAATATTATCTGCCTTATGATGAAAATATTATCTGCCTTACTGATCACCAACTCCCTAAATAGAACAGAGTTGTTTACAACAAATGCAACCAGCAATCATAAATGTGCAAAACAATAACATGCTACCCTTGTATCTTAGCTTCATACCCACTGCCAAGCACCAAGCAGGGCGAGTGAGGCTCCCATGCATTTTGTTCACATGAAATTTGGGGAACCACAAGAATCTAAAAATGTCACAAGATTAGTAAATGTAAGATAAAGTCTGCTTTGAAGGATTGCAATAATAAGTCTCAAGATTAGTTTTTTCCTGGAGAGTTCTGATTTTTCCTCATCTTTTGACTTCCCTCATTGTGGATTGCTAAAGTTGAATAGGGACAACTGGCGATCATTTCATTCAACCTACCCATTTTATAGCTAGGAAAACTGAGGTCCCAAAGAGAGGAAGTAACTTTCCCAAGGTCACATAGATACCCAATAGCAGAGCTGTGATTAGAATTTAGGTATACCTCTAGAAAATTCAACCCCTTGGTTAGGTGAGTTAAAAGCTATTTCAATTTTTGGATGCACTGAGTGGCTTTGCAGAGAGACAGTTCTCTTTGTTAACACGAGATTGTGTGCCTTTAAGCTAGCTGGTGACTTCCCACAATTGTGCCATTGGATTGTGTGACGTCCTCAGCACCTTCTCTCGGCTTCCCATCCATTTCTAGGGAACACAGAAGATGGGTCATAACAATATCTCTAGCTCTGAAGGCTCAGATACACTTCCTCTCATGGATCTTCTCCTGGCACTGGATTTTCATAGATTGTGTTTCTAGAAGTTTTGTTTTGTTTTGTGTTGTGTTGTTATGCTTCTTGGGACAAGTTATCACTCTATGCTACTTCTGTTTTTTTTAACAGCCCTGACATTGATAAGTGACTTCTTAAAGCCGAAATTCCTTTTGGAATTGGCTTTAAGAAGTCCAAAACTTCCTTTTGGAATTGGACTTAGTCATTACATTTCCATCCATGTGCTTCGCAGAGTAGGCATTAAGGAGATGCTCACTCTCAGGGTCCTGCAAGTGTCTCTTTCAATGCACCCCCACAGGCTCTCCTGACCCTTGTCCCATCTCTGACCTTTAGTCTTTACATTGTTTATTTCCTGCATTGTTCTATTAGTGTTTTTCCTAATTAACAACAAAGTAACAAGGTCCTTCAGTCAGAGCAGCTCTGGGTTTCTCCCTATTCAGGAGGTCCGAGAGAAACAGACCAGCAAGCACCTAAAGCCTTTAGAAAAAAACATCAGAGCTGCCTCAGTCACCCAGTGTCAGTCCCAGACGGCAGCTGACCCTTTGAGTAACTCACTCCTGGATCCTCTCTGACCTTCGGGTTCCCCTTCCCACATCATCCCAAGTGGATTGCCCCGCAAACTTGGTGTGGGCTTTGTCCCTCTTTTGTCAAACCCCTCACTGGGGTTTCCATGAGCTCTCTCCCTGGGTCTTCTTGCCCAGCCTGTCTCCATTTTCTTCTTTGAGCCATCTTCCTCTTGATGCCTTGAAAGATACCCTCTCTCAGCTGTAGCCTCGGCTCTGCCTCCCTCACCCCTACACTGGTTGATGGGGGCCCCAACCCGAGAATCTGCACTTGCTTTGCATCTGAGCACCAACCTGCAGCTCTCCCTGTCTTTGGAAGGGTCTCCCCTGGATATTCTAATATCAGTTTTACATTTTCTTGACTGCAAGAAAACATAGGTGAATATTTATGTTTTCTAACTATATGGATGGAAAATAACTTTCTCAACCTAAAAGCAGTAGCAGAAATCACAAAGGGAAATAGACTTAATTATAAAAAATGCTTGAACATCTACATGTTAAAGAAAAAAAGTATCTAACATGCTTTCTTTCCCTTGTTCAGACATACCATCCTCTTTGGCCCCCAGTGTGTGCAGCCTCTAATCAGTGCCCTGGTTTTGAACTGTCTATCCTGACCCTGGCTTTGGTTCTCCTTTGACAACGCCCCTGCCCAGCCCCCATCCCTGCCATCTATCCACGTGGCCACCCTGGTGGCCAGGGGCAGGGTGTGGAACACTTAAAAGTAATCATCTTCCTTGATAATTCTCTCATTGTTTTACTCATTAGGTATGTCAATATTTGATTTCGCAGGGGCAAAAGCTGTGTCTTCTGCTCTTGGCATAGAGCTAGATTTGAGAACAATTTGCCAAATAATTGCAAGAACAAGAGAATGAAAATCTTAAATCCTAGTGAGAGGAAGTTAAGGATTTGCATTCTTCAGAAGTAAGGTTTTATAATCAGCTGTCAATTTTCAATGCTAAGCAATGATCAGCCAAAATAATTTAGAAGATCAAACTGTGAATGATGGAATTCCCACCCAAAGGTCCCTCTCCTGACAAAGGGGACCCATGTTGATACATTGTGCATCATAGCCAAGCCCACATAAAACCAGTTCCTTCGGTGGTTGGCTTTACTCTGGTCCCTTCCTCAACTAGACCTCGTTTGCAAGGCTGGTGGAGAAAGCCCTTTAAAGATGGGAAGACACCACCCCTCACTGGACTGACTACTGGAGCCAGAAATTTGTGCAGCCATAGAGCCACCAGGCAGAAAGCCACACTCACACTGAGTCCCATCAGCCCATGGGACAGCCCCCAAGGTGTTATCCCCAAGCGTGACCGAAGAGGAACAGAGAATTCTTTATTCCTTTTTACTAAGTGGCCCTAACCTTTTTTTATTCCCTCTTCATACCTTATCTGAATTGGCAAGGCTTTCTAGTTTACTTTGTGATACTTTGTGATACTTCATCCTTGATCAAGCCAATCTTTGCCAACTCTTACCATTTTTGTAACTCAGTATTAAACTATCTGGCGTTCAAAATTAATTTACCTCTTACGATTATTTTTCCATGTCCCCTTCTCTCTAACCAAAACCAAACCAAACAAAAACCCTTCAATAGGACAAAATTCTTGGGGAACTGGGCATTTTGCCATGTCATTCAGGGATCACTGCAAAACGTGGAAGTTCCCACTAGGCTAAGGCACACACAATTTCAGACATTCTTAGGTTAAAAAAAAAATTACCATTTTGATAGATCACAAATGGTTGAACATTGAGACTGTCCCATGGTTCAACGTCATATGATAAACACTCTGCTCAACTTTGGCTTCACTATGATTCCCCAGATAAAGGCTTTGGGCACATCCAGCAAAAAGTCAGCAGACTATTCGGTGTCCTGAGCAAGGCCCACCTTGAGGGGCTAGCAGGAGAAAGCCCCCGGCTTCTGAAAGCAGCTGAGGAGAACGTGGAGGGTTCATGGTCCGTGTCCTGGCCATTCCTGGTCAGGAAGGGACACCTGTGTCCCGGTCTACTCCCTTCTCCTGCCTGCCCTTTGTAGAGGAAATGCAATTGTAATGTATTCTCACCACAACAAAGAGACAGAAAAGGACAAGAGGCTGTTTCATCACCTTTTCCTCTGCCCTGACGCCCCATGGGGGACTGGAGAGCAAGTATCAACTGTGTTTTGGAGGTTGCAAGAGGAAGTCACTGTCATTATCCCAAAATGGGTCACTCCATCTGGGGGACAATGGTTGGAGGTGGAAATTTTAGCAGGAAAGCAAGAGAAATTCTTTGACCCACATGCTGTGTCTGGGTCCATGTGTGAGGCCACATGCCACATTCGTGTCACTGTATGTGATACAGATCACAGTGGAGCTTTACCCTGAAAGTGAAGACAAAGAAGAGGCAGAGTCTGGGACCCAATGTTGGTGGTGTCACCGCAGCCCCAGAATGCAGTCCAACTGTGTTTTCATAAACAGGAAATTTCTCTTTTCACAGCTCAAGATGGGAAATAAAGAAGTATTGTTCTGGAACGCCTCTCTTCCTTCTTCTATTTGATGTTTCTAATGTATCACCCTACCCCCTCATCCTCAAGGCCAAGAGAGCCAAAATTTTTTTTCAACAAAATCTAGCTTCAGGCCGCTTTTCCAAGAGGAATGGGCTTCACTTGGACATCTTCCCTATCCTCCACTCACTTCCCGTGCCAGCACTTCTCTCCTTCTAGCACCTTGCCCCTGGCCCAGCATGGCCCTTCCCACCAGGAGTCAGTCCTCCCATTCGACCAACCACACCAAAGGATCCGTGCCTGAATGAGTCTATGTGTTGTGTGAGGATTCAATGTACACGTATCTCTATGTATAGATACAGAGAATACTTGGAACAGCACTATGTAAGTAAGCACTATATAAATGTTAACTAACAGTATTGTAGGAGGTGATTAATTAATGGATCATTATTGTTATAAAGATTAGGGTGGTATAAGCAAGGAATCACTACTTGAGGACCTTGATTGAAAGTCAACTCTAAATTATCAGCTTCAGCTGAGATGTCCCACTTCCTCCCACCTCTACTGTAAGAGGCCAGATTAGGGCTGCCCTTCCAGTAGTAATAGGCATTTAATATTTTCTGGATGATCTTCAGAGACATGGTTTTCTCAGGCTCCCTGGGCTCCCTTATTCCAATGTTTGAACAACTTAAAGATCAGGAATCTCTACTGTATAGCCAATCGGAGTCTAGGGTACTTTACCTTACACCCATGTTATTCATTTATTCTTTTATTTACCAAACATTCCAATGCCTACAATGGCCAAACATTAGGTTAGTCCACTTCTTTTGCAGAGTTATCAGCAGTCATGGCTGACAGCAGTTCTTTGTCTACCTCCTGAAAACCCATCATCTTCTTGAAGGCATATCTGTGCCTCTTGTCCTGCTCCATCTCTCATCTTTCATATCTTCCCAGTGTTTAGGAAGACCAACAAGAGTCCATAACAAGCTGGATGCTATCCTTGATATTTAGAGCAGGAACCCAGGGCTGCCTACCTTCTTCCCTACCTCCACCCTATTGTGGAATATTGACTTATTTTCCTTTGAGTACTTGCACTCAATAAATAGTGGATATAAATTAAAAACAAAAACAAAAACAAAAAGCCTGCTCCTCACACAACTTCCATGCCTGCTTGGGGCACTGTTAATCCCTGGGAAGGTCCCAGGAAACACAAAGGCAAAAGGTGATCCTTAACATCAAACATCGCAGACAATAAATGGGAGAAAGGGGGCGCCTGGGTGGCTCAGTTGGTTAAGCGACTGCCTTCGGCTCAGGTCATGATCCTGGAGTCCCGGGATCGAGTCCCATACCAGGCTCTCTGCTCAGCAGGGAGTCTGCTTCTCCCTCTGACCCTCCCCCCCTCATGCTCTCTCTCTCTGTCTCATTCTCTCTCTCAAATAAATAAATAAATAAAATCTTTAAAAAAATAAAAAATAAAAAAATAAATGGGAGAAAGGTGTGGGATATGTGAATTATTGCGGAAGGTTTCCAGGGATACGGAGGAGTGCCCAAGAACTTCAGCTTGGAAGTGAGTCACCCCCAAAGGGCTTGGGGGACGGGGGGTGCACATCCAGACAGCTGAGAACAAGAAAAGCCAGCACACGCTTTCCACCCTCCGTGGTCGCAAACTGTGGGAATGTTGACTGGGTCAACAAGGCCAGTGTGGGAAACCCCCCTGGGAGCTGAGAACCGGGCCACGTGACCTCTCAAGGCCATCACCAGGACGCTCTCACACTGTCATTTAGCACCCAAGTCCCTGGGATCTGTATCATCTACTTCCTTGTTTTGAGGCCCAAGGAGGCGGCGGGGAAGAAAGAGCCACAAAGCCAGAGGAGAAAGAGCCAGAGCCTTAGAAGGATGGTGGCCTTCCCCTCATCTGTCTCACTCTTTTAAGTTGGAGTCTCTTCCTTCACTTTGCTAATAATGTAAAGTATCAGCTAAAAATTGCAATGCATGCATTTCATTTGAGTTTTATTGCCCTAACAGACAGCATTAGATTACAAAAGAGGACATTTTTCTTCTCAGTTTTAGCTTATTCTGATGATTTATGATTAGATACAGCAAGAGTTCATAAACTTCCCTGACCTGCTGACAGTTTTTACAGGCTCCCAGATTTATTTCCATCTCAAACTTAACAGCTTTCATGTGACTGATATTCCCAGCGTCGCGGCGTGGCTGAGCCAGGGGCTGAGAGAGCGCCTCTAATCTCCATGTTACTAATTTAAATGAAGTCTTGGTCTGTTGTTTAAAAAAGACATCAGTCATCCCGGGTAGGTTTACAGATCCTCTTGTAATGTAATGTCAGCCCCTTCTGAGATATGAGGTTTATAAAGCCTCACGATGTTGAGTGTTGGCAGACATGCCAAGGTCACTGTGTATGGCAAAGGCGGGGGGTGGGGGCAGGGGAATGCACTTCAGAGCAGGAGCAAAGAATTCCAAAGGAAGATTGTTCTCCTGGAGAGACAGGATGGGACCGGCAAGAGAGAAACCTTAGGGTTGGTGTCTGGAGGGAACAGGAGAGAGGAAGATAGAGTCCCATTCGGATGTGAGACCCTTTGCCCTCAACTCAGCAGGCCCCATCTTCACCAGAGGTTGGGAATCCCCGAGAAAACACAGCCACGGGCCCCTAATCTGAAGACGGTCGTGGACACACACTCTTGATTCCAGTGGACCCTCTGCAAAGGACAAGTTGAGCTGTGCCACAGGTCCGAGCGGAGAGACCCAGACAAGTGTGCTCTTGCCTCCACCTGCAGGCACTCTCCCGTGGCTGAGAGTCCTCCAGAGGGGAGACACATTCACCCAGCCATCGGGGCCTCCCGGGAGTAGCCAGAGAGGGGCAGGATTCTGTCCAGGGAGTGCAGCCCAGCTGGGAGAAGACAGACTCCTTGCACCAGCCTGTGCTGTTCTCACACATTCCCACGACCGCCTGGGTGTCTGAAGGTCACTTACAATCAGACCTTCACTGAGCAGGAGTTGCCTTTGTGTTATTTGGAGATCAGATAAGAAGTGACAAGTAGCACTAAGCTCTGGCTCACTGGGGAAATGGGCTGAGGCCCTCAGGGCTGAGGGCTGGGGGGAGGGGAGACTTTTCATTCCCCTGGGAGAAGAGGAAGGTGTGGATTAAACGCGTCACCCAAGCGCTCCCTTGCGAAGGGGAGAAAGGCCAAGGCCATGTGGCTCTGAAGGCCCAGGTTCTGCAGAGGGAGAGTCTATGATGAGGATTCCCTGCTTACAACCTCGGACTGATATGGGCCAGGGGAATGAGAGCACACGGTACTTCTGTTCCTACTGACATCCACTGAGTGCTAAGTGTATGCTAGGCTCCAGACAGGAGCTCAATCGGCCTTCACGGCCACTGAAAATAAAGGAGGGTGAATGAAGTGGTTATTATTATTGCCAATTGACAGATGTGGCACCTGAGGCTTAGGATCCCACAGATCTAGCCCAGGATCACACAGCTAGTAAGTGGTGGAGTTGAAGCTCAAGTTCAAGTCTGATTCTAAAGCCCAGTTTCTTACCCACCACATCCTAACCCAGCTAAGAAGACTACAAAATAAAAAATATATATATACCCAGCTTCTGTTCGTTTGTCTATCACTCTGTGGAACCCAGACAGTTGACCATTTCTTCTTACCCTGGAGAGAGACTCAAAAACTGGTTTATTTTAGTGTTTCTCAAAGTGAGGTTCATGGCCCACCACAATCCGCAGCTGTGACTGGGATGTTAACCAAATGCAGTTTCCTGGTGGGAGCCCTTCCAAAATCTGCATATTAGCATGAGCCCTAGGAGATTCTTATGCATATAACATTTGAGAGCCACGTATCTTTACAAAGCCTGTAGTTGGTGTCCGGCAGGACTTTTTTTTTTTTTTAAAGATTTCATTTATTTATTTGACAGAGACAGACACAGCAAGAGCAGGAACACAAGCAGGGGGAGTGGGAGAGGGAGAAGCAGGCTTCCCGCAGAGCAGGGAGCCCAATGCGGGGCTCGAACCCAGGACCCTCGGATCATGACCTGAGCAGAAGGCAGATGCTTAACGACTGAGCCACCCAGGTGCCCCAGTGTCCGGCAGGACTTAAGGAGCAAGGGGAATTATACAGGTTCCCAGCAATTCCTGACTGCTTTCCCCCAAATGCAGCCTCTTTATTTGTTTGACATGAATTCCTAGAGCATAATATTAGAAAAAATAAGTATAAACATACATTTCAAAGTCATTTCGGAAAGACTTGGAAATTATCCACCATTCCGTGTCATTTATCTCTTTATCTAGAGCATCCATAGATAATGGTGATACAGAAACAGCTGGACGAGCCAGATGTTGGCATTTGTTAACTGCAGCCATTTCCCTGTTAGTATATCAGATGTCCCTGTTTGGGGAGATTTTTCTCTGGAAAATCCAGTGAACCACCCAGCATGGTTTCTCAAAGAGTGTTCTATGGACCACCAGCACCCAAACCTTCTGGGGTGCTTGTTAAAAATGCAAATTCCCAAGCTCTACTCCAGGACTACTGAATTAGATACTCTGAGCATTTGGGTCCCGGAATCTGTATTTATAAGAGTCCCTGCACAATTCACATGTACACTCCAGATTTGGAAATAGACATGATACATAAATGACAGAGAAGACCAGAGTGTCACAATCAGATGGACCTTAACTCAGAACTCGAATACACTGCTGTTTTGAATGCAAAATGGCCCAATCACCTGGAAAAGCAGTTGGACAGTTTCTTATAAAATTAAACATACACTTACTATACAACCCAGCAATTCCACTCCAGGGTATTTACCCAAGAGAAATGAAAATGTATTCACACAAATGTTCAGAGCAGCTTAATTCACAGTAGCCTCAAATTTGGAAATAGCCCAAAGCCCATTACCTGGTGAATGGATGAACAAATATGGAACATTCACACAACGGAATACTACTCAGCAATAAACACCAACAAATTACTGATACGACAGAGGTGAATCTCAAAAACAATATGCCAAGTGAAAAAAATCCAGACATGAAGGACTACATACTGTATAATCCCTTTTAAGTAAAATTCTAGAAAAAGCAAAACTAATCTACAGTGACAGAAAACAGATCACTAGATGCCTAGGCCAGGGGAGGAGGAACTGGCTACACTGGGGGCATGAGGGAAATTTTGGAGGTGATGAAAAGTTCTGCATCTTGATTTGGGAGGTGTTATAAGGTGAGTGTATTTGTTAAAGCTCATCAAACTCGACACTCCTCATCAGGAAAATGCACACCAAAACCACAGTGAGATGTCCCCTCACACCTGTCAGACTGGCTAAAATCAACAATACAGGGAACAATGGGTGTTGGCGAGGATGTGGAGAAAGGGGAACGCTCCCGCACTGTCGGTGGGAATGCAAACTGGTGCAGCCACTCTGGAAAACAGTATGGAAGTTCTTCAAAAATTAAAAATAGAATTACCCTATGATCCAGTAATTCCACTATTGGGTATTTACCCAAAGAACTTGAAAACACTAAATACATGCACCCCTATGTTTATTCCAGCTTTATTTACAATAGCCAAATTATGGAAGCAGCCCAAGTGCCCATTGATAGATGAACGGATGAAGATGTGGTATATATATACAATGGAATATTACTCAGCCATAAAAAAGAATGAAATCTTGCCATTTGCAACAACATGGATGGATCTAAAGAGTACTATGCTAAATGAAATAAGTCAGTTGGAGAAAGACAAATACCATACAATTTCACTCATATGTGGCATTTAAGAAACAAAATGAATAAAGGAGGAAAAAGAGACAAACCAAAAAACAGGCTCTTAACTATAGAAAACAAACTGATGGTTACCAGAGGGAAGTGGGTGGGGAGATGGGGGAAATAAGTGATGGGGAGTAAGGAGTGCACTTGTCACAATGAGCACCGGGTGATGAATGGAAATGTTGAATCACTATATTGTACATCTGAAACTAATACTACACTGTATGTTAACTAACTGGATTAAAAAATATCTGTAAAAAAAATGAAGACACTGGGGCGCCCGGGTGGCTCAGTCGTTAAGCGTCTGCCTTCAGCTCAGGTCATGATCCCAGGGTCCTGGGATCGAGCCCCACATCGGGCTCCCTGCTCCGCGGGAAGCCTGCTTCTCCTTCTCCCACTCCCCCTGCTTGCGTTCCCTCTCTGGCTGTGTCTGTCTGTCAAATAAATGAATAAAATCTTAAAATAAATAAATAAATAAAATAAAAATAAAAAATAAAAAAATGAAGACATGCTCAACAATATGTCAAAAAAAACCCCACAACTAACATTTGCAAATACTTAAAATAATAAAATAATACTCCTCGTGCTATACATGAGCATAAATTTATTTTGTATATTGATGTTTAAAACAGTACCAATTTACTAGATTGCATGGAGAGCTTACAAACAATATAATCCCACTGAATTTTAAAAAAATTTCATCAAACTCTACCCTTCAGGTGGGTACATTTTATTATATGTAAATTATAACTCCATAAAATTGATTTTTACATATTTTATAAAGTTCAAATAATTCCCATCATTTATTAGCTATGTGACCTTGACCAAATTACTTAACTTCCCTGTTTCCTTCTCCTCATGCCAATCCAAAGGAGTTTCCCATCTTCCACTCTGCCTCTCACCCCAAAACCATTCTTGCTTTAAAAATCTAGAAACCCCATTTGATCACATGAAACCGTCTTTTAAAATAAATAGGTAAGAGTCACAGTTCAAATGTTTATATTCATTTTTAAATGCTCTTGATGTTTCAAGGACGTCCTCCCCATCAATAATGTGATCCTGGCTGATGGAGGTTAGCAGCGACATCACATGGAGTCAGGGGGGACTTTAGGTTCTTTTGGCAAATAGTAGAGAGAGGCCGTCTTTGCTTGGGTTTTTTGTGTGCTTGGCAGGAAGCTCCTCCCCAAGTGGCTGGAGAACAGGGTTTAGCTGGAGGGGTCCTGGGGCTCACATGTTTACAGATCATGCGCTACACCGCAGAAGAACTAAGCCAGTCACCCTCAACCACTTTCGCGGGCAGCTCTCCATGCCGGAAGGAGGGGTCCGCCCACCTTTCAATGGTACCTACAGGTTGCAGAACCTTCCTTCATGCATTCACCACGTTCTCATTTCACACATATTTAGAATATTTGCCAGGCACAGAGGACAGCCATTGGGTGTTCAAAAATGAATTTTAAAAATATGTACGTTTCCTATCCTCCAAGAGCCCAAAGTGTATTCGGATCACAAATACACAAGAAAAAAAGATGAAAGCAACATCTTGTCATGCTGTGATATAGGCAGAGGTCAAATGCGTGTTGCGGAGGAAGGCAGAACCGGCTCTTTTTTGGGAGGAGTAAGGAAGGCTCCACGGAAGGGCTGACATTACCTGGGTCTGAAATGATGAGTGGAAGTGCCGCAGACAGGACAGGGGAACGGGGGCCTTCCGAGCACGGGGCACAGCACGTGGAACGGCGCAGAGCCTGAGAAGGCCTGGTAAGGCCAGGGGATGCGCACAGCTGATGCTGGGAATGGAGACTGAAGCAGACCACAGGAGGCGAAAGGCTCGTGTGAGGGTGGTGGACACGCACATGGGGAGCTGCTTGGTTCCCCGCTTGCAGCGGATACTGGGGATACTGGCTTTGACGGCCTCACACCTGCTCTCTTCGCTATAGGTGGCCCTTGGCTGACTGGAGCCGCCTCCCCTGGAGATGCCTGGGCATTTCTACTCCCCACACCCGCAGAAGATCCCAGCCAACAGCCGCCGCCTACCTGCCACTGCAGAGCCCATCCCCCCGGGCTCTGGGCAGGACAACCTCCTGCTGGTACAGTTCGTGCTCCAGAGCGCCCCCTGGGATCGGACAGGGGATGTGCGGCTCCTGAACTGTCCTCTCTGACAGGCTTCTTCGTCGGTCCTGTCCTGCTTCCCTCACCTCCTTGTCGGCCTCTCCTGAGAGCTCACCCTCCGTAAATCACTTGAGTGCTGCTTCAGGGAACCCAACCAAAGAATCCAAGCCAAGAAGCCTGAGCTTCAGTCTCGAGGCCTAATACCACTGCATTTGGGAACTTTAATCCGCTTAACTTTGATTCCCCCTTGCCTTCCGACCCAGGGCAGCCTCTAGTGACTGTGTTTGCGGTTTTCTTTCATTTTTCCCTCACTTGTGCCCCCTGCAGACTCAACCATGGAGAGAACACAAGAACTTGCATGAAACGAGTCTCCTGCACTTTAGAACATGGCCTTCAGATTGCTATCTTTCCGTGAACAGATCTACTTCTGGGCTGCAGGGGACTCTTGTCACCATCCCTCCCTCCTTCTCTCCTCTGCCTCCCGACCATTCAGCTCCCGGCCTTCCCCGGATCATTGCAGCTCAGCCCTCCCCCAACCCCACCCCCCACTGCTGTGTCCCTCTGCCCACCAACAGCGCCATTTTGTGACAAGCTGGCCATTCACCTCCCCCCTGTTCCCCTGCTCTCCACTCAACTGTTTCTCACTGCCCTTTCTAAAGCACACGTCTGGGGGGCGCCTAGGGGGCTCAGTCAGTTAAGCCTCCAAATCATGATTTCAGCTCAGGTCATGATCTCAGGATTGTGAGACTGGGCTCTGTGGGCTCAGCGGGGAGTTTGCTTGAGATTCTCCCTTTCTCTCTGCCCATCCACCCCCACCCCCCACCCTGTGCTATCTCTCTCAAATAAAATCTTTAAAAAAACAATAGCCAAGACTTGGAACAACGTAAGTGTCCACTGATGGATGAATGGATAATATGTATATATAATGGAATATTATTCAGCCCTAAAAAAAGAAAAATCTTGCCATTTGTGACACCATGGATGGAACTTGAGGGTACTCTGCTAAGTGAAATAAGGCAGACCGAGAAAGACAAATATCCTATGATTTCATTTATATCTGAAATCTTAAAAAAAAAAAAAAAAATGAACTCATAGGTACAGAGAACAATTAGCAGTTGCCAGGGGTGAGGGTTGCAGGATGGGCAAAATGGGTGAGGGTGATCAAAAGGTACAAACTTCCAGTTACAAAATAAATAAGTCCTGGGGCTATAATGTACAACACAGTGACTAGAGTTAGTACTGTATTGTGTATTTGAAAGTTACTAAGAGACTAGATCTTAAAAGTTCTCAAAAAGAAAAGTACCTTTTTTCTGTTTCTCTCTTTAAATAAATGGCTCCTTTCCCTGGCTTTTCACCCCCATCAAAGGCTGTGTCTTGTGAACCAAAACAATATAGAAAAGAGCTAGTGGATAGACTCTGAATGACAACCAAGGAAAAATGCAACATTAAAATGTCACTTGAATGACAGCAGAGGTGAGGTGGGGCTGGTCGAAGCGGGGGGGGGGGGGGACGCAGCAGAGAAGAGCCAAAGTGGACACTGTGAGGCCACTTCTCTTTCAGAGGGTGACAGCTGACCTCAGTCATTGGTGCCTTGGAGCTATGAGCAAAAAGCCAAGGTTTCAGGCACAGAAACCATTCTCTGGCCCGTGTTCTCACCACGCCCTCCACTGGGAAAAGTGGTGTGGGCAGAGATATGAGACGATCCAGCTCACCCCACCCACCCCTTAGAAAGTCCTTGTCACACGCCTCCCAGTGGGGCTGACCATCCTTTTCCATCTCGGGAATGGAGACTCAGCAATCCCCATTTCACTCTTGGGAATGCCCATCCTGCAGCCTCTTTGGGTCTAACTGCATGTGGAGCCTCTTTCATCTTATTTTCCCCTAAATGGGAATGTGAGGACAGACTTGGAAGATTGGCATCAGCCTACTGAGATTCGTGCTAAATGCCTCAACAAGGTACCCAAGGAATGACATGAGACAGAGGTGTCCATCGACAAGCACGCAAGCTATGTTAGGTTTCTGCGGGCGTGCCCCTCCTCAACAGATCGTGGAGTCACCCGTGTAGGATCTGAAGACCCACTCGTGGTCTCATGGGGCTGTTCCTCCAGCATCACGCCCAGTGGACACTGAGGGCCTGCACCCCCCCTCCTCACATGTGGACACCAGCCATAAACACTAACACTGACAGGATATGCTGTGTGCCAGGCACAGATCAGGTGCTCCACATGAGATAGATCTATAAATTAAATTCCTCCCTATCAGAACACTGAAAGATAGATGCTAGTGTCATCCCTGTCTTACAGAAGGAGACCCTGCGGCTCAGGCTAAATCATCTGCCCAGGCTCACACAGCTACAGGACGGCAAAGCTGGGATTGAAGCTGGTGGTCATGTTGTAGAGTCGCGCTCAACACCCCATCCCATTGTTTTTTGGGATCGTCCCCCAGCCAGTCTCCCTGCCTCCAGCCTCCCAGTGCCTCTTCAAAGCCAGCTGTGCACCGTGGCTCTCTCCAGACACAGATGTGGATATGTTCCTCTCATGATGGCTTGGTCCTGCCAGCCCCACCCTCCAGGCATGGGGTCCTGATGTCATCCAGCACCCTCACAGTTTGTCTGACCCTGACACCTGGTTGACCTGCTTGCCTTTTGGGGCCTCAGATTTTCTCCCATGTTACCATATCCCTAAAACTTGGATCAGAACTGCTCACATCAGCTGTAGAGGTGCGACTAAGCTTGCATGGCCCCTCCTCCTCATTGACCTTCCATCATCCATTTCATAACAGGACCATGACTGATTTAACTGTAAATGTTTCAGGTAAGAATCCTGGATCTCTTATGATGTTTTTTTTCCTGTTATTTTGCAAACTGACTGAGGGAAAGGACAATTTATCTCTCCTTAGCAAGGTTAAGGTATAAATCCAGGGGGAAGAAATTCTGCCCACCAATTCCTAAAAGTCCACCATCAGAGATTCATTTCTTTGACTTAACTTTGTATTCCCTTAAAACAAAAACACTCTCAACAGGAGTTACCAACTGAGCACCTCCAGCCATTCATTCTTAGAATGGGTAAGTTGAAAAGATCCTAATTCTGTGTCAGCATTTGAGGGAAGGGAGGAAAATAAGAACAAGAGTATGAGACCACCAAATGTAAAGAGTAAGAGACATGGGCGCCTGGGTGGCTCAGTTGGTTAAGCGACTGCCTTCGGCTCAGGTCATGATCCTGGAGTCCCTGGATCGAGTCCCACATCGGGCTCCCTGCTCGGCAGGGAGTCTGCTTCTCCCTCTGACCCTCCCCCCTCTCATGTGCTGTCTCTCTCATTCTCTCTCTCTCAAATAAATAAATAAAATCTTAAAAAAAAAAAAAAGTAAGAGACAAAAAAGATACTATCGAGAGAGGAAAAGGCAAAGAAAGTGGTTGTCAGTGATGCCCCAGAACAACTTATTTGCCCGATAATTTTGTTGCCCCATAGCACACCAATGTGCCCCTGTCCCTGCCACTCACATATTGAGCTCAACATTTTGGCAAAGATTTTCTGCAGCATGGGCTCATGTACTTTTTTCCCTCTGACTTTTACTCCCCACCCCCTAGCAACTGATGCAGCAAGTCCATAGCCACAGAACCAGGACTTGCAATTGGAACCATTGGGCATTGGGTTGCAGTCTAACAGTTTACCTGCCCACCTGCCCACCTGCCCTTCTCCAACATTCCTTGGACTTCCACCTACCTCCAACATGTCCAGGACTGGATTCTCTGAGTTGAAGGCTTTTATTGCAAGCTAGAGTTTGGGGCATGAAGCCTGGCCTCTAGGTCCTTTAGATAATCCATTGTTTAGATGCTTTCATTTCCAGGAACAAAGGCTCTCTTACCCCCACCTCTCTGTCCCTTCAAAGGGCATCACTATGTAGCAGCAGAAGCAAGCACATCATGATATCATTTCTGATATCCATAGGTTTCAGCAATCAGTAACTGGGTTTTGTTCCAGGAAAAAGCAATATTCTTTGACAAATAAGCCATTTGCTGAGCAGTTTAAATGACATTGCAAAGAGTGACACTACAAACCAATGAGCCTGTTTTCTCTGCTCCTATTCACTGCAAAACAGCTAATGCCCCAGATAAAGAGTGTAGATCACATGTGACTTATAACGTGAATACAGCACTGTATAAAGAGCCACACGAAAAAGCTGCCCTGATCAGCCACTCTGCTTATGAGAGAACCAACCAAGCTGAATCTCTTCCTTTGAAATCTTGGAATAAGAAAATACCATCACCCCCAATCCTTGAGGGTTTTCTTAAATGGCTTCTATTCCTTAAACCTTCTTGTCACTAATGTGGCAAAGCCCAGGTCTCTCTGAGCCCTGGGACTATTGTAACCTGCTTTAATACAGGGCGTTTCCAGGAGGCAGATGTTTTAACTAGCAGGGGAAAGAAAGGTCTGTTTCTTATTGACGGAACCCTAGCATGTGTAATAGAACTTCAAAGATGTGAGGCCAGATTGGGCAGGCAACATCAAAAGCTTTTGCCTGGTGCTGAGTAAACCTTGTATTCTGACATACAAGTTCTTATCTATTCTGCTCCAGACTTGAGAGAAGGAGGCTGCATCTAACCAAATCACATTGTTTTTCCTCACAGCTGCCAACTTGGAAAAATATCAGGGCACAAAGGGACCATTAAAAAAAAGAAAGAGACACACACACACAGAGACATGTTTTGTTAGTTCCTAAGCAACACAATATTGCCAAGATGGGGGCTCTTAGGAAAATGAGAAGACGTTTGCTACACTTCCCTATTGAGGCCACTCGCTAATCCTAATTTTTATCTTTTTATAAAGAAATTAACAGAATGAACTTGGACAAAGTCTGTGTCTCCCCCACTCCATCTACACCCCTGTCACAGTCCCTGTCCCTTTGATAAACACTCACTTTCTAATGAGGCCAAATCAATGGTTTAATTATATCTAAACTCAAACAATGAAGCTATTTCCTGATTTAAAATAAAAAAAAACTAAATTCATTTATCTTTAAAATGGTTTAAAGGAATTATATTCACTTCTTCAAATTACCTGTTTTTTCATTATTTAAAAAAAAAAAAACTTTAAAATGTGTTTCATTTCAACGTAACTGGAACATAATAATATTTCCCTAGTCTGGGAACCAGAGAAAATCAGGAAGGCCATCTTTCTATCAAAATGTGTATGTGCCTGCCTCATGTGGGTTTGTTTCAAAGCACCCAGTTATTTCCTCTGAGAATGTCTGTGTGTGTCAATCCTGGGGAAGGGAGGAAGCGTCCCACAGAAGGAAATTAGTTTTAAACCTGGGGTTTTCCTCCTACACTGAGAACACATTTATTTAATCAATGGGTCCTTCTGAGGGTCTTGCGTGTGGGATCTGTCAGGGATGGAGTCAGCTCCAGCCTGCCTTCTGTAGAGCTTGGCCACTGGAACCTCTCTGAAGCAGACAGATCTGCCTATCAGGCCCTCTGCCTTGAAACTCACTGCTAGTTTGTACTCCTTAGCCCAGCCCTGTCCTGACTTCTTCCTGCCTCTCAGCTCTGTGCCTCTCTGTCCCCCCTGGATGGTTGCATCCATATTTACAGAACCCTAAACAAGAGACCATGTAGATAGACCAGCGCGATGATTCTCAATCTTGGGTAAGACTCAGAAACCCAGAACCCTGCTAGTTTAAAAGTAGACCAGTCTACACGTACGAGGAGCTTCAGCCTCACCTGGATGCCGGTAGGAAATGCAGACTCTCAGGCCCTGCCCAGCCTGCATTCAACAAGCTCCTCGGAGGACCTGCGTGCGCATAAGCATTTTGAGAAGCACTACCCCAGAGATCTTCAATATACACATGCCCAGACTCCAACCTGAGGTTTTTGGGATGATCTGGAGTGACATCCTGGACTGTGTGTCTCAAAAGTGCCCCGGGTGGATCTGCTCTGTCCTAAGTCTAAGAACCAGTAGTGAGACGCTCAAAAGCATCGAACAGACACAAGTGGCCAATGACTATGAGCTGGTTAGAAATGAGCTAAAGAGACCACAGAGATTCCTAACATTCAGGGAACTATGTGTATTACGTTCAAAGAGCCCGGGGACAGCCATCTCTGAGGGCCCTGATTTCCTTCTGTCCTTCCGTGTCCCTGCCATGTCTTTGACCCAGAAGACTTCCCCGCTCCCCTTCCCTGCTTCCAAGGTCCAGCCACCTACAAAGCATTTTGAAAATGCGGCTTTCTGCTGGTGCTACTCCTCAAGGCCCTTTCTGCCTCCTGTTGTACTCTGAGTCCTCACAACCACTCTCCTTCCTGTCTCCATGTCCCCTTCCATGGCCGGCCCTATTCCCTCCCTATACTGAGAAGATACCCAATAGAAATTGGTTAAGTCTAATTGAAATCATACTTGTGAATTCCTTTAATAATCTTCAAAAAGTCCTCCATTTTACAGATCAAGGCCAGGAAAAAAAAAGGGGGGGGTACAGTATTTCTACTGAATATTGGTTTATAAAGGTCACATCTTTACAGGCAAAAGTAAGCAGAATATTGAGGCAATTCATCTATTCAGTGAAGCAATTATTAGACCCAAAACCTATAATTGGAAGAAACATAAGCATTTAAAGACTTCTTTAGCATACTCCACTGTCAAGGCTGATAGTATTAATTATCAGAGTATGACATTATTTTAACTTTGGTTTTTGACATAAGTTATTTTATAGTATCTTTCACTCATGGGGGCTTTAATAAAAGAAGTCCAATTTGCTCCACCCATTCTCGTTAGATGGATTTCACAGTGACAAGGAAGGGGGGGTGCCATCAGGGTTGAAGGTTGTTATGTCCCCTGAAGCAGTATAGGGGTGGGGCTAGATCGCCCAGATTCATTACATAATTTCTCACCCCTCCACATCCTTTGACCTGGGTCAATAGATTCTTAATTCACTTGATATAAAGTGGACAACTGCCCTGGATGACTCATAGGCCAGATGATATTGACCCAATGACCCAGAGGTCCTATTTCAATTACAGAGGCAAACGACATTTCCTTACTAGCAAAAAATGAATTCTCCTCCCAAGGAGAATCCAGTAGCAAATGGTCTTCTATCCTGGACAGAGAATGCTACAATCTCCATGACTCTCGTACAAAATTGGATTCTTCTTTGGGGGCCATGAGAAAACTGGGGTCTCTTTTTCAGCTGGGACACAGGTCAGTAATCAGGGCAGGAGTAGACCCTCACAGCCCCGGGCTTCTGAGCAGAGTGTCTGATCCATGTTGCCTACTCTTCTTCACCCTATGCCCTCCTAGACAAAACCGTACAGGTTACCCCTCCGGCTTCTGGTTCCATGTTCAGCTGTTTTCTAAGAGAGCCCACTTTTCTAGTGCTTACGTGTATCCACCAAATAGAGCAATGACTCCCATTAACTTGCTTTGTGAAGGATTTGACTAAAGTCTTTGGTCTCCTTGAGGCTATATGTTTTGTATTTCTTTGTAGCCATGCCCAACACTTAGATAATGTCCCAAACTCACCTTGGGTTCTCAGTACCTGTTGTTGAATGATTAAATGAGGGAACAGCTACTGAATGCTATTCAGGTAATAATCCCACACTTCTGCCCTGACCACAAATGATCTATTTAATTGATTTTAGTGACTCCACAGTAGCTGTTATATTACCTCAGAGCAAAATTACTCCTTTCTTGCTTCTAAGACCTAGTAATTTATATGCTGAACATGTAATAATCTATTATATCAAATATCCACTCCTATTTTTTTTTAATAGCTTGCTGCAGAGCATAACAGCCCTGGATACATAAAATAAGTGCAGGTGACTTATGAGTTTGCACAGAAGAGCCTTCTGTTCTCGACACAGCTGTTTCAGAAAAACACAGTGAAGAGTGTAGAAGGAAGCAGAGTAGGTAAATATTAGAAGAGGCCTTTAAAAGCAGCCCTGATCACTGGATCCTTAGGATGTGTTTGTTAGGAAAGGATGCCCTAATAATGGTTAATATTGATACAGCATTTTACAATGCAGCAGACAGGCAATAGGAAGGCTGTTTTTCTGAAGATAAGCAAGTGGGGGCATGACGGACCAAGCTCATGACCTCAGACCAGGCAGTAAGGCACTCAACAGCAAAGAGCAAAGACCAGGCACCAGAGGGTGGGACTGCCCACATGGCGGTCTATAAACAGCACAGCAAGAGGGGAAAGAATCTTTATCTCCAAGCCCAGCATCCCTGACCACTCCATGAATCCCAACAGTGGGTAGAAGCATGTTGGGGAGGGGAAAAGGAAGAGGTGGATGGGTACAGGCAGAGAGCAACCCATGTTCTCCTGCCCACTTCCCTGGATCTCCCAGGCCTGATGGAGCAGTGGTCACTGCCTGCTTCTTCCTAACAGCCGGGATTGTTTGTGAGACCATGACAATTTGCAGAGCCCGCCTCTTTTTTGTCTCTCCTCCTTGACTCACAGCTCCCTCAATCAGTGCCAGCGTAAGGAGCACTCCTCCCCATCCCCTCACTAAGGTCAACTTGAAGGCCTGGGTTTGAATGCAGACATCGCTTTTTGCAAACATGATATTGGGCAAGGAACTCAATCTTGCAGAGCCTCAGTTTCCTCCTCTTTAAAATGGGCATCATCTTGTCTGCCTCTTAGAGTTCCAGTCAGGACTAAATTATATGATATAGACTAAGAATCTAACCAAATACATGGGCCAGAAAACCACGCTCTGTAAATCTCAGTTCTTTTCCCTGTTGCTCCTACTTTTTGTCCCTCCTAAGCTGCTCCATCTTTTGCTGGGGTGTAACTAGAAACAGCTGGGAAATACCTGGTGAGGTTTTGCTTCATTCCACATGTCCTTGAAATGAATCTTCTGTCCTCTGTGCTCCTCTTCTCACCATTAAACCTCCTTCCTTTCATCTCTGGGGAAATCTGGAAACCAGAAGATGCTCTGGTCTCTCATGGCAAAGAACTGGGATTGATCTGGTTAACAAATCCCCTGGAATGGTCTACAGAGTGACTAACATTTTGGTTCTCCCAGGACTCACCCAGTTTTGGAACTGAAAGTCCCACATCCTAGGAAATACCCCATGCCAGGTAAACCAGGGCATCTGGTCACCCTCAGCGTCTGCAAGGCAGTTTTGGAGACAAACAGAAAGCTCATCACTTCTCGGATTTGCAAATAAGAGCAAGTGACTCAAAAAAAACTCAGTCAAAAATCTACATGAGATACAGAAGTCCCAAGCTCCTGTGGCTGAGTCTTCTTGTCAGTCAGCAAAGGGTTACTTGAGAGTGACCCCATAAAGGACCTCAAACGCTGTTCTTCCAGACAACACACAGGCTGGACGTGACAGGTAATGGGAGAATTCCAAAAACCACCTGCTTCTCATGGTACAAAGAACACTCTTCAGGCCTTGCTGCTGAATGAGAAGAGAGAAAATGCACACCCAGGAGGGGGATTGTTACAGTACTAATTGAGTAACACTGCTGGCCTGGGAAAAGCAATGTTTCTAGGACAGGAGGTAGGTTTCTCTACCCTTGCAACACAAAAGAACAAAAGCCTACATATCAGAATTGTTTAGACATTGGGAGAATCCCAACTTTTCCACATCGACTAGCTTCTAAGACCTGGAGAAACTGCTTCATCCCCCTATGCCTGAATTTCCTGGACTAATAATACATATAGGGTTGTTGTGAAGAATTAATAAAATAATCCATGTGAAATGCCTAACACAGCTTTCATTTCCGGTACTATGGAAGATCAAATTACTTGAAGACCCTCCCAATATGAAACACCTAGAAAATGCTGAATAGATTATAATAAACATCCTTTTAAAAGCAATAACCGGGTTTATAAGAAAATGAGAAATTTCCAGAGACCCAAAATAAAAGGAAAACTAAACTCCGGAGTGGAAAGCCTGAGCAGATGCCCCAGCTGCCTGTGGAGGGTGACCAGATTTGGTAATGCCTGGGTATGAATGTCCACGTGTGCTCAAGAGATCAGGCCTTGAGTCCACATGATGAAGGAAGTGGAATTCAAACACCTCTCTTTCCTTTTTCTGCACAGAAAACCAGAAACCTGGAAGTGCTATGTTAGTTGTAAGAGAGTAAACAAAATCTATACTCAGACTCAGGAAGATAATCAAGAAGCTTAGTTGTCTTAAACTAGGATCTGGATAAAGAAAAGAAATAGTCTCCTCTGATAATTCATGAGCATAGGTTTGCCTTCATGTGGGTTTTGAGTTCAAATTTGCTCTAGATGAATGATATGAATGACTAATATAAAAAGTGACTAGGGCCTATGACTCTGGTATGACTTGCACAAACAAAAAAAAATGTCTCTGGAGGGATAAAAACTTCCTCAAGCTGGAAGAGTCCCTCAGATAAATGTCCATTATCATAATCACAATCCAAATATATGAAGGAGGCAGTCCACAATGAGTGGGAGTCAGCAGATATAGCAAAGAGCAGATTTTAACCCCTGATAACACCTACTTAAAATAAACTATCAGAATTAAGCTAAAAACTAAGTATGTTTTAAAAGGCAAACTATATAAAAGAATCTTGAAAAAACACAACAAAATGATGATTATATTGGGAAAAAATTAAATAGAATTTCTAGAAATGAAAAACATAATCATAGTTTAACCAGCAGAATAGATATAGCCAAAGAGAGAATCAGTAAACTGAAAAGTGGACATGAGGATGACATACCTGAAGGTGCAAGGTGAGGGCACCCAAATGCAGCAGAGAGAGACAAAGATATGTGAAAGAGAAGCTAAGATCTGAGGATGAAAGGACAAGAAGTTTAAACACAAATCTAATGGGAATTCCAGAAAAAGAGAAAAAAAGATAATATTCAATGAAATACAGGCTGAGAAGTTTCAAGAAATGAAAAAAGATGTAAGCTCATTAGCCCTGAGTGCACTAAAAATTAATTCATATCTAAATACATTGTAGTGAAAGTGCAGAACATACAAAAAAGAAAAGATGTTGAACAAACCATAGACAAAACATGTTACTCTTAAAATAATTATTAGATGGACAGCAGCTCTTTTTTCCCAACATTTTATTATAAAACATAGAGCAAGTTGACAGCACTTTGCAGCAAGCACCTATATTCTCACTACTTAGATTCTACCATTGATATCATACTCAATTTTAGTGTATTTGCTTTATCACATATCTATCTTCTATCCATGCCTGTCTTCATTCATCAATCCCTCATTAGTTTTTTGTTGTTATTTTATTTGGGGATGCTTTTCCTATGTGTGCATTTCTTTTTTTCTTTTTTTTTTTTTAAGATTTTATTTATTTATTTTTACAGAGAGAGAGGCACAGCGAGAGAGGGCACACAAGCAGGGGGAGTGGGAGAGGGAGAAGCAGGCTTCCCGCCGAGCAGGGAGCCCGATGCGGGGCTCGATCCCAGGACCCTGGGACTGCGACCTGAGCCGAAGGCAGATGCTTAACAACTGATCCACCCAGGCGCCCCTCCTATGTGTGCATTTCAAAGAAAATTATAGGTATTACTAGACTTCCCCCTAAGTGCTTCAGCAAGGATATTATTAAATAAAGCACAGTACTTGTTTGCAGGTGCCTCTCTTTTGATGTCAAATATACATAATGAAATGCACAAATCATAAATGTGAGTTGCTGTGTGACCCAAACCTCTGTCAAATATAAAACCATCAATGCCCAAATTTCCCTCTTTTTCCCTCTAGTTGATCCCCATCCCCATTCTCTCAAAGTCAACCACTATACTAATATTTTTCTGCCATAGATTAGTTTTACCTGTTCTGAAATTGCACATAAATGAAATCCACATTTTAGTATAAGGCTTCATTCACTTAGCATACTGATTTTCATATTCATCCATGGCACTGCACGTATCAGTAATTTATTCCTTTTTATGATTGAGTAGTGTTCCATTGTATGAAAATAACAGTTTGTTTATCTCTTCCCCTACTGATGGGCACCTGGGCTCTTTCCATTTTAGAGATTATGAGAAAAGCTGCTATGAACATTCTTGAAAAAGTTTTTTTGTGTGAATATTGTATCTCTTGGGTAAATACCAAAGAGTGGAATAGCTGGGGTCATAGAGTAGATGTACATTTATAAGACACCACCAGACCTTTCTCCAAATTGGTTGTATAATATCACATTCCCAACAATGTATGAGAGTTCCAGTTACACATCTTTGTCAACATTTACTGTTGTCAATCTTTTTAATTTTAGCCTTCCTATGGGTGTGTAGTGGCATCTCATTGTCATTTTAGTTAGCATTTTTTGATGACTAATAATAGTGAACAGTTTTTCATAGGCTTATTGACCAGTTTATATCTTATTTCATGAAGTGTCTATTAAAATCTTTTGCCAACACTGTTTTGTACAGCAACAAAATAAAACAGAAATCAATAGAATAGTATTTTATCAGTCAGGGTCCAGTCAGGAGACTAAAACCACAGCAGCAGTTTAAACAGGGAAAATTTAATGTAATGAATTATTAACTGGTAAAAGGTGGTTAATAACTAAAATGGGCAAAACAAATTCTAAGCTGTAAGAGATAGAAACTATACACACACACACAAATTGCTACCCTTAGGAAAGAGAGGAAAGTGAACAGGGAAAGAACTTAAAATCTCAGAGGATGAGACCCTGTAAAGCTGAAATTCAGATCTTCAAGAAGAGGACATGGTTGCCATAGGAACATGATGCCCACTGATGTGGTGACAAAGAAATTGGTCATTGATAAGACATGAGATGTGAGAGCCACCCCCAGTTCCAGAAGAAACTGGCTGGAGGGTGCCACAGATAAACAAAGATCCTTACACTTTGATTTGCACACTGTAAAGCCAAAAAACAGAACAGCAGAAGAAAAAAAAGTTCCCTTTTTCCTTCTTCCTCTTCCAGCCTTGAAGTGTCTTTCTGGTGTCCTCTCTTGGCAGGGCCTAACATGAAGCCTTCTGGCTAGAGAGAAATGTAATCTAGAGAGTTCAGGCCTGATATCACAAAGTATGGCAAGGAAGGGTAGATTTGAAGCTGAGAGGCAATAAATTAATAAGAAGTACAAATATCTTCCAAGTTCTGAGGGAAAAAAAAAATACCTGTGAACCTAGACTTCTATACCTAGTTAACCTATCATTCAAGAGTGAAGGCACAGCAATGACTAAAAACGTGGGCTTTTGTTGTTGTTGTTGTTGTTACACTTTATAGAATACATACAAGAGAAAATATGTAACATGTAGGTAAACTAAGAATTTTTCAGGCAATCAAAAACTGAGAGTGTATAACTAACAAACCCTTAATGCAAGAACTTCTAAAGTGCTTCCCCTGAAGGAGAAAACTGAATCCAGAAGGAAAATTAAAATGCAAGGGAAAAAATGGTGAGCAAAACAACTGGTAAAGTTATGGGTAAATATAAATAAGAAAAGACAATATAAATCAATAATGATTAAAAAATGACTAATTTGTGATATAAAAGCAAAGGGTAATTAAAATGTTGGACAACAATATGGGATCCAGGAAGAAATGACCAGTTAAAATGTTTTAAGCTCCTTGTATTTCTGGAAAGAAGGCAGAGTTCAAGGCCTTACCACTTAACAGCACAGAAAACAATATGACTGGTGCTCCCTAGAAGTGTACAACACAATCCTGGATGACATAAATCAAATATATGTGCTATTATGTCAGGGTTGCCTTTAAGAACAAAAATAGAATGAACAATACTAAAATCAGTAGAATAGAGAATAAAGAGAGCTTAATAGACTCAAAATAAAATAGGAATAAAGAGAAAAAAGAAAAAAAGGCTTAAATCAAAACAAATGAAAACACAAAATCTTTGGGAGAAATAAATGTAAATGTATCTGTGATTCCAATAAATATGAATGAAATAAACTTCCCCAGTAAAAGACAGAGATTTTTTTATTGTCTTTTTAAAAAGGCAGCTATTTATACTGTATAAAAGACATAGCTAAAATTTAAAAGTGTATAAATATTATAAATGAAAGGATAAAAAAATATTAGATAATACTGTCTAATAGAAATCTGGTATCTTATTAATTCCAGATGAAATAGATTTCAAGAATTATTAGAGATAGAGAGAGGTACTTTATAATGATAAAAAGAATATTCATCAGAAAAATGAGATAATTGCAAAGTTCTATTGACATAAGCTTTGAAATATACAAAACAAAAATTAATAGACTCTCAAAAAGAAATTGACAAATCCAGCCTCACAATGAGAGATGATAATATACTTCTTTCGAATTAGTAAATCAAGCAGATAGAAAAGTCAATAATGATACAGAAGTTTCACACTTAACAAACTTTACCTAAAGTCATATAAAGAACTTTTCAGGCCATTTTATGGAATATATTCTTTTCAAGCACGTAGGAAGCACTAACAAATCTTGTCATATGCTAGGCTGTTAATCAAGTTTCAATAAATACCAAAGAACTGGTATCATACAGACCAAATGCCCTGATCATTATACAAGTTAGAAGTTAATTACAAAAAAACTTTGAAGATGTTAAAAGCTTACTTCTAAAGTAAAGTGGGTAATACATGTCCTTTTATAAATGAAATCAGTGGCCCCAGAACAAAGAAAGGACCTGACTTCCAAGCATATTGAATATGCAATCTTGACTCCCCTAAACCTGCCCCTCTAACAATCGACTTTCAGGAATTTAGAAGTACTCTCACCTGAAAAGTTTGGCTTATCATATTCTTCCTAGGACAGACATATTTCCCTCTCACTCTTCCAAAGGTCAAAATAACTCTCTCAAAGCTAAATTGGGCTGTCGGCTCTCTAAAAGCTTGAGAAAAAAGGGGGTGGTCACTGATGGGTGAGGGGGACCCTAAGAACAAAAATGCTTCAGAGTTTATCCAGAGTGGTCCCCAAGGAAAGACAGTGATTGTCTATATGCCTGGCTACTATTGAAGTTGTAGCCCCTAGGGCAGGGGTTGCAGTCTGGCAGGACAAGAGTCTAGAAAGAAGAGGTAAGTGGGGCACTTCATGCAGCAACACGGACACAGGGTGACAATGGCAAGGGAGCCCAGCTCTCTGGATCTCTAATCTGCATACCCCCAGGATCCCCAATCTGCATACCCCCAGGATCCCCATGCTCTGAGCACCTAACATCATGACAGCATCCCTAGAGTAAGTTATTCTACCTTAAATGAAATACAATGGCAACCCAGTTTATCAGTCTGCCTCTGGTGAGTTTGATAAATATAACAGTAGTCTTCTAAAAGGTACATTCTCAGCAGAGGCAATATTGTCCCCAAGAGGGCAAAATTTGAATTGGAGGAGAGTAAAAATACTTAAATATTACAATGACTTATGGCCTTCCAAAGGGCCACAGAACATAAATAGATATATAGTATACCTGTGGTATAAGAGTTCATGGGGGAGAGGGAACAATAAGGGGGAAAAAATCTTAAAAGGCTCCATAAGGGGGCAACAATTTTATTTTATTTTATTTTATTTTATTTTATTTATTTATTTGAGAGAGAGAGAATGAGAGAGAGCACATGAGAGGGGGTAGGGTCAGAGAGCAAAGCAGACTCCCTGCCGAGCAGGGAGCCCGATGCGGGACTCGATCCAGGGACTCCAGGATCATGACCTGAGCCGAAGGCAGTCGCTTAACCAACTGAGCCACCCAGGCGCCCGGGGGCAACAATTTTAAAAATAAAAAAGAAAGTTTGAGAAATACCCAGGAGGACAGAGGATAATACCCATGAGTAGGCAGATACAAAGGAGTCTGTCAGTCAGATCCTGCCCTTAGGTATTCCTCCACCTAGTCAATGGCCAGACTAATTAACTAACCTCTCCTTCATTAACAGCTTTTAAACTTCAGGAAAAGGCATCAATCATATTGATAAAGGGCCACAGAGCTCAATTCTCAATTTTCCAATCAACCTCTCAACCAATATTTGGTAGTTTCTATATCTGTGCTGTACAGTACGTTGGCCGCTAGCCACCCGTGCCTCCTGAGCACCTGAAATGGGGCTGGTCCCAATGGAAATGTGCCGTGAGTATAAAAAGTTGAAAGACACTCCTTCATGGATCTCTCATGTTTTGCTTGGTATGAATCTTAGTCCTTTGGGGCCAATATAACAAAAATATCATTGACTGGGTGACTTAGACAACAGAAATTTATTTCTCACACTTCTGGAGGCTGGAAGTCCGAGATCAAGGTGTCAGCAGATTTGGTGTCTGCTGAGGGCCTGCCTCCTGGTTTGTAGACCGCCATCTTCTTGCTGTGTCCTCATATGGTAGAAGGGGTGAGGGAGCTCTCTGGGATCTCTTCCATAAGAATACTAATCCCACTCATGAGTCTCCACCCTCATGACCTAAACACCTCCCCAAAGCCCCACCTCCAAATACTATCACACTGAGGACTTGATTTCAACATATGAATTTGGAGGGACACAAACATTCAGTCTACAGTGGTATGCCAAGAATGGAAGACTCTGATTGCTTTTTACCTAGGGCATGTGTCAGAATTGTGTTCACAATGAGCATCCTTGAGGGATGAGATAATTATCTGCCTTTGGGACAAAGAGCAGGCTTGCTTTCTGCTTTCTATAAAAAGGTGAGTTCCCCAGGCTCAGGGTTCCTCAGCTATAACATAAACCCATTACATGTACAACAACCACCTGGGCCCTCTATGTCACCCCAAAGGGACTTTGGAGGGGTATTAGTTTTCTATTGCAGAGTAACAAATTACCACAAACTTGGCAGCTTAAATTACTACCCATTTATTAGCTCATAGTTTTGTAGGTCATGAGCCATACAGAGTTCTCTGCTCAGGGTCTCAAAGGCTGAAATTAAGGTATCACCAGGCTGGGGCAGCTGGGTGGCTCAGTCGGTTAAACATCTGCCTTTGGCTCAGGTCATGATCCCAGGGTCCTGGGTTCGAGCCCTGCATTGGGCTCCCTGCTCAGCAGGGAGTCTACTTCTCCCTTTGCCCCTCCCCTCACTCATGCTTGCACTCCCTCTCTCTCTCTCTCAAATAAATAAATCTTTAAAAAAATTGAAAAATAAATTATCATCAGGCTGAGTTTTCATCTGGAGACTCTGGGGTCAAATCCACTTCCATGCTCATTCAGGTTGTTGGCAGAATTTAATTCCTTATGACTGTATGACTGAGAGCCCCCATTGTCCTTGCTGGCTGTGAGCAGGGGCCACCGTCAGCTCATAGAGGCCTCCTGCATTCCTCTCCACATGGTGCCCTTCAAGTCAGAGCCAACAATGGAGAATTTCTGTCAAATCCCTCCCATGTTTTTAATCTCTCTGACTTCTCTGTCTCTGACCTCTAGACCCAGATTTTAAAAGGTCATATGACTAGGTCAGACCCACCTGCTTAATAATTGCCCTATTTAAAGGTCAACTGACTTGAGATTTTAATTATATCTTCAAAATCCCTTCACAGGGATTAAATAACTAGGAGCAGGTGTAAGTATATAAGGGACTGGGGATTTCTGGGGCCACCTTAGACTTCTGCCTATTTCAGAGACCAAGGGAACTGAGGCAAATTTGCTGGTGCTCACGTTGTTTGCTGTGCCATGATTGATAAAATCCTTTATCTCTGACCCAAGGATCTCATCTCTTCTGCCAGCATCTGTGAAATTGTGTAAGTAGCTTGTAAGAAAGGTAAAGTGAAATCCCAGACCTCCCATAAAATACACACTGACTTTTAAAGATTTAGTATGTAAAACACCTCATTAACCATTTTTAAGTTGATTACATGTTGAAACGATAATATTTTGGATATATGGGGTTAAGCGAGGTATATTATTAACTTTACATCTTTATTTTTAACATTTTATGTGGTTCCTAGAAATTAAAGTCACACATGGAAGAGGCCTGCATTTGCATTTCAATCAGACAGTGCTGGTGCCTACGCCGGACTGCTACCAAAGCCCTGGGCCCTTTGGTAGGGGTGGCAGTTTGGCAACACAAGAGCCAACTGTGTCCTACAGATGTTTCATTTGGTCAACACAGTATTCAAATATTTGTATTGTTTAGATGCCTTTAAAGACGGGCATGTATCTTCAGGTATGCCCCAGGCCTCACCACTCCCTATTGCGTTTCACTGGACTTATTTACACATTTGTTTTACCTAACTGGCTTCTGTAAACATTCAAATTCCGTGACTCTTGCAGTCACACTCATACTTCTGCTAGGCATATTAAAAGATACGAACACAAGAGAAATACTAAACAATAGCGTTCAACCAAGTATTAACCTGCGTGGCCCAAGATAGCTCCAAGAGTTTCAAAAGGAAGCCGTCTTCATGGGCAGTCTGGTGACAATGAGTCAGTAGACCTGGTTCTAGACCAAGCTCTGTCACTGATTTCAAGGGAGACCTTGAGCAAGTCATTTCCCCTCTGTGGGCTTCTGTTGCCTCCCTGGCAAAGTGAAGGCCTCCAAGTTCCTTTGGAAGACCTAAATATGATGGTTTTGCTGGCTAAAGCCATCAAAGAGAGCGACCTGGAAAAGCAGGACTTGAAGATACTTGCTTCTCTGTCCTTTGTACATATTTCCTTATTGTAATTGGCCCCAAAGAAAGGGGGAAGGAGTCAAGAAGACTCCAAGTCCTAAGGAGCTCTTAAGGATAGTTTGTCAAAGAAGGAAGGTAAAACATAGCGCTACAGTGTTGCTTTGTGTTCTCCATGGATATAGATCATTCCAGTTTTGGCCCCTGTATCCCAACTGGTAGATAAGCAAGAGCTGGTAGCGTCTGGATACCTACATCTGCTCCCCCCCCTTTTCACTTCCCACAATGGCATTTCATGAAATCCAGAAGCAGATGCTCCGTGTTGGGGCTGAGCAGATACGAGCAGGGGTTTGTGGCTGGCAAGTTCCCACTCCCTCTACCCATGACATCTTTTTCATAACCTGAATTTCTTTAATTAAAAAACATCTGCCAACTCCCGTTATCTGCAAAGATGTGCCATAGCAACTCTCTTTGCAAGCCCCTTTTGTAGCCAGTACAAACAGGTGGAAGAAAAGCCTCCGTGGAGCCTCCCAAGTGTAAAAAGAGAAAGGAATGGGAAGGAAGCTCCTCAAATTGTGTGTGTTTGTGTGTGTGTGTGTTTGAGAGAGAGAGAGAGCGCGCATGAACATGCTCACAGGCAAATCTCTCTTGCAATTCATCCTTCTTCAAACTTTTCCTTATCAGAGAGGGTCAGAGGGCTTCGGGAACATGGGCAGCACACTTGTCCTGTACACACCACAACATGAGCACTGGCACCTTGTGATAAACCAAACACACAGAGAGAAGAATTCACGGAGCTTAGCCTTCCTTGTTAGGACGCATGTTATGTTTTGTCCAGAAGGAGTCTGATTCATCAGTGGGAAAGGGAGACCAGATCTCTGCTGCCCTCATCCTCTGCCCCATGAATAGCTACTTCCAAAGGAAAATCCTTAACAATAATCTTGAGGAGGTGAGGGAACAATTGCATGCCCAGGGCAGGAATACAAATGGAGGCCACACAGGATATGTCTAATATGTATCAAGCCAACAAACTGCTAAAGAAAATATTTTCTATCTTCATACCTTACAAATACCCCTTCAGATCACCCTGGAAGGCCAGTTTCACATTTAGAATTCTCAAACTCAGACTTGTGCATGGACCAGGAGATGGAGAGAAAGCCAATCCCAGGATTCTGCCCTGCTGCCTTTTCTCTTTCCATCTGTGGCTCTGTCCTGCACAGCACAAAACTCCCAGGTATGCAGACACTCCAGTCCACACACCCAAACCCCAAATATGCCTTCTGCAAACCGCTACTCCCCACAAACCTGCAGGTGCAGGGTGTGCACGAGAGTATTTTGTTCTGTGCCCCAGGGGACTGGCCCAGGAAAGAGGCTATGCCAGCCCTGAAAGCCCAAGGGATTCCAAGTTTCTGCAGCTAGAGCATTGTTTAGAAAGTGAAGATGAAGAGGCATGAGCTCAGGGTGGGCACACATCCTTAGTCCCATGGATTCTTCACCTCCCATTGAGAGAAGAGTCAGAAAGAGGCAGAGCAGGGCCCCAAAAGTGCAGGACCAGGACCAGGACCCCTCTTGCTGGGTCTAAGGGCAGTGCTGATCTCAACCTCTTTTTACCATCCTTGGGCCTCTTCTCAAGATGGACCCAAGTGTCTCTACCTCCTCCTCTACCAAAGCATGCTCCTCTCTTCCAGTGTACAGGCCAATATAAACATGGCTACCTTTAGAGTGTCCCAATTCTTAGAGAGGAAAAGTTCCCATTGGTCCCCATCTCACCTGGATTAAGCTTGTGCTCCATTGCTGGCCCCCCTGAATCTAAAATGGAGGTATTGAAAGCAATAATGAATGATATCCTCTGTCTCAGCGTTATCCTCCTGACTTGAGAGTTTCTAGAGGGCCAAGTCCTTTGAGTTTGAGGCATTCCCACAGCACATTCCCTAGCACAGCAAGATGTGGACAATGAAACGTAATGCCTTTTAAAATAATGTGATTTTTTTCTGATCATAAAAATATAAAAAAGTGATAGATCTTTTTAGATGGTGAGATGTCTGGCATGTTTTGTTAGCAATCTTTAAGACAAACCTCTACATGTGCAGCCAGAAAGTCACTTCCTTCCCGGATGCTCCACTGATTATCAGACAAGGCTAACTACTTAGCAATTTCTTTCTTCTTAATATTTGCCTTCTCATGAGTTCCATCCACTGATGCAGTTCATCTGCTCTCTACAAGCCTGCTTCTTCTGCATGAATTAATAGCCCTTGTTCTTAACTCCTTGGATCCTATGTGATAGCTAGCACCAAGTGCCTAATACCATGACCATTGCATAGTAGACCCTGAAATAATTTATTCTTATTATTGCTTCATTTTTTTCAACTTCCCACTAAAAGAGTATAAATAAATACATATGGGTAACCCCCATCTTCTACATTTTTCTCCACCTTTTTTCATTCCTACTGCACTTCCCTGCCCACTCCCCTCCATGTCACGGCAAAAGAAACAGGAAAATGAAAAATCACATATGCTCCTTTCTCAAAATTCCAATTCCAACCTGTCCAAAGACAAAATATTTACCTCCAAAGTAAAAACATCCAATAAATTATGTGAATTATGTATCTTTTTCTTTAATGGATCTCTTAGCTACGAGGTGTCAAATATCCTCATCTGCTTCCAATAGTCTTGAATAATGTCACAAACAGTGATGATGTCATAGAATGCCAGGTGGTGTCTCAGAGTTTTGAAGGAGATTACATCGTGAGGAGTCATGCAGGACATGGAGTCTTATACCCTATTCTGGCCACAGTGATAAGGAAACCCGGAACAACCTTCCCAAGTGTAGATCACGGAATGAAGGTAAAGGAGCCAGGGACATGATGAGAAGAGGAAAAACAGTTGAAGAGAAACAAATCATGGGAGAGTAAAAAGAAACTGTTGATTTTACTTGGAGGGAGTTAAGTGGAATGAGTTTATGTAAAATCCACAATAGCATCTCCATAGATTTCTAAACACACAGAGGTGGTACCACACCTTGCAGGACTCAGCACAGCACTAGGACTTGTTGAAAGACAAAAACAAGGAGTTATGGCTATTCACAATTAGTAATCAACTGCATGTTGGTAAACGTTCATAAGAAATAGCAATAATGAAATATTCCAGCAATCTTCAGAGTTTCTCAGAGTTCCAAAGTGTATAAAATGGTGTGGTGTGCCCATTCTCCACAGATGGCTATCTTCGGCAGCATTTCCTAAGAGCTGTAGCATGCGTGGCTCAGGCTAACACCATCTACGGTCAAGGACCTTGCTGCCAGGAAGGAGGGTGGGCACAAGGGGAACAGGCCCTCAGTTTGTTTTGACTCTTCAATGACACTTTCAAGTTGCCACATTTTCAAATATTTTTTTTTTCCTTGTGGTAGTCCTTTAGAGGATCTTACAAAGATTTTCTGGGTAAACTGTCCCTAAAATTAAACACCTGATTTTATGATGAGATTTCTTCCATGAACAGATATGCTTATGAGTAGCCATTATGGATAAAATAACACTTTTAATCCCCAAGGCTGGATACAGGGTCCCCTCAGCCTTGCTCAGGTGAGTTATTCCTATACTCTTTTTTAACCCTATCCCCATATCATACTTGCCCAGATTATCCTACAAAGATGAGTGAGGGGATATTTTAAATGAGCAGTAGGAATTCTGAGAGAAAATTTATTATGTTTGGATGAAATGCCTAATGGATCTTTTGAGTATGAAAAGGCATATCTTAGAGTATGTTCTAGACGGAGAAACCAAAAACAAAGAAAGGGTTGAATGAATATTTCTGTGTCAGGAAATGAGAGGAAATTTTTTTGTACCTATAATTAGAAATGGGGGAAGACAACAGGTTCAGAGACTGGGGACCATTCAGGAGATATAAAGAAGTCAAGTGGAGAGGAAAGAGGTGGGGAAAGCAACATGCTACACGCAACATGCGGGGAGAAAAGAAAAGGTGACCACTGAGATGTTGGGTATGCTGAAAAATTTTGAAGAATGGCTACATATACTATTGCATTTTAAGTTGTTACACAGAGTCATGCTATAAGCCCCCCTCTGATGCCCCAAACCTTCAGTGGATCCATAGTGCTAGGAGGCAGGATGGAGGGAGGGACACTGGAGATGGAAGGAATTACAAGAAAAAGAAGGCTGTATTTCATATTTGCATTTACTCTACTCAAAGAGGAATCAAAAATTCTCTGGACACCAAAATCTTAGCTAGAGGTAACTAAGAAAAACATAAGCCCCTCCACTTGCAAGATTCTACAGGGACATTGATGAGAATAGGGGGTTTCATATGGAGATTGAGACTCTGAATCAGTTCTGTAAAAATTAAAGACTTGTTAAAGACAAGTTACAGACTAGAAAAAATTTTTTGCAAAAGCCATAGCTGATAAAGGACTATTATCAAAAATATACAAGAAACATTTACAAGTCAATAAAAAGAAAGCAAATAACAAGACTAAAAAATGGGAAGAGACCTGAATAGACACCTCACCAAAGACGATACAAGGATGGAAAATAAACCAAAGAGAACAGACACCTCACCAAAGAAGATACAAGGATGGAAAATAAACCTAAGAAAAGACGCTCAAAATCCTAAATCATTAGGGAATTTCAAACTAAAACAAAAAGATACCACCACATACCTATTAGAATGGCCCAAATCCAAAACACTGACAACACCAAATGCTGACAAGGATGTGGAGCAACAGGAACTTTTCAGTCCTTGCTGGTGGGAATGCAAAATAGTGCAGCCATTTTAGGAAACAGTTTGGCAGTTTCTTACAGAATTAAATATACTCTTACCATACGATCTAGCAATCATGCTCCTTGGTATTTACCCAAATGAGCTGAAAATTTATGTCCACACAAAAACCTACATGCCAATGTTTATAGAAGCTTTATTCACAATTGCCAAAACTTGGAACCAATCAAGATGTCCTTCAGTAGGTGAATGGACAAATAAATTGCGATACATCTAAACAATGGAATATTATTCAGTGCTAAAAACAAATGAGCTATCGAGCCATGAAAAGACATGGAGGATGCTGATCTGAAAGACTACATACTGTATGATTTCAACTATACAACATTCTGGAATGGCAAAACTATGCAGGTGGTAAAAAGATCAGTGGTTGCCAAGGGTTAAAAGAGAAGGAGGAATGAATAGGCAGAGCACAGAGGATTTTCAGGGCAGGGAAACTATACTGTATGTTACCATAATGATGGATATGTGTCATTATGCCTTTGTCCAAACCCATAACATGTACAACTCCAAGAGTGAACCCTAATACAAACTATGGACTTTGGGTGATAATGATGTGTCAATGTAGGTTCATCAGTTATAACAAATGTACAACTCCGTTGGGGGATGCTGATAGTTAGGGAGGCTGTGGGGTGTGGGGAGAGCAGGAGGTCTATGGGAAATCTCTATACTTTCTGCTCAATTTGGCTGTGAACCTAAAACTGCTCATTAAAAGTCTAAATTTAAAATGATAGATAATGTATATATATTTATATAAAAGAAGGGAGACTTCAAAAGTCTGTAGGACACAGGAAATCCCAGATAGCTGACCCCAGGGTTCAGTTACCACCACTTAGGGCAAATAAAGGAAAACAACTGTCAGTGGGCAAAGTTCCTGAGGAATTAGACTTTGCTCACATTCAGTGACGTGAACTGTTCATTTTCTTCCCAGTGTGCTTTCCCACCCTCTGGTGGCTGGGCTGACCACGGGACCAGTTCCAGCCAAGGAAATGGACCCAGCCTGTGTCACCTCCTGGCCAAAGTATGTGCCTCAATCACTGCCTAAATCTCTGGGCTTCTCTTTCTCTGTTGTGGCCACAGTAGAAGAGCACGCTGGGATGGAGATGCTCAAAGGTCAAAGCCAGCTGAGATGTCAGGCTAGAGATCTGCAGAGCAATTGTTGTGACAAACCAGCAGCACCCACAGGCTTTTGCGTGAAGAAGGAGTAAACACATCTGCCGGGTTGAGCCCCTGAGGTTTAGGATGGTTTGCTGCCAGAGCCCAAGCTGGTCCATCCGGACTGCGACCCAAGTTCCAGTTTCCAGTTCAAGGTCATGGAAGCCTGACAGGTGCAGGAATGCAGAGCAGGAAGACTGGGACAATGGAACACTGAACATGCTGTGGACAAAACCACAGTAATTTTTAGGGGAACTCAGTTTTGAGGGTTTTTTCCCATCTAGGCAATACTTAGGTCAGGACTACAGTGTCCATTTTGCTTCTTCCAGTTTCCTGGAGAGTGGTTTTTTTTTTTTTTTTTTTAGGGGAGAGTGAGATGGCTGCCATCCATCATTTTGGAAAGTCATGAGATTTACAGATAGATGCCTAAACAAAGGACAAGCGTATTAACAAATCTAGCTGTCCAAAAGTCAGGGCTAATGTTAACCAAGATGAGCATTACTGCGATTCCATCAAGATGTCCTGTTATTTATTTAACTTTTCCATTTTCATTTTTTATTTGGGTAAGATAATTGCTTGTGATAAGCCTCGGGTGTGGAGGTCTGGTGCATACAGAGTGGCGAGGTGAGCTTCAGTCTCTAGCTCAGGAAGCACTGGGGAAAGGAAACGATGTATTAACATATTAAAATAAACTCAATTAATGTCCTTTAGTGGTCTTCTTTGAAAAGGAGGACCTCTCCAAAGTGAATGGTCTACTATCAACGGGAAAAATTCTTATTAGGGGATAATGTGTTCATCTGCTTGAGGAAAGAAAGACCTCATGTGAGTGGATTTTATAAGAGACAAAAAATATATATAGCGTTTCTTTCCCTGGGTCTGATCCTGCAATGCTACTCATGCATTGCCCTTCATAGCGCCTATACCAGTGCCGCCCATTGCTTCTGGCCAAGGCCCTAAAACTGGACAACACCAGGGTTTTGGCGCCTTAAGTCCCAAAATTGAACTTCAATACACAAGACCTGTTTGTTTAAATGATGACTCAACACACAATCCTAATCCTTTCCATGGAAAAACAGCCATGGCCTCTGGCTCTTGTGGGCCACTGTGCTTCCCCTCCCCCTTGTCCCCTGCTGTCCCTTTCCCAGGACCCTCTCTGTTCAGGCTGAACAACCCAGCAGCTTAAGTAGAAGCAAATGTGGGTGTGGTTCCTGCTTCTGAGGCAGAATCAAGTGCTCTGTTGGATAGCAATGAAAAGAGCCACTGGTGTTTGGTGGTGCTCACACCAAAAGCCCCAGCAGTGCTGTTGCTATCCTTTTTTCCGACAAGAAATCTGAGGTTTGGAGAGTAGGCAACTGACCCAAGGCCGCACTTCTCCTGCTGCTGGATGGGGGACAGGAGTCGCTAGACGCATTGTTCTTCCCTGACATCCCCTGCCTACCAAAAGGCTTAAAAATAAAAGTTGTATCCTTGAATTCCTTTTAAAAAAAGAATATTATATAGGTGCCACCCCTAGTAATCTGTGAGTTAACATTATTGCTTGTGCTGCTGTCCCAGCTCAAGTATCTCGTGGAGGCTGTCCTGTGTCCATCCCCAACCTCTCGCTGCCATCCTGGGTCCAGGCACCATCCCTGTCCTCCTCTCTACCTCTTACAGTTGAAGGATTCCCTTCCCTTCACTTCTCTCTTGTCGGTCCACCTCCCCACCTGACCTTACGTGATGCGTGTTTTCGTTCCACTTCGATCCATTTCCTACTTTCTTCCGCTTCTCCTTTTTCCCTCCTCCTCCTCTTCTCATCTTTTCTTCCTTCGTTCTCCACCTCCTCCTCCTCCAAGCGTGTGTGCAATGGTGGATATGCCGCAGATGACGAGCCAGCCTCGGCCAGACAAGAATGCATTCAGATGGGTTGCTCGGCCATTCATTAATCATTCCAGCACTACCTGAACTTTTATCAGCTAAGCGAGATCCTCTGTAAAGTGTCCTTGGAGCTTCCTATCTTGGGCATCCCTGGGCAGAGTCCACACCCTATATCTGCAAGGTCTAAGAGGTGAAGGAAACAGGAGCAGGAAAGACTGAGTTCTATAGTAACTTGCGTGTAATCATCACAAAAAATTCTAGCTGAATTAAGTAGAATCAGGGATAGATCAATTCTCTTTTGGAAGAATTGTTCCAAAACCAATAGCTTCCTATTCTGAAAAGATTCCCATTCTGAAGAGAAAAGGGTGGTCTTCTCTATTACTCTTTGGGGATTGAATAGATCTTCGTTTATCTCGGATGCCTTAAATTGACAAAGATGGCTAAAGGCAAGAAATTGGACTTTAGCCTTCCAAGGGCCCTCTGAATCCCAATTAGCAGCCATCACCTCAAACTGAATATTCTCTCCCTACCTAAATCCCATCCCAAGCTGGCAATCTGGAAGCCATTGGTGAGCTCTCCCTCCCACATAACCTCAGAACAGTTGGTCAGCAGATCCTGCCTTGCCTATTGCCTTACTGTGTTTTGAATTCCTCCTTCTCCTCCTTGATGGCTCTCCTCTATTTAGCACCTGAATCACTCTTTAGCTGGGTCATATTGGCCTCCTCCATGCCCCTAGAATGGATCCTCTCCAATCCCTCCCTCGCTGCTGCCTCAGGGATGCCATCCTGCCTTCCTGCTCACCACGCCTCCCCAGCCCGGCACCAGCTTCATGGCCAAGCCCAAACACTTCAAGGAGACTTCGAAATCTTTTGTGAATCTCTCCAGCCTCATCTCCGTCACTTTCCAGTTCCCCTGCCTAGACCCATGTGAATTACTTGCAGTTCCTGAATGGGCCATTCTCTCTTTCTCCCTGGTTTTGCATTTACTGTCCCTGTCCTCGGGAATGGCATTTAAACCCTCACCAAGTGGTTAATGCCCTAGTTCAGCTGTCCCTGCTCCCCTGTTCTCCTTAAGAGACAGCATTAGCATAGCCCCATCACACTGGTGTAAAGGCTGGTTTACTTGTCCCTGTTGCTTCTCTGATACTTGGGGGCCCAGGCTATTCCTTATTGTTGAATTCCTGTGGAATTTAACTGCCTGCCCATGCTGGCACGTATAATCATACACTGCCTAGTAAATAATATCCAAAATAATAGCTATTATGTTGTGGAATACATTATTATAGAATTTATATATGTTAACATACATTGTTAAAATAGTACAATTTCTTAACTATGTCATGAATGCTCATCCGTATTGCTCCAAATACATAACAGGACTCTTAAGACTAAGAACCATGTGTTTTACTTCTCTTAACTTCTCTGTAGCTCCCAGTGCCTCACACAGGGAAGATGAAAAGAACTCAAAGTCAGAAACTTGGTGAAAATGGGCAGTTTACCACAGAGACAGAAACAATGCAGCCAACACTGGAGATGAGGAATTTTTACTTTTGGGGACACCACCTCTGCTCTACCTACTCACCACAATGGGCCATCCCATCCATCTGAAGATGGGGACACTGGCTTTGTACTTCCTGGTTCCCTAAGTGGGGACTCTGCTACCAACAGGACCAGCATGCCCGACGGGATCAAAGAAGATGGACTGGGCAGGAATGGCAAACAGTTCCCCCACTTGCCCACCAGGCTGGTGGCAGCTCTCCACAGCACCGCACTGAGGAAGATTCAGAAGCCAAGTCGGGGCTCAGTAGAAAATGTGGCGATTCAATCAGCAATGGATCCGAAGAAGATGGTGGCCCATGTGCTAGAGGTTTGCCATCCAGATCTAGAGAGCTCTATAAGTGGGGAAATCACTTCTCCTAATCCTTCAACACTCTGACTGCAAATCTATCAAATTACTTCTCCACATCTATGGGGGAAAGGGAAACAAGGTGGGAGGAGAAGACACCAAAGTCCCAAAGTCGAGAGCTGAGCAAGAACACCACCTACTCTAGACTCAGAAATGCCTCCATGAAGCTTCACCCCCAGAAGCTGGGGTCCCCTGCTCTACCCGGCAAACTTCTGCTCTGTCTTCAGGACACATTCAAATGTACACCTGCTGGTAAAGTCTTCCCCAGGTCTTCCACTTTATGCCATCTGCTCACATGGCACTGGCCTAGGTCACTGCCATACTACTTGTACCATTGACACACACCATTTTTAGTGTCTACACAGCTGTCTCTCCCACTGGACACAGCACTCCTTGAACATGTGCCCTGAGTCCCATTCAAATGTGTATTCTCAATGCTTTTGCCCAGGGCTTTGAATGGATTTGGTTGTCATTACATTGTATGTTTCCTCAAAGGACAGTCTCAAGACATTATGGATATAAAATATCAGCATTATGCGCATTTTCTTACTGGGTAAACTAAGTCTCAGATCTCTTCATCATGTTTCCCATGATTATTTGGTCCAATAGGGCTCATGGAGCCAATGGACCAATCCAGTGGCTCCAGTGCTTTACGACAGTAACATTTCTCCCCTCTCCTGATGCCCTTCACTAGAGGCGGTTGGGCATGCTACGCAAGAACAATGCTCAGTTCCTGCTTTACCATGTCTGTTATCGCTTGCTCCAAATAGCACACTGCAACCTGTCCCAGTGTTCATCTGTTCCCATCTCACTCTGGGGACGCCACAGGCAGAACTGAGAGCCCAATATGCAGCAGGGCTCCACAGAAAGAAGACCCTCAAAATCCCACTGACTCTCCAACTGGAATGGTTTGTGAAAAAGAAACTGCTGTGCTTTGGGTCAAACAAATGGATGGCGGCAACAGCACCAACCACAGAAAGGGACGTAAATCCCTCTTATTGATGAGGAGCCTCTATCATTTCAGAAAATGGTGGTTTCTCTGCAGGATAACCAGGCCAATTTAGTCAACCATTTACAATGCTACCATGTGTTTGTGAGATGCAAGTTTCCTCTGGGCTCAATGTGACAAAATGCTGATCACCGTTTGGTGGCCCGTCACCAGGAAGCTGGATGGATGTCAGGACCTGAGATGCGGGTTCCAAGGCTGACAGTTCCCACAGGAAGGGAACAAAGAAAAACAGGCCTGTGTTCATGCAGATTACACGCTGGAAGAGGAGGCTTCATGGGTTGTCAGGTGCTCAGTAAACATCTTCAATTACTTAACACTGCGGTAAGGCAGAAGATGTTAGAGGGGAAAGAGCCAGGGGCTGTGTCCTTTTGGTGTGTCACCTCAACTTTCAGAGTCCCCTTATCTGCAGAATGGGGATAATAATATTTGCCCTGTCTCCATCAGAGAGTCATGCCATGGATGAAGTAGTGGATAAGAGAACATCTTATAAACCACAACCCCATCACTCTCCATAACAGCACCCTGTTCATTTCCTTCATGGCCTTTATCATAATCTCTAAGTATGTGTTTATATTGCTGCTGTGTCTGATGTCTGTCTCCTCCAGTAGAATACAAGCTCTCTACAGGCAGGAATCCAGAGCAGTGTGTGATACACACAGTAAACTCTTACTTGGTAGTAATTATCATCTTCCTGCTATCCCACCTCAAGACATACTCATTCCTACCTCTACACCTCTGCTAAAGCTGCTCCTTCACTCCAAAAACACCACCCCCTCATCTCTATGGCAATCTAAAAGTCTTCCTTGAAAGATCACCTCAAGCCCCACTGCTTCTATGAAATTATTTTCTCAATCTTTTTTAAAATCTTCCTTTTGCCAGGCAGTTCTTCACTATGAAACAGACTGTCTGCAGCCCACAGCCACACTCCCTCATATCCTCAGTCAGCATGGGTGAGGTGGTTTGGTAGGTTTCCACTAAACCCCATGTAGTTAGTCCTTGGTCCAGTATTCTGTGAACATTCCCTAATAAGAGACTTATTCCTCATGCAAAGAACAGGAGAATATGTCCTAGAATAGAAGAATCATAATTCTAAAATCCTAAAACACCTAGGGTTGAAGGAGATGCTGGGCCCAAGACTGACTCTGCAAGTTTGCCATTTGCTGACATTTCCTCCCTTCTTGGTTATCTCACCACACACAGAGACATTTATTAGCCACCAAACGTGGGAAGCAAGGAATTCACCAAAGGACTAAGTCATTCACTCTAAGAACTTAGGAAGGAGTTGAGTGTCCCTTTTAACAGTCAGATGTCCTGTAGGGAGAGGCTCCTGGGAATTAAAACTCCCCCTAATGTGACCATCCTCCCCATCTCCTTGGATTCCCTTGTCCCCAAATCAGAGCCTCAGCCATCTCAACAACCAATTCTCTGTAAACAGTAACTAGGTATCCTACAAGTCAATTCAATTCTGACACTAACTACCCAAAGTTAGCACAGACCCATAGATTAAGGACCCAGTCCCATAAAACTGCCCTCCCCTAATTTAGACAGCAATCACAAATGTGGATCCCCATAAAGAAGATGTGATACACACACACTCACACACACACACACACACACACACACACACACACAGAGGAATATTACTCAGCCATCAAAAAGAATGAAATCTTGTCATTTGCAATGACATGGATGGAGCTAGAGTGTATTATGCTAAGCGAAATAAGTCAGTCAGAGAAAGACAAATACCATATGATTTCACTCATATGTGGAATATAGAAAACAAAACAGATGAACATAGGGGAAGAGGAAAGAAAAAGAAGGAAGCAAACCATAAAAGACTCTTAATGATAGAGAACAAACTGAGGGTTGATGGAGGGAGGTGGGCAGGGATTGGCTACATGGGTGATGGGTACTAAGGAGTGCACTTGTGATGAATCACTGAATCCTACTTCTGAAACCATTTCCACACTATATGTTAACTAACTAGATTTTAAATAAAATGTTGGAAGAAAAAAACAAAAATAAACCAATAATTATAACAAAGAAATTTTATAACATGCAAATAATTTTTAAAAGCTATTAACTTCTTAGGGTGTTTTAGAAAATACAAATTTGGTTTTTTGCATTAAAAAAATGAAAAACAAAAAAGTGTGGATCCCCAGATTACCCACACTGCTCTGCAGTTTGGTTATAAATCAAGATTCCCACCTCTCCTCCTCAGGTTTATAATTTCCTAGAACAGCTCACAGAACTCAGGAAGTCACTTATATTCACCAGCTTATTATAAAGGATACAACTCAGGGATGGCCCATTAGAAGAGATGCATAGGGCAAGGTATGCACAGAGCTTCCTTATGCTCTCTGGGCACACCACCCTCCCAGCACCTCAGTGTGTTCACCAGCCCAGAAGCTCATCAAATCACCTTGTTCAAGAGCTTTATAGAGCTTAATCTCCAACCTCCCCCCTTCCTGGAGGTCAGTGGGTGGGGCTGAACGTTCCAACCCTCTAGTCACTTGGTCTTTCCAGTAACCAGCCCAGCCTTAAGTCATCTCATTAGCATAAACTCAGGTCTGATAGAAGATGCTCATTACAAATAACAAAAAACACTCCTGTCACTCAGAGGCTTTAGGATTCTGTGCCAGGAACCAGGAATAAAGACCAAATATGTTTGCATTATGCTACAATAGCCAAGTGTGATAAAGGCAGTTCTCTTGACTTAGATAAGTTGGGGAGCCCTCTGAAGAGTTATCGTGCTTTCTCTGTTCCAATAATGACAGTTGCATCACTCTCCTTCCCATCTTGCCCTGGGTATTAGGAAACACCATATAAAACCTGTCACTTCAATTGTGTTCAACCACACTTGTGTTATATATGATCGGCAACATTTGCTCCCTCTTCCTTATCTCAATCAAGATTTTCTCTTTTTATTCTATTCCCGTAATCTTATTGTACATGGTCACTTTAGATTCTTCCTGAAAAGAGATGTGGTATAAATAAACTAACAGATAACTTAGCCGTAAGACCATTGTCTAAAGAGGAATTAATAAAATGAACCTCCAGATGGAGCCTGCTGACCTAAGCTGATGAGTTTTCTCAAAGCAAAGTGCACAAATCCCCATGAAGTCAAGCCACTACCCAGTTTTCAGGGTCAACAGGACACCGCGTAGAACTCTACTCAGTGTTGACATGGTATGCCCTCAGTGTGAACTTAATCAGAGGATTAACCATGACTGGGGGGGCAGGGTAGCAATGATGCTGAGTATAGAAGAGGAGAAGGTGATTAGCAGACCCCAGGAATGTCGACCAGCCCAAATCAGGGTAGGCTACTGCAGGCAAAGGCTTCATGAAGTGGGATTTCAGATGGGCTGGTTCTGTTATGAGGTGTGAGCTTCTTAAGGACACTAACTGGATACGACTTATTTATTTCTGACTTCTCAACTCCTGGCACAGTGCCTGGCATACCCTAAACACTCAGTAAAGTGTTGCTCCTCTCTTAACACTATTCCTTGTTTCCCTTCCAATTCTGAGGTATAGAGCTATGAACACTGGGGAGTGTATCAGTTTGTTCCCATGGGAGGAAAGAACTCTGGGCTGGGAATCAGGAGACATGGGCTCTGGGCCCCACCACTGAGGAGCTGTGTGATGGCACCAAGCAGAAGAGCAGGGCTTGGAGGATGCAGCTTAAGTCAGACTATGTGGATTTGAACACTCGCTCCTCTTCTTGCTGAGTATTCAGGCAGTCATTTAACCTCTCCGTGTCTCCTATTCCCTCCTCTGTAAAAGGAGGGTGAACAGGATTAAAAGTGTGTGGATTCAGGCAGTATTCAGGCAGTCATTTAACCTCTCCATGTCTCCTATTCCCTCCTCTGTAAAAGGAGGGTGTGAGGATTAAATGAGTTTCTCTATAAGAAGTATTTAGGATATTCTCTAGCACATACTAAACATTCATGTCAGCTCTTATTATCTCTAATAAGTCACAATGTTTCTAGGCCTTAATTTTTCTCTCTGTCAAGAGTCAGGTTTGAACTGGATGAGAGATGTCAAATGTGCTGCCCTTTCTCATTCTCTACCTGTGACAGACATCACTAATTGATCATAGCACTCTCCTACTGGGTCCAGTCAGAGCCTTAAAATCTTTCCCAGGGCAATCCTCCAGGCAGCCATTTCTAGTCTTTCAGAGTTAACCCAAGAAATGAAACCTATTTGCTATCCTAGGAAGAGGTTATCTTACAGATTCTGTGATTCTTAATGAACAGATGTGAGAAACAGGTGAGAAGGTCATGGGGGAAAAAGAAAGGTGTCTGTCTATACGAGAACTTGAGTCCCATCCCAGGTACCATCCTTCATCGACTGACCCCACCACACACACAGCTTTGAGACCTTCTATTCCTCAGCTTCCCCTGGGACAATGACAACTGTTTTCTACCTTTGCAGTGTCACCACAGTGATAAAATGGTGTGTGGCTAATTGGTGGGTAGGCCACAAACAGAGCAGCCCTGCATGTGATTTCAGACTGGCAGAGGCTGTAAATTATTTAACATGATAACCAAAAGATTATAGCGATGTGTAGAAGTTTAGAACATTTCAGGGAGACAAGAGGCTAGCTTTGAAGCCAGGCTACTCAGCTACTTGCATAAAAGTGGAGAACCTACTTTGGGCCAAGATACAAGCTCAGACATGGGAGAGAGGCTGTCGGTTCTCACTCACCGGGAGCCTCAATTTATCTGTGAGAATAATAACCTGTTACACAAAGTTAATTCTTAGTAAGCCAAGAAAATCCAGCATAGTACAAAATAATATGTCCCATGTGGATTAAAATAACCCAGATGAATGGCCTTCCTGTCCAGACAGAGGCCCCTGCTGACTTCCCCTTCTCCATTAATGGCCCCACTGTTGTGTTACTCTAGAGTCTTTGGCTCTTTCCTCTCCCTCGGAGTTTTTATCCCATCACCGTATCCTAGTGAAGGCCTTCCCACCCTCGTTTTCTTTCCATCCCATTGCCACCAAGCTCATTTGGACTTGAATCATCATGGCAGCCCTGGGGCTCTGACTTCCTGGCTCTGGCTCTTCCCTCACATGGCCACATTTTCTAGGTTTCTCAGGGAAAGCACTAATCAAAGCACTTCTCCACTCAAAACCTTCATTCCCCCCGCCCCTACCTGTCAGGTGAAGCCCCAGCTCCCAGCCTGGCATTCAGGGTATAGAATGCAAGTCCACTCACTTTCAGGCTTGAAAGCTGCTACTTTCACTCCCTCCACAGAGAGCCTACATGCCGTTCCCGAGACATCCTCTCTCCTCTTAGAGGCTTTGCTTGGCTGTCCCCCCACCTTGATGGACTTCCTCCCAGACTCTGCAGGCTGGGCCTGGGTGGCTCCTTTGAGAAGTTTAAACATTCTGAAAATCACCCCCTTGAGATCCAAAATCATGACACAGTTCCTTGGGCAGTGGGAGCCCCATGCATCCCTTCTGAAAGGCCACAAGGAGCCTGCTCCTACCTCCTAGGAACCCCTAGCCTGTGCTACCCATCACTCATGGCAAGGGCTCCTCCAGCCCTGACCCCCAACTCTGCTCTTGGCCTGGTGGCCATGGGGATTCTGTTAGCCAGTGCTGTTGAGGGAACTGGGGTGGGCAGAGAAGGGACTGGCAAAGGGATCATAGTAGGCAAAAATCTCTTTAGAATCCTCTTGTCTTTCTTTATCTCCTATCTTTAGTGTTTTCCCACATTCCACTGAAGGCCTTTAAAGTCAAAGCCACAATAGTCAGACGGGTTCCAAGTCACTTGTTTTCTCCCCACAGAACAAACTCCCGACAACTCGGTGTAGGCTAAACCATAGACCTCATCCCTTTTTAACTCCTGTGCTATAAATCTAAGGTAGAGAGGGTCACTCTGACACATCCTCAGTTGGAAATCAAACCCTCGCCACCTCCACTTTATGCACCTCTGGGATGGGACCACTCTGGCTGCTCCCCACCCCTTCTGCCCATCTGCTGGGGTGGCATGGTGCCCACTCGCAAGTTGGTTGGAGCCTATGGAGGTGCCAGGCAACAATGTGTTTTGATGGGCAGCCTGCAGAAGGTGGCAATTGCCATCTCTTGTGAGTGAAGGCCATAAGCCGTGCCAGCCCTGGCACGCTAGGTCTCTGTACACTTGTTCACACCTGTTGACTCGCTGGTGCCAAGAAAAGCATACTTGAGCTAGGAACAGGGGAGAGGGAGAGGACGTCCTGAGAGCACCAGGCTCTTTGGGTTTCCTTGTGGAGCCAGACAGGACCTAGAGAAGTCAGAACCCCACGTGTCTGGCGCTGGAATTTGTCCTCTGACGCTGGTTTGTGCTCACTGAAGAGAAAAGTGCCCAGCCAGGAGACAGTAGCAGAGGCATAGCCTGAGCTCTAAGCCAGAGAAGAGAGGTGAGAAAATACGTCTCATCCACTTGGAGGTCTCCACTTCCTCGCCGCAGCCCCCTGCCCCGGTCCTGGAGAATTGCTGTGTTCTAGCTAGGACATGAGCCCAGCTCCAGAGTCAGACCGACCTCAGAGTCAGACAGACCCTCAGCTCCACTAACTGACCAAGTGATCTTGAACAAGTCACTGCCCTTGCCTGAGCCTCAGACTTCTCATCTCTGCAATGGGCATAACCACACCTACCTCCTTGGATTGATACGATAATGAAATATAGGACAATGTAAGTAAAGCACCCACTGTGGTGACTAACACACAGTAGGTACCATCAAATTACTGTGTCCTTTTTTGCCCTGCCATTCCCTCTTCCTTCATTCTTTATTCCAAATAGGAGAGGTGTTTTCAGGAGCCAAATTATCACAGATGTCTGTCTAGGAATAAATCACTGAGACTGAGTAGCAGAAGAGATTCCAAGATAAACACAGTGGGAGAGAAAAGGGAAGGGGGAGGGATGGAGACAGGAGAGGAGGAAACTGGGTTCTCTTCCCCAAGGTCCCTTCCATCTCCGTGCTCCCATGTCAACACCCCATTCCAATTCCAGTAACCGCACCTGCTCTGGGCTCCATCCCCACCTCAGCTCGTCAATATCTTCCCACTCTTTCATTCCAACTCCTCCACAATGCCTGCTCAGACAAATAAAAATCAGGAAGGAAAGTACGTCGTGAAATCTCATCATCTAAAGGCCCTTATACACAAGTTGTTTCTCACCAAGACCTTGAAAGCCTCTCATTCCCTCTTCTGTGCTGCCTGCAATGTGCCCACGGCAGTGCTGAGCAGAGTGAGGGTGACACGGACATGAGTCCTGCCCTTCTGGCTCACAGCACAGGAGACAGAAAGAGCTCAAATGACCCTTAAACAAGACAGACTGGACCAAAGAACCAACAAAGATGTAAGCAAACAGCTCTGGGGAAATGCGGCTTTAATTTGTCTCTGTTCTCTCCACATTTGGCTGGTGGTAATATGCCAACCACCTGCCATTAGGCCCTTGAGAGTAGGACCCATATGTACTCCAGCATGGGGCCATCGCAGAAAGTCTTACTGACCCTTCCTTACTCTTTGCATCAGAAAATATGGGAGGCCATGAGGAGTTTATTCGGGTGGCTGGTATGACCCCACTGGTTTCATGGCTCTACTTTAATGGTGGCCCATTGGATTTTAAGGTTGAGTGACATACTCAGGGATAGACTTAGATGCTGGAACATCATGGGGAGGAACAGGATCTTGAGTCTGTAGCTGAGAGTGTTCAGATCTGCCAGAGATCCCTAAAGGATTTCTCCAAGGAACTGCCCTAAGTTCTGGATGAGGGAAGTAGAGGAGAAAAGGAAGAACGGCAAATTATTGGAAGAAAATACATGGGCAAAATGCCACCTGCTTTCCAAGGCAGGGGCATTAGGTAAAAAAGGAGAGATGGGATGGGCCAAAGCATGAAAATGGAGGAGTAAGTCTTAGAAGTGGAAGAAAATTTCTATAGGAGCTGTTCCAGGATGCCTCAGGACTTTCAGAGGAGTGTAGGCCCCTAAAGGCCCCCAAGGAGTACCAAAGGGTACTTGAACAAAGTGGACCAGATGGATTGCCCTGTCCCAGCAAAATCTAGCTTCCATGTCCCCAGGAGACCCCGAGGAGAATTGACCCACTAGAAACCAATCAATTCAATTTATCAACTTAATATACTACTCCTGTGAGTCTCTTTCCAGGGATCAGTGGTGAGCTAAAACACAGTCCCCACCTTCATAAAGCTTAAAGCAAGCCCTGGATCAAGAAGCCTGCATTCAGGCTAGTATCCACAAGATAAGAAATAACAAGTAAAGGATGCAGAGGAAAGGGAACCCTCATGCACTGTTGGTGGGAATGTAAACTGGTGTAGCCACTGTGGAAAACAATATGGAGGTTCCTCAAAAAATTAGAAATGGAAATACCATGTGATCCAGTAATTTCATTCATGGGTATTTATCTGAAGAAAATGAAAACACTAATTCAAAAGGAGATATGCACCCCTATGCTTACTGCAGCATTATTTACAATGAACAAGGTATGGAAGTAACCCAAGTGTCCATCCATAGATGAATGGATAAAGAAGATGTGGTGTATATAAGCAAGGGAATATTACTCAGCCATAAAAAAGGATGAAATCCTTGCCATTTGCAACAACATGGATGGACCTAGAGGGTATTATGCTAAGTAAAATAAGTCAGACAGAGAAAGACAAATACCATACGATTTTGCTTCTATGTGGAATCTAAAAAACAAAACAAAATACAACAAAACAGAAACAGATTCAAAAATACAGAGAACAAATTGGTTGCCAGAGGGGAGGAAGATGGGTGGGGAGGGGGAATGGGCAAAATAGGTGAAGGAGATTAAGAGGTACAAATTTCCAGTTATAAAATAAGTCACAGGGATATAAAATATAGCATAGGGAATATAGTCAATGATATTGTAGTTTCTTGGTATGGTGACAGATGGTAACTACACTTATTGTGATAAGCATTTCATAATGTATATAATTGTAAATCATTATGTTGTACGCCTGAAACCAATATAATATTCTATATCAACCGTACTTCAATTTAAAAAAAAAGAGAGAGAGAGATCTGCATTTAGAGCCTAGCAACTCCACTGAAGAGCTGGGTGAACCTGAGCATGTTACATCAGTTCAGTTTTTCCATCGGTAAAATGGGAATAAAAAGTAATGCATAATTCAAAGTGGTGTTGTGAGAATTAAATCAGGTCGCCGTGAAAAACTCAGCAGTATGCCTGGAACACATGATCTTTATTATCATTAGTTTCAAAGTTTAGCTGGGGAGGGAGAGATTAATCAAATGTAAGCACAGAAAATGTCATTTCAAACTGTGATAAGTGGTAAGTACAGAAATTACTTAAGGTTCCTTGGGACTGAACCCCGGGGCCCTGAACTAGCCATTCAGATCAGCAAGGGCTTTCCTGAGGAATGGCCTCAAGGCTGAGAATGGAGAGAGGTGTTAAGTATGGCAAAAGGAGCAAGAAGATGTGCATGGGGCTGAGACAAGGGGTCCAGGCAGCAGAGACAGCTTGTGTCAAGTTCCTGCAATAAGCCCAAAGTCAGGGCTAGGGGCATCTGGGCAGCTCAGTCGGTGAAGCGTCTGTCTTGGGCTCAGGGATCCAGTCCTGTGTCTGGGGCTCCTTGCTCAGTGGGGAGTCTGCTTCTCCCTCTGCCCCTCCCCCTACCCATTCTCTCTCTCTCTCTCCCCCTCCCTCTCGCTCTCTCTCTCTCAAATAAAAATAAATAAAATCTTTTAAAAAAATACTATGTGCTTCTAAAAAAAAAAAAAAGTCACAGCTAGATGCTGATCCCCCACAGAATTGTAGTTCCCAAAGAGCATAAGATGAAAACAAGAAGGAGGTAAGAAAAGGCTGAACTGCGGTCCCTATTATGTCAGGGTGAGGTTGAGAAAAGACTGGGGAGAGTGGGCTTCTGATGAAGCAGACAGGCTGATGGACCCGGAAACCCCCAGCACAGCGCTGCCCCAGTCTGCAACGTTCCAGCCACCTCTGTGCCAGAGGAGCCCAGGCACACAGCCAGGCCTGGAAGCAAACAGAACTGTCCATGTCCCTCCCTGCTCCTCCTCATCACCCAGGGAGCAGAGTCCCCATCCTGCCCCAGACCCATCAGCTCCGCAGTGCTCCCACTTCCATCTGTGAGGGTCACACAGCTCTCATCTGCCTGGTCTACCACTTGCTTCCCTAAAAGGAACAGCCAATTCCAGCCTCACCCCAACGGTACCAGTCTGACTCAGCAGATCCACTAACTTCCCTTCTGAGAGTAGATATACTCATTGTATCCATCAGTCCAGTGGGAAAGTCTGGGCTCAGAAGTCTCAAAGACCGAAGTATAAATGCCATCTCTACCACCTTCTGTGAGGCAGCCCCAGTCTCCTCATCTGTAAAATGGGGCTAATGTCACCAACACGCAGGACTATCCCAAGAGGATGAAGGAGATGATGTGTGTAAAGCACTTCATGCACTGCCTAGCACATACACTCAATAAAGCGTCAATAGCATGACTATTACTATGAAACTGATCTGTACTGGGCAAGGAAAACCAATCACTTTGGGCAGGGGGAGCTAGCCATGCCCACTGAGCCTCTCACAATGACCACCTGCCAAATTTGCTCCTACATTGCTTGCTGGGTGGCCTTGGGCAGGTTACTTAGCCATTTTCTGCCTTAGTTTCTTCATCTACAAAATATGTATAATAATAAGTCCTACCTTGTAGGATTATGAGGATTAAATAGATTAATATATATAAAATGCCTGGCACCTGGTAAATATTTAGCAGGATAATAATGATTATTATTGTAACTTGGGCTATAGAAAGGTCACTCTGGTTGTATGGGGGCAAAGTAAAAACAGAGAGACCAGTTAGAAGTGTATTGGGATAAGCCAGGCAAGAGGTAGTGGCTTGGACCAAAGTGGCAATGGGGTTGGAGAGAGGTGCTTAGATTCTGGACATAGTCTGAAGGTAGAGAGATAGTATTTGCTGGAAGATTGATGTGGGGTGTGAGAGAAAGAGAGGAGTTAGGGATGAGCCCAAAGGGCAAAGTTTAGCAACTGGAAGAATGGAGTTGTCATTTTTTAAAAGTAAAGCAGGTACCGGGAGGAAGTTAGGAGTCCCTGACTACCAGGTGCCACTAGTCATCCAGCTGGAAATGTCAAATAGGCAGTTCTCTGCAGAAGTCGGGAGTTCAGAGAGGGGTACCAGCTGGGGATATAAACTTGTATTTAAAGCTAGGAGACCTTGGTGAAGTTATTAGAGACTAGATAAAGAGAAAAGATCAAAGACTGAGCCCTGGGAGTCTCCCATGCTTAGAGGTTAGAGGTGAAGGGGAACTCATCAAGAAAACCAAAAAGGAACAGCCTGGATGGCAGGAGGAGAAAGAGAAAATATCTCAGGCTACGAGTGGAGCGAGGATTTCATGGCAGAGGGAGCAATTGATCCACTGTGCTAAGTACAGGGCTGGTGGTGGGGTAAGATGGAGCTGGGGACGGACGTTGCATTTGGCAATGTGGGGCCCCTGGTTACTTGGAAAGGGTCTTCTTTGGTGGAGGGGTGGGGGCAAGCCTGAATAGAAAAGGTAAGCCAAGAAAAAAACAAGAGCATATAAAATGGAAACAGTGAGTATGGAGGCCTTTTTTTTTTTTTAACTGAAGTATAGCTGACATACTGTTACATTAGTTTCCGGTGTACGACATAGTGTTTGGACAACTATACGCTCGCCGCAGATGCAGCTACCATCTGTCACCATGCAGCGCTATTACAATACCATTGACTGTATTCCCCACGCTGTGCCTTTTAGTCCCATGACTTACTCATTCCATAACTGGAAGCCTGTACCTCCTCCTTCCCTTCATCCATTTTTGCCCAACCCCCACTCCCCTCCCCTCTGGCAATCCCCAGCTCGTTCTCTGTTTTTATGTGTCTGTTTCCACTTTTGCTTCTCTGTTTATTTGGTTTTTTAGATTCCACATATAAGTGATGTCATAACGGTATTAGTCTTTCTCTGTCTGATTTATTTCACTTAGCATAATACCCTCTAGGTCCATCCATGTCACAAATGGCAAGATTTTATTCTCTTTTATGGCTGACTAATATTCCATTGCATATGGAGTATGAGTGACTTCTTTAGGGAACGGTGCTGGTAATGGAGAGGACAGGGATGGGGTCACCCTGGAGAGAGATGTGGGGTCCAGGAAAAATTTTAGTGTGTTGGGTTTTTTTTTCTTTTTAAATGGAAGATATTATGGCATGTTTGTTGGCAAAAGGAGTCTAGTTGAGAGGGAAAATTTCAGGAAAAAGAAAGAATGTCTCTAGGAGTAATGGCTTAAAGCCACCAAGAGAGGAGGGTGCAGATTACCTGGGGCAAAAGCAGAGGAATTGAAAGGTGTGATAGCCCAAGTGCTTACAGTCTTCTGCTTGCATTATTTTCTCAGTGACATATGAAGTAAGCTCATCACCAGAGTGTCCAGAGAGGATGTTGGAAGGTGGAAAGATAAGAGCATGTGTGACCTTGTCAACAAGGAGGAAAGGTCAGGGATGAGGGAAAGAGAGTACTGTAGGACTGCTGCGAGCACTGAGAGCCCACTGGAGTTTAGTCAGTCGTGAACTTAAAGTAAGGCAGTCATCACTGTTGGTAGGAATGCAAGCTGGAACAGCCACTCTGGAAAATAGTATGGAGGTTCCTCAAGACGTTAAAAATAGAGCTACCCTATGACCCAGCAATTGCACTACTAGCTATTTATCCCAAAGATACAGATGTAGTGAAAAGAAGGGGCACATGCACCCCAGCGTTCATAGCAGCAATGTCCACAATAGCCAAACTGTGGAAGGAGCCGAAATGCCCTTCAACAGACAAATGAATAAAGAAGATGTAGTTCATATATACAATGGAATATTACTCAGCCATCAGAAAGGATGAATACCCACCATTTGCATCAACATGGATGGAACTGGAGGGGATTATGCTAAGGGAAATAAGTCAAGCAGAGAAAGACAATTATCATATGGTTTCACTCATATGTGGAACATAAGGAATAGCACAGACGACCACAGGGGAAGGGAAGGAAAATTGAATGGGAAGAAATCAGAGAGGGAGACAAACCATGAGAGACTCTAGACTCTGGGAAACAAACTGAGGGTTACAGAAGGGAGGGGGTGGGGGGATGGGGTAACCCGGTGATGGGTATTAAGGAGGGCACGTGTTGTGAGGAGCACTGGGTGTTATATGCAAATAATGAATTGTTGAACACTACATCAAAAACTAATGATGTACTATATGTTGGCTAACTGAACATAAGAAAATATATATATAATTAAATAAATAAATAAATAAATAAAATAAAAAATAAAATAAGGCAGTCAGTATGGTCCGTGTCTCCCTCCAGCGAGGTTCAGCTGTCTAGGTGAAGCACGGGAGGAGAGCTGAATTAACTCGGACTGGGATTTTGCCAGGCAAGCATGATGGGGGCTGGGAAGAGACAGGGATAAGGAAGATGTGTATCCAAGAATGAAATCTATTAGAAAGAAGGAAAGTGGGGCACCTGGGTGGCTCAGTCAGTTAAGCGACTGCCTTCGGCTCAGGTCATGATCCCAGGGTCCTGGGATGAAGCCCCGCATCGGGCTCTCCCTGCTCAGCAGGGAGCCTGCTTCTCCCTCTCCCTCTGCCTCTCCCCCTGCTTATGCTCTTCTGCTCTCTCTCTGTCAAACAAATAAATAAAATCTTAAAAAAAAAAAAGAAAGAAGGAAAGCTTACGAATAGTCTTGACACCACACTCCAAAATCCTAATTCCAACACTGAGAATGTTGAGACTATGAGAACCTAACCTAAGTCACCTCTGCTCCCTGAGCCTACATTTCTCGCCCATAAAATGGGGATTATAATCCACTTCATAGGACAGTTACGACAGTGCTAGGATGGGTGTGAAGGTAATTTATGAAACTGAAGTGAGGCATCATTTATAAGCCAAAACTCTCCTCCAAACAAAGCCCAGTTTGAGTTACTAATGGTTCCTGAAAATAACAAAAATTCCATTTCTTTAAAACTGTACTTTAGAATTAAAAATATTTCTTTAATTTAGAACAGCAGTCCTTCTGAATGACACAGTGAAGTTTTCTAGTACCTACCTAAGTCATCGGCTGGTTTAACTGACACCCACTCACCAAAAAGAGATGCCTTGGACAAGCCATCGGGGAGGGTGGAGGGGGCTGTAGAGATGAATAAGACTTGGTCCCAAAATCTAAGAAGCTCAAAATCTATGGAATATTTTGGAAGTCTGCATTTGTGAAGCTCCTAGGGGTCTGGAGCTATGTCTCTCTAACTCGCTTTGCCTCGCGACTACCACCGCACAGTGCAGGAGAGATAAGTACCTAATAGACAGGTCAGGCATGGCTCCTGCTCATCCCTCCCAAACTGCAATGTTTTACAACTTATGAATCACGTCGAATTGTGGTCTTGTTTATTTTGCAACAGCTGCAAGAGCACAGAGTGAAGATGCCTATCCTACTTTACAGAACAGGGAGACTGAGGCTTGCCCAGGGACCCAGAGCCAGTAAGGGACAAAGCCTTCTTCCCAGACCTACTGACTTTCCGTTACCTCGTGAGACTTGTGGCCACATGGGCCCAGAACCCAGACATCAGGAGCACAAGCAGTGGGTGGAGATTACACACTGGAAGAGCGGATAGCACAGTTCTAAGGGAGCTACACTCTATTGGAGAAGGTGCAGAGTGCTTGTTAGAAACAGAGCACAATTCTCAGAACACTCCCATTCTGCAAAGCTTGGCTTATGGCTTATCCTCACACCCCTCTGGTGTCCTCTTGACATCTGGGGGAAAGAATTGTAAGAGCATTGTCCCCAGATGGAGAAACTTGGTGCTTCCCTCTTTCCATGCCTCGGGAGCCTCACTTGAGGTATGAGGAGGTTGGCTTGACGCCACCGCACACTCCTCCAGCCTTGAATATAGGTCATCTGTGCCTGCTCTCCCAAGGTCCCACAGCCTTCTCCCCTGGGTGCTCTCAACAGCCTCATGACTGAGAAGCATGAACAACAGAGAAACTACAGTAGCTCTGGTTTACTGAAGTGATGAAGGAAATAACTTTGGGTACAAATTACCCATTAGTCCTTCAGAAGATCTCTGGAAAAGACACTGGTGTTAGGGATGTAATTAAAACAGAACATTCATTCATTCACTCACACATTATGTTATGTACAGAAACACTTGACTATGGGACCAGGCACTGGAAGTAGGCACTAGAACCACATCAGTGAGTGAAACCAGGCGGTTTTTGCTTTCCTGGAACTTATGATCTACTAAAAGAGACAGGCATCAATCAATCAATCAACTGCAGAAATATGTGTAAAGTTACAACTGTGGTAAGTATAATAAAAGGGAAGCACACGGTGCTTTGAGAGTGTTTAGTGCAGGGTTTAATCTATTTGGGGAGATCAGGACAGATTTTTCTGAGGAAGTGACCCCTGGTCTGCCATGCAAAGGAGCTTACAAGGCAAAGAAAGGAAGAGTGTTTTAAATGAGAAGAATGGAGTGTGCAGTCTCCATAATGGGCAGAAGCATGGCAAGTTCATGGTCTAAGGGAGGCCAGAGAAAAGGAATTACTGACAGCAAGGGAGAGGATGATGCAGGGTGGGCCTGGGATGTGGGAGCCAGACCAAAGAGTACCTCTAAAAAATGTTTAATGTGTGTCTTTTTTGACCTAGCAATTGCAGCTCTAAGAATTTATCCTACAAATACTTGCACAAGCCTACAAAGATGCTATATATACACACACATACATATACATAATTAATCTTGGTACATAATTAATCTTGGTACAGTAATGAATACCATTGAGCTGTTAAAGGAGGAGATAGATTTACATGTACTAATATGGGAAGATAAGGTATTAAATGAAAACAGTAAATTGCAGAATATATAAAGATAATTTACTTCTTAAAATGCATATTCATATTATATAATGGGTATATTATACACAATTCACTAAGCAAGAAATGAACCCAAGACTATATACATCAAATCGTTAACAATGATTACCTCTAAAGAGTAGGAATGGAGATGGACTTTATTTTGTCTTATTATCTGTCTTGAGTTTTTTAATAATCAGTATATTTTATAATCAGTAACTATTTCTTTGATAATAAAAAAAATGCTATATTGTTTTTTAAGAGAGAGCATACTCACCCATCTCCTTGAAAATCCCCCCAGTGAACCCATGGCCTAAGTTAATCCTAGGTTTGTGTGTCCCTGGAGCAACTAGACAACCATTCTAAATCATCCTTTGCCTCCCACCTGTCTTCCCTCTTGCTTTATCTTCTCTTGGATTTAGTGGAGAAGAAAAGTGAGTATGGGTCACGTTTGATTAAAAAGAAGGAAGAAACAAAAGAAAGGAAAGGAAAGTGGAGAAAGAAGAAAGGAAAGAGAAAAGGAGCTCTTCTGGCTCTCTCCTCTCCATATGTCTCCCCAAGAGTCACAGAGCAAGAGCCATTAGGAGTGAGAAAGAAGAAATGCCACCAGGTGTAAGGGTGCATGTGCCAATGAGGCTGGCAAAACAGCACAGGGTTGGGACACGGTAAGAACCACAACAATGATCATCCCCACCATCAGGTGCAGACTCTTGGGTTGGACGCTCCACACCCTTATCTCAAGGTAAGGATGTTACATACATTCCCACCTTCATTCTGCATTTAAAAACCTGTAACTTCTCTCAGCATCTGTTTTCTCATCTGTATCATGGGGGAAACTTGCTAGCTTGCCGGGCTTTTTGAGGATCAAATGAGATCCCACATAAATAAAAGTATTATTCATTCTATAATTGATATTATTGTCACTCCAGCTACTGAGCCAGAACAGAGAACGCTCACTAGCATGAAGTGCAGTAATCCCGGTATCCAGTGGTTACCATGTGGTAGCTCTTTAGATCTGCTGAAAAATGGTGAATGTGGAAATAATTTTAGTCCCATTCACAGATTTTAAATGACTGACTGTATGCTGGGGAGAGGATTTGGCCATGGGGAGGGGTGGTCGCTAATACCACGCAGCTGCTATGGCTGTGAAAATTTAACCTCAAGCAGCCTAAACATTCATTTTACAATGTACACTGCTGATTACTTAATTATGTCTAAAATATAAGTCAGACACACTACAAACCCCAGGGAGTAAATTACACAGATCTATGAAGCAACATCTATGCACTCATTCTGGTCTCACATTTCTGAATTATCTTTCCCCCCCAGTGAATTTGAAAAATTTCTTCCTTCTCTGCAAAACATATGGCTATTGCAAACAAATGATCATTTTCTCAGTATTATAAGCTTGGTGTAGGAGAGCCCATCTTCAACCTAACATTTCGGACTCTTACCAACAGGTTCTTATCTTTATGTATATTTGAACTAGGAGATCTACATATGCTTGATCTCAGCATGAACCTCCGTATGACCTGATTTTGTTACCATGGTCACCAATTAGATGAGTCTTGTTGACTGCAGAACAACAGTCAAAGGATTTCTATTAAGTTCCAGGGCGGAATAACAGTCATATTTTGTGAACACACTTTATAGATTATTTTTCCCATTTGCTTGCCCCAAGGTCTGCCTCCCTCTATCTGCTGAGAATGCAGTTGTTACATAAAATTCAAAGAAAATGCTTCCTGGGGCCGGTAATTAAATTTTCTTATAAAAGGGATGGATCAGCTGGGACTCCCAGTCCCCTCTTCTCTCTCTGGGATATAGCAATGTAGGTCCTACTCAGAACGTACCTATAACCATCCTTCCCTAAAATAACTTCACCCCCTCTCCATGGCCTCACATGGGAACATGTATATGAAAATACACTATACCCTTAACTGATATCAGCTATCCTATAGATGCAAAACACTTAAGGGTATTTTTGAAAAGTTCTGCTGGGTGACATTTTTCATATAATCATTGCAGCCAATGAGTGTGGTCCAGTGATTCAATGACCTCATGAAAACCATGCCTGATCATTTATAAATGTTGACATTAACAGTAACATGTAGGTACTGAATGGTTTTTTTTTAAGATTATTTATTTATTTATTTGACAGAGAGAGAGAGTTAGCGAGAGCAGGAACACAAGCGGGGGAGTGGGAGAGGGAGAAGCAGGCTTCCCGCTGAGCAGGGAGCCTGATGCGGGGCTCGATCCGAGGACCCTGGGATCATGACCTGAGCCGAAGGCAGACACTTAACGACTGAGCCACCCAGGCGCCCCGGTACTGAATGTTTTATGAGTGTATTAGTTTCCAGTGGCTGCCATAACAAATTAACACAAACTTGGTGACTTAAAACAACAGAAATTAATTCTCTCGTAGTGTGGAGGTCAAAAGTCTGAAAGCAAGCAGCCAGCAGGTCCATGCTCCCTCCAAAGGCTCTAGGGGAGACTCCTTCCCTGCATCTTCCAGCTTCTGGTGGCTCAGACATACCTTCGTTTGTAGTTCTGTGACCCCCAATATAGATCTTAACACAGTCTCCATCTTAACACAGTCTTCCGGTCTCTATCTGTGTCTTTTCCTCCTTGGTCTCTTATGAAGATACTTGTTACTAGATATAGAGCTCACTGGATAAGCCAGGATGATTTCATCTTTAGAACCTTAATTATATCTACAAAGACTCTTTTTCCAAATAAGGTCATATTCACAGGTTCTGGGAATTAAGATGTATACATATCTTTTTTTTGGGGGGGTGCATCATTCAACCCAGGATAATGACATGCTTTTCTGAAGGTTTTATGAAATTAAGCTTAGAATTTTTGTATGTGTAATGTCAGATACTTATCACCAATTTGGCACCTGATACAATGCCAAAGACTACTTACAAGAATATATACCTCTCTCAATATTTATTAATCAAGGGTTAAAATTTTGAGTTTAAATTGGTGATTCAGGTAAAGAACACTGAGAAGTCATAGAAAATCCTAATGAAATATCTTGGGATTTTTCAAAATGGCTCTAATACCAAAATAAACTCCAAACACCCAAGGCATTCTGAGGACGGTGAAGAGACAGAAGAGGGACTGGAGTGGAGAAGACCATCGAAACAGAAATAACAAGATAGAGGAGAACAAATAAAATGGGTGAGACTGATCAACAAGCCATGAGCAACATGGAAGACACGGCACTGGCCATATATGTGAGCGCTGCAGGGCAGGATATCGGGAGCAGGGGCCATCAGAGGCTGTGTGGTTGATAGCCATGAGGATGGCTGGACTGTGCGTGTTCTATTCATGAAGCTACTCATCGGTATTACTTTGTGTCATTGGGCCTTCGCCATGCACTTTGTACATTATTTCTTTCTCGGGATGGTTGCTCTTGCCCGTGTAGCTTCACGTTTCAAGCTACTACAGGTGTAAATGCATTTATCTTCCCCTCTGCATGCCACAGAGTCTGGGGTGGAAAGTTTGGGGGTTTCTTATTTGTGTTTGTTTTGTTTTGTTTTTAAGTTCCTGCTAAAGCAACATCTTAAGAATGGGGTGAAGATTAAAGTTTGTACGCTTCATATATTGTGGGAGAGAACCTGCTTTTTGTGCCCATTTTCTGCCACCCCAATACCTTCAGAAAAGGGATTATGTTCCCTGTCTCTTCAATTGCCCTGTCACTAAATCCACAGACCACCTTGGGTAATTCATTAGTTTTGTATGGCTGCTGTGACAAGTTTCCATAAATATGATGACTTAAAACAACAGAAATTATTGTCTTATAGTTCTGAAGTCAGAATTTAGAAATGTGTCTCACTGGGCCAAGGTCAGGCTGTCAGTATGCCTGTGTTCCTTTCTGGAGGCTCTCTAAGGAGAATCCATTTCTTTTTCCTTTCCAGCTTTTAGAGGTTGCCCACATTCCATGGCTCACGGCCCTCCTTCTGCACCTTGGAGATCTTATCACACAGTATCACCCTAACCTCCTCTTCTGCCTCCCTCTTCCACATTTAAGGACCCTTGTAATTACATTGGGCCCACCTGGGTAATGCAGGCTACTCTCCCATCTCAAGGTCCTTAACTTAATCACACCCACAAATTCCCTTTGGCCATGCAATGTAACATGGTTCCAGGAATTCAGACATGGTCATCCTTGCTGGGGGGGGGGGGGGGGCGGGGGGGGGCATTAGTCTGCCTACTACAGCAACAACACAGATCAGGAATCAAGGCAGGCTACCCCTCTAGGTTTGGGCACATCTCCTCTCATTACCAGGGAGACTCATTAACTCCTGTGTGGGTGGAAGTAGATATAAGTGGCTAATGGTCAAGTCATAAGCAGCTGAGTGTCTGCAGTTCACAAGTACAAAACTACCCCTTTCCAAATGATTGCCCTAAAAATTCCACCCCAGATGGGAAATGAATTACAGGTGCATCTCATTATACGTAAATGCCACATAAGGAAACCCGCTTGTTCAAGCAAGGAATCACGGCGCTCATGTCAACCACCTCTCACTCTGCTGGAACTCCCAGCAGTCTGTAGCACTTAAATGTCTGCTAACGCGCCAAAGCAGTTGCTACTGGGCTAATAAGTTGGCCATTAGCAGCTTCGTAAGTAGCAGGCTGAGCGAGCTATGTGACCGTAGCTATGGCCACTGAGAGTGAGCCATCTTCTCAATTTATAAATAAAGCCTAAATTGTGGTAAGAATTGTTTTGCTTAAAGATTGACTTATTTGGCTCCAAATATGGAGACAGCAATTGTTCAAGTTACCAAAAACTGTCTCCCTTAATAAAGATATTCACTCTGAAGTCCCCTGCCAGGCTCCTCCTTTGGGCATTTAAGTGTTGGTTTACAGACTATGAATTACTTCCAGAGACATCAAGGAATAAAGAAATTTTTAAATGGAGCCTTAAGACATACTATTCAATCAATCAGAAATGAAGGTAGAGCATCATTGCAATTGTAATATGAATGTCTCCAGCTAAGAGTACAAATGAAGTCAGGGTCACATTAAAGCTGGCTCTCACCATCACTAATCAGGACCCTCCTGCTCATTCACTCATTCAGTAAAGACTTACTGAGCCATAGTGGGTAGTGATCTAGGCTGAGGAGAACCTCAGAGAACAAACAGGCAAAACCCTGTGCCCTTACAGAGTTTACAGTCTAGAAATGCAAAGACTGAAAATAAACAAAAAATGAGTGAATAATAAAATATATTGGAAGGTAACAAGTGCAGAGAAAAAGAGCAAGGGAGGGGAATCAGGAGTGCTGGGGCAGGGGGCAGGCCATAGTGAAGAGGCATGTCCTTGAACAGGGGACATTTACAGAAAGGCTTGAAGGAGGTGAGAGCGGTAAGCCAGGAGGAAATCCTGGCACGGGCACCAGCTGGTGCACAGTCCTTGCGGCAGGACAGGATCTAGCTTATTTGAGGACAAGTAAGGATGTTGGTGTAGCTGGAGAAGGGAGAGCAGATGAAGCCTTAGAACAACAGGGCCTGGGCCTTATGGGCTGTTTTAAGGACTTTGGCATTTCTTCTAAGAGAAATGAAGAGCTTCCAGGCAATTTGGAGGACAGGAGTGAAGGAATCCCATTCCTCTATCAAGTCTTCCTGGTTGCTTCTGGGGAACCCCAAAATAATGCCTACAAGTCAGCTTGTTCTCCCATGGTACCCTCCTCACCAAAATACCTCCCCTCACCTCCTCCACCAATGCCCTCTGCAAAAAGCCAGTGTCTGGCCAGACTGCTGCTCCCTGATGCTCCTGAGCAGCCAGGCCTGGCATGCCCGAGCAGCACCATGCATGCGTGACCTTCCCAGCCCCAGCCTGCCCTCAGAGAGTCAATTCCCAAAGCCACACACCTTTGACATAGATGCTCAGAACCTTTCAGGAGAACAGCTCCTCTAGGGTTTGGCCTTTATGCCAGGCTAGTGAGTCATTCCTAGTTTAAAAAAAAAAAAGACATTTCTGAACATTTTTCAATTCCTAACAAATATACTTATCTTTTAATTGAAGATTGGTCTTGAATTATGTTATCTCATAGCTCCATTTTCTTGAGTATATTATTCCTTTGAAGACTAGCTATATGAGTCTAAAATTCAGCCTCTTTTCTCCCGTCTTCTTTGGATTTATCCTATCTAGAAAACCCCTCTGATGGCAGGGAATATGTTTTTTATTGTACTTTCCCCCAATACTGAGCACCAAGCTTTGCAAACAGTAAGTACTCAATCAATACCAGCTAAATTAGCGTTTATTAGTTCCCTAGGACCTCGGCCCTGTGCTAGACACTAAAGCAATGACAGAAGTGAAAGGGACCCTCCCCCCTCCTCCTCAGACAAGCTTATAATATGTGTCATAGAAGAAAAGTCTGGGAAATAACATCAAATAATGGTAGAATGCCGTTAAGTACAAGAACCGGACATCACAAACTCTGGCTCTATGAATTCAAAGAGGAACTGGGTGGGATCAGAAGAGTGCAGAATGGTTTCCCAGAGAAAATAGGACTTGAACTGAAACCCTCGAAGGATGAACAGAATCAAACAAAACTCACAGAGCCACCACTCTCCACTGAAGAGGGAGATACAGAATAATTAGAAGCCCCATTTGTATGGCTTAGGCTATTTTTACAACCAGCCTTGTTAGTGCCCATGATTTGGCCGGTAAACCCTGCCTGGAGTTTTACCACATTAAGTTAGGGAATGTAGACTAGACCTCAGCAGAAATCCTGTTAATATTCCATCAACAACAAAAACAAACTACACTGTACTTACCTCCATCAAATGAGCTTAAACAACAAAGATAAAAGCGTGTCTAGCTTTGGGATAAAAGAAGTCGGGCAGTTGGGGACACTGAAGAATTTGTTGTAGGTATTCAGGATCTGGGGATTGCCACCAGGAATTAACACAAGTACATAATGGAGAAGACTTGTTTAGGGACATGTGACATGTGCAGGTAATGTATGGGGCTTAGGAGAGACGGAGCACGTAATTGAAGGGGGCACCCCCTTGGCTGCTGAGCATTACACCAAGAGGCACAATAATATTATTGGATGTCACTGTGACAATTAGCTCCTAATGGAAGCAGAAACCCAAGAAGTTGTTGGGAAACAGACCATCCAAGACAATGGAGGCAGAGTTGTGAAAATCCAGTCTGCCCAGATGGGAAAGAGACCAGATACTCTGCTGTTTGATAAATATACAAAACTACTCACTAATTGGCATTCCTCTTTCACCAATGAAAAAAATTTCAGAACGCATACTTCAGTAAAAGAAATACACCTATAACAAAATAAAGATATTTTATATCTATATAATACAAGAGTTAAAATGGCTGTAGGAATCGTGAAACGTCAGTGTAAAAACAGGTCGTCTAAGAGATGAAAATGATTTTTGTATGCTATCTTACAAAAGTTGGTCATCTCTGGGTGCTATCTGTTGCAGAGGAGAAAAGTATAAAATTTATTAGCCACGCTCCAGCATAACCCTCTGATAACCCAAGAATTCGTATTTACTGGTTTGACACCATATGTGTGGATTCCACGCATCATCATTTTACTCTGTTGACTGAGCCCAAGTCCCTGCTAAGAAACTAAAATTGTGTGAAGTATAAAGACTTTACAGTTGTGCAAAAGACATTCTCTAGGCAAGACTTGAAAAACTAAATCACATACAAAAATAGGTTACTGGCTAGGAATCTGGTAAGGTTTTTCATTACGGAATAACTGTTTTGAAAAGTAAACCATGTACAAATATATCTAATATATCTAATCTATAAAAATGGACTTGTGCTTATATGTGCTTTGAAAGTTGAGTTTACTGCCTTTGAGGGTTCTAAATTACTAAAAAGAAAAAAAATCAACTGTTTTTCTTTTAAAATAAAACACCAAACAACCTCAAAAGAAGGGTCTAGTCAGACCCGTGAGTCACTATGTTTTCATTCTCCTTTCTTGCTTTAAGACCTAGCAGAGTTGGTTTTTAGCCATGTGATTTTAGGGTGATCATACGTACAGGTTTGCCCAGGACAGTGCTGGTTTACTCCTGATGTCCTAGCATAATTATTTAACACATCTTACTCTCAAAATGTCCCGGGCTGTCTGACAAATTACATGGTTACCTTATATATTACAGATTCTAAGCAACTTGAAATCTATTGTATTTTGAAATCAATTAAGAAGGCAGTATTTTGGACATTATTCATATTACCTGCACGGATGAAGTCAAAGCTCTTTTATGACCCACTTGGGAGGTTTTAGCTAAGTACAAAGCCCCCATTCATGAATTTTCTGGGTGTGCATTTCTAAACTCAAATGAAAATCCTGTCATCATCCCCTTCTCACTAGCGCCCACCCCTTTCCCTAAACACGTAGATAGTTTTTGCAGGTTAGCAAATGAAATCCATCAACAAGAATTTATTGAGCCCCCAAGACACAAGTCAGATAATGCAAAATCCCTGGTAGTATCAACCATTTGATCAGACCATGATTCCTCACCACTCACAATGTCCTGGTACTCAAAACTTTGTCTTCCTGGTCCATACGCAGAAGCTGAGGCTTAGGAAGAAATGGGTCAGCTCAGGGGGAACATAGCCTAGTAGCAATTCCAAGCTCTGCCCAGCAACCGTCCCCACAAACCTGCCCTGATACACACATATTCCCCTTCCCAGTGATAGCACAGTACCTACAAAAGAGACACAGAGTCATTCAACAAATGTCCTATTTTCTGGCTCTCTATTTTTTATACACTGAATTGGTAATGGAGCTAATAAAGGTTCAAGATTGCTCTTTCTGGGGGCCAAATTTTTCTTTTCTCCATGTCATGCTTTTTATTCAGAAAATAATTTTCTTTGCATTGTTTTCACAAAAGCTTTCCAACACCCCCAAATAATGCAGAGAAATTGGCTTTTATTTTGAGCAGGCTTTTTCAATGCACACTGTATCTCTCAGCACATCTATTATATTAATCTAAGCTTTAATGATACAATGGGTAAAAACAGTGTACGGATGTGGATAAATGAAAAATTTAATAGATTTCCCTCTTAATGTAATAGAATTGGCATGAGGCATTGGGAACAGGAGTGAAAGTAGTCACTCAAGCATTGTGTTTACATGATATTTAAATACAAGTGGCTGGGGTATAAGTACCCCTAAGTACACCTGAAAGGGATGGTGCCTCCTAATCATTGTTTCAGCAAGTGACAGTTGTTTACACAACAGCAGCACATTCGCTGCTGATTTGAATAATAAACATGCTTAAATACCAGCTGGATAATAGAAGGATAATTGAAACATAGTTTAAAGCTCTGATTTACAGGCATTGTAGCAACACTTCTATTTGCTGTACAATGCCACACTTCTGTGCAGTCTCTGAAAAAAAATATTTTAAGGCATTGTTTCAAACATTGGGGTCTATTAAACTTGATTAATGCACACAGCATATGTATCCATAGCCCAAGCCATGCCTGGGCATACTTGAGATAGCTATTGTGCAATGTGTTTTAGCAAAACACTCGAGGCTATAATAGAACCATTCAGGAGGCCCTGCAGGGCGGGGTGTCCACCAGGGCCCCAATGGGGGTACCTGATGCAGAACCAGAGCACATCACCTCGGTCCCCTGACTCGCAGGTGAAAAACAACAGGGTTGATCTGGATGATCCCAAATTGTGAAATTTTAGAAACTTAGGATTCTAAAGTCTAGCAAATCTTTCTCATTTTTTTCGCGTTCTTTTCCTTCTTTGCGTACCCATGGCTACCACCTTAATTCAGGCCAGTTTTACCTCTTAGCAGGTCAACTGCGCAAGGCCTAACCTGGCCCCTATTCCCAAACCGCCCCTACAGCATCGCCAAGTCCATAGTCCCTTTTCACGTCAGAGCTCCGGAGTGAGACCCGCTGCCCGCTTAGGCTAGCCCTCAGTGGGTGGGCGGTAATGGGCAGGTGTCTGTTACCACTCAAGTTCTCAAATTCGATGATCCTGAAACATGACTGGACCTGTTCACTCGGAATAGGTCATACTTGGGGAAGTTACTTCTGTAACCAAATTAGCTGGAGCTAATTTGCCAACCAGAATTCTAATCTTTTCATCGATTCATCAATTTAGTATGGGAAATATATCTTAGGGGATAATTCACACAGGTCGTTCAGAATACTCTCTCCTGGAGTGATGGCCTCAGAGGAGCAAATTATGTGTCAGAAAGTTGCTTAATGAACATAAAGTAAAAGCAAAAGGAATGGGATGAATTGCCACTTTCTACTCCAGGGAAAATGCTGCCTGAAAGTAATAGCACCCAGGCACCAAGCCAGACACCTATTATCTCTAATTCTTCTAAAATCCCCCAGGAATTATTATTCCCTTTTAAATATAAGGGACTGATCGAAGGCCACATCATTGCTGAGTTACAGCATTGAAACCACACTATTTGCTAACTAATTACTAATCATCATATTGATGACCAATAATTATTACCAGACATTAATATTCAGACCTCATTCTCTCCCTCTCTCTCTCCCTCTCTCTCTCTCTTCCCCTCCCTCTACCCCCCCCTTCCTCTCTCCTCTCCCTCTCTCTCCCTCTCTCATTGGGCTGAATAAAAATGAACAGGTGTCTACTTCCTGACTCTTCTTTCAGTGAATCCCCTGCACCAGTCGCAGGGACTGTCTTACACCCCTTAGAATGGTGGGCACCCCACCAATATTTAGTGAGTGACTGAGTGAAAGGTTAAATGCACCTTACTTAATGCTAGACATGTCTTTCTGGGAATATGACCTGGCGTGTGGTAAGAGAATTTGGACAATCATTGCATCTCCAATCCATTAAGAAATGGCGTTGTTTCCTCAAATATCGAATTCCATCTGGAACGAATGGCTTGCTAAAATTTAGTTTCCATCACAACCATATCCTAAAATTTTGAAGATACATTACCAGCATCCTTTCATGTACAAAATCTGTTTCTTAAGGCCATCGTTTCATCTTGTTACTCGCCTATTCAAAACCAGTTCCAAAACCAGGAGATGCATTTTCAGAAGAAAGGACAGCTGGGCCGAGAGATTGTACTCTGCAGGACTGTAGTCATGGCACTATCTTGCCCTCGGATCTCCTTCTAAGAGCATTTGCTCCAGTCAATTGTCACAGTCTCCGACCCCAGCTGAGTGCAGGGATGAGGGCAACGATTTAATAACCTGAAAATATTAATAGTGTTAACAATATATTATAAAATGTATTTTTATGACTACATGATAATCTGATCTATAGATGAACCATGATTAAGTTGACCAATTCTCCCATTTTGGACATTTACAATGATTTAATTGTCACTGCATGGAAGATAAACATGCTTGTACTGATATGTTTTCCTATAATCTTTGCAAGTTTGATGCATAAAAAGTAGTATCTTGTTTTAATTTGTATGTAGTGGATTACTGGAGAGACTAAACATTTACTATGTCAATTGGTCATTTTATATCTTCTTTTGTTAATGTCCTATTTATACATCTTCTACCGAGTTTGTTTTCAGTGTTTTCTAGAAGCTCTTTAATTACTAATGATATAAACCTTTATATGGTGGGAATATTTTCCCCAATTTATTTGTCTTTGAATTTTGTTTATCGTGTATTGGACATTCAAAAGCCATTTATAATCTTCATCTCTCTAGCCCTCCTCTATAATAGAGGCTGGAAAACGCACTTTCCCAGACTCCTTTGCAGCCAGGAATGGCCGTGTGAACAATTACAGCCAATGAGATATTAATGAAAGTTGCTGAGTGAGGCTCTGGAAAAAAAAATTTTTTTTTTTTTTTTACAAGAAATAGACTCTGCTAGCATTCCTCCTAGGGATTTTGCCTATTTGCCTTTTTTCCTGTGTGGAAAATGAATATGAGCCTAGAGGTACATCAACAATCATCATGTAACCATCAGGTGACTTCCATGAGAAAAAACCTCTATAAGGATAGAAAATGGAAGGATGAACACACCCCAGGTTTCCAGCCCAGCTGGACTACCAATATCCAGATTGCTTATTGCATGAGATAAATAAATCATTATCTATTTAAGATAGATTGAAGTCGGGTTTTCTGTTATTACCAGTGATGGATATTCCTAATTAATACATTTATGGGAAACATAATTTTTAATATAATAAAGTATACCCATCCTTTTTCTTTTTAAAGTCTACCAGAAATATAAATAGATGGATGGTGAATGCCATTTGACCTGTGAAGAAATATTTCCCTTAGCCAAAGATGTCAATATTCATCTCTTTTTTTCTTCTAATACTAGCATACATTTTACTTCTGGTTGAGGGAAGTATTTCTTCCATGTGGAAATTTGTATTATAGAGTGACTTAGGAGAAACTAATTTTTTTCTCTAAATTACCGTCCAACTTTTAAAATACCTTTTATTGAGTAATCTTTTGTTTTCTCAAAGTTGCTTAAAATGTCACCTTACCACTTTGGTTATTCAACCTTGATAATACATTTTATATCTTCTAGAGCAAACCCAGTCTTACTCTTTTTCCCTCAAACTCTAAACCATTATCACATGTTTAGTCATTAAGTTTAGAATAATTTTGTTATGTTCCAACTATAACCATTTGGAAATTTTTATTGAAATGAAATAGATTATTGACTTCTTTAAATATTATTTTTATCCATTCACTTGGATTTCCCTTATGTCTTTCAATAATACTTTCTAGTTTTCTTTTGATAAGTTTTTTCCTAGGTATTTTACAGATTTTGTTGTTATTATTGATACGTTTCTCTATTTTCTAATAGATTCTATGGTAGACAAAAAAGCAAATAATTTTTTTGTTTGCTTTACATCTAGGTACCCTCCTGAACTCCATAATTCATTTAAAAGTATCTTAATACTTTATATTTTTAAATATATCATCATATTATCTGAAAACAATTATAATTTTGTCAAGTTCATTCTAGTTCTATACTTCTAGTTCTTTATCTTGTCTTATGCTTTGGTACACCTTACAGAACAACTGTGGTGGGAAAAAGCATCATGATCTTTAACGGGCCTTCCTCAAGTGTTGTAAGAGTCTTTATGAGGCTACATGTTGATGTATAAAATAAGTCATTTCAGCATGTAAAGGTCAAAAAAAAAAAGAGAGAGAGAGAGAGATGGAATGATAGGAAAAAACTAAAATTTCAATAGCAGTACTTAGATTACAAAATGGAGTCAATAAAGAACACAAAATGATATACTGGAAAAACTGTATTGTTTTGAAGGACAAACCTTAAAGTCACAAAGGGAAAATGGGTAAAAATAACGAGACAGAGAATGATAGAAGCGGAGAGAATGGAGAGCCAGCACATGAGTAGCTGGTGCTTCTGAAGCAGGACACAGAATAAATGAAAAAGAGCAAAACCCAAATAGATAAATATGTGACAAAAGACACTTTTTTTGAGCTGAAGAAAGATCTGTAAGTAAATTTTAAAGACTTTTCCAGACAAAACTAATGAAGAGAAAACCACATCTAGACATTCTGTCAAAACTTTTGAATTACAATGATGATGAAAAATCCTACAAAAATTCACATTTGGAAAAACCAGATTATCTGCAAAGACACAAAAATAGGATCGGCTTTAGGCTTCTCAGCCACACTAAATTTCAGACTGTGACAGAGAATCATCTATGGGATGTTGAGGGGGAATAGTTGTGACCCAAGAATTCAGAGCCTTGTCATATTGTCTTTAATGTGTGACGGTAAGAGAAAGACAGCCTTGGCTATACTAGGTTTAGAAAATATATCACAGGTGCCCATCTTGAAAAATTACTCAAAGATGTTTTGCTGAGAGAGTCCTTAGAGAGAGAGAGCAACATTAAAATCCAATCATAATAATAATGTCAGCAAACACATACAGTGCTTACTGTGAAAGGCTCTTCCAAGATCCTTATTCACATTAATTGATAGAAACTTCCCACCACCCTAGGAAGTGCAGACTGTGAATACATGTTACAGATGAGGAGCCGAGGGACAGAGAAGTTAAGTAACCGCCCCCAAGGTTCCATGATCGGGGGAGGGTGCAGCCAGTGTTTGGACTCAGGAAGTCTTCCACAAGGAGAGGACTCTTAGATCACGTGTCCCCGTCCCCCCCCCCCCCCCCGCCCCAGCTCAGAGCCTCCCCCTGCCCGCACGCTACCCTATCACATGCCCAGCTGAGCTCTGCCTGGGTCTCTGCTGGCCACGAATGGTTTCCCAGGGGAACAGCAGCTCCCACACAGCATTCCAAAGACATAGATGCTTGAAAAACACGGGGACAAACATTTTCAGGAATTGTTCACAGCCACTTTGTAAAGAGGGAGAGAGCGTGTACACGCCAAAGAGAGTAAGCACGGGAACGCTCAGAAACACGAAAAGGGGCATTTCTCTATTGGCGACCATGCCTATTATGTGACATTCAGACACCACAAGTGCTATTCAGCTGCTTGCAAGTCCCAAAGGTGGGGGCAAACACTTAGCTGCTTTGTAGAAAAGGGAAAAGGAGGTGGAGAATCCTTCACACAAAAATCCACTTTGGCTTTTCACGTGTCAGTCGGGGCTCTCCCAGGTGGTAAGCACGACGGCTCCTGGCTCACCAGCCCCAAGGGGCAGCCGCGGGGGGGAGCAAAATGGCAGGCGGGCCCCGGGGTAGGAATCCGGGCCTTCCGCCGCCTGGGCTGGGTCTCGGCAAAATCCGAAGTAGATGGAGTTTTACTCGGACGTCTGATTGTTCTGCTTCCCACACTCCCTCTGTGCCCACGGTGGCCACCTGTCCCTGCGGCTCTGGGGCTCCCTGCGAGCCGGCCTCCTCCCAGCAAGCGCCCGCCCCCGATTCAGGTGCTCCATGGACGCCTTCCCGCAGGAGCCTGGTTCTGCCAGTCTACCAACCTACTTGATGCTGAGACGGGGATGGCTGCGGGTAGGTTAATTCGTCTCCTTGCCAGACGACGGGTGTGCTCTGTTCCAGATCACAGTGGCGTTTTAACAGCGACCTCCCGCGCTTCCTCGCCGCGGGGCTGGAAGGTGGGGGGGGGGGGCGCTGAGGAGGGACAGGGCAGCTCCTACTCAAACGGCGCAGCTTCGGACTCCGCCCCACAGCAAACCCAGCTCTTGTTTCTGCCCCATCGCATCGCCCTGAGTTCGGGCACGCTGTCTTTTCCTGGCTCCTTTGTTCCACTTCCGATTAGCAAGTTCTGGAAATTCTGTGAAGGGGAGGTGCCATGCCAGCCAGCCGTGACCTGAGGTGTTCTGCAGCCCCGCCCTCTCCCGGGGACACTCCCCTCCCCAACTGCCAAGACAGAGACAACCCGCTGCCACCTTTCAGATCCTGTTTAAAACAAGCTGCTTTTCAGATGTCCTCGAGAGCAGTTAATGGTCTCTCTGCACTCCCCCGGCCCGCGGAGTGCTGTGGTCTTGAACCTCCCATCCCAGCCAGAGAGGCAAAGCCTGGGCCTGGTCCACGCAGCCATCTCCCCTTCTCTGAAGACCACAGAGCGTTCCAGGCCTTCCTGAAAGGGGCCGTCTCGTGCCCTGGAGGCAGAACCAGCGTCCAACGCAAGGAGCCTGCGAATCAGTGGACGTCCAGGCCGAGGAATTGGAGGCCAGGTTCATGGCGCAAGGAGTCAAGAGGGAAGCAAGGAAGATTGGCGGCCGAGGGCCCCTCCTGGCGAGTCAAAGGGTTCTGATGGCGTCTCGTGTCAGCACTGCGAAGAGCCTACAGCAGCTCCGCTTGCCCTCGGATTGGAATTCACTGCACCTGTTGCCCTCTCAAGCTGCTTTCAACTTCTGTAGGGGAAGGTGGGGCGAAGGCTGAAGGAAAGGGACCTGGATTTGCATTCAATAGAACATTAATGGAAACGGCAGTGAAAGAACTTCTGGAAAAAGTAGAAACCATATACAACGGGGCTCCAGAAATCACCCCTTTTCCATTCCCCCTGCCCCAGCCCCATTCTAAGCTCATGGTCACTCAGGTGCTGGGATTGTCACAAAACCCTTCTTACCAACTGCAGACCCTGCCCGGCTTTTGTCTGAATCCACTCTGTCTGCCACAGTATTTCCAGAGCTCTCATCCTGGAAATAAATGCCATCATGTCGCTTCCTTGGTTGGGATCCCCAGCCAGTTCCTCTGCCTGCAGAAGGGGGGCTGAGTGTCCCCATCTAGCTCTAAACTCCTCCTGTTTCCTGTCCAGAAAATTCCCACTTTTCCCCAAAAGCTTCAGCCACCCTGAACTTCTGCTTTTTCTCCTTGAACAAAATAGGCTCATTCACAATTTCAACCAATTAGAATAGCATACTTTTTGTCCTTTTTATCTCCCAGCCACCCCTCACCTCTTCTATGAAGTCGTTTTAGGGTCTCTCCAGGCTGCCACCGCACACCTCTATTCTAGTCTGCAGCAGATTGTATTTTAATTTTCCTTTCCTGTGTCTCCCCCACTCAACTCTGGGGTCCTCCAAAGTGGGAATGGTATCTTACAATCTTTGCATCTTCATCATCTACCTTAGAGTCTGAAGTCAAGTAGATGCTCCCTAAGTATTTACTGAATAAAGGAGCCTGGAGGAAAATAAGCTTCTCCACTCTTCGATCTGTGATGTCATCCACATACCCAACTTGCTAGGGAGGGTGATTCCTATACATTGTGACCCCGACCCCACAACCACCCACTCTCATTTGATTCTCCTTTCTATTGGCTTCCCTGCCTTTCACCTCCCACACAACCCGCTTGTGAGCTCCCTGAGACTCTCTGCCATATCTAGAAGACCACCTCTCCATACCTAGAAAGATGCTCAAAATTCATCTTTTTCTGTCAGCCTTCCTTAAACAATAGCACTCAGGTCTTGTCATTGTTTTTACCATGTCCCACCAGATGAAGAGGTATATTTCATGCTTTATTATTCTACCCTTGGATTCTTGAGATTTTTTTTCTGTCTTGGGTGTGTATGTCCCAACTTCCTGATGAGAGCTCAGTCTCCCTAAAAGTCTAAACTTCCAGATCCTCCCAAAGCTCCCTGCCTGCTGCATTACCACAGGTGTGATCATATCAAGGGGAAAGTAGGGGAGAACACAAAACCATCTGCTCTTAACTTCAGATATAATGTGAGGACAATTATATGAATCATCAAAGGATATATTGCTGTATTACACTTTAATAGAGAACTTTTCTTCTCTTTCTTTCTACTTTTTTTTTTTTGACAGTTCACAAGGCAGAGAGCTCTAAGGTAACTAAATTGTTAAGAGCCAAACTCAAAGTTATTCCAAATGAAAATCCAAGTCTTTGAAGAAATCCTATATGAATTTGGGACAAGTAGGATTCCTTGTTCCAGAATTATTTTTTACATACAACGTTGCAGAAAATACAATATTCTTAGTGCCTGGACTCCAATCATGATGTCCAGGTGCCTAATGCGATTTGCATATTTCCTGCTCCAGTTCCTTGGGGGTAGAGTCCTTCTACTCCGGAAGGCATTTGGAGGACTTCGTTTTCTTAGGAAACTTCCTTCTTGAATCTGAGAGGTTGCCAGAATCTGCTGGGTGTGAAGAAACAGACACTGCCCCAGACAGCTACCACCACCACCAAATAAAACCCCTGCTGCCGCCTCCCCACCCCTGGGAAACCTGCTGGAGGGGTCAGATACCTGTCAGCACCTCTCAGCAGGGCACTTTACTTTTCTGGACATGGCTAATACTTGATTTTTCTGGATGTGAGACAGCTATCTAGGCACCCATAATAGTTTATAAAACGTTCTGTTATAATATGTTACACTGTTACAGGTAGTTGGGCTATGTTTCATTGCAAATACAGTCATTCAGTACCAGCCATCTCTAGGCACTGTGCATGAGCTGAGGCAACCATGGTTTCCCTAACTCAAGAAGCTTGGATCTTTCTGAAAAGACAGAAATTGTTTAGGTGACCATATGTGTGATGAGCATTAGATGAGATACAATGTGCCACAGGCACATATAATAGAGAGAGACACTGGTCTGGGGTGGGGATCAGGAAATGACTCCTGGAGTGCATGACTTTTAAATTGAGACCTAAGGATTAATAAAACATACTCAAACGAGGGGGGAGGGAAAAGGGGAAGAGTCTGGAGAGAGGAAGACCTAGAACCCATAACGGTATAGCACATAGTGGCAGAGCCAGGGTTGAAACCCAGGTAACCTGAATGCAGATGCATTCACCACTATGCCCCTAGGGGCTAGGGGATGGGCATGTCAGGCAGGGCTTTGTAAGATTTTGTCCTAAGAGAAATGAGAAGGCGTTGAAGAGTTGTGAAGTTAGGAAATGGCATGATCATTCTTGAACTTTAAAAAAACCACTTAGGCTGCCATCTTGAGAATGGATTGGAAGAAGACAAAGATGAGCTCAGGGAGATCACTGAGCAGGAGATACTGGTGGCTGGGACCAGGTGGAAGCAGTGGTAGAGCAATGTGGATGGACCCAAAAGATCTTCAAGTGGTAATGTCTGGACTGACTCATTGACTGGCTGTAACTAGAAGGCAGGAATTGCCACTCAATTGGATGTTTTCATATGACTTGACTTAGTATTTCCAGTAATTCTATGTGTTTATCTTAATTTTCTGCATTGGGAAATGAAGATCTAAAGAAATAGGTAATTTTAGGGGTGCCTGGGTGGCTCAGTCATTAAGTGTCTGCCTTTGGCTCAGGTCATGATCCCAGGGTCCTGGGATCGAGCCCCGCATCGGGCTCCCTGCTCAGTGGAGAGCCTGCTTCTCTCTTTCGCACTCCCCCTGCTTGTGTTCCCTCTTTTGCTGTCTCTCTCTCTCTGTCAAATAAATAAATAAAATCTTTAAAAAAAAAAAAAGAAAGAAAGAGGTATTTTAACATCAGAGAGGCTGTAAACAGTGAACACAGGATTTGAACTTAGAATTTGAAATTTACGTAGATAGGTCTATCTTTCTTGATCTTTGAGAACTAGGCCCACGTCTTGGTCATTTTGTATGCCAAGCCCATGAGGCCCATGCCTGGCACATGGCAGGGGCTCAGTACATTATTGAATTAATGAGCAGGAGGAAAGGCATCCATGGGTTCCAGCTGACATTGGCTCTTAGGGCGTCATCAGAGGGTAGCGGGTCCCACTGTCCCCAAGCTGCACCATCAAAATCTTCCAGGCCTACTGAACAGAGGTTCTCCCAAAAGTACCCAGATGTCATTTTTCTTCACCTGTCAGACCCCACCTGGTGACACCTGCCCCCTGGCCCTCTCTCAGCTGACCATCTAGAGTCCTGTGTCTGCAACTTAGAGTCTCATCCTTCCCTTAGGTTAAAAAAAAAAAAAAAACAAAAAACCTTAAGCCAAATTAAGCTGGACAGCTCAGGTATTATTTAAGTTCTTCCAAAGTCTTAATAAATTTCACAAATATTTAACAAGCGAATTAATTTATGTAAAAATCTGTACATATTTGATAAACTTGAACCAACTTAATAAATCCTGTCCTGTTTTAATAAATGCTGGATTAGGGTTAGACTTCCTACAAACAGTAAATACATAAAGAAAATATTTGTTATATGTGTATATGTACTGTACCTGCCTTTTCAAAGATCAAGGAAAGATAATCTTTGCCATAAGGACTTTTAAACCACTGTTTTGCGTGTGTGCGTGTTGGGAAGGGAGGGAGAGGGCACTAACACATGTTAAGACCATCAAGCCAATGATGCCTCTGTGGACAAGATGGCTGCCAGAGAGAGCCCCAAGAGCACAGACCCCAGAAAACTTTGAGGGTAGAGTAAGGACAAGGGAGAGAATGGACCTATTTTTATAAATAGCAAACACCCTTGCCACTCATTCTTTCTCCCTGCACTCTTCTACTTTTTTCCAAGCAAAAGAATCTTATCAGAAAATTCTATCCATCTTTCCTCACAACTTAACTCAGACTTCCACACTTGTGTGAAACCCTCATAAGCCTCCTCTCCACTTCCAAGCAGAATTGGCACTTGCTGCCCTAGAGTCTGAGAGCACCCCATAAATATCTGTAGGACAGCACTTATCCTGTTGTAGTTAGCAGTGTGCAAGTCTGTCTCCCTCACTGCACATGAGTTCCTTCATGGTGCCATCAGCAGTGACCTGCATTCTTTCAACAAATATTTGTTGAGCAACAGTATGTGCTGGTTGGTATGCTAGATAATGACAGTGCAATGGGAAGAACATAATAGGCAGACGGTCTTTGCCTTCATGAAACTTACAGTCCAGCTGGGTGTGGCAGATGCTGTTGGTGTTTCACCCCTATCTTTTCAGCATTTACCTTCATAGATGGTTGGATGGGGGCGGGGGGGTTACAGTTAGGGGGGCGAGGAAGCACTCTTAGTATGCCCAGGGCAAGCAGGAGTACCAGAGAATTAATTTCTCCACAAGCAGTCCTCAATCAATAATGGATGGAGAGTCTGTAGATAAATACCTCAGCTTCTTCGATCCTTGGTTGGGATAACACTGTGGCATGTTCTACCCTGTTTCCCAGAGCTCCCCAGCAGGACTGAGCTCCAGCTGCCCAGGAAACAGGCTTGAAAACATTCTCTTTATGGGCTGGCTTCCCTACCTTTCCTATCTCACACCCCATTTGCTACCAGATTTTCCTGGGATCATCTCCCAAACAAACTATTTACAATTGAATCATTTCTTCAGGTCCACTTCTAGTGAAACTCCAACCAAGACACCGAAAACAAACAAGTAAGAAGTTACATGATCTCTACCTCCTGGTATTCACACTCGTGTGTAGTCCTTATCCATTTAATGTGGGCTTGTGGGCTGGACTTACTGCCTTGTTTCTAGAGGATAGAATATGGTATATGTGAGGGATGTCACTTCCGAGATTAGGCTATAAAAAGATAGTGACTTCCATTTGAGTGTTCTCTCTCAAGATCTCCAGGGAAAGATGGCTGCCATGTTGTGAAGCAGCCCTGGGGAGAGGTCCAGTGAAGAACTGAGACCTGCCAGAAGCCACCTAAATGAGCTTGGAAGCAGATATTCTGAGGCCTGCCAACCACCAAGTGAGTGAGCTTGGATGCAGATCCTTCCCCGTTCGAGCCTTGAGATGACTGCAGCTCTAGCCAACACCTTGATTGCAACCTTGTGAAAGATGCTGTGCCAGAACCACCTGGCCAGGCAGCACCTGGATTCCTTACCTATGGGAGATATTAAATGTTTGTTGTTTTCATCTGCTAAGCTTTGGGTAATTAGTGATGCAGAAATTGATAACTAATATAAGTGATATGATAGTATTCCAGGAAGATAGTGATATAATATCAGGGGCTGTCTTTCTCCTTTTACTAATTCTCTCTCTGAGGCAATTCAGTTAGTGTAAAAGAAAATCTTGTCACATTACTGAAAATAAGGATGGGGGTGGGGGTGTCTTACCTATATATCTGAAAATTTGGATTCCTATGAAGACAGGATCCTAAGAACAGGGAGGAAAGATTGGCCCTGCCTCTCTTATCTATACCTGGAAGAGACCCAGCTTCCATGTCAGTTTTTTAGAGCCCCTGCCCACACTCTCACCCCACCTGAATAAAACCATAGACTCTGCTAGGCAAGTAGCTACAAAAAAGGGGATTACACAATGCAAACGAGAAGTTCCCAAAGCCACTCACCTTTTCTATGGGCTTTCTTTGCACCCAATAATTCCACAGCTGCCTTCTTGCTCATCAGGAGTCACTCTTCATGTTAGGACCGATATCCACTGTGAACACAATTGTTTCAGATATGCTGCTGATAGGGGCCAGAAGGAGCTGCCAAAACTCACCTTAATTGGGTCCTTCCTGGGCCTGATGCCTTTCCAATAGCTTCCAACTTAGATTAAAAAGATTTTTTGAAAGACACAAACTATCAAAGCTCACTCAAGAAGAAATGGAGCTCCATACGTTGCTGATAGGAATGCAAAATGTCCAACCTCTTTGAAAAACATTTTAGCGGGGCGCCTGGGTGGCTCAATTGGTTAAGCAGCTGGCTCTTGATTTTCAGCTCACGTCAGGATCCCAGGACCCTGGATCAAGCCCTGCATCAGGCTCCATACTCAGTGGGGAGTCTGCTTGAGGATTCTCTCTCTCTCTGCCCCTCCCTTGGCTCATGCGTACATATGTGCATGCTCTCTCACTCTCTGTCTTAAATATATCTTAAAAAAAGAAAAAGAAAAAATAAAAATGTTTTAGCAGTTCCTTACAATACTAGATATGCACTTACTATATGACCAATCAAATACAAAACTTTTTACACACGATCACTTGTACATGAATATTTTCATATTTTATTCGTTATGTCCAAAATGTGGGTTGGAGGAAGAGATGTTCATCAACTAAGGAATAGGTAAGCAAATCATGCTATAGCTATGAAAAGGAATACTACTCAACTATAAAAACAAACTACTGATATATGTAAAAACATGGACAAATCTCAAAAGCATGCTAAATGAAAGATGTCAGATACCAATGAGTACAGAATAAATAATTCCATTATATGAAATTCTAGAAAAAGCAAAGCTAAAGTGACAGAAAACAGGTCAGTGATTGCCAAGGGTTAAGATAAAGAAAGGGATTAACTACAAATTGGCAAAAAGGAGTTTCTGCGGTAATGGAAATATTCTATATGATGATTGTGGTAATGATTACACAACTGTATACATCTGTCAAATTTTGAATTGTATACTTTAAAATGGTGAATTTTATTATATGAAATTTTGCCTCAATGAAACATTTTTTTTTTAAATAGCCGCAGGTTTCTGTTTTTTAAAGAATTAGGACAATCTGAGAACAAGAGGGTTATTGGAATTTTTTTTAATCACAAACATAACAACTCAGTGGAGGAAGTAAATAGCAGAATACACATTAATGAAAGCTGACTCATCATTTAGAAGAATGCTTTAAGAAATTCTCCCAAAATACTGGGCAAAAACACAAAGTATTGGGATTTGGGAGGGGAAATGGTAGGAGTCATGGAGGATAGAGCCAAGAGAGCCAACATCAACACAAAAAGATATCCAAAAAAAAGAAAGTAGCAGATGAGAGAGAACAAATAATGAAGTAATTTGTTCTTCTAAGTAATAAAAGAAAAGTAATAGAAGAAAAGTTCTCCATAAGGAGGAAAACCTAATTCTTCACATTGAAAAAGTTTGCCAAGTATCAAAAAGAGTAAGAAAAAAATCAGAAATAGGCATGGCTTGCCAAATGTATGAAACTATTTCATACATATTGTATAAATTTCCAGATGGACAAGATTAGCAACAATTCAAAACAACAACGACAATAACAACTCAGACTGTCAATGAATTCTCATCAGTAACACTAAAAAAGAAAAGATAGCAGAAAGATACTTTATATATAATTCTTATAACAAAGGTTTTCCACAGAATTCTCTATCCAGTGTAGCAATTATTTCTCCTGAACACAAAAGAAAAGGAATTTAAATTTTTTTTAATTTAGTATAGTTGACACACGTTACATTTCAGATGTACAACCTAGTGATTCAACTTCTCTGTCCATTATGCTATGCTCACCACAAGTAGCTACCTTGTTTCAGGTGTACAACCTAGTGATTCAACTTCTCTGTCCATTATGCTATGCTCACCACAAGTAGCTACCATCTGTTACCATACAACCCTATTATGATATGATTGGCTGTATTCCCTGTGCTGCACCTTTCATCCCTGTGACTTCATTCCATAACTGGAAGCCTGTACCTCCCACTCCCTTTTGCTTATTTTGCCCATCCCCCACTCCCTTCCCTCTGGCAACCACCAGTTTGTTTTCTGTATTTATAAGCTTGACTCTGCTTTTTGATTGTTGGTTTATTCGTTTTGTTTTTTAGATTCCACATATGAGTGAAATCATGACATTTTTGACAATGCACATATTCAGAAAGTTTAACATTATGTCTCCCTGTGAAGAAAGTACTCATAGGGGCACCTGGGTGGCTCAGTTGGTTAAGCAAGTGACTCTTGATTTCAGCTCAGGTCATGATCTCAGGGTTGTGGAACTGAGCCCCATGTAGGGCTCCATGCTCAAGTGGAGAGTCTGCTGGAGATTCTCTCTCCCTTTCTCCCTCTCTCCCCCAGCCCCTCCCTCCTGCTCTCTCTCTCTCTCTAATAAATAAATCTTTTTTTAAAAAGTACTCATAAAAAATTCCACAAATTGAACATGAATTCAGTTGAAGACCTCATAAAAAAGTAAGACATAATACACATGAATTAATTGTGATCAATGAAACCAGAAATATGTATAATTACTCCTAAATAAGTGTTAATGGTATAGCTATGAAAAAATATGGTTTAAAAAGATTATATGGTATAAACAAATAAATAAATAATAAATAAATAAAAAGAAGATATGGACTAATAGAAAAAGAAGTACCGACCTAGAAATAAGAACTCAGATTATCTGAGATTCAAGAGAAGATAGAAAGAAAGAAATAAAGGTATGGTTAAACTTAATTTTTTGTGTAAGAGGATCATTTTAAGTCATAAAATTAATAAAGAAAAATACATTTTTAAATGTTCATTAAAAATGTAAAGATCCTCACTAATAGAATGCAATTCAGATGTTAACATTCCAAGTCCCTTTGTGCAGAGGTGGAGAAGAACAGTGACAAAGAGCTGTCATTCAAGCAAAATCTACGAAAAAGAGAAGAAAAAGATACTAAGGCACACAATAAACAGAAGCCAGAAAAGGACAGGGAGCAATACCAGACACGACACTTATCTTAAAGAACAGAAGTCAGTGGGTTAAATTCCCTTAGTGAAAGACAAAGCTTCTCAATTAGGTTGAAAGAAGAAAAGCCAGAGCCAAATATGAACTCTTTATAAGAGATTTACCTGAAATGACACAAAAACAAAGTGTTGAAAATAAAGAGATGGGTCAGTGATCTTACATTTAAATTTTCTTTCTCCACGCCGAACACAGAAATAGTAGATTTTTAATTGAATTTTTAAAAGACAGAATCGAATTTTAAAAAGTAGGAAAAAACTAGAATAAAACCCACCTCTGGGCAGAGCAAGATGGCGGAGGAGTAGGAGACCTGGATTTCGTCTGGTCCCAGGAATTCAGCTGGATAGGGATCAAACCATTCTGAACACCTACAAACTCAACAGGAGATCGAAGAAAAGAATAGCAGCAACTCTCTGAACAGAAAAGCGACCACTTTCTGGAAGGTAGGACATGCGGAGAAGTGAATTCGAGGCGATATTCGGGAGGATAGACGGCGGGGGAGGGGCCTCCATCGGCCGCTTCTGGCAAGTGATAGAGCCCCGGAGCACAAAATCGGAACATTTAGAAGTCTGCTCCACTGAGGGACATCACTCCGGTAGCTAAGTGGGGGGTGGAACCCTCGTGGGACAGTGTGGTCTCAGGACCCTCGGGGTCACAGAAAGACCGGGGGTGCCTGAGTGTGGCAGAGCTCCCAGGTATCGGAGCAGGGAAGCCAGCTGCACAGACGGAGCTGAGGCGTGGGCTCTCAGCTCGGGGTTGCCATAAACCGTGATCCGCGGCACAGTCGGGCCACTGCTCCTCCAGCAGGGACCCAACAAGCGGCAGATCCGGGGAGACTCCCCTTCCTCCCCGGGAGGAGCAGTGGGAGTGCACCGCAGGGATCTGCTGGGTTTGGAGACTCCACATGGGGTCGTGTGCCAGAGATAGAAATGCGCGGTCACAGGCCGGGTGAGCACGGAGTGCGGCCGGAGACCTGGGAGACAGGAGTGACTGACCGCTTTTCTCTGGGGGCTCACTGAGGAGCGGGACCCCGAGTTCTCGGCTCCTCCGGGGCGGAGACTGGGAGGCCGCCATTTTCACTCTCCATCTCCAAAGCTGTACGGAAAGCTTGCAGGGAACAAAAGCTCCCGAGAGCAAACCCGAGCAGATTACTTAGCCCAGACCAGGCAAGGGTGGGGCAATTCCGCCTCCGGCAAAGACATTTGGGAACCACAGCAACAGGCCCCTCCCCCGGAAGATCAGCGAGAACAGCCAGCCAAGACCAAGTTTACCGATCAATGAGAACGGCAGAACTCCAGCGCTAGGGGAATAATGCACATAGAATCCATGGCCTTTTTTACCATGATTCTTTAGTCCTTCAAAGTTAATTTTTTTTTAACTGTCTTTTTTTTTTTTTTTGAATTTTTCTTTTTCCCTTTTTCAACCAACATCTTATCAATCCCTTTTTTAAAAAACATTTTTATTTTTCATTTTTAGAGTCATATTCTATCCCTTCATAGTAGTTACCCATATTTTTGGCATATATATATATAAGTTGTTCTCTCTTTAAAATTTTGAGATAGTTTCTTCTAACAGATCAAAATATACCCTAAATCTCTAGTGTATGGTTTTTTTCTGCTCCCCTGCCTGATCACATTCTCTCCCTTTTTTTTTCTTTTTTTTTAAATCCTCTTCTTCCTTTTTTCAAACAACTTCTTATCAATTCCTTTTATAAAATTTTTTATAATTTCCATCTTTGCAGTCATATTTCATCCCTTCATCATATCAACCCTAATTTTTATACATATATAAGTTTTTCTTTCTTTAAAATTTTGGGAGGCACTTTCTTCTAACAGACCAAAATACACGCAAAATCTAGTGTGTGCCACTGATCTATATAGCAGCCTGATCATATTTGATCATATTCTGTTTTTTTGTTTTGTTTTGTTCTGTTTTTGTTTGTTTTTATCTTTATCTTTTTCTTTTTCTTTTTTTTTTTCTTTTTCTTTTTTCTCTCTTTCCCTTTCTTTTCCCACTGCTTCAGGTCTTTTCTGATTTGTTTAGAGTATATTTTCTGGGGACGTTGTTACCCTGTTAGCATTTTGTTCTCTCATTAATCTATTCTCTGGACAAAATGACAAGACAGAAAAAGTCACCTCAAAAAAAAAAAAAAACAAGAGGTAGTACCGACTGCCAGGGACCTACTCAATATGGACATTAGTACGATGTCAGATCTAGAGTTCAGAATCATCACTTTAAAGATACTAGCTGGGCTTGAAAAAAGCATGGAAGTTATTAGAGAAACCCTTTCTGGAGAAGTAAAAGAACTAAAATCTAACCAAGTCGAAATCAAAAAGGCTATTAATGAGGTGCAATCAAATATGGGGGCGCTAACTGCTAGGATAAATGAGGCAGAAGAGAGAATCAGTGAGATAGAAGACCAAATGATGGAAAATAAAGAAGCTGAGAAAAAGAGAGATAAACAGCTACTGGATCATGAGGGCAGAATTCGAGAGATAAGCGATACCATAAGAAGAAACAACATTAGAATAATTGGGATCCCAGAAGAAGAAGAAAGAGAGAGACGGGCAGAAGGTATACTGGAGCAAATTATAGCAGAGAACTTCCCTAATTTGGGGACGGAAACAGGCATCAAAATCCAGGAAGTACAGAGAACCCCTCTCAAAATCAATAAAAATAGGTCAACACCCCGATATCTAATAGTAAAACTTATGAGTCTCAGAGACAAAGAGAAAATCCTGAAAGCAGCCCGGGAGAATATATAACCTACAATGGTAGAAGCATTAGATTGGCAACAGACCTATCCACAGAGACCTGGCAGGCCAGAAAGGACTGGCAGGATATATTCAGAGCACTAAGTGAGAAAAATATGCAGCCAAGAATACTATATCCAGCTAGGCTGTCACTGAAAATAGAAGGAGAGATAAAAAGCTTCCAGGACAAACAAAAGCTAAAGGAATTTGCAAACATGAAACCAGCCCTACAAGAAATCTTGAAAGGGGTCCTCTAAGCAAAGAGAGAGCCTAAAAGCAACATAGACCAGACAGGAATACAGACAATATACAGTAACTGCCACCTTACAGGCAATACAATGGCACTAAATTCCTATCTTTCAATAGTTACCCTGAATGTAAATGGGCTAAATGCCCCAATCAAAAGACACAGGCTATCAGATTGGATTAAAAAACAAGACCCATCGATATGCTGTCTGCAAGAGACTCATTTTAGACCCAAAGACACCCCCAGATTGAAAGTGAGGGGGTGGAAAACCATTTACCATGCTAATGGACACCAAAAGAAAGCTGGGGTGGCAATCCTTATATCAGACAAATTAGATTTTAAACCAAACACTGTAATAAGAGATGAGGAAGGACACTATATCATACTTAAAGGGTCTATCCAACAAGAAGATCTAACAATTGTTAATATCTATGCCCCAACATGGGAGCAGCCAATTATATAAGGCAATTAATAACAAAAGCAAAGAAACACATTGACAACAATACAATAATAGTGGGGGACTTTAACACCCCCCTCACTGAAATGGACAGATCGTCTAAGCAAAAGATTAACAAGGAAATAAAGACTTTAAATGACACACTGGACCAAATGGACTTCACAGACATATTCAGAACATTCCATCCCAAAGTAACGGAATACACATTCTTCTCTAGTGCCCATGGAACATTCTCCAGAATCGATCACATCCTAGGTCATAAATCAGGTCTCAACCGGTACCAAAAGATTGGGATCATTCCCTGCCTATTTTCAGACCACAATGCTTTGAAACTAGAACTCAATCACAAGAGGAAAGTCGGAAAGAACTCAAATACATGGAGGCAAAAGATTATCCTACTAAAGAATGAATGGGTCAAACAGGAAATTAAAGAAGAATTAAAAAAAATTCATGGAAGCCAATGAAAATGAAAACACAACTATTCAAAATCTTTGGGATGCAGCAAAGGCAGTCCTAAGAGGAAAGTATATAGCAATACAAGCCTTTCTCAAGAAACAAGAAAGGTCTCAAGTACACAACCTAACCCTACACCTAAAGGAGCTGGAGAAAGAACAGCAAATAAAGCCGAAACCCAGCAGGAGAAGAGAAATAATAAAGATCAGAGCAGAAATCAATGAAATAGAAACTAAAAGAACAGTAGAACAGATCAATGAAACTAGGAGCTGGTTCTTTGAAAGAATTAACAAGATTGATAAACCCCTGGCCAGACTTATCAAAAAGAAAAGAGAAATGACCCAAATCAACAAAATCATGAATGAAAGAGGAGAGATCACAACCAACACCAAAGAAATACAAACAATTCTAAGAACATATTATGAGCAACTCTATGCCAGCAAATTAGATAACCTGGAAGAAATGGATGCATTCCTAGAGATGTATCAACTACCAAAACTGAACCAGGAAGAAATAGAAAACCTGAACAGACCTATAACCACTAAGGAAATTGAAGCAGTCATCAAAAATCTCCCAAAACAGATGGCTTCCCAGGGGAATTCTACCAAACATTTCAAGAACAATTAATACCTATTCTTCTGAAACTGTTCCAAAAAATAGAAATGGAAGGAAAACTTCCAAACTCATTTTATGAGGCCACCATTACCTTGATCCCAAAACCAGACAAAGACCCCATCAAAAAGGAGAATTACAGACCAATATCCCTGATGAACATGGATGCAAAAATTCTCACCAAAATACTAGCCAATAGGATCCAACAGTACATTAAAAGGATTATTCACCATGACCAAGTAGGATTTATTCCTGGGCTGCAAGGTTGGTTCAACATCCGCAAATCAATCAACGTGATACAATACATTAACAAAAGAAAGAACAAGAATCATATGATCCTCTCAATAGATGCAGAAAAAGCATTTGACAAAGTACAGCATCCTTTCTTGATCAAAACTCTTCAGAGTATAGGGATAGAGGGTACATACCTCAATATCATAAAAGCCATCTATGAAAAACCCACAGCGAATATCATTCTCAATGGGGAAAAATTGAGAACTTTCCCCCTAAGGTCAAGAACGCAGCAGGGATGTCCACTATCACCACTGCTATTCAACATAGTATTAGAAGTCCTAGCCACAGCAATCAGACAACAAAAAGAAATCAAAGGCATCCAAATCGGCAAAGAAGAAGTCCAACTCTCACTCTTTGCAGATGATATGATACTTTATGTGGAAAACCCCAAAGACTCCACCCCAAAACTGCTAGAACTCATACAGGAATTCAGTAAAGTGGCAGGATATAAAATCAATGCACAGAAGTCAGTGGCATTCCTATACACCAACAACAAGACAGAAGAAAGAGAAATTAAGAAGTCAATCCCATTTACAATTGCACCCAAAACCATAAGATACCTAGGAATAAATCTAACCAAAGAGGCAAAGGATCTGTACTCAGAAAACTATAAAATACTCATGAAAGAAATTGAGGAAGACACAAAGAAATGGAAAAATGTTCCATGCTCATGGATTGGAAGAACAAATATTGTGAAGATGTCAATGCTACCTAGAGCAATCTACACATTCAATGCAATCCCCATCAAAATACCACCCACTTTTTTCGAAGAAATGGGACAAATAATCCTAAAATTTGTGTGGAACCAGAAAAGACCCCGCATAGCCAGAGGAATGTTGAAAAAGAAAAGCAAAGCTGGCGGCATCACAGTTCCGGACTTCCAGCTCTATTACAAAGCTGTCATCATCAAGACAGTATGGTACTGGCACAAAAACAGACACATAGATCAATGGAACAGAATCGAGAGCCCAGAAATGGACCCTCAACTCTATGGTCAACTACTCTTTGACAAAGCAGGAAAGAATGTGCAATGGAAAAAAGACAGTCTCTTCAACAAATGGTGTTGGGAAAACTGGATAGCCACATGCAGAAGAATGAAACTGGACCATTTCTTTACACCACACACAAAAAGAGATTCCAAATGGTTGAAAGACCTAAATGTGAGACAGGAGTCCATCAAAATCCTAAAGGAGAACACAGGCAGCAACCTCTTCGACCTCAGCCGCAGCAACTTCTTCCTAGAAACATCGCCAAAGGCAAGGGAAGCAAGGGCAAAAATGAACTATTGGGACTTCATCAAGATAAAAAGCTTTTGCAAAGCAAAGGAAACAGTCAACAAAACCAAAAGACAACCGACATAATGGTAGAAGATATTTGCAAATGACATATCAGATAAAGGGCTAGTATCCAAAATCTATAAAGAACTTATCAAACTCAACACCCAAAGAAAAAAGAATCCAATCAAGAAATGGGCAGAAGACACGAACAGACATTTTTCCAAAGAAGACATCCAAATGGCCAACAGACACATGAAAAAGTGCTCAACATGGCTCGGCATCAGGGAAATCCAAATCAAAACCTCAATGAGATACCACCTCACACCAGTCAGAATGGCTAAAATTAACAAGTCAGGAAAGGACAGATGTTGGCAGGAATGCGGAGAAAGGGGAACTCTCCTACACTGTTGGTGGGAATGCAAGCTGGTACAGCCACTCTGGAAAACAGTATGGAGGTTCCTCAAAAAGTTGAAAATAGAGCTACCCTACGATCCAGCAATTGCACTACTGGGTATTTACCCCAAAGATACAAATGTAGGGATCCGAAGGGGTACGTGCACCCCGATGTTTATAGCAGCAATGTCCACAATAGCCAAACTGTGGAAAGAGCCAAGATGTCCATCGACAGATGAATGGATAAAGAAGATGTGGTATATATATACAATGGAATATTATGCAGCCATCAAAAGGAATGAGATCTTGCCATTTGCAACGACGTGGATAGAACTGGAGGGTATTATGCTGAGCGAAATAAGTCAAACAGAGAAAGACATGTATTATATGACCTCACTGATATGAGGAATTCTTAATCTCAGGAAACAAACTGAGGGTTGCTGGAGTGGGGGGTGGGGTGGGAGGGATGGGGTGACTGGGTGATAGACACTGGGGAGGGTATGTGCTCTGGTAAGCACTGTGAATTGTGCAAGACTGTTGAATCTCAGATCTGTACCTCTGAAACAAATAATGCAATATATGTTAAGAAAAAAAAAAGAAGAAGATAGCAGGAGGGGAAGAATGAAGGGGGGGAAATCGGAGGGGGAGACCAACCAAGAGAGATGATGGACTCTGAAAAACAAACTGAGGGTTCTAGAGGGGAGGGGGGTGGGAGGATGGGTTAGCCTGGTGTTGGGTATTAAAGAGGGCACGTTCTGCATGGAGCTCTGGGTGTTATGCACAAACAATGAATCATGGAACACTACATCTAAAACTAATGATGTAATGTATGGGGATTAATATAACAATAAAAAAATTAAAAAAAAAAACCCACCTCAGAGGCAGAGAAAAGTAAAACCAATATAAAACAAAATTTGCCAACTCAAAAAGAGCATTAGAGAGAGGAGGAAAAAAGGGTGGGGGGGGAGTTTTTTACGTGAAAAACCTTACTAGAATTAATGAGGAACACCGACATATTGAAAAAATACATCAATTAGATATAACAGTTGTAATTTCCAAGTAAAGGGCCCAAAACTCATTAAACTGGTTCTGGTTCATCTACTTTTAAAATTTGCATTTAGGAATGACAGTTCACTCTGGTCAGTATCTATTTTATAATACCGCATCAATTGAAATTTCAATATAAGTATCTAATTACAATTCAAGAACCTTGTTTCTACTTAAATTTTCTTCTCAATTTTATATGGAATATTTACAACAGTTGACTGCATTCTAGATAATAGTTTCAAAGAACTGACATCATTAAAACCCATGTCTTCTAACCACAGTTCAATTAATAAGAATTCAACAGTAAAGAAACATTTTTCCTTAGAAACCAAACATTTGGAAACTTAAAATCACACTCCCAAGTAACTCCTGAGTTAAAGAAGAAATTACAAAAGTTTTCTAACTAAAGAAGCTCTATTTATCAGAACTTCAAAGATACAGCTAATGTATTATTTAGTGGAAATATATATGGTTTAAATGCATTTATCAAAAATTAACAAGATTAAAAATAAATGAGTTAAGCATTTATTCAGAAAAATAGTAAGACTACATAAGAAAAAAATGAGAAGGCACAAATAAACAATATTCAGAGCGAAAGGGGGAACTTAACTATAAAATTAACATTGTGTAATAGACGAAATGAGTAATTTTCTAAAAGAATATAAATTATCAAATATATAATACAAATTATCAAAATTCAAGTGGAATAGAAACGCTAAGTAAACCAAAAGTCATTTTTTTTAATTGAATTAATAGTTAAAATATTTTTTCACTCCTGCCTCCATTCCTCAAAAAAAATGGACACCAAGAAGAGCTAGTTTAGTTTTTTGGGTAAGTTTTATTAAATCTCAGGGACAGAAGATTTAATGAAATGTATTTAAAGAAAAATAAAATCAGAGACAGAGTGTCCCATCATTGTATTATATGAGACTAGTATAGTCTTGATCCACAAGCAAGAAAGTGACAGAAGAAAAAAGAAAAATACAGACCTATCTCACTAATGAGCATAGAAAACAAACCAAACATAAAATTTAACAAGTTGAAGCCATTAGTATATAAAAATATGTTAATTTTATTTATTTTTAAAATATTTTATTTATCTATTTGTCAGAGAGAGATAGAGAGTACAAGCAGGGGGAGCGGCAGGCAGAGGGAGGAGCAGGCTCCCCTCTGAGCAAGTAGCCTGATGCGGACTCAATCCCAGGACCCTGGGATCATGACCTGAGCTGAAGGCAGATGCTTAACCAACTGAGCCACCCAAGCCTCCAAAAATATGTTAATTTTAAAGGAGGATTTACCCCAGAAATGAAAGGATGGTTTAGCATCAAACCCCTTTAAAGTAATACCCCATACTAACAATTTAAAGGACAAAAATACATATGATATCTCAATACATACAGTATAATATAAACTTAATAATATTAAATACCATTCATGAAAGATTCTTAGGTATCTAGTAATAGAAAGAAATTTCCTTACCCTGATAATGTATCTACAAAAAAAGTTATTAGTAGGAAAAAAGCAGGGACCCCTTTTTTTTCCAGTATTGATGGGAAACATCTGAAATTTTATTATTTAAAATTTTACCCTTTAAATGTAATACGTGCTGTAACTTGTGTTATATGCCCTTCACCAGATCAAGGACATTTCTTTCTATTCCTGATTTATAAGACTGTTTATACTGATACCAAACCTTAGCCAAAGCAATAAGACAAGAATGAGACAAAATTGTCATTTGCACATAAACTATTAGAACTTATAAGAAGTACATCAAGATTGCTAGACATGTGATAAGCACACAAAAATCAATAGCATTGAAATACAGTTAATAACTAATTGGAAAATATAATAGAAAACAAAACAGAATTCATGACAGCTACAAAAATATGAGGTACCTTAACAAACCACTTTGATAGATTATTATCAAACTACAAACTACATGTGAAACTTTATGAAAACATGCATAAAATGTCATTAAAGAACATGAAAAGAAAATCTGAATAAATGGTTAGATAGATCATGATCATGGATAAAAAAACTCAAAGCCATAAAAATGTTCTTCCTCTAATTATTCTATAAATTCACTATAATTCTAATCAAAATCCCAACAGAATGTTTCCTGGATATTTAAACACTGAATCTAAAATTTACATGGAAGAGTATATGTCCACAAATATCCAAGATACTTCAGAAAAAGAACAAGGAAGAAGATTTGCTCTGTGAAAAATCAAAATACTTTATAAAGTTGTGGTATACTTTAAAAAGTGTGACATCGACAGAGAGATAAAGAAATCAGTTAAACAAACAAGAAATACCAAAAACAGACCTGATATATGATACATTTGTATAACATGGAGGAGGCATAAAAATGAGTAGAGACACAATTCACTGTTCAAAAGATGAAACTGGGACAATTGATTTTTCTTATTTAAAAAAGAATTGATCCTCTATCATATTCATTAAAAATTCTAATTAGTTAAGTACCTAGATATAAAGGAACAAATCTCTATAATTTTAGAATAAAAATTTTAAAATGTCTTTATGAATTTAGTTTGTTCTGATTAAATATGGCATCTATTGTGATTGGTAATTGCTCATGCTGTATTCGAGTTTCACTGTCTCTGTTTGCTTAATATTTTAAACCTCATCTTTGCCAGTGAAGACTTCACATCTAGAATACATGAATGACTCCCATAAGAAATAAACAATCCCATAAAATTGGGCAAATTGGTATGAACAGGCAACAAGCAAATGAGAAAATGGCCAATAAGGATAAAAAATGCTCCAACTCAATAGTAATCAGGTAGATGCAGTTTAAAAAAACCAACAAACAAATATTTTTAAAAAGCAGTGAGATGCTAATTCCGATTCTTTAAACTGACAAAAATTTAAAATTTTGACTGCACCAATCATTGACAAAAATATGGAAAAATAGAAACCTCACACACTCCTTGTCTATATTGACATAAACCACATTGAAAAACAATTTGGTAATATCTAGTGCAACTAAAAAAATCCTACACATCCTATAACTCAGAAATTCCACTTCCAGTTTCATACGCCAGAGGAACTCTTTCACACAAGCACAACGAGACACTGAAGCTTTGTTTGTAAGAACAAAAAATTAGAAATAATTCAGATGACTGGCATAGGGGAATGGATATAAAATGTGTGATACATTCATGTGGTAGGATACTCTACACTAGTTAAAATGAATAAGTATATCTATATGTATTAATGTGAATAGATTTTTTAAAAACATAGATTGAATGGGGGGAGTGAACTCTTGTACAGCATGGGAATTTTTAAGTAAATTTTAAATGCACAAAACATTACTATGTCATTAATGAATATATGTAGTAAATACAGAGAAGTCTAGACTGAACACACATCAAATTCTTGGAAATTCTTCCCTTTGAGGAAGGATAGAAGGAAATTGGACTAGAGAGGGAAATACAGGAGATTTAAACTTTTTCTATGATGGTTTCTTTCTTTAAAAACAAATTTGTCACAAACTAGGAGACAATATTTGCAAAAGACATATCTGATAAAGAAGTGTTATCCAAAATATAGATGAATACTTACAACTCAATAATAAGAAAACAGCCCAATTAAAAGCTGGGCAAAAGACTTAACTTGACACCTCACCAAAGAAGACACACTAATGGCAAATAAACATAAGAAAGGATGCTCAATACCATACACCATTAGGGAATTGCAAATTAAGACAATAATGAGATGCTGCTATACACTTATTAGAACGGTCAAGATCCAAATCACTGAACACACCAAATGCCGGCAAAGATGTGCAGTAATAGGAACTCTCCCATTCATCGATGGAGGAAACGAAAAATGGTTACAGCCACTTTGGACGACAGTTTGACAGCTTCTTACAAAACTAAACATACTCTTACTATATTATCCAGCAATCACACTCCTTGGTATTTCCCCAAATGAGTTGAAAACTATGTTTACACAAAAATGTGCACATGCATGTTTAGAGCAGCTTTATCCAAGATTGCCAAAACTTGGAAGCAACCAAGATGTACTTTAGTAGATGAATGGATAAGTAAACTGGTACATCAGACAATGAAAATATTATTCGATCCATAAAAAGACATGAAGGAAACTTAAATGTTATTACTGAATGAAAAAAGAAATCTGAAATGGCTATAATACTGTCTGATTCCAGCTACACAACATTCTGTAAAAGGCAAAATCATGGAGACAGTAGAAAGATCAGTGTTTCCCAAGGATTAGAAAGGTGGGAGTGATGGACAGACAGAACAAAAAGGAGTTTTCAGGGCAGTGAAACTTTGTGTGATACTATAACATTGGATAGGTGTCATTATTCATTTCCCAAACCCATAGAAGGCACAACACCAACAATGAACCCTAATGTAAAGTATGGACTTTGGGGGATAATGGCATGTCAGTGCTGGTTCACTGATGGTGACAAATGCACCACTCTGGTGCAGGATGGTACTGGTAAGGGAGGCTGTGTGTATTGGGGGGCGAGTAATTTAGAAACTCTTTATACTTTCTGCTCAATTTTGCTATGAACCTAAAACTGCTTTAAAAAAATAAAGTCTATCCATTTTTTAAAAATTTGAAGTATACATGAAAAAAGTTAATATTTGTTCATCTGGAGTAGTGAGCATCGAGGTTTTACCATGTTATCATTTATAGTTTTCTCTTAATTTTCCAATAAGGCATTCTAAAGAAAATAATCATTGGAAATATGTATCATCAGCTGTACGTTAAAGAAAATACAGATGAATATTTTATAGTGATAAAGGTATAATTCACAAAGAAGATCAAACCATCATAAATATTTACACTTCCAAAAAATATCAGAGAAATTTATCAAGTAAAATCTATTAGAAACACAAGGAAACACTGAGAAGACCTCAATCATGGTGGAGAGCTTCACTTGCCTTTCAAAAAATCAATAGTTGAAATAGATAAAAAATAAATAAGGATATAACAGATATCATACCATTGCAAGCCTGATTTAATAAATATATTTTGAACTTCGTAATGTAAAACATACTGCATATTTTGAATTTTATATTTGAAATGCTTTTCAAATATCCTTGGAATATTTTTTAAAAATTGATTCTATATCAGACCACAAATAAAGCTTGAAATATCTAGAAAATAGAAATATGAAAAGCCTAGTGTCCTGGCCCTATGTTAGATCACGTTAGGAAGGAGTCAGGCTTCCAGGGAAGGACACCCCCTTGCCAATCTCAACACTTGAAGTCACTCAGCACAACCCTCAGATCTTACCTCAGGGGCAACTCTTCTACAGGGCTGCTAAAGATGCCTTGAGCCATCGTGTCCCTCTTTAGAAATTCCTTTTCTGAGGAGTAAGAAACTAAATTGAATGGGGGACAAAAAGCTACAATTGGATTCTTCTTGACCTAATTTACATAAGTCACATTTCCACAGTCTCTCAACCCTCTCTTTTAGAGGCACCTGCAATGATTCTCTGAAAATCCTTTGCTGGTTAAATTTCTCTTCAAATCAGTGGAACTTCTGGAGTAAAAGGGGCAAATGTGGGGGGAAAAAAAAGAAAAAAACAAAACAAAACAAGGGGCGGCAGAGGAGAGAGGAAGGTAAGGGACTGGTGAATCTCAGACACCAAAGGGAAGTCCCATCAGCAGAGCACATGCCTCCGGCTTCCCGGATGGAATTCTTCTCTGGCTAATTTAACATATGTGAGCTACACTTGCTCATCAGGATGAGCAATATACGTCAGGTTTCCACGGCCATTCGTAAAACCCCAGAACAGACTAGGTCTGCACCCTCCCATAAACCTGAGTCAGAAATAAATGGGAAGATTTATAAAGGGGAGGTGCAATTCTTCTGCTACATTGGTTTAAAGATGGTGAAATAAATGAGTTAAACCATTCGCTCAGAGTGTTTCATGAAGCAGATCTAATGTGCAGTTTTGTGACCTGATGTGACTTTAACTCTTCAGTAAATCAAAAAGCTTAACAAATATTAAGATGGCAAAGATTACCTGTGTGGGACAGATTTGATCTTTCATCCATTATCATTCAGGAAACCAAGGGCTCCAGAACAAAGCAGCCAGCATGTCATGTGACCGGGGGGGTGGGGTGGGAAGGAGGGGGGTACAGAGCGGCTGTGGAAGAAGCCAGGAGCCTCACAGTAAATACTGATCTTTCTGATCCTCCAAGAAGGATGCCTGAGATTTACAACCAGGGAAGTTTCCAGAAAGTGAGGCCTGTCCCTTTGCTGGGTGTTTCCTGAGGGCCTCTCTTTCAGCTCCTGACACCCCACGAAGCAGGTCCTTACACCCCCAGCACCAGCCACTGTGGTCCACAGATATAAGGCACAGATTAAGGTATTGGTTCCTCTTCCGGGAAACGACACAAATATTGCCCCAGGACACCGAAAATCAACTGGGAAATCCATGTGGGAGAAGATCCCTCCAAACATGCAGTTCCAGGAGATTGACTTAGGAGACCCCAAGTCATCAAAGCTTTCCATCTAAAGGGGGGCAAATGAGTAGCAGGGCCATCATCAATGGTCTCACCCCCTTTTTCTCCTTCATATACGCCAAAGCCAACACTGGAAGCCAGAGATGGCCATTTACCCCTGAAATGCCTAGAACCTCCAAACCCCAGAACTGGAAAGACTTAGCAATCATTCTGTCCTGGGACTCAAACAGTGACCAGTGGAATCCCAGACCTTCACGTCCCTGTGCACCTTGAGGACCATCAAGGAAGTGAGGGACAGGCAGGTGAAGAAGGACCGGGGGGCTCCTCACTGATTCTAGCAAAGCAGCTCTTATAGGTATATATTCTATCCATTGAAATTTTGCATAAGATATCTTGGGAAAAGAAAGACTACCTCTGCTTATTTTGCAGATGGCAAACCTGAGGTTCAGGGAAGAGAAGAACAGGGCACAGTATGAAACCGAGCTGTAGGCATGTCATATCCATAGGAGTTCAAAGGAAAAAAAAAGATTACCTGCCAAGACAATCCCAAAGCCCACCCTCGTTAAGATGCCTTTGAAGACAAAATACATATGCGCTCTGCTCAGATTACCGAAAGGACAAAATCACCAAGAAAAGTCAAGATTAGGGATTCCTGCAGGTGAATTGGTGACTATATTTGAGAAATTGCACTGAAGTTGTGATTGGTGAAATGGGCCCCAGGGTAGCAGTCCTGCACAACTCAAAGGCATCCTGTGCCTGCCCCGATGGCCCCCAGGGTGCAGAGGTAAGCCCTTCACCCGGGATGACAGAGACCTGACCTTCCCACCCAGTAAAAAGGCCAGTCAGATACCTCGCCCCAACTCACTTCCTCCACCAGCATGTATGCATCTCGAATCTGCTTAGAATGTATCCAGTTGCTCCTTTTCAGGGCTCCCAGGGGGCCCCACTTGCAGGAGGCATTCTTGGTGCTGAGGCTTATAGCCTCAGCTGTTTCTCAGAGAGCAGGAAGAAACTTCCCCTTGTATCCAGGGATTTGCCTTGACTGTGTTAAAACCAAGGGAATGGAGGAAGAAAGAAATGAGTTGTAGAGGTTTCTACTGAATTTTGTCCTGCCATCTAATCAAAATGACCTTTTTTAAAAAAAAATTTTGAATTTTTAAAGGTATTAGCCTCTGTTATTATTTGTCTGGGAGTCTATAATAGTCCCGTTTTATTAGATCCAAATTTCCTATTTAGACAACAGAGCCTAAGAGCCTCTTCAGAACAAGTAAATAATATGCATTTTCCAAAGTAATTTGCAGACAAAATACATATGCGCTCTGCTCAGATTACCAAAAGGACAAAATCACCAAGAAGATGATGATGTTGTTTAATAATGTCAAAACTAAATATTTTTGCACCCAAACGGAAATACCTACCATGTCCTGGAAAGGTCCCCTTTAGCCTGCTTGATAAATTATACCTCATTTTACCACCTTCTACATGCCATCTCTGATGGTTTTGAAAAATCAGCTGGAAGAACATCGGTACTATTTTCAGGAATTGATTTTTCCCTGTCCCCTCTCCCTCTCCCATAATCAGCCACGTGAAAACTCGCCTCGCGCCCACTCTCAGAAACCACCTTCACAAAGGGATTAGAGCACCTGTTCACCAGCCCCAGGTCCCTTCTGCGGGCTGTCTCCAAGCTCGGCTCTGTTTGGACTGGGCCCTGGGCCAAGGAGAGTCCTGCTAATGGCTGACCTCCACCAAGCACCCACAGGCAGACAGACAGGAGCAGTTGCTCCGTCCACCCGGAGCCCAGTAACAGTTGGGCTAAAATTAGTCTGAGGCCTGGGGACAGACTGATTGGAAGGAGAATCGGAGATAGGAGAGGGAGGGGTAAGAATATCCTGGAAGACCAACTTTGGAGAAGTAGTCTGGGTCTCTCCTAACTGCCTTAAGGACGGGGAGGGAAGTAGAAGATTCTGGATAGGGGCCTGACGGCAGCTGCCTGAAAACATCAGGAAACACCTGGGGTCAGTTATGCCCTCACTCTCCACTCAGGCAGATCCCCTTCTGTGCCTCCCCTCTGAGCTGCCCTCCCCACTGCTTTCTGCTAAACTCTGTCTAACTCTTCAGAAACTCTTGTACATTCTTTCAGAAAATTTCCCAACAGGAATCCTGATCAGTTTGGAAAGATTTCCTTGTTTTAGACCATAGTCCAAAATGGTCAAAGGAAACAGAGATGATTAAAAGTCCAAGTGCACGTGTAAATCAAATATGGACTTGTGCACAAATCCCCAGACCGTTGGACGTGAGGGTGTTAGTGTTTGTCCTGCTCCTTCTACTATAGATCACTGGGGTTCAGTGTTTCCCTTAGGAATCTGCTTAAAGCGAAAGTTAACGATCCTAACCACATGTCCCTTACAAGAGGTTTATTACTTTTAACAAAACAACAGAAAAGTGGAGGTGGGTGTCCATCTGAGTCACTTGGGCAGATGATGCTCTAGACTACATCCTCCCACTCCATCCCGCCCCCTCTCAGAGGCAGGAAAAGGAAGCCAGGGACTAGAGTGAGGGGAAGTGACGACACTTTCCATGGCTTATTGGGGTCAGTTTTACAGTTAATGTAAGACACAAAGGCCCCTGGCTACTACTCGGTGCTAGAGGATTTTGCACAAAGTGCTGGTTTGTAATCAGTGAGAGAAAGTGAGCTCTGACCCTGAGCTACTGGCCTGACTTTGAGCATCAGGAAAAGACCGTTAGTACCGGCTGTTGTCACTGCCAAGTTGATTGGTGTCACAGGTAGACGTGGGAGGCTGACTTTCACCTTTAACCGTAACATTGCCCAGTATTGCTTAGTTCTGTGAACTGGGGTTATTTCCCTAGTTACAAAGGCAGAAGAGATGTTCAGCCCTGGGCATTTAAAAATGGCAGATGCCAAACTCTAAAGACATCTCCCAAAACAGAGTTCACTGGAAGAGGTTTCCAGATTGCTATGCTGGAAGGACATAACAGTCAAGAGGATGTAATAAATTTTGATACATTCCCTAGGAAAGCAATCATAGAACTTCAGAGTCACATCTTGACATAATCCACAAAACTACTTCTAGTTAAATGTACTTAGATTTCTTTGGAATGAGCATTCTTTATACTTTCTTAGAATGCTCTCCTGTTGTCAGCATTAGACTGTGGGTTCCCCTTGGAAAAGTGTCATATTTATTTCTATCTCACCCCACTACATACCTGCCCCAGGGCCTAAGACCCAGAGTACTTTATAGATGGGTGCTCCAAACACGTTGTTGACATTTGATGGGGCTCTTGAGCTTGGTACCGTTTCCGTCTTATGAAGACTTGCACACACAGAACCATATGCTCTCAAAACTGGTTGGAGATAAGGACACTCATCGACAAACATCAAACATCCCTAATTTCCCAAAGCCTCACAGGCTCCATCCAAAGGCCAGCAGAGTCACAATGGATACTTAATGATGAAACTCTTTCCAGGTGCTTTCATGTTAACATGGTCCAATGTAATGTCAAGCTGGGAAGAATAAAGGTTAATATATTCTATTAGTCCCAATTGTCATAAGAATTTTACCTAACAATATGATTCATTAAATGCTGAATCTAACAATTATGTTCACCATAATAGAAATTATTCAGACAGATATGATCTGAATAGTTGTGATTTATTAATTTAGACACAAATTTAATTAGCAATTGATTTCAATTGTGTCTCCCCCGAACAATAACTTTTGTGGAAATGCATCCTAGAAAAAAAATACCAACGAAGAAATATCAGGTAATAATAAAGAAAGCAACCACTCCACTTTCAGAAATGCTACTATGGCTTTCCCCTGAAACGCTAACAAAAATCATTCCAGGCAGGGGCACCTGGGTGGCTCAGTCGTTAAGCATCTGCCTTCGGCTCAGGTCATGATCCCAGGGTCCTGGGATCGAGCCCCACATCAGGCTCCCTGCTCCGCAGGAAGCCTGCTTCTCCCTCTCCCACTCCCCCTGCTTGTGTTCCTGCTCTTGCTGTGTCTCTCTCTGTCAAATAAATAAATAAAACCTTTAAAAATAATAATAATAATTTTAAAATAATAATAATAATAATAATTCCAGGCAGCTTGAAGAGGTGGCTCTTTTCCCTGCATATGAAACACTGCTCCTGATCCCATGAGTAAGGACATCCCAGTGAGCTATGGTGCTGCAGTCACGGAGCAGAAGGAATGGGAGAGCCCCAGGTTCTTCTGGATCTACTGGAGAATCCCATCTCTAGCTCCAGGTCTAGACAGAGAACAATTGTTCTGGCTTCCATCTCCTGTGCCCTGGGGGGCCCTGAGAAAAACCCAGTGCTACCCCTCACTGCCTACAATTTCCAATTTCTTATACTGGGACCCAAACTTTTGCATTCCTTTTGCATTCCTTCTTGGATATCAAACTCAAAAGAATATTATCCATAATCAAAAAAAAAAAATGAAGACAGAGAAATGAAAGAAAGAAAGATGGATAGATAGAAAGAAAGAAAGAATGCTTTACTTTTAAAAGGGAAAAATGGATTTTCCTCCTAGTGGTCTTTTAATCAATTCTTTACACCCAAGTTTATTCCTACCCCAACTACATCTGATAGACCAGTAACAATTTTCCATTTAGAAAAAGGCAACATTTGGCTTTTCATGATGCTCAGAAATTTGGCATAGAAAGGGTAGGGAGGGTGGGAGGAAGCAGGAGGAGGAATTGGAATAGATATCTTCGTTCTCACTCTTCTTTCTACTGGCCTCAGCCTTAACTGGCTTCCCTCCTAATGGTTCCATGCCTTGGACCATCAACGATCATTAACTATATTCCTTTAACAAATAAATATATAATAATAGAGGTAGACATTTGAAATTCTGGACTTAAATCTTTTCACATTCAAATTGTAAAATCTGGGCTCCTTGGTGGAATGGTTGATTCTAGAGCTGGGCCATGAATTATGCAAAATGAGCCTGGAGCATCTAGTCATACCAGGCAACCGGCAAGACTACCAGATCTTATCAAAAGGATACAAGTGCCAACGTAAAGGGGCTCCAATTGCAAAACGTTTGGGTAACTTTATTGAAACATATCAAATGCTTTATAAATCCATGATTTCCTGATGATACAAAACATCACCACCTCGTTGGTCATCTTTGGAGAATAAAGGAAAATGGACTCATTACCATAAAGGAAAAGGGAAAGAATCGCACATTTATCTGCCTTTTCTGTATGAACTATATCTCAATGTAAACAAATAGTTGATGGGGAGAAATTCCCCTTTAGAGAAGTATTCCAGCTGACAAATAAAAGAAGAATAGTAAAATCTGAATATCACTATTTTGTAACTCTAATAAGTAATGAATCTAGACAACGATCTTCAGCAGTGGTTACTAACATCACAAAAAGCAAGATGACCAGGCATTATGTGCCTGTGTGGATGGACAGACATTATCTATGAAGTAGCCTTACAAAAACATTGAATCTGGTTGCAATGGACTAAATGTTTCTATTCACTCCAAATTTGTATGTTGAAACTCTAATCCCCAATGTGATGGTATTTGGAGGTGGGGCCTTTAAGGTCATTAGGTCATGAGGGTGGGGTCTTCCTGGATGGGATTAGTTTCCCTATAAGAAGAGGCTAGAGCTAGCCAACTCTTTCTGCCATGCAAGGATACAGCAAGAAGTCAGCAGTCTGCAACTCAGAAGAGGACCCACCAGAACCTGACCATGCTGCACCCTGATCTCAGACTTCCAGCCTCCCGAACTGGGAGAAATAAATTTCTGTGTATGAGCCACCCAGCCTCCAGTACTTTGTCATAGCAGCCTGAACTAAGACACTGGTCAAACCACTAGATCTAATTACCAATTGACAGGACATACTAGAGCCAGAAGAACATATTCAATGATACCACACAGATGCATTTGCAAAATTAAGAATGTGGAAAACTTTATAGGACAAATCACCTATTTTTCTTTCAAGCCACAAATTGCAGGCACATTTTTTTTTTTTAAATAGCTATAAGAAGAGGAATGGAGAAACCAATGGATGGCAAGAGACTTTCTTTATGTTCTATCAACCAAGTGCAATGTGTGGACTTTGAATGCTCCTTCAAACAAATCAACCTAAAAAAAAAATAGTATGAAATAATCAGAGAAACCTAAACACAGACTAGACATTTATGATATTAAGGAACTGGTATTTCTAAGTGTGATAATAGTAACATAGTTCTGTGAGGTTTTGTTTTGTTCTGTTTTTAACTAAAGAGTTTTGTCTAGGGGTTCCTGGGTGGCACAGTCGGGTAAGCAGCTGACTCTTGGCTTCAGCTCAGGTTGTGATCTCAGGGTCATGAGATCAAGCCCCATGTTGGGCTCTGTGCTCAGCGCAGAGTCTGCTTAAGACTCTCTCTCCTTCTACGCCTCCCCACCAAAATAAATAAATAAATCTTTTAAAAAAAAATAGAGTTTTGTCTTATACAGACAGGTACATACTAAAATATTTACTGGTGAAATGATATGATGAGGGCCAAGACTGAGGCCCCTCCAGATGCCTCCCTTGCTCCTCCCCAGCCCTGGCCCTTGTGTGATGTCCGGAATTTGCTTCAATAATCCAATAGTGGGGAGAGAATGGTGGATGGGAGCAGAAATGAAAGAAGACTTGAAACTATCTCTAATAAAAAATACAATTTAAAAGAATCCTTAAAATTGGTTGTGATGTTTTATTTTTATATTTCAAGCTAACAGTAGATTTTGAAATAAGTGACAGTAATTACTGTTTTCAGATTTCCTAACACTCAGCACTAGACTATGAGCCCTTTCACATCAGATCTTATTCAGCTTTGTTTGATTGACTCAAAAATAGGTATGTACATCTCTATGAGCCAGGCTGGATGCCTGGAGCTGAAAATGCAGCTTCAGGCCAGAAAGTCCCTGTCGTCCACAGAATGCTTACACTCTAGTCGGAGTGTAAGGACAAAAAGAAAACAAACTGACACAAGAGGAGGCGTTGCTAAGACAGAAAGTCCCAAAGGGGGATGTATTTAAGGAAGAGAGGCTGGGAAGGCCTCTCTGGGGTGGTGCCCCTTGAGCTGTAAGAAGAGAAGGAGTGGGCCTTGTGAAGGGAGATTGAAGAGCTCCCGCAGAGGCAGTGAGAACCAAATGTACAAAGTCCTAAGTCGAGAAAGACCTGGCAGGTTCAAGAAAACAAGAGACAACTGGTGGGGCAGGCACAAAATCATCAAGGGGCAGAGAGAAGCACATGAGGTTCCAGAGATAGGCATGAGCTAGATCAGGTGAGACTTGATGGGCATAATACATTGTTTGCTCGGTTGTTTTTTAATCTTATATCCATTATAACAATCAGAGTGTCTGGTGCATGATGAACTCAATGTGTTGGTCTGGATTAACTCCTTCTATACTGTATTTGGAAAGTGGCTGTATTAGAACTTCAGAAAGTCATCAAGAAGATATGACCACCAATTGACCCATGAGCTTGACCCGAGGACTTGGAGGGTCCTCACCCCATCCCCGTCCTTGGAATGTGGGTTCCACTTGCCTTTCTCACTCCAGAGGCTGCTCCAAGGACAGAGCCTTGAGAGAGTGATGTGTTGTTGAGAGCACCTACATGGTAAACATGACTGAACCCAGTGAAGGCCTCTTTATAAACTTTTAAAATTTGGCAAGCAGGTGCAGGGGTTCATTCATCTTGTTGCCACCCAAGAAATTTCCCTTTACTTCTTAAAACTACCACCTACCAACTTAGAGTGGCCTGCCTCTCTCTTCCATTTCTCCCTGCCCTCCAAGTAAGTGAGCTTTGTTTCAGATTACAGCCAGGAAGTTCCTGAGAGGGTTGCAAAGCAACACATATGCTCTTTATAGACAAATTCTTAAATTTGTATTTTTAAAAAACAAGACCACAGGACCAAAATGGAGTCACTTATGCTAAGCCCCACATCACCAAACCAAGACTTTTTATAGTTTTGCTTCTCCCAAAAATGGAATCTTAAACCAGTCAATCAGGAATCACCTGATGGCACTCTTTAGGTAATCTGCCTGATAGACACCTGTCATCCCCTAAAGGAAAGGAACCCTGCAATAACCAACCCACTTTTTTTGCCTAGTGTAACTTCCTTGTTCCCATTCCGTTCTACCTATGAGTCTTTCATTTTGTACAGCTCCTTGGAGCTCCTTTCTATCTGCTAGATTGGATGTTGCCCAATTTGAATCAATTTTCACTCAAATAAACTCAAAAATTTTAATATGCCTCAGTTTATCTTTTAACAGTATTAACCAGAGTTCTGTTGATTTCTCAAGTCTCTCTGTTTATTTCAGGAAACCTACTGAAACTGGTCTATTTAACTCCTTTCTTGCTTCAGCACAGGTTTGGCAGAGAATAAAATGTCAATGAGCCTGAGAGTCCTTCATGTTTTTCCACAGCTTGAAGTGAGTTGCAAGGTAGAATTAATTGGGGTTGGCAGGACTAGAAATTGGACATAGCCTCTTAGTTCCAGGGGCATGAAGTCTTCCCAGTTTGGCTTCCTAATTTGGTTTAAATAAATTTCTGGAATGTCAAACATCCCCATATTCAAAGGTAAGTATATATCTATATTCCAAAGCCAAACAAAAATGTCTTTTAGATTATCTGTCATTTTCTATTACTTGTGATACAGTTTCCTTCATTTAGTGCCTATGATCAAGAATTAACATTGCACCTCAAATACAAATGAATGGGAAAGGTAACAGAGGGGGAAGCCTATCAAAATAGCCTAAAATAGGAGCAATTTGTCCATGTCTAATTTGTTGGGCAAAAGGACTTTCACCTGTTAGGAAAACAAGGTAATCTAGTTTGAGGTCTTGAAAGAGAGAACAAATGGAGTGTTCTCTTTCTTCATAATTGTTCACATTTAATGGCATTACAAGGGCATGTTAGCTATTCCAACCGAAAGCAATTTAATGAAAATGTATGCATATTGGTGGCATTGATATGTTAATGCTAGGAATGAAATATAAATCTTTGGGGAAACAAATGCGAGGGAGGGCACCAGGAGGCTTTGTTCACCAACTCACATGGAGTTGGGCTTCAGGAAAGAATAACCTGTAGTCTGTTCTTCCTTCCTGCGACCTACAGGTCCTTGGTACAGGAAACTCAGGTAGATGGAGATGGGAAGACAATCATTTGGGATCTCCATGGTCTGAAACCACCTCCAAAGGCAACAGATCCCACCACCTGGAATTTACTCTCTGTCCTCAACCCCAACCTATATCTTCATTTGCCTAAAATAAAAATAAGAAATTCAAACACATGTAAAAATTCATCTTTACCAAAATCTTCCTTGATTAACCCCATCCAGATTGGCTCCTGCACTTGGGTTCCATCTACATATGAACTTTTGCACATGTTGATGTATTGCTTCAAAGAACATAATTTGCTGATACATTGTTCCAGATCATTTCATCTGAGTATTTTTGTGTTTATTTGAGAATTCAGGTGCCTGGAACTTTTCCCTTTCATTTGGGAATTCAGGTATAAAGTCAATTTTCTATAATTGTTTGTGGCATTACTCCCAGAAGGGGAACTATTGGATGACATTTCCATCAGAGATGAAAACTCACCAGCCATTTTGTTTAAACATTGCTTGGTCACTGGAATTCCAATTCAGTTGGTATTATTTATATTGATTCTTCCCATATGTTCTTTTATCAAGTCTTAGTATCTCCACTTCCTTCTCCTGCCTCTTTATCAGTAGGCTCTAAGCACACAGATATTTGCCCGGAGGCGATCAATTCTGATGCCAATATGGAGTTTCACATTCACATATACAAAAGTAAAAACAAAAGTCTAAAAGAGACTAGTGAAAAAAAGAAAAACAAAAAGAAGAAAATAATAGGCTTTGATTCATTTCCTTAAGGGTCTTGGGTCTGCTTTCTCTTAAATTTGTGGACTTGTTTCTTTCAGTCTGTAGACAGGACACATGGTCCTTTATTTTTATGGTGGAATAGGCATCTTCTTACATGAAACCAATGACTTGCCTGTCAGGGAAAACCACAGCCCTTTCAGCAACCCCTTCTTTACATTCTTTTTTTTTTTTAAGGATTTATTTATTTATTTTAGAGAGAGAGAGTGTTCATGTGAGCATGAGGAGGGGCAGAGGGAGAGGGTGAGAGAGAATCTCCAGCAGACTCCCTACTGAGCACAGAGCCCCACGTGGGGCTCGATCCCAGGACCCTGAGATTATGACCTGAGCTAAAATCAAGAGTCGGCCGCTTAACCAACTGAGCCACCCAGGTGCCCCCCCTCCCCCCCCCCCCCCCCCCCCCCCGCCAACAACACACATTCTTGTCTCTTCCCTCAGACTCTCAGGAGGAAAGGCCCTAAGACTATGAACCAGAAAAACATAAGGGTGATAAAGATACCTAAGGTGACATTAGACTTTGCCTGGAGCAGATTCAAGGGCCTTGGAGCATCTTGAAAAGCTGACTCTGATTTTCACTTCTATTCATTTCTCCACACGAAGAAGTATGAAACGTACAACCAAAAGTGGAATAAGTAATATCGGCTCATCCCCTCTTTGTTATTCTTCTAGTGCCATCTTGAACTCCATCTCCTCAGAAAGGGCTCCTTAGGCCCTTACCCAGGACTGGTAGCTTTATTCCTGGCCACACCCAGAGCACTCTGTCTGGAGCATGTGCTCCTCGTGTGCCAGACCTCACCACCAGAAAGTGTGCTTTGAGGGGAGAGACAGAATTTCGGTCAGCTTTTATTCCCACGGTTACCAAAATAGTATCAACAAATATTTATTCAATAAATTTTGATCCATCTAAAACCTTAGCTTCTAAAGAACCAAGTCTTATTATTTACTGTACGAGATATCTCAAAGTAAACTAAATAAAAATTATTAAATAAGAATTAGTGAACACTGTCTCTAGACCAGTCAATGAGAAGTCAGTCAGAATTTGGACTAGGTGAACACTGGTGGGGGAGGGGAGAACAATAGCACAAAGAATGAAGAAATCCATCCCAGTCTAACTAGCTCCAACTTCTGGACATTCTTCTATCCTAAGCTGGCCCCAAGCCCCTGATCACCATGAGAAGCAAAAGATTTCTTCTTCTTCTAAGAAGAGAAAGAATGGTCTCTAAGGTATGATTTCAGGGTGAGCAGTGGTGGGGTAAGGATGGTAATGGAAGGAGGGGTTGTGATTGAACCCTGGGAATCATCTGCTGTCCAAGTGGATGGAGTCTAGGAGATTCTCATAGTCCAATTCCATATAGAACAGATGAGAAAAATGAGGTTCAGAGAGAATAAATGATTCTCTAGGCCATAGAGTTGATCATGGGCAAAATGGGGATGAGAGCCCAGGTTTCCGACCCCTTGTTCCAGATTTTGAACTATCTATGTCATTTAACTATACCTCTATAATAAAAATGACATTAATAATCAAAGTGACCACTTCAAATTAATCTATTGAAAGCTGGAGACTCACTGAGTGAGTTTTTTTTTAAACCTCCCTGTAACCTATCTACGAACAATACAAATAGAAGTGATCTAGGAATGGGATGGGAATGTACAGTGTTAACAAGGATGTGAAGTGTATGGCTGATGGGGGGAGGGGACAGTCAGCACAGATACTTAAGAGAACTAGTTAGCAATATCCAATAAAGTCGAAGATGCATATTCCCTTTAATCTGGTGATACCACTTCTAGGTATAGAAACTTTGATACACATACATGAGAAAAAATGTCCATTAATGAAAATTACATTAGGAATAATAACCAAGAGGTGCCTGGGTGGCTTAGTCGGTTAAGCATCCGACTTTTGATCTTGGCTCAGGTCATGATCTCAGGGTTGTGAGTTCAAGCCTTGTGTTGGATTCCATAGAGCCTACGTAAAAAAAAAAAAAAAAAAGAAAAAGAAAAAGAAAGAAAGAAAGAACAACCAAAAGATAGCCCTGTCAGAGATCAAGTTCCCCAGGAAACAGACTTGAGATGGATATTTGTGCAGGAGGGTTTTAGGTAGTACTCTTGGGAGAAACACCTGTGCAAATAAGGGAAGCAGGACTAAGCAGAGGGAGAAGTTGAACCGTATCACAGTAGGAACAGAAGTTTCAGCCAGCCCTACAGAGAACTCTGCGCCTGGGACTGCCTCTCAGGTTGTATCAGATTGAGGCAAGAAGTCTAGGCCTTTGTATCCCTCATTGACCAGTCACTGGATGCGAGCTGCCCTGGGAAGAGGGTGACTTTGGATGAACAGCTCCCTTTGCCTGAGGCCAATAATTAAAGACGGACTCTGTTGTGACCCCTTAGCAGCCAACATTCCCTGTGCCAGGGAGAACAGATGTCTTGGTCCTAAAAAAAAGAACTGGATGGCACATCATGGCATCCACTACAGCACCCCTCTAACCTCAAAACTATGTAGCCAGTAATTTAAACACATTTCAGGGGGAAAATATCTAAGACAAAAGAAGAAATAAATGTGTAAATAACAAACTATTTAGAGATGAACAACAAGTAAAACGTAACATACCAAAATCAACGGCATATATCCTAAACGAATCCTAAGAAAATTTATGGCCTAATACATTTGATAGAAAATAGGATTGTAGATTATCGAACCAATTAAAAATCTAGAAAAGTAAAAATAAACCAAATAAAGCACAAAGAATTAATAAATTTAAAACTAAAAATTACTGAAAAATAATATTTTTCTAAAAGGCATTGATCAATAAAACTAAGAACTAAGACTTTGAAAAATAAAAAAAAAAACTGGCTGAGTCTAATCCAGAAAAGAAAGAAAGCTACAAATGAATGGAAATTGTATCTAAACACTGATAACAATTTTTAATTATCAGAGAATGGTATGTACACTGTTATGCCAAGGAATTTGAACCCTAGATTAAAAATGATGATTTTATAGGAAAGTACAAATGATAACAGTCTCAAGAAAAAATATAAACATCAATGAACCATTAACCTTTGGAAAAATTCTACCAAACATTCAAAGAATAAAGAATACCCAATTCACACTAAATGTTGTATAGCATAGAAAAAAGATAGAAAGCTAGTAAACTCATTTTATGAAGCTAGCATAATTCTGATACCAAAACTGGACAAGTATAACACAAGAAAATAAAACTATAAGCCAATATCACCTCTGAACAGATGTGCAAAAGCCCTAACTACAATATTAGCAATTTATTAGCAGCATATTAAAGATACTGATGAATCATAATCAAGATAGTTTTATCCTACAAATGTAGGATGACTCAGCTCTACATATCTAATAAGGTAACCCATCTCATTAATACATTAAAGGGAAAAAATCAATATAATTATCTCAATAGGTGCCCCCAAAATCAACACCCATTTATAATGTTGATTATTTATGATATCAAGTATCACAACGGCCTACTGCAGTTTAAATGGCTCACGTGGGCCAACACACTCTAGTCTAATGTTATCTGCAACTGCATCTTTTTCTAGCTCACTGGATAGAGGAAACAGAGAATAGTATTAATGGTTGCCACAGTGATTGAAGTCTAGAGGGTAAGAGAGGAGGAAGCTAAAAAAAAAGAGAGAGAGAGAGTCCAAAAAATCTGCATAAAATACACCTCGAGCTTTTGCCCAAGCCTTGAGGGCAGACCTCAAGGATCTCAGAGAGCCACTGGGAGGCACAGAACTGAACAGAGTTTTCAGAGGTCCTATACTGCTAGGGAGATGCCGAAGCACAGGTACAGCCAAAGTGGATGGATCCTGGTGAAAATCTTGGGCTTTCAGTACCATAGCGTTAGAGAATTGCACAGTGGAGTAAACTGGGTAAAGGCTACACGGGATCCCTCTGTACTGTTTCTTACAACAGCAGGTGAATCCATGATGATCTCAAAGTAAAAAAGTTTAATTTTGAAAAATGAAGACAAAAAGAAATGTTCTCTGAGAATCCAAGGCTGAGAAAAGCTGAGCAAATATATCATCAGCATGGACTGGACATACCAAAGGAAGTTCTTCAGGCTAAAGATGATCCCAAAGAAAGCACAGCAATACAAAAGGGAAGGAAGAGTTCCAGAAAGGGTGAATGTATGTGTAAACATAAAAAGCATTTTAAAGCAGGAACATTAACAATGTCCAAAATAGTAAAAATAGATAACACCACCACCGCCACCAACGACACATAGAGGCTAAAACCAGGTAATTCCACATCTCAGTCCCTAGCCTGGAGAAACACTCAGGTGTGTAGGCAAAAGGGGGCAATGAGCTCATCGTGAATTCACATGCACTTGTAACCATACTCCCTGCAACTCTAACAGTAGCAACAATTTGAAAGAAATATGAATATCTATATATAGGGGATGGCTAAATAAATTATGTTGTGTATATAGAATGAAAAACTATGCAACAATTTTTAAAAAGTGGGATTATATCTAATTGTGCTAACATGGGAAAAGTTTTTAAAAAGCAAGTCATAGAAATACATGTACAGTCTGATACCATGTACGCAAAACATAATTTTCTAGAGTATGCATACTTATATGAAACACTTTTGAGTGCTTAGAGTATGTCAGACATTATTGTAAGTGCTTTACACAAATTAACTCTTTTAATCCTCAAGAAAACCCTATGAAATAGGTACTATTATTGTCTCCATTTTTGCAGGGGAATAAGTTGAGCATAGAGGTAAGTAACTTGCCCAAATAACTCAATTGATAATGACAGGAATAGAATTCAAACCCAAGCAGATGGGCTCGAGTCTGTACCCTTCCAATAATGCCTGGGGAATGTGCTCAAAACATGCAATCCCAATTTTTACCAGTGGCTGCCTCCAGCCAGAAAAATGGGTTTGGGTTGGTAGTCCAACCCAACAACTTTATCTGTTCTAGGGGCACCTGGGTGGCTCAGTCGGTTAAGCGTCCTACGGCTCAGGTCATGATCCCAGGGTCCTGGGATCGATGCCGGGTGTTGAGCTCCCTGCTTAGCAGGGAGTCTGCTTCTCCCTCTCCCTCTGTCCCTCCCCACCCGTGCTCATGTGCTCGCTCGCTCTCTCTCTCTCTCAAATAAACAAATAAAATCTTAAAAAAAAAAAACCTTTATATGTTCTATTTGAATGCTTAACAAGAATAAACTGATGTGTTGTTCAGGAATTTTAAAATAACAACTAAAATTTAAAAGGGACATTATGAGCCTTAGTAGAAAAGTTTGGAATGCATTGGAGTATAAGTTTAATTCTGTGGTGGCCTGATCCTATACCAAGAATAAGTTCTCGGGGTTCCCCAGGTGGTTCAGTCGGTTGCGTGTCCAACTCTTGATTTTGGCTTGGGTCATGGTCTCAGGGTCGCAGATGGAACCCGGTGTCGGGCTCCCTGCTCAGCTCGGAGTCTGCTTGTCCCTCTCCTTCTGCTCCTCCCCCTACTCTGTCTCCCTCTCTCTCCCTCTCACAGTCTCTCTCTCTCTTTCCCTCAAATAAATAAATAAATAAAATCTTTTAAGAAAAGAATAAGTTCTCTACATAGAAATATGTGAATATATACATACAAATAAAAGCAATTTGTAGAATGGATTCAGGAAGTACACTTACTGTTATTAAAATACCTCATCAAGTAAGAGATAAAATGTCCACAAAAGTTGGAAAGTCACAAGATCAGAATGGGGTTCAGGAGAAAGCCAGGAGTCTCACAAACATTTTCGTATTTATGAATTTGGGGACTCACATGGGTCTGACTATTCAAGAGTTGACTGTATTAAAACATACACAAACCCAGCAAATAAGTTCTCGATTCAATTGTTCTTTGCAATGGACATAGAGGCATTAAATTAAAATCATCCTTTTCCCAAATCATGTATTCCTATATCTAGAGTACTCCACTGGCTGGTTCACTTTGTACTCAAAAAGGGATTGAACGGGCTCCCACTTAACCTGAAGCATACCTAGGGACTCAGCAATTAGGCTGAACTCTAATGAGATGGTTGGTTGCCGAACGGAGCTGTCCAGTCAGCCACGCAGAACCCACGAAGTGCAAACTGAAGGTGAAAGGGACACTCTCAGTTTGAGAGACTGCCCGGGAAGCCCCTAATGAGTTGACTGATGGAGGCAGAAGATCCCTGGGAGGGGTGCATCAGCTCCAAGCACTGTGGGTGTTCCCTGGAAGGTGGACCATCAAAGCAAGTCAGAGGAGCCCATCAGTCTTGGTCTGGAATTCCCAGAGTTCACAGATCAGCCAAGTGGTGGAAAGTCATGGGGTGCTGAAGGTGGTATAGAGCCCGGAGTTTTTCACTCTGAGCTCGGGGCTCCAGCAGACAATGCCTTGGATCAGAAACGGACAGCTAGGAAGGACAGAGCAATCACCTCCAAGAATCTTAGGACTGGATCAGACCTTGAGAAGTCATTGAACTCCCCCTCCAGCCTGCTCAGAGTAAAACAACCTCCCCACACCATCCCCCTTCATTTATTATTACTATTATTTTAAAGAGAACATTCTATAACCGCCCTCTGTCAGAAAGTTCTTCCTGAGCTCTAGCCAAACTCTCCTTGGGGTACAAAGCCCCAAAATATATTGACAAACTTCTTTGGACAAAAAAAGAGACACTCAATTTAAGAGACTAGATACAAAACTGTGTTCTTATAAAACAGGTGAGTTGCGAGACAAGGCATAGGTAGAGAAGGGAAGATATGTTACACAGAGGGGTTGTTTTTAAAATGGAATTATTCCATGCTTTTTTATAAATTTCTTTTTATTTATTTTTTGACAGAGAGAGATAGAGACAGCCAGAGAGGGAACACAAGCAGGGGGAGTGGGAGAGGGAGAAGCAGGCTTCCCGCGGAGCAGGGAGCCCGATGCTGGGCTTGATCCCAGGACGCCGGAATCATGACCTGAGCTGAAGGCAGACGCTTAACGACTGAGCCACCCAGGCACCCCTATTCCATGATTCTTTAACATGAGTTATCATGGTATATTTAAGTGATTGTTTACAGAATAGGAATTTCTTCACAAAAGAATTTTTAGTAGGCAAATTGAAAGTTAAATTACCCATTGCCCACTGTGTATCTGTAAGTCACACACACACACAAAAAAAGTAAATTCATAGGTTTAGGCACTCCCCAGTCCACCCGGCTGGACCATGAGGTTTACTGGGATCTTGATGTGGCAGACAGGAGAGAGAACAATGAGTCAAGTTGGGGAGGCCAGGAGCCAGAATCAGGAAACCCAAAGAAAGGTCATGAATGAAGATATGCTGAGGCCAGACGTCAGAATCAAAAACAGGTGTTATGATTATGCTTCCTGGAAGCTTTCTCCAGAATAAAGCAGGACACAGCAAGGGACCACACAGGAGGCGGGTTCCAAGCTCTACAACCTAAGAAGGAGCTGGGACTCCAGAGTAAAGGAAGGGAGGCAGAAGGCCAACAAGAAGACCTCCTGTCAGGGGGGTCTACTACATGCCAAGTTTTGAGCACAAAACTAATTCCAAATATAAGTACTGGTAGGAATGGGGTACCTATTCTATGTTCAGACTTGGTTCTCACTGGCTGTGGATTTGCTGATGGCAGATGCTTGGTGGGGCTGACGAGGGTGGTAGCAGTTGTAAGGGACCCATTGTGAAGGGATTTTACCATCAAGTAGCAAATAGTAGACACACAGATCATATGTGAGAAATTACTTTGTCCAGTGCATCTTGGACTTTGGGGTGAGACCTATTTGTAGGTCATGAAATTAGGAACTCTCAACCCAACCGTTTTTATTAAGTTTTGTTGTGAATAGAATAGAATGGAGTGGGTGCCATGGCTTGGAACCAAACGCACTGCATTTAGTAAGGCTAGACATTGTTTCATGGAAGTTTGGGTGTGTGTGTGTGTGTGTGTGACCCAGAGAGGCAGAAACAGAGACGGAGAGAAATAATGTGATAAAAACTAATTTCCACCATGGGTCACAGTTTTAAAAAGTTGTATTGTCAATTAATATCTTCTTGTTTTACAGGTAAGTAAATTAAGGACCAGGAAGAGGAAGGGACCACCAAGGAATAGCTAGTCTGGATCCTTCTGCCGTGCCCACTGACAAAGACCATGCTCTCCAAACAAAACAACTCAGGACATAGGACATATTTATTTTTATGAATACTCTTCATAGATATCAACTACAATTATGCTTTTATTGTGCATTTAACAAATTGTGCTAATTGAAAAGAAAACTACACAAAAACAGGACTTTTTCGGAAAAATCTCAGCTATATGGTTGCTAACCAGAGCCTGTAGGTTACCACGGTTTTAGCCAGAGGCCTGTTTTGCCCACAAAACAAAAAACTAAACCTGCAATTTAGATGTTTGGCCGCTAGGTGCCGTGCCATAGAGATGCACGCTGAACCACAGGCTCCAATGTTCTCTCTTTGGGTCAAACAAAATTTGATATTAAAACTTAAATATAACATGCCCCCCCCAAAAGAGATCATTGTTCTGAAGCAAAAAAAAATTAAAACTAAAAAATCCTGAGGTCCAATTTAGTATCTTTCTCTCTGATCCTGCAATTTTATCAGTTCCCCTGAACTAAATTTGAGGTCAATATAAAGCCCCTACAGTTGGTTTATCCTCAGCTCTTAGGTGTTCCTGGCACCAAACCCCCTGAGCCACTCGGCTCCCGGGAGCCTAAAATAAAGACATTTCTTTCTAGACTTCTAAGATCATTAAAGGAAAGAACTTTCCTTTTTCAAGTTCCCCGATCCCAGAGTCTTGCTTCTTTTCACTCCATTGAGCAGAAGGGATGGAGAAAGGAGGCTTCAGGGTGATGAAGCCATAAATGTCCATCAGAGTCTTGCTCCCCGATCCTTCTCCACTTCTTCTTTTATTCTCCCCCAAGCCCTGGGTTTTCCCCTACTTGGACTTTGGCTGTTGTGGCTCTGGCACTCCACCCCTCAACAAGTCACAATTTCCAGGGTGATTCTTGGACTGCTGGTAGGAGGCACAGGAGGAATCGCTGTCCCCGGTTTATAGATGGGGACTTCAGAAAGATGAAATGACTTTCCAGTGTCTCGGACGTCGAAGTCAGTCTGTTACTGCAGTGTTCTTTCTATTGTTGATTTATGTTAGTCGGGGTCCAGGGAGGAGACAGAGCCTACGCAGTCGTATGAACAGGGAAAGTTTAATATAAAGAATTATTCATAGGAAGAGGTAATTAACCACTACAGGGTAGAGAGAAATCTGAAGACTACGGGGTTGCAGGCAGAGGGAGCAGTCGCTACCTGTGGGGCAGAGGCAGAGCCCCTATGGAAGGAACCCCACCCCGGGGCTGGAGGCCAGACCTCGCCGGGGAGGAGGTGGCTGGGGTCCAGTGGGTGGTGGAGAGGTTGGAGTGCTGCCGCCAGGACTGGAGGGGAGAACACTATCTGCTGAGGCCAAAGAGGGCACCAGGTGGGAAGCCATCTGCTCTGATGACCGCGAAACTCACTGGGTGAGCACCGCCGGATGACAGCAAGTCCCTGGCCGCAGGGCAGGTGCAAGAAGCGCACCAGAACCAGAAGGAAGCCCCTGCCTCCTGCACGGCGGTCGCAGCGCCCTCTACTGGCAAGGGAAATATTGCACCAGCGGGCAAGGAACAAACAGACCACGCCCAGCTCCAGCACCGCCAAGCTGGGCAAAGCAGGTCGGATTTGGCGCTGAGAGACAAGGACTCAATAACTGGGTACAGTTAGCACTCCAAATGTGAGTGGTGTTTCATAAATGGAAGCACGCCCGTAATTTCTTTGGAAGGCAATTTGTAGGTACTCATTTCTTTGGAATTTGAGAATCATGCCCTAGTAGTAATGGAAGGGAGTGTTTCCTTTTGCCTGATGGCATCACGAGGTGCCATGAAAGTTTAAAGACACCATGGGAATCACAGAACAGGTGACCCCTGAGGGGACGGTGGGGACGGTGATCAGGAGAGATGCACAAAGCAGCAGGAGTGTTCGTGGCGTTGGTTACATTATTCTAGCCTATACCTTTTTGAATGTCTGAAATACTTCCTGATAAAATAAATGAATACAATTGAAAAGTATAAATAAAATTTTTAAAGAGGTAATGAGACAGAGATCTAGATTGCTTCTTAGAACTGGTTAATTTTTTTAATAGTTCTTTCTTAATATCTTTTATTGTTTCTATTCCATGGATTTCTCCTTAAAAATTGTTTTTTGTCAAGGGTCTATCCTGAGCCTTTCTCTCTACTTACTCTCCCCCACTCTGCATGATCTTATCTAATTTCAGGACTTCCTTCTCTACGTGAATGATATCCAAATTTTGTATTTTTCACCTGGATAGGGCCCCTGAGATAGAGCCCCATTCACTCAACTTCTTCCTTGACATCTCAGTTTGGATGGGTCACACGTACCTGAAATTCCTTATGTCCACCCTGCAGTCACTCTCTTCCCCCTACGCCTATGCCTCTTTTGTCTCCTACTCGGTAGCTGGATCACCATCCACCAAGTTGCTCAAACAAGAAACCCAGGGCCTGTCCATGATGCTTCCCTCATTCGCCAAATCCAACCACCAAGTTCTGTCAAGGGCACTTTTTAGCATTTCTTAAGTTGATTTGTTTTCTCTATTCCCGCTATGGATTTCCTGGTTGAAACCACCACAGTCCCTCACCCAGGTCACCAGCACTTCTCCCTCTGCCTCCTGCCTGCTTCTCTCACACCTAGTGTTTGCTGGAATCAGACAGAACAAGATTATGGGGCCGGATGGCCTGGAAGCTCCCTGGGGCACCAGGGTATAGGACACCCTGAGATATCGTTCAAGCAGATCGAATGTGTGGTACCAGCTAGCTCCGGTTTTCTGAGCAGCTTACATCATTGACAAAATATAAAATGGTCCCAATCAGACCAAAGTAGATTTATGGCCCCCGAAAGAGCTGACCCAGCACTGCAGAGTATTTCTGTCAGTCACAATGTGATTTGCTTGGTGAAGGTTAGGACACACCCACAACGTGGGACAGCGGCCTGGCGGGCATCTGAAGTCTGAGGACATTTCGAAACTCACTTATACATGGTACAGTTTGGATTAACAAACACGTGATTTCTTTTATCTACATTTGAAGGCTTTTATTAAGGCTCACAAGTTGTCAAATTCCAAAAATGACACACATACAAAAAAAAGAGAGAGAAGGAAAAACCTCAGGAAAGCAGGAACACTTTTTGTCCACGTGAAAGCCAAAAAAAATTTGTTTTAATATTTTCAACAAGATCGTCTAACCACATTTGTGTGAGTTATGCCTGTGTGTGACTAACAGCTTGCAGGTATATATAAAAGTGTCGTCAGAAGAAAACCTAATCCAAATATGTTAAATTGTTACGTCACTACATTCAGGGGGAAAGAATTAACTCCTGATTTTGAACACAAAGAAAGAGATGTAAAATTTTTATTAATAGAAAATCAGTTTCTCTTTATTCTCTAAAAGCAAATATTAAACTTTTTTTTCAAGTAGTCCCTTGAAGGGGTATCTGATTCCTCACCAGCCCGGGACACTCATGACAGTCCCCCCATCAGAGTCTGTAGCCAGAGAGGTGAGGATAGAATCCAGAGTCCTCACTGTTTCTGCGAGGGCCTTCATGACCCCCCCCCCTTGCTCCCCACATCTCTGGCCTCTCCTCTTTCTTTTCCAGCCTCCAATTCTGTTCCAGCTCCACTGAACACTTTCCAGCAACCCCCCCCCCCCAACCACTCCTCTGCAGGCCTCAGCATAAGGAGCATCCTCTGCCCAAAACACCCCCAGGACCCTGAACAACTCCTTCTTGTTTTTCAGGTCTCAAGTGAGATTTCTCCTCTTCTTAAAAGTGTCTTCATTCCCCCCCCTCCAAGAAGTCTCCATCAGGTGTCCCTACCAGGTGACCCCATCCTGCCCTGCTCCTCTCCCACCACACTCACGTCCTTATCACCCTCCCTTACAGCTACCTGTGGACGTTACGGTCTTATAGGTGTGCGAGCCCCATCAGCTCCCTGATGACCCCACAGTTGCATCCCCAGCCCCCAGCAGAGTGCCTGGCCTGGAGGAGATCTGTAATAACTATTTAAGGAATAAACAAATCAACTCATAAACTGCATCTCCTTGCCATCAGACAGTAGAAGTGAGTCAAGATACTGCAGTCTCCCCAGATGCTTTGAGTGGATGAAAATCCTAAGCCAGAAGAAATGGCCATGAAATGGGATGATGGGAAGACAGCCAGCTCAGTGACACCAGATGCCAGATTCTTCTACCCAAACTGATTTCCCTCCTGCCCCAGAATGTGACTGGGGTGCTATCCCTGCCAGTGATCTACAGACATAGTAAAAATGCTAACTCTATTCACCCAAGCAAAGTGGAAAAACTCAGGTAAATCTGTCCTATACAAATCACACAAGATATTCCAAAGCCAAGTAGCAATGAATATTGGATTAGCCCTCCACTCATGCGGATAATTGAGAGTTAGTGCAGTTTGGAGTTTGTTTGCTCGTGTACTTTTAAATCCTGGCCATGGGATCCAGTCAGCCTAGGAGGAAAGTGGGGCCAGCAAGATAGGACAGGGCAGGACACAGCCTACCGCCGCTATGGTCCCTGCCCTGCAGGGGAGGAGGGTGGAAGGAAGGGATAGCCACTGAGCACCCCACTGGGATCTGGGTCAAGAACCCACGAGGAGCTCATTCTACACCAAGTTCTTCAATTGTTTCCCCCAATCCAGAGGAAAAACTGGGGAGAAGAGGCTAACAGCCATTCCATCTAGGGGCTAGAAAGCTCACACCAAGAAGCAATAAGAATTTGAATAACAAGTATATTGTCCTCAGAGGAAAAAGAAGGAAAAAAGTAACCCACCCACCCGTGTATGCCAAGCCACAAAATTTAATTAGGAAGATAAGAATTGGGGGGCGAGATTGGGTTGATGTTCCTTTTTTTCCCTAGTGATGAGCTCAGGGAAAGGAGTGAGAGACGTAATTTAAGCACAGAATTAACATCTTCTAATAATCTTAGACAAAACCCGACTCTGTTTTGCTTTGGTTTGTAAATTAGCTCATGATTAAAGTGTCTCTTCAGCCATGCGCCATTGTCTACCCAGGCCTGTTTACTGCATGCCACCCTGACCTGAACGCCCTTGGAGCTCGAGTACCAGATTCGAGAGCATGAGGGAACAATTATTATAAAGTGAAGTACTTGCAGTTTTGCTGCAAAATCAATGAACTTTTCAAGTGATTTTTATCATATTTTGCAGCTGTTCTGTTGGCTTTTGAGTGGTTATCACACCGTCAGCCCCGGTGTTTTCAAAAAGCCTTGTTCATCTGGAAGCCTCCCCTTTTCCTGGAAGAGCAGCTGGTGCCGCCCCAGCTGGAGGGCCCGGGGCTGCTGGAGAGGGGCTCCCAGGAGCTGGCTTCTGGTCGCGGCCTCGGCGCCTCTACCTCTTCTCATCTTGGGCGATTCTGGGCCTGGGCGCTCGTCCTAGCTCAGCTTGACCGGCCTCACCTTGGAGAGCAGCTCCTGGAAAGCCCGACTAGCGTCTTCACACATCACAAGCTGGTGAGGATGGGAAGCACGTCAAGATGGCAGGATCCACCAGGACGACTAGAAACCCAGGCCCTGGAGATATAAGGTCCGCGTAGGCCCAGGGGCCATGCGGGGCTCTCCCTGGGAGTCCAAGAGGGAACCGGGCAGCTCAGTCAGCAGTGACTGAGCAGAAGGGGAGGGAAGAGGAACATCCCAATTCTGGGCAATCCTCCTGTCAAGCGGGCTGGTACACTAAACCTTCTGTCCTTCAGGCAGACGTTGAGCAGGAGGACACTAAGGAAGCCAAATCCCACAGGTATCTTTGCTTAAAAGGTATCTGGTTCATGTTTTTCATATTCACTGAGAATCCAGGTGACCCACATAAAATATTGAAGCTTCAATGCACAGGTTTCCTTAAAATGACTCTAAAATGGGCCTATTTCATAATGCTAAATAATACTATATTTAGGTGTGGTACTGAATGAGTGAGGAATCTGAAACCATGCCCACTGTTCTCTCCTCCCTCTTTGTCCTGAATTCAGCAGACGATCACCCCAGTAGAAGAATCAGAAACTGGTGCTTAGATTTGACCCCGGGATGGGGGCTCTTTCAAACATGGAATAAATGAGTATTTTCCCCCAGTAAATTTGCTCAGGGTAACCTAATGGTTGTGATCAACAACCAGTTAACCAGTAAATAGTTCTGCAGCATCTGCTGTGTGTTCAGCACAGAGAAGTTCTCTGAGTTCCGTAACACAAAGATAAAATTTAATTCCTTACTGCAGAAGAAAACTGCTAAGGGCTAAAGTCCATAGACTTTAGCATATGCTCTAAATTGGACCTCGATTGGTCTCTCAGGATGGGTCGGATTTAGGTAAGTGGAGAGAGGAGAGAACACAATAGGGGATCAGCCCACAAAAAGGTGGGGTCAGTGCAGGAAACAGTAAGTCCCATTTGGATGATTTTCAAGATGTACCCAAATTAGGTAGAGCAGGAGATGTGCAGGCATGGAGTTTAACCACCTGATGGGGCTAATTTGGGGGTTGAATCAAGAAAGGAGTTTATTATGGTTATCCCCAAATAAATGTTTACAAGCTCAGTTATTTCTACTGTCTTAAATTGCTAGCTTTGAAAAAAAACCAATGATAAACCAGGAAACTCTTACCAAGAATTGGTTCCTTGATGAGGAAAAAAAAATGACCATGTATTGAGTTCTTTCCATATTCCAGGTGCCATACTCAGCACTTAACTTTATTTCGTTTAATCCTGATGACCACCCATAAGGTGGATACTATCATTAGCTCCGTTTTACAGAAGAGGAAGCTGAGTCACAGGGAGGTTATGTTTGCCCAAGGTCACACAGTTTAGCCAGCTGAGGTTTTGAAATCCTGCTTCTATACCATGGCTTATTTTAAAAAGATTTTATTTATTTATTTGAGAGAGAGAGAGAGAGCACGCACAAGCAGGGTGAGCAGCAGAGGGAGAAGCAGGCTCCCCGCTGAGCAGGGAGCCCCATATGGGACTTGATCCAGGACCCCGGGATCATGACCTGAGCTGAAGGCAGATGCCTAACCAATGGAGCCACCCAGGCGCCCCTACAGCATGGCTTTTGAAGTGATCATGCTGGCTGCAAGCCTCTCGCCTTTGGCAAAATAAGAATTTGACAAAAGAAATGTCTTTTCCAAGATCTCAAGTCAATCAATATTCCATTTGCTCAAGCAGCATGAACATGGGCATCTACACTCTGCTGAGCACTGGATAGCAAGGAATCCAACGACCCAGAAAGGGAGAGCAAGAGAGACAGACCTACGGACCCCTCCGGGCTTGGGGGTTTACAGTCGGCTCCCGGAGGTGATAGAATCAATGTAGGCCTTGAAGTCTAAATAAGATTTGGAAGAGAAGTGAAGAGAGCCTTGAACAAAGGAGAACACAGCATGAGCAAAGATTTGGAAGTCAGAATATGCACATCATTTTCAAGGTCAGTGGATAGAATGATCTGGCTGAAGTAGAGTCACAGGGAGTAATAAAAAATCAGAATTAAAATTTAATAATAAAATACCAGGAAGTTAATAAAAAATGTTTAAACAAAAGGGAAAGTCAGGCCAAATACAGCCAATGTGAATGTTCAGCTCCAGCAGAGATGTTCTCTTGTAGACTTTGGGAGGTCACTGGAGGAGTGGAGCCTGGGTGTGAACTAGATCGCTCAGAACAGATCTGGGGAGTAGGGAGAGGGTCTGAGGTTGTACGCCTCCGGACTGGGGTTGCATCAGGGCCGGTGGAAAGGGCAGGTTACGTGTGGAAGGGAACAACAAGGAACGAGGGACGATGGGTTGAAGAAAAATGACAAGGAGGAAGGTACGGTCAATAAATTCTAGTAGCAACTATCAGAAACAAAGAAATCATTAGAGGTCCTTGGAGGGGAAGGGATAGAGAACAAAGAGTTTGGTTTTAGGATTAGTGAAACATATGTAAGGTGACCATACCATTTATTGTCTAAACTGGAGCACTTTTTTTTTTTTTTAAGATTTTATTTATTTATTCATGAGAGACAGAGAGAGAGAGAGAGAGGCAGAGGGAGAAGCAGGCTCCCAAGGAGCAGAGAGCCCGATACGGGACTCGATCCCAGGACCCTGGGATCATGACCTGAGCCGAAGGCAGACGCTTAACCATCTGAGCCACCCAGGCGCCCATAAACTGGAGCACTTTTGAGAGTGAAAGGGAAGGGGGGCACTGCTAATAATGACCCCACAACAAAACACATAACTGGGAGCACAGAGGCAAACCAGGGCACGTGGCCACCCTGGATTGGGTGATGGAGGAAACGTTCAAGAGGTAGTGAGCAATGCCAGCCTGGAGTGCTGGGGGAAGTCGGGACCATGGGACGTGGCCTCTGCCAGCTCCCGAGAAGCCCAGTGCGAAACTCTGAGAGAGGGTCACTCTCTAAAACATCCATGTCTGTAGAGAACAGGGATCCAAGGACTGAGCTTTGGTGGCTGGCAGCAGAGGGGAGAAGGGAGGTCAGGAGAAGACCAAGAAAGTGTTAGGGAGCATGTGGTCAGCAAAGTGGGAAGAGAGCTAGTGGGGTGCCATTTTCATTTTAGGACCTTTACTGTACACACCAACACACGCACGCGTACACACCCTCCACCTGAGGCAGGTGTATCCCTCCAGGCCGTAGAGAGAGCCATCCTTGGGCTTCAACTACTAGCCTCCCAGAAACCACATGCAATGTTTACACATTGTCTCTCTTGCCCCATGTCCCTCACCCCTCCAACCCTTCGGATGCTGTTACTTCTGCCTAGAATGTCCTTCCTTCCCTCCTCATTCCCTATCCCAACCTTCTGCTCCAGGCTAACTCCTACTCTTCTTTCAAGATTCAACTCAGCTTTCACCTCCTTTGGGAAGCCTCTTCTGAATTTCTCAGTGTGGCTGGATGTCCCACTCCGGTTCAAATAGCATGCTGGGTTTGCACCCATTGCCACCCCTGCCACCCAGCATTACAATCACCTGCTTTCTGGACTCTTTGCCTCCCCAAACCAAAAGTTTTTAGAGAGCAGAGATGGCATGTCTCATCTCTATCACCCATCATCCCCAGCACATTGCTGGGACAGTGATGGTGCTCAGTGAATGTTTGATGAATGAATCCGTTCAATGGATCGACAAATGGTCCCAGACAAAAGCTTAGTGCTTCTTTACTTATCATGGTCATTAAATAAGCTTGGTCACTAAAGACTTAAATTTGACTAATTTGCCCTCTCTTGTCTTTTGTTTGATGAGTACAAAGAACTCAGAAATGGTTCTGGGTCCCTGTCATAAGTAGATACCAATCTACTTGGTGATTGGAAGGAGGAGAGATAAGTAAATGCCCAGGCTTCTTAAGGAAAGAATAAGAATACTCATGGCTACAAGGGTTAAGGTGACTAACTCCTGTTCTTTCTCCAAATCTGGGGCAGTGAAGCAGGGGACAAGTCTCCAAGGGAGAGGCAGGCAGGAGAATGGGTGTCATGCACCCAGAAATCAGAGTCTACATAAAGCCTAGAACCATTTCTGAGGAGTAGGGGTGGAGAGCTCTGATAGAATTCACCACTGCTCACAAAATACTCTTCTGAGAGCCAGCAATGGGACCACAGGCAGCTTCCAACACGGCTTGGAGGGCAGACAACCCTGGTCAACGCTGCAAGAAGCCCAAGCAGGCCTCTACCCAGCGTGGACACAGCCTCCAGGGGGTAAAGGGGTATGAGCCAAACGTTAATCATAGAGGTAGGGAACACAGCTGGCAGGTGTGAGAACCCCAGAATCCAAAAGGAACTTGGGCCATGAGTTGAAGCCAACTTAGTAGTTCCTAAATTGTGGACCAAATTGTGTCCCCCCAAAATCCATATGTTGAAGCCCTAAGCCCAGTGTGACTGCATTGGGAGATCTGGCCTTTAATAAGGTACTTAAGGTTCAATGAGGTCCTAAGTGCGGGGCCCTAATCCAATAGGCCTGGTGTCCGTCTAAGAAGAAGAGACACCAGGAGTGTGTGTATACAGAGGAGCGGCCATGAGGAAACACAACCAGAAGGCAGCCCTCTGCAAGCCAAAGAGGGGGGCCTCGGGAGAAACCAAGCCTGCCAGCACCTCTGTCTTGGACTTCCAGCCTCCGGAACGACAACAATTTTGTTGTTGAAGCTCCTCCGTCCACGGTATTATGTTTGGCAGCCCCAGAAAACTAATACAGTCATATATTGAGATTTTGTGGGAAGAGATGAACTATGTCTGTAAGAGAGTACTGGCCTGGCACGGTGGGGGCCAGACCCTAAAACACCTTCCCTGGATGCTGGGGCAGATCCAGGGTAAAGGCCTCCATTTCCTTGCAGACATTCCGGCCCGAAGGCTGATTTAAAAGTTTCTAGCCACACAAGAAAGATCCTGTGAGGAGAGCCTCACAGAAAGAGAAGATGACAAATTACAAAGGACATCTGTGATGGTTTATATAAGGAAACTGCTTCCAATACCGTCCAATCACCAAGACTTCCCGAGTTGAGGCCACTGGGATTTCTATAGGGAGCCTTAGCCCAAAACACAGCAGCAATGAACCCTGGGGGTCAGGGACAAAAAATCAATACGCGCACTACCTTTGAAAACTCAAGATGTTCTATAAAAGCTTTGAGCAAGGACAAGAAAAAATAGAGTTCCTTTGGGTCTAGAGATTTTTTTTCCTTTTTTTTTTTTTAAACAGATTGCCTGTCTGCTCCAAGAGATGGAGATTGAAAAGTCGTATTCTCTGTGTGAAGGATCAGAGAAAACCTTGAAAATCCCAGTATCCTAGAGGATTCACAAAGGGTCTCAAGAAGAAGCAGGACTGTGTGGGACTCGTGTTCTGGCCTGTGTGGATGTCAGGGAGGCACAGGGCTCCCCACCTGCGCGGGGACAGCGTCTTTGAAGTGAGCAGAGCTGTCCTTATTATGAAGTCCCACCCAGGCCTGAGGCTCTGTCTCTGGATCAGCAATTTGGGGGTGGGGGGGGGGAATAAAATAAGGTCTACACTTCTAGGGCTTTTTGGCCTCATTTCAGAAGGTTCAAACATCCATGTGCCTAGGAAGCCCCAGGGGGTTTGTTAAAAACACAAATCCCCCGTGTCCACCCCAGAGACTTGGCTTTAGCAATCAAGGGGAGTGTTTCTTACGCTATCTCGGGTAAAGGACCAGTTTTTTTACTTATTTCCACTCCATCACAGATAGATACTTTTGTAAAATACAATACAAATGAATTTATAGAAACATTAAAACTTAAATAATGCATAATACAATCCCCAGTTTTTTTATTACTAGACTCAAGGAATGTAAAATTACTCTGTCAAATTGTTATAAAACTTTCTCAATGCTTGCTTCCGATGTCTGTTTTTATCTTGCCAAGGGCTGGTCATAAACAGTCTACGGGGGTGCCTGGGTGGCTCAGTTGGTTAAGCAACTGCCTTCGGCTCAGGTCATGATCCTGGAGTCCCGGGATCGAGTCCCGCATCGGACTCCCTGCTCAGTGGGGAGTCTGCTTCTCCCTCTGATCCTCCCCCTTTCATGCTCTCTGTCTCCCATTCTCTCTCTCAGATAAATAAAAAATCTTTAAAAAAAATAAATAAATAAACAGTCTACGAACAGGCAGGCCTAGTCGGGCAAATCATATTCAGAGTTTGTTCTAGAGTAGGGCCCGTTATCAACACACCGCCCACTCTATACCTCGGCGCAGTAATTAGGACGCAAGTATTCAGGAACTAAACTCAGAGAAACATTCTTCTAAAGCTACGCTGGCTAATAAAGTAGCCACTGGCCCCCTGTGACTTTGAGCCCTTGAAATGTGCCCAGTCCAAAGAGAGACATGCCGTAAGTCAAACACAGCAAGCTGGATTTCAAAGACTGAGTGTGACGAAAAGGAATGTAAAATGTCTAATGAATAATTTTTATATTGACTCCATTTGGAAATACCATTTTGGATAGTAGTATCTGTTTCTTTTTTCAATACGCCTACTAGAAAATCCTAAGTTATACGTGAGGCTCATCTTGTACATGCGTTGGACAGCCATGCTCATAAGGAGTTTGCTTTCATCCGTGCATTCATTTCTTCATAGGTGTTGAGCGTTTACTCTGAGCTGTGTGCAAACCAGATGTGTGCTTGCCCTCCGGGAGCTTACTGATTGGTGCACTCTCGTCTGAGTTCCCGCAGAGCACGTCCTGCTCTCAGAGCAAACATCACCTTTTCCGTGACGTATCAGAGTAGCAAATAAATCGGAAGGATGCACAAGGCCTTATTGAATCAGCAGACCAAAAATAAGTATAAAATAACAATGCTAGCAGTAATAATAATGGCACTAGTGAATAAAAGCTTACCGTGTGCCAGGCTGTATGTGTAGCACTTTGCATACATTATTTCATTTAATCCTCATCGCTCCCCTAGGGCAGAATGCAATGATCAGTTTTATGGGTCAGTTTGGCTAGGCTACGGTACTCAGTTACTTAATCAAACATGAATCGAGGCTGCTGTGAAGGTACTTTGTAGATGGTACTAACATCTACAGTCGACTTTCAGTGAAAAAAATTACTATGGAAATGTGGGTGGGCCTCATCCAATCAGTCGAAGGCATCAAGAGTACAGACTATTTCCCATAGGAAATTTTGCCTAGAGACTGGAGCATCAAGCCCTGCCTGAGTTTTCAGCTTGCTGATTGCCCTACAGATTTTTAGACTTGCCAGCTCTCACAATTGTGTCAGCCAATCCCCTAAGGTAAATTGTCAACCAGTTTAAATTATCTTAAATTCCTTAAAATAATTGTGTCATCCAATTCCTTAGCATAAGTATATATCTCCTATTGGTTGTATTTCTCTGCAGCATCCTGACAGGGAGGCATTTGGGTTTGGTTTTTTGTTTTTGTTTTTGTTTTCCATCTGATGGTTGAGATTAGTGAATTGAGTGAATATCTCCCAGTCAAGATGTGGCAGAGCTAGGCTCCAGAACCAGTCTGTCTGATTTGAATCCCATGCTTTCTCCTGCCATGTTCATGCATTCCCAAGGAGAAGACAGTGGGCATGAGAGGCAGTAGCAAGGACGGAACCACGGAGGACTGTCCACGGACGCTTCCCCAAGCTGCAATGGGATGCAGAGCTGCTCGTAGTCCAGGCTGGGCATCCCACTGCACGAGAGGATGTCTGCTATGGGTTAGAGGATGCTGTATCATTCCAGAGACTCTGCCTCCAAACCAAAGGTGGGCAGAGAACAGAAACCCTCATAGGCGTTGGTGAGAAGCACCCCTGAAAGTCCCCGTCCTGGGGCGGCAGCATTAGTGCCGAGCACCTGATCTGGAAGGAAGGTCTGGACATCTCACCATGCCCACGAAGCCAGGAGGCCAGCCAGAGTACAGAAAATGATGGATTACAAGTTTTAAAACCTCCATCTTGAACCGGAGAAGGGGTACTGGTGGAGACTAGACTTCCTGCAGTTCCTCTGATGGACCCGAGCTACAGAATGAGAGGTTTATCAACATTTTGACCCTTGACTACCCTCTGGATATGTGTGTGTTCTAGAGAGATACTTGGTCCATCCTTACAAATAGCTATGTCCCCAATTGTCCAGGAAGCGTAGGAGTCCTTGAGACCCCACACCGTGGTTGGCACATGGTAGGGGCTCAATAGGATGGACCAAGGAGCGGATGAATGGATGAAGAGGCTGTACAAATAACCAATATTATATACAGCACGTGTAAGTGTATAAAAGAAATTCACCCCGTGTACTGTCCAGGATCCATATACTTTCATTCAAATAACTCCAGAAGGAAAATAAAGTGGGGAGAAAGGGAAATCGGGATATGGGCAAAGGCCTGCCTGGATGCACGGAAGCGAGTCGATCGCTTGCAGGTTCCCCCGGCAGCCACGAAGACCCGTAAGGGGGAGACATGAGGAATGGTGGTGAATGGAAGCTGGGGTGGAAAGTCATGCAGACCCTTGAAGCCCAGGCTCCAAACTTTGGACTGATGCTCATTTCCACAGCACGATCCTCTCCAGAAGGCTCCAAGAGGCAGCACGGTCTGGGAGATAAAGCTCACGTTTGGAAGCAGAAGACCTGGACCGCGTCTGTGGCACCGCCACCGACTCACCCTCTGCCCGCCAAGGTTGGGAGGAGGCGCGGGGGTGGGAAGGCCCAGCTTCCTCTCTGCATGAGGCTTCTCAGTCTGGAAGATGGAGATAACACCTCCCATTAGGAAAGGCTTGGGAGGGCTTTGTGCACCATGAATGCAAAGGGCTACCAGGCGCTCGGAGCCAGAAACCAGCCCCTTCCCCGACAGCCTGCAGCAACATTCTGCCTTCTGGTGCTTTCCAGTACCCCCCCCTTCCCTGGAGAAAGTGTGGGCCCCGGCAAATAGGGTGTAGCCTCCCCGACAATTTCGGGTTCCTGCTCTGCTGTGTTTTGCTTTCCCAGGAAAGCACAGGCCAGCCTGTTCTTCTCTCTGGGGAGTCTGTCCCTGGAGACAGGCAGCCAGCTTACCCCTGCTGTGCTGCTGAGGCTAGTCCTCTGCCCTGCCCTCCTGCGGAGCTTCTCCGAATCCAGCAGGGTTTCTCCCGGGACTACCCTCCCCCGCCACCGAAATGGTAACACTTCCACAGAGAAAAATATAGCAAGCTAGGTGGAGTTTGGGACGATCAGATGCAAGAGTATCGAAGAGGATACTGGGTCTGACAGCCTCGATAAGGCTGTCCAGCATGTGTGGGTTCTCGGACCGGTGCTCATTCCATTAACCCCAAGCGCAGGCACTGTGCCCACTCCTTTCCCAGGATCAGCTTCCCGTAGAGAGAGGTTCCCGATACTGGGCCCTGGCTGACCCCGCCCAACCACACAGCCAACCGTGCAGGAGGCTCGGGGGGGAGCAGGGCACCGAGGATTTATAGACAGAGCAAAAGGAGTCCCTGTCATCACAGAGCTTTTAACCAAGCTGAGTGACCTCTTCTTCTCTCGGGCTCAGTGTCCTCATTTGCAAAATGCGGTGGTCTTTTACGTGAATCTAGAGCCAACGCACACATGGCTGAGTCACTCTGAACATGGTACTTCCTTTAATTCATTCAACAAATAGTTATTGAGCATCTGTTACATACCAGGTATCGTTCTTGGCACTTGGGAAACGTCCGCTACTGATGCCGAGGTTATGGATATCATCCTACTCAATGCCAGTGATTTTCACGTGGTGGGAAATTTTCCAAACACCGTGTGCCACCTCGAGGCCGTTAGCTGCTCCCAACACAAAGACTAGGAAATACGTGGCTGCTCTCTCAGGAACGGGCGCACAGGTAACAAGGACTACTTCCCAGGAAAGTGTGGTTTCTGCTTCCAAGATATCATTTTCACAAGTACATTACGGCCATCTTCAAGGTCACGTCTAACCCAGCTTATTGTCCTTGAACACAGTCAGGACTTTTTTTGGACTTAATTCTCATTTTTCCCCATGCTACTCACAGGGCATCAAAACCTTGCTCCTTATGAAAAGCGGCACTTCCTTTCTATGACCCAAAACTGCTATCTTGACCCTTCAAGGAGTATTCACTCATCTCGTGAGTGCAGAGCGTAGCTTTCTTCAGTCATTCACAAGCTCACGCTAGGTCCTCGAGGACTTGCAACCTGGAGGGACGGAGACGAGCAGATGGTCGTGGGCCAGAGAAGGCCCGTGGGGCTCTGGGAACACGAGGGCAAGTGTCAGACCCATACAGCTGTGGGAGTGGGCTAGGTAGAAAATGGCAAGAACATGTTTGCCAAAGAAACTGAGCTGTGGAATGTGCTGCAAATTGTATAAATGTGGTGGAGGTGAGAGCCCACTGGGCTTCAAGTCGTTCCATCGGGAATTAGGTTACGGTCTATAACTTACAAGACATGTGTGGCTTTGGAGAATTCTCTTAACTTCCCAGAGCCTACATTTGCTCAGCTGTCAATAAAATAGGAGCTAGTGTGTAGCACTTACCATCTGCTGCCATGAACGGCTGTTCTAAGTGCCTTACAAATGTTAACTCATTTCAGACTCACAGTGACCCAATGAGTTGAGCTGCATTATTAGTTCCATTTTATAGACGAGAAAAACGGGACACTGAGAGGTTAAAGCCAAAAGTCTTTGGAGCCGGTAAATGGTGGCAAGAAGCTGGACCCAAGCGTTGGGGCACCAGAGCCCACGCACTTGACCACCAGGCCATCCCGCCTTTCAAGGAGAGGGTAACGTGCCTACCCATGGAGCAATCAGGAGATGCAAACACACCTTTAGAGATTCCAGAATGGAAGAAAATATTTTCATTATGATATTGGTTATGAAAACATATTTAAGGCTGATTCAAGAACATCCTCTTCCATCAACTACCAAACAGCTAGCAAGGACATTAAAGGTGAGAAAGACAAACCCACAACAAACAGCATCGTACTGAGGAGCTCCAGACAAGAATTTCCTGGTCCATGTCGGCTCGCACTCCACAAAAACATGCCCCTTTGGATTTATAGGGGCAGGCTGCCCTGTATCGCACTCCGGGCCTCTGACACTCACCCCCTCCAAAGCAGACGCGAGAGGGCTTCTCTCAGCCCCGCTTCGCAAAGTCTCCTTCCTTGGGAAGAACTTGATCATTTATGTCAAGCACAGAGACCAGGGCCTCCATCAAGCCCCAAAGATGGCACTGAGCATTTGGCTAAAAAAATAGATACATGAATGAGCCCCACAGTCCACCAAACTTATTAGGAAAAATCCCACCCATGTTAAGGATAAACATACCCAAAACGAAAAAGACGATTGCTAAAGCTTTTGCACTGGAGGCACACGCCATTCTAGAATACAGCACACGTGGAAAGAACCTCAGTTTAGTTCAGGGAATAGCGATATTGAACCCAGCTCCACTGGACCCATTCTACCCAGCCTCAGAGAAGGAATATCCCAAGGGAAGTGTTATGGGTTGAACTGTGTCCACCCCAAAAGTTGTCAAAGTGCTGACCCCCAGTACCTGTGAATGTGACCTTATTTGGAGACAGGCTCTTTAGGGAAGGTGATCAAATTCAAATGAGGGTAGATTCTAATCCACTGTGATTGCTGTCCTTATGAAAAAGGGAAATGTGGACACTCAGACAGCACAGAGGGAAGCAGTGTGGAGACCCAGGGAGGCCGCCACGTGGACATTGAGGTGATACAGGCGGGAGCCAGGGAGTGCCAAGGATGGCCAGCAAACCACCAGAAGCAAAGGGAATGATATGGAAAAGATTCTTCCCCAGGGCCCTCAGAAAGAACCAACCCCGCCGGCACCTTGAGCTTGGACTCCTCTCATCCAGAGCTGTGAGACAGTGGATGTCTGTTGTTTAAGCCCCCCAGTGGTACTCTGTTATGGCCGCCCTCGAAGACTCACACAGGAAGTAATGGCAAAGCAACAAATCTTCCCACAGCTCACCTCGGCCTGACATCCGCCCCAGCCAATCTCCCAAGGGAAAGGAAGAGCATTTCGGTGCGGGCAAAATGGGCGGGCTTTCAGAGAGGCTTGGTCACGCCGACACAGCCTCAGTGAGCTAGTCCAGGCCTGGCTGAAATAAGGTCTGAGGGTAGCGGTTATCACCACTCCAGAAAGAGTTCAAGTAGCAGTATTGACAGGTCTCCTTCATGAAGCAACAGCAAAGTTGCTCGAACAATTACAAAACTCACCATTCGAAAAAAATTCTAATAAACTCTGAATATGGCTGTGCGGAGCTCGGGATAGAGGCCTGCAAGAGGGGCACAAGGGTGGAGGAGGCAGAAACATTCACTGCTTTCTAAGGAGCACCATAGACCTTAATACCCTGGAGTCCCCACAGAATCCAGAAGCCCAGAATCTGAAGGGGACCCTAGAAGTTACCTTGTCAGGGGTATGCTGGTAAGGTTCACACATTCACTTATTCATCCATAGACTTATTCCACAAATCTCTCAGGCCTCCTATAGCCCAGGCACTGTGTCACTATGTAACATTTATATTAGCAACCTTGGCCGAAACTAACAGAAATCCAATTCAGGCCAAGGAGGGCTTGATCCAACGCACAGGACCACTGTGTGATCAGTTGTGCAGCTTGTTCACTGTACAATCCTAGAAGGTGGCCTGTGAGCATCAATTGCTGTATTTCAACAATTTTCTAGAAGATGGCAGAAAAGTGTCTGATATGAACAATATTGATATAACAGAGCAATTTCCTGATAGATGGAAATAAATCATCTTAAGAAAGGGAGATTTCTTCAAGTTCACCCAATGGCACCATGTGGGCTGGCCCTGCCATGACCACAGCCTAGAAAAAGCTGGGAAATAGCTGGGTCTTAGGTATGCCTGGTATTGGGAGTGCCAAAATGTTTCCATCTCCTACCTCTGCTTTTGTCAGAATGTCAGCTTGACCCTTGTTCATTAGCAGAAACATGGCTATCAACAGCTCTGAGATCCTACAGCTAATAGTGTCAGCTCTCAGAAAGAGAGAGAAACTCTCTAATGCAGGTGTTGTAAGTCTTAAAAAAAAAAAAAAAAAAAGCCCTAAAAGGTTAAAGGATCTAGTGGTCCAATCTACAGTGGGGGTTCACTCCTGAACTGTGGCCAGAGGGGCAGCATTTTGATGGGCCCAGGGTAGATCAAGTGCCCGGGAGGAAAGAGCTAGGTATGGCCACAGGGACACAGCCATGTCAGAATAGGAATCCCCATGGGAGCCTTTGGAGCAGGACGGGCAGTTCCCCTGGAAAGAGGGGTGTGAGGCAGAAACAACCCCAAAGAAGTCTACCACCATAGCTAAAGCTACCAAGAACCCTTGGTAGGACTGAGCACCGTGCAAAACAACCTGCACACACATGGAAGCGTTCCAGATATTAATACATACATGCATGCATTGTGTCACTCAATCCTCTCCGCAATAGACTGAGTAGCCGCTCCCATTGTACAGATGAGGAAATCGAGGCTTAGGGTCGTTGAGTAACTCTGCCCAAGATATATAACAGATCAGAAGTGGAAGGGTTGGGATCCCAATCCAAGGATTCCTACAGCCCAAACCCATGTTCTTGATCCCTCTGTTATGTTATTTAAAGAACTCCCAGCCCTTGAGAAGCTTATTCATTCATTAAAAAAATGTCTGTTGAGCACCTACTAAGTGCAAGCACTGTTCTGGGCACTGGGGATAGAATGATGAATAGGATAAAATCCCTGCCCTCAAGAGGCTTATGGGGTGTGATGGGTGGGGGGGCAGAAGTTATGGACAGTAAACAGATGAACAGAGGAGTCACTCCGGGGAAGGTGGGAGGTAGTGTCAGAATTGCCTGGGCTTATTTTCCAAATTTAACAAATTTCCTGTTTCCAAGAGATTCTAATCTGTTCTCGCCTAAGGAACATGCGCACCTCCCTACACACACATTCAGAATCACATTTTAAGGAGTTACTGTTGCTTAGGGCAAAGTGTTCCATCCCATGGAAATGCATGGGGATGAAAAATTCAAAATTCAAAATTCAAGGCAGTGGCTCCTTGGAGCCAGCGGCGGGGCGGGGATGAGATTGGGGGTCTCCCACATAGATCAGCAGTGCTTATCATTTTAAACTGGGTGTCTCGCAGAGGAGAATTTCTTAGAGTTTCCCTGTATTTTTCCAAAATAGTTCATAATAATTGTTTAAAGGGCCTATTCTGAGTGCAGTGCTGAGTTTCCTCCACGTGACTACTTCTCAACCCTCTCTGCTCCGCAGATCACCTCCTTGGCTCCCACCCTGAGAGCTCGTGGAAGATACGAGCCGATGGGTGGTTAAGATACGATGGGTAGTTGAGCCCTGTCGCTAGAGATTAGCGTCGGCATGAACAGGGTGCAGCCCAGGTGAGGGTGGCTTTTCAACGTTCCTCGGGATCCTCATGTGCAGCCAGAGTGCTCTGGCTTCTCCAACTCCCACCTCCCAAAACCTCAGTTTCCCTCTCTGTAAATAGGGATACTGTCTCCGTACTGTATACGACGGTTACGAGGCTTCACTAAGGTGATGCATGGAAAGCCCTCAGCACAGGAACTGCCAGAGAGTAAAATCTAGGTAAATGGTAGCCATGATCACTATTATCTGCAAACACACCCCATCTATGACAAACCCTACACGGAGCCTGTCCTGCCCACCTTGACAAGGACAAGTCAAATCTCACCTCTGCCGTGAAGCTTTCCCAGTCTCCTCCTCCTGATCGGACTCAGTTGGGGTAAAGCACACGGTGTTGTGGGATCAGGGAGCTCCGCGATGACTTGCCACCTGATCCGTCTGGTACTGCTGTCATTTGTTTGTATACCTTCTCGGTCACCTATCAGCTCTCCTGTTACCTCCTGCAGTAGAGACAAGAGATGTGCCCCCAGCTCCTCCCTCAAGGAAGGGCTTGATGCCCAGCCACAGGACGTGCCCAGACAGGCCACGGCCAGGGCTTGAGACTTCTTCTCTATCACTTTCTGACGACTTACACTCACTACACATGTGATGGGAAATTGTATGGCAACTAACCAGGGAGCTATCTTCTCGACCTTCTCTGGCTTCTGTATAAACAGGCAGCTTCCGGAGCGCTTCTTCTCTAGAGAAACTGCTACACAGTGAGGACAGAGTAAAACCTTATTGTATGGACCTGGCTTTGCACCAATTCTGTCTATCCCTAAAACACTTTCCCCCCACTGTCATGGAAATGGGCACAAAGATCGCTTTGTCACACCGAGTGTTATTTAACAATAGCATTTGTAAGGTAGGTACCTGTTCCTGTTAACATTTCACAGCTCAAATGCAGCCCCTCCCAAGAACTTTTCAATCCTAGAAAGAACTGAGTTACAAGCAAATAAAGAGAAGGTTCTTAAACTGTAGGGGAAGAGAGAGACATCCTCACATCCCCCTCCCCAGTCCCCCTTCTCTTAGATCCCTTTGTGAATTTTGTTACATCATCTGGTTGTGACTCGTCTTCAAGTCACACAGGAGGAGCCTGCCTGACACACAGGAGGCTCATGACTTGTGGTTGTGATTGTCTTTGGACCATTTCTGCCAGCTATAATGGGGACGCTGGAGCTGGCGGGGGGCGGGGGGAGTAATGACTTCACAAAGGAATAAAGCTTTTCTCACCTCCCCTGCAGTGCGGTGTATCCGATTATGCACATAATCAAACACACTCCTCTGGAAGGCAATTCTCTCATGAACACGGGAAGGTGTGTCATTATAACCAAAGCCACGAAGCTCTGTGGCTACGCGCCATGGGCGGAAGATGGGCATGGCTTTATATCAGCGGCATGTAGAAGCCCCTTTCAATAAGGTGCCATTAAGCAATAGCTTGCATCCTATCTCTTCCTCTCATTGATCTTTTATTGATTCCCCAGCCCTTTGTTACAAACAATGCTGACCCACCTGCACCCCGTAGTTACACAGTAAAAATAATAACAAGATAATAGAAATCATTTTTTAAGAAGAGTTCACAATAATAAAACTATCTGATGCCCCTTCTATTGATATGTGCTAAGAAGAGGAACGCCCTTGTCCGACTCCTGCATTGCCCTATTTTTGTACTGTACCTCCAAGGATTTTCCTTGACAGCTTTCCCTAACCATCTCCTTGCAATGAGCCTGCGGTCTCCTGTCATCACTCTGGTGCAGGTAAGAGCTGTGCCACCCAGTTTCCCCTTCCCGGAAGGACCTGCTTCCCAGCTGCGGAGAGTGAAGGAGACAGTCATCACTGTCGGCTCCTTCCAGGTCCGCCGGAGTCTCAGAGGAGCACCTTGAATGAGCTCAGGCCCTTCCTGGGGCCTCCTCCGTCTGATGACCAGCAAGGCAGGGGTATAAATGCCTGGCCATTTCTGCCCAATATAGCCAACTCTGAGAGTCAGTGTTCGCTCCAGAGTCATTGTCAGCCATGCTATGTTAGGCCCGAGGCCAAATGCTCCCTTTCTAATCCTACTTTCTCCCCCATCCTTTCACTGGTGCTGATCCTTAATAAACATCTTGTGTATGCTTCCACCCCACCAATAACACGTTAGTCTTTTGTTAGCCACGGAAACCACCAGCTGGAGGCAGTGCTCACACCGGTCAAGATTTCTGAATTCTACCAAATAAGAACGAACAACTCTTATTAAGAAAATTAATCACCAGTCCAACTATGCTAGGGTCGCTTGCACCAAACCAATCTACCTGCCAAGAAGAATGATAAAAGCTGGGGGGAAACAAACTATTTGAAGGCATCAGAGAAAAATCAAGGTAAGTAGGATTTGAGGGTCCAAGATCTTGGAGAAATGGGAAGCACATATTGAAGTGAGCCAGGCTTTCCTCTGCTGCTCTTTCCTGTAAGAGCATTTGCCAGTTCACATCAGAAGGCATAAAGGCAGAGACCCGAGCAATGACCTAGAGCATTGGACAGCCCCACGGTATTGGGAAGATAAAAGCTGGAATTCAAGGATACCAAAGTGGTATGACTTATGACTCAAGAAATGAAGATCCTAGAGAAAAGAGAACCTCAACAAAGTAAGCCTAAGAGTCTGTGTCGCTTTTGCTCTTGAAGTATGTACTGAACCTTAAGCAGCCCTGAACTGCGGGCTAGGGAACCAAGGAAAATACCTGCTAAGTGGCTACAGATGTAAATAAATAAATAAATAAGTGAGTGAATAAATAAATAAATAAAAATTTTTTAAAACCCCATCAGTTGTATGGAGCAGAAACACTAAAACTGAAATACAGGCCCACCAAGGAGGACTAGCCTCAGTTATACATCAGACTTTTAGTTGATACACCAGAAGAAGAAACCAAAAATTACACAGCCCAGAGACAGCCCACATGAAACCTAAAATTGCCTTCAAGCATCTCAGTATGTGATTGAATCAAGAGAGTCTGCCCTTAGTCCAATTGCTGGGAAAGAAAGAGAGAGAGAGAGGAAGAAAGGGAGGAAGGAAAGGGGAAGGAAGGAAGGAAGGAAGGAAGGAAGGAAGGAAGGAAGGAAGGAAGGAAGGAAGGAAGGAAGGAAGGAAGGAAAAGAAAGGAAGGGATGAATGATGAAATTTTCTCCAGAGATAGATAACATCATCAAGACCCTTAGAATTTTTCAAATATAATGTCCAGCATGTAATCAAAAATTATGAAATATGTCAGGAGATAGGACCAAACAACTGAAAATCTAGAGAAAAAACTAGAAAATAGTTACACTCACAGACAATCCAGATATTTGAGTTATTAAACACAGAACTTATAATGAATGTGATTAATGTGTTCAAGAAAATATATAAAAAGATGGAAATTTCACCTGCGAATTATTTTTAAAGGAATCAAATGTAACTTCCAACAGAAAAAAATGCAATTACAGATATCATGGACTAAAGAAATAGATCTAACAGCAGAGTAGCACATCAGAAGATAAGATTATTCAACTGAAAGATAGATTAGCAGAAAATATAGAGACAGGCATACAGAGGGGAAGAAATTATAAATAACCCATGGGTCAAAGCAGAAATCAAAATGAAAATCAGAAAACATTTTAAAATGAAAGACAATAAAATTCAACATCATCAGAACTTGTAAAATACAACGCAAGTGTATTCAGAGGGAAACTTCTAGTTTAAACACACATTCTAGAAAATAATGGAGGCTGAAAAGCATTTACATAAGCATCCAGCTCAAGAAGCTAGAAAAATAGCAAATTAAGCACAAGGAAAGTACAAGGGAGAAAATATAAACAAATTGGACGAACTAACTTAAAACCATAATTTAGCAAAAGTGACACAAGGATTTAGAAATCTGAATAGTCCGTATCTATTTAATAAGTTGAATTTATAATTTAAAACTTACAAAGAAAATTCCAGACCCAGATAGCTTTATCAGTTAATTTTTCTAAACATTTAAGAAAGAGATAACACCAATCTTATACCAACATTTCCAAGCTCATTCTGTCAAACCAGTGTAATTCTGAAAGTAAAACCAGATAAGTATATCATAAGAAAAAGAATGCAAGCTAATACCTCTAATAAACATAAACTCAAAAGCCTTTTTAAAAAGGTTTACTCAGCAAAAACACAGACAAATCAAATCCAGCAATATCTGAAAAAGGAAAATACATCACAAACAACTTATTTTAATCAAAGAGTAAAATGTGGATTTTAAATTTGAACACCAATCAATGTATTTATCACACTGACAAAAAAAATACTGAAATATGTAATCATCTCAATAGATGCAAAAAAAATTTTTTTTCAATAATATCTAGTACCTGTTTTGTCATTTCAAAAAGCATGCTAGAAATAAATTTTTTTAATCAAGCAGGAAATTAAAAGGGAAATTTCTTAATATGGTAACAGGTATCTACTTCCAAAAAAATCTATCATGCATCATACTTATAATGGTGAAATATTGAGAGTTTTACCTTGAGATGAGGAACAAGATGGATGTCGATTATCACCACTACTGCTCAACAGTAAACTCCTTGAGGTCCTCACTAGTATTATAAGGCAAGAAAAAGAAATATACAATATGAAGAATTAAAAGGAAGATATTAAACTGTCATTATTCATAGATAATAGTTGGTTACATATAAATTCCAAAAATAATCTACAGATATGGAATTACAAAAGCCCCCAAACAATCAAAATAATCCTGGGAATGAAGAACAAATCTGGAGTGGGGAGGGAGGAATGGAAGGATGGGGTAACTGGGTGATGGACATTAAGGAGGGCATGTGATGTATTGAGCACTGGGTATCAGATAAGGCTGATGAATCACAGACCTGTACCTTTGAAACCAATGATACCTTATACATTAATTGATTGAATTTAAATTACAAAAATAAAACAAAATAAATGCTTGAAAACAAACAAACAAAAAAGAACAAATCTGGAGGAGCACACTCCCTGATTTCAAACTATACTACAAAGGTACAGTAATCAAAACAGCACAAAAAACACATAGATCAATGGAACTATATAGAGAGCCCAGAAATTAAGCCACGTATATATGGCCAATTAATTTTCAACAAAAGAGGCAAGAATATACATGGGGAAAATCAAGAAATAGTGTTGGGAAAACTGGACAGCTACATGCAAAAGAATGAAACTGGACCACTATCTTATACCATATACAAAAATTAACTCAAAATGGATTGAAGACTTGAACATAAGACCTGAAACCATATTAATCCTAGAAGAAAACATAGGCAGTAAGCTCCTTGACATCAGCAATGTTCTTTTAGATCAGACTCCAAAGGCAAGGGAAACAAAAGCAAAAATAAACAAATGGTACTAAATCAAACTAAAAGCTTCTGCACAGCAAAGGAAACCATAAGACAATGAAAAGGCAACTTACCGAGTGGGAGAAGATATTTACAAATCATATATCCAATAAGCAGCTAACATCCAAAATATTTAGAGAACTCATACAACTTAATAACAACCACCACCACAACAAAATAAGCAATCCGATTTAAAAGTGGGCAGAGATAGACATTACTAGACATTTTTTCCAAAGAAAATATATGCATGGCCGGCAGGTACATGAAAAGATACACAACATCACGAATCTTCAGGGAAATGCAAATCAAAATCCCAATGATATATCACCTCACACCTGTCAGAATGGCTAGTATCAAAAAGACAAGAAATAACAAGCGTTGGCGAGGATGTGGAGAAAAGAGAACCCTCATGCACTGCTGGTGGGAATGTAAATTGGTGCAGCCACAATATGGAGATTCCTCAAAAAAGTAAACCCAGAACTACAATATAATCCAGCAATTCCGCTACCATCTATCCAAAGAAACTGAAAACACGGGGTGCCTGGGTGGCTCAGTCGTTAAGCATCTGCCTTCAGCTCAGGTCATGGTCTCAGGGTCCTGGGATCAAACCCTGCATCAGGGTCTGTGCTCGGCAGGAAGCCTGCTTCTCCCTCTCCTGCTCCCCCTGCTTGTGTTCCTGCTCTCGCTATCTCTCTCTCTGTCAAATAAATAAATAAAATCTTAAAAAAAAAAAAAAAGAAACGGAAAACACTAATTCGAAAAGATATATGTATCCCTATGTTCATTGCAGCATTATTTACCAAGTGTCCATCAATAGAAGAATGGATAAAGATGTGGTACTTAAGTACAATGGAATATTACTCAACCACAAAAAAAAAAAGGCCTTGCCATTTGCAACGACATAGATGGACCTTGAGAGTATTACCCTACGTCAGACAGACAAATACTGCCTAATTTTACATTTTACATGTGCAATCTAAAAAATAAAACAAATGAACAAACGAAACTTAACAAAACCTAGACAGATAGACACAGAGAACAGATCGGTGGTTGCCAGAGGGGTGGAGAGTTATAGGGGGAGTGGGGATGGAGATTGGAAATGGTAAAAGGGATCAAGAGATACAAACTTGATCTCCAGTTGCAAAATAAGTAAGTCATGGGGATGCAATGTACTGCATGGGGAATATAGTCAATAATATCGTATTAACTTTGTATGGTGACAGATGGTAACTAGACTTGTGGTGATCACTTCACAATGTATACAAATGTCAAATCACTATGTTGTACAACAGAAACTAATATAGTATTGTATGTCAGTTATACCTCCGTTAAAAATTTTTTCCAATAAATAATTGATTTTATCAAGGTCAGCAATAAAAGATCAATATACAAAAATGGATTGCACTTCCTATATTAGAAGCAAAAGATAAGAAAATGGAATTTTAAAATGATGCCATTTATAAATATGACTAACCAAAACATCAAATTCTTAGGAATAAATCTAATGAAATGTATCTAAGATTTTTACCCAGAAAACTATGAAACACTGTTACAGAGAGTACCCTTATTACTAGTCACAGATGGGAAGCATGCAAGTTTTCAAGATGTCAATTTTCCCTGAATTGATATATAGACTCAAGGCAATTCCAATCAATATCCCAGCAGGTTTTTTTCTGGAAATTGATACTGTTTCTAAAACTTGAGTAGAAGTGCAAAGGTCAAGAATAATCAACACAAGTGGAAAGAAAGGGGTAAGAGGGAATGTTCTGGGCAGCTAATAAGGTTCTGCCTCTTATGTGTGTGGTGGTTACACAGGTGTGTCCACACTGTAAAAAAAAAATTATCATCTTGTATAATTATAAATTATGGACACGTGTTGTACTTGAATTAAATATATGTGTGTATACATGTTGTACTTGAATTTAAAAGTGTATTTTAAAATTATCACTTAAAAAATTAATCAAACAATGTAAAAGAAGGAATCAATGACCTAAAGACCTGCATCAAGTTATAGGTGGGAGATAATCAACCATAAGCACCCACCCTGACTAGCCAGCACCAGCCAGCTCTCTCCACCTGTCATCTTTCCAGATCAGATAATAAATATTTTCACCAGAAGAAAGCAGTAATTGCAGCCACACAATTTTTGACTTGAGATTTTCCTGTTTCTGCTCCTAATTTAACTGAAACGTTCTCCTCCCCCTTCCCTTACTCTCTGACCCCCACCATTTCTGTGTCCATTTCACTCCACTGAAACCACAGAGAAGAGCAGATTCAGGTAGAAGGTAGAGGCAGTTAGAAAATAGATACTTGTAAAGGCATTCCTGCCATTTGTGCCACTTGAAATATTATCCCTTATGAGTTTTCTCACTGAATTAGTGCCATTTAATGTGTGCATATGGCCAAGGGGAAAATATAAAATTGATCAACGAGAACAGGAAAATTACTCCGGAGAATTTTTGTGGCTTTGTGAATTGTTGCTTGACATTGTGGTTTTACCAGATATAATGGCATGATTTACAATTTACAACAGGGCTTGGGGGATGCAGATACAAACATTTTTACTTAAAATACCAGGAGCAGATGGGGAAAAAAAATACAGACTGGCCTTGGTCCAGATGCTGAGGATGTTGCCCATATTCTGACACCCACGTGAAGGCATAAATAACACCAATTCCTCATCGTCCACGGAAATGCACGAGAGTCCTCGCAAAGGTAATCCAAACAGTAGATAAATAGGAAATAATTCCTGTATGTCAAATTATTTTGAAGTCTCTGCGTTGCAGTCTGTGGTTCTGCTTGCTTTTTCTTATGGGGATATCTGATGTCCTAGCTATTCATGATGTCGCACACAAAATTATGAAATTGCACCACGAAGACAAAATTCTAGAGGAGCAGGGAAGCTAAGAACTAGCTTCCCATTTTTCAGCTCTGTCCCAACATGCAATTCTTCCCAGCCACACATTTCATGCTGCAAATGGGCAATTTCACCTTTCAGACTGATAAATAAGAATCACGGCAAAGAGGGTAGATCTCAAAAGTCCTCCTCACAAGAAAAAAAAATTGTAACTGTGTATGGGGACAGACGTTAACTAGACTTATTGTGGTAATCATTTTGCAATATACACAAGTATCGAATCATTATGTTGTACACCTGAAACCAATATAATGTTATATGTCAATTATACCTCAATTAAAAAGAAAAATCGTGAGAGACTATAAAGATCCTGGACCTGGATCCTAGTATCAGGGCTTCTTCCAAGTAGCTCTGTGACATCTGACAAGACTCTCACTGGATCGAGATCTTGATTTTCTGATCAATAAACCTGATGGGAGCTGATCAGACGGTTGCTAAGGCCAGTCTGACTCTGAGCACCCTGTGGTCAGTTTAAGCAGACCTCTCCTTCCCCTCAGACCACGATCTGTCTTTTCTAGTCCCATTGGCCTCAAAATCATTGTTTCCATTCTGAAAATTTCAATCTTCTAGTTCCTGTGGAACTCCAATTCAGGAGCAGATGGCAACGGTTATAAAAGCAATAAAGAAATTAAGTAAGCAACAGAGATGTTAACGAAGAGATGAAAGCAAGATTTGCCAGAGATAAACTGTAACATAATCTACTTATAATCAATAGAAAGTTGGCTGTATTTCCAGTTATCCTGGTATCAGGAAGATGCTCGTCTCCTCTGAGGAAAGACCCAGAGGAAATGGGGTAGAGTGCATTAGGAGGGACAGTGGTTAGAGATAGGGAACAACTTCCTGGGAGCTGCTCAAACTGGAACACATTATAAGAGTTACCTGCCCCACGTGTCAGGTTTTTCCCACGTGTATGTTGGCGGGGAAGAAGTGATGAAAACCAAATTCTCAAAAGAAGTATACTTTAAAAAAAAAGGGGGGGGTCAATAAGTCACATGATATTTTTCAATAAAAAGGTAGGGAGAAAAAGGGCAGTGTGAAAAACAATCGATAGGATGTCTCCACTCCAAAAAGGTTAGGAATTGCCAAACTATGGAACCTCTGTCCCTGGGGGAGTCCTTTGAGAATAGACCCCCTGTTGGCCTCTGGGGAATAGTAGGGAATGCTGGGAGGCAAGTAAAAAAAAAAAAAATCATGTCGTTGCCAAACAGATGATTCTCCTTTGGGGACAAAATGAGAGCATGTCCCCGGCAGCATATTCCACAGGTTGCCGACTCTCTCGTAATGTGGTTTGTGAGGAGGTAGCGTGTTCTCTGCTCTTCTGCGCTCACTCCCTGAGCCATGCACAACTCACTTCTCACCTCAGTTCCGCGCGCCCTGTGGCAGGCACTGACTTCTCAGGGGAAGAGCCCTCATAAGAAGGCTTGAGAATGCTGGAAGCGCTGGTGGGGAGCTCAATGAGAGCATCTCTTCCCTTAGCTCTGTCCCTGGGTGTGGCTTAAGGGATGCTTAGCATCCCAGACTTTCAGGGAAGAGTAAGAAAGCTGTTAACAGAGGCTAACAAATTGTGTGAATTTCTCCAAAGAGAAATTAAGTGGATTACAAGGTAAACTAATTTTAGCAGATTTCATAGCTAACGTCAAAACATCTGGGAAGCCCTGCTCAGGGCACAAGGAAGATGTCTTGACCTCATTCTTTTTTTTTTTTTTTTTTTTTTTTTTTTAAAGATTTTATTTATTTATTTGAGAGAGAGAGAATGAGAGAGAGCACATGAGAGGGGGGAGGGTCAGAGGGAGAAGCAGACTCCCCGCCGAGCAGGGAGCCCGATGTGGGACTCGATCCCGGGACTCCAGGATCATGACCTGAGCCGAAGGCAGTCGCTTAACCAACTGAGCCACCCAGGCGCCCTTTTTTTTTTTTTTTTTTTAAAGTTGACCTCATTCTTTTATGTAACTTAGACAAATCACTTAACTTCTCTGTCCTCCATTTCTACCAGAACGTTTTCCCACCAAGTATTGAGGTATTGTACGAAAATGCGTATAATACAAAAGCATGTCAGAGAAATATTTGCACAAGTGAGAACTAAGGAAAAATATGATTATAAACAGATAAAAAATAATAAAGTTTTAGGGGTATTCACACATAAAACATGGCATCTAGTCCTATTAAGCCAATGGAGAGAGGCTAAAATTTGGCCTCTGAGCTTTCTAGCAGCCAAAGCAAAGACGAAAAAACGATCAGTTATAAAATACAGGCTGTATGTATATAGTGCATAGGAAGCCAATCCTTTCCTTAAACAGATATCTGGAAAGAATTTTTAGAAGATCCTTATATGTGACGCAGGGACAGCATCCTCCACAAAATTCCTCAACCCTAAGAGATCCATGTGGCTCTTAATTTTCCCAATTTCCTACACATAGAATAGGAAAGATATCACTGGTCAACCAAACTCTTTCCATGGGAAATCGTGAAGTTCAACAGAACTGACCCCTAAAAGCCTGAGCACAAGAGATGGGAGTAATCAGGCTGAGGTGGGCTTATGAGTGAATATGTCATGCCCACCGTGGAAAATCTTGGCCAGCTTGATGAGGCGTTTAGCAAGACCAGATGAATCCTGACGCTCGGTCTTTTACTTGTGTAAGGAACAAACTTATCTTTTATTTACCACTCAAAGCTCCACTAAGCAGGGCCTATGCCCATCATAAATATTATCTACAGGGCCTCTCACCATGACACACACATAGTAGGTATTTAGAAATATGTTCCCAGGTGATACAATGCATCTGTAAATTTCTGTTCTCAACCTAATACTTCAGCATTAGCTATCAGTGAGTCTTCAAAATCATATCATAATTAAACTAAAAAATACACAAAAGCAGAATTCATCACTGTGTCAGGCTCAAAAGACTCCATTTTTACATGCTAACCTCTGTTACCTAACCTCAAATCAACCAATTGTTAGATGATGAATGTCAGTATTGATCCAGGCACAGTTTACTGACTTTTCCGAGAGACATTAAGTCTTTAGACATTCTTAGCCAGACCAGTTGGTCTCAAGATTTTGAGCTGGAACACTTCATTCAAGTAAAATTCTCCTAGAAGGATATATAAAAAATAGCTGAGCTACTCTAGTTGTGGGGGCAGGGAGCCCCAAACACTCACTGCAGTTGGCATCAAAATTGGCCCCCACCTGCTCTCCCAAACACACCCACACGGCAACCACCCCAAGTCCTTGAGGACACGAGCTGGCCCAGCCTCCTCTCCCGGGTCAGGGAGCAGGGGAAAAGGAGGCATCCCGCAGCTTGCCCAAGGTCACACAGTCTCCAGACCTACAGCCCCGGAATTGAACGACAAGGTGTGCAGAACATGATAGCAGACAAAAGTGAACGTGAGCCAGAAGAAATCACAAGTCAGAGACGTCACTGTACTACTCAGCCCACACGCACACACCAGGAGGTCCCAGGTCCCACCCTGATGTCTTCATCCTCAGGTAAGCCACGGCAGGGGTGCAAAGAGTACATCTTCACAAGGAAAAGGAGGGAGTCCAATGCCAGAAGAAGAAAAGGAACAAAAAGAGAAGTGGAACACCGTGCTCCAACCTTTGAGGACACCGTGTGGAGCCAGGCGACATTCCTCCCTCAAGCGTCTCCCGCGAGGGGCCACAGGAAGCCTCCTCCCTGCCTTCATGCTGGTCACCATCCTTCCTCCTCCCTGCGGCCACCGGTGACTGTGGTCCTGCACAAACCCCCCAAACTCCAACTAATTAAAGACAAATAATTAAGCACATTCAGGAGGGGGAAGGTTGGCAGAGCCCCCTGCATTGTGTGACCACCTTGGCACCGAAACGGTTAGAGACCATATCCCTCCACGTTGTCTCCTCTCATTGTGGTGGAGTGCTCTTGAGAACGTTATTAGCTGGGTGTGCGCCTTGCCGTTTTTCCACACGAGGCAGATGGGTAATTACGAAGCTAATAGTCTGATTGAGAGAAATCAGATGCAGTGGTTTGCCCAATTAGATGATACATTAGCTTCCTTCTTTGTAAGCAGCTAATGTGTGAAGCAAAGTGGTATTTTCGAGGGTCAGAATCCTTAAACAAGTGCCGAGTTGCAGATTATTGTATCTCTTTTTTTTTCTAATGGAGGAAAAGTGCTAAGTCTTCATTACTAAAAGCATAGAAAATGCAAATCAGCTTCTGAAACAAAAGAGAGAAGGGACAGGCGAGAATATTTGGTGTCCGATGTGTCAACCTACAACATCAATTACATTGAAATGCAATGCATGGCAGCCTAATCAAGGATAGTATAATTGTAATAATTGCGTGCTTTTGTTGGAGAGCTGCTGCTGTTGTTATTTGTCAACCATTTGTTCCTCTCTATTGTTGAGGGGGGGAAAGATTTTTTTTTTTTAATATAACTGAGAGATTGTGTAGGTAATGGGTGAGCGGGCGGCCATCCTCAGAATGCGTATGAGGGGTCTTGCTGCCCTGCTCCGTGGCGGTTCCCGTGGTCCGAGTGAGTTGCTGGGACAGTGATGTGAGCTGGGAGCAGACAAGGGCAAAGTGGCTGGCCATGCCAGGGTGGGCTGCAGCCTCTGTCCATGTCCCCAGGGTCCTGGGGCAGAGGCAAGCCAAGCGACGGGCCTGAGGAGGCTGGGAGGAAAGGGGTGCCGGTGGAAAAAGCCTCCTCACGCCACATCCTTCCCGTCCTCTGTAGCAAACCCTGAGTTCTCCACCTCCTCCTGCTTCTCTAAGTTGGGGCCTCGAGAAGGACGAGAAGGACGTGCTTTGTCTTTGTAAAGGATCACCGCCTGCAGAACTCCCAGTGGGGAATCCTGGTTAAAACACCAACAACGTGGAAGGTGCAGGAACTGGTGCATTAGCCCAGATGGCACCGTCCCCCAGGGTGCAGATGGGAGCACGAGGACCAACGTTAAACCCCACCTGGTCCCTCACTGGCCCGGCGAGCCCAGCCTCTCCAAGGCCTCCTTGTCCCCCACGCACTGCAGGTTCAAGAATCGCCCTGAGCAGAGCCTGCCCTGGGGAGAGACTCCAAACCAGGATTATCAGCCTTGGGCAGATAGAAAGGCCCTCCGATCACTTCTGTTATATAAACAGATTTCTTCTCCTCTCCCTCCCCCACCCCCACTCACTTCTTCTTCACGTGTATGGGTGTTTCCAAAAACATACTTCTAGAGAAGAGAGAAGAGAAAAAGTGGGCGTAATGGGCAACTCTGGGAAGCAAAAGGAAAGAAGACACAAAGCAAAACAAGGATGTTGGTGGAAAGCCGAAGTTGAGCAGGAAAATTCTTCTTAGGAGAAGCTCTCAGCATTCAGATCAGATAAGAGGTTTATTTTCTCACTTCAATTGGTCTTGCCAATAGGTTGAAACAGAGGCACAATGGAAATGGGCTAAAACATTTAACAGAGCTGTTAAATCTCATTCTCCACAGCTAAAAAAGAACAATCCCGGACCGTCTTTACCGAGGGGAGGCTTCATGGGCTGTAGGAGGCTTTGCATGTATCCCTGACAATCCTGTACATACTCCAAAACTCACACTAATTAAAAGCAAATAATCAAATACATTCAATTTGAAAAGTTGGCAAACTCGTGTGTATTATTGCGTTAGCACCTTGGCATGGAAATGCTCACATCGCGCTAATCTCGTTGTGCAGAAGAGCTCTTGAGCTTGCTATTCACCCAGTCCGTGCCCCCTCCTCCCCTCTGCTCCCCTTTGGGCTGCCTCCCCAGGCCCCAGCCCCCTGTGGCTCCCCCATCAGCTCTCCCACATTTAACAGCAAAATAGGAACAGCCACTGGGGCCTCCACAAGGGCCTTTGCTTTCATTTGCATCTGACAGAGGTCTGAGGTGAAGATGTCCTTCCTCTCCCTGGCTTCTTATTTATTTAGAGAAAGAAGGTCAGCAAGATATGAGGTTTTTAAATAAAGTTTAGAGCAGTAAGCCTTGGCTAAGCCGTCCGCAGTTGCCATCCTCCTGCCCATCCCCCCCACCGCCATGCCACCCTCCTGGGGACTCTCCTTGTCAATCTGGTGGCCAAATCTGAGCGACGAGCTGACAACAGAAGAAGAATCCTTCGGATCCAATGCTGCTGCCCCTGGGATTTGAGTTTCTTGGGGGCTGGTTGAGGGATGAGAGGATGGAGTTGCCCAGAGAAATGTGAAACTCCTGCCATCAAGAATGGGGGCGAGATGAGCTCAGACCAGCCAGAATTTTTCTGGCAGATCCGCTACCTGAGGCACATTTGTCTTTCATCCTGGGCCGCTGCCAATCACAGCCTCCCCAGTATCCAGGGCTAGGAGGAAGATGGGCAGCTTGTCCTCAGCTCTGAACAAAAGAAAAACAAATAAAGTCACATTCAGCTGCATGACATTCATGTCAGATGGAAAAGGAGCAGGTCACACGGGCAGTGCATGGAGCTGGTTGCAGGAGGCCAAGCACGGCTGCCTGAACCCGGAGCTGGGTCTGGAGAGCTCCTAGAAGTAGATGCTTGAAGACACCATGGGGTTTCCTTGCCGATGAGACTCCTGATTTGTCTGCAGGTGAGGCCTAGAAGCTTCCTTCTGCGAGTCCGAAATTCCAGACCACTTTCCAGTATGTCTCACAGCACAACCTATGCGTACCAATCAAGAGCAAAGACCTAATTGGTGTTTTCATTACTTTGGAAAGAATGCTTTGAGAAAAGCATTAGGGAAGTGTCTTGGTTGAATCCTTACTGTTGCAGCACCTAGCCAGAACAAAAATGCATTGAGTTCTTGTGAAATCCGACCATGCCCTTCGACCCCCTCCTGGTCTGGTCCACGGCTTCATCTGCATCTTCTCACTGTTAAAATGACCCCTCTTTCTTTGCCAGGTTTCTGTTCCTTGCTTCATTCACATCTCAGTTACTTGTTCAATCATTCACTCCTAGATATAGTCAGTCAACAAATATTTATTAAGTAATAGGTTCTATCGGTACTATGATCGACCCTGAGAATACAGAAGTGAGTGGGGTTGGATCCACTAATTCCCCTTCTGGGTAGATACCCAAAACAATTGCAAGCAGAGTTGAAGAGATACTTGCACACCCATGTTCATGGCAGCACTATTCACCGAAGCCTAAAGACAGAAACACCCGCAATGTCCATCGGTGGATGAATGGATAAATGTGGTCTATACACACAATGGAATATTACCCAGCCTTAAAAAGGAAGGAAATTCTGATATATGGAACAACAAGGATGAACCTTAAAAACATTATGCTAAGTGAAAGAAGCCAGACACAAAAGGACAAATATTGCATGATTTCCACGTACATGAGGTTCCTGGAGTAGTGAAATTCACAGAGACAGGGGCTGGCGGGGAGGGCAAAATGGAGAGTTAGTGTTTAGTGGGTCCAGGGTTTCAGTTTGGGAAGATAAAAACATTCTGAAGATGGATGGTGGTGATGGTTACATGATAATGTTGGGTGTATTTAATGCCACCAAACCTTACACTTAAAAATGGTGAAAATGGTCAAATTGATGTTATATATATTTTACTACCATAAAGAAGCAAATACAAAAGAAAAACTAATAAGGTGAGTCACAGTCCTCAAGGAACTTGGAGTCTAGCAAGGGAAGAAGGCAGGTTTAGAAAATATACATAGTAAGTGCAATATGGTGAGGTGAGTACTGTAAGCACACAAGGCATGAAGCCGAAGTGGAGTTCTGCAGGGAGGGGGCTCCAGAGTCTGCGGACACGGCTGTCGAGCCGTCTCCAGATTGGATCGTCTGAGCCTCAGTGTCCTCATCGGCAAATGGGGATAATCACTTCCCCTTTGCTGCAGCCTCCATCTGTCGAGGACCTACCCTGTATCAGGCACCACACTAAGCCCTTCAGTTCATCAAACCTCCCGTCTGACCAATAAAGTAGAAATTTTGCCACCAATTTCCAAAGAAGAACCAAGATTAAGAAACTGGTGGATGTTCCACAGCCATGTAGCTAGTACACGGGAACACCAGGGTTTGAACACAGAACTTTATGAATTTCTAGCCCATGTGTTTCTCACTATGCCAGCAGTTTGCAGACTGTAAAGTCTCATTCAAATTTAAGGGACAGCTAACTCAGAAAAACAAGTCTGGAGAAGAGAGGGGCTATGAGGGTCTCACTGCGCCCCCATAAAAGATATGTTAGAGTCCTAACCCCTAGTACTTCAAAATGTAACCTTCTTTGGAGATAGCTTCCTTACAGAGGTGATCAAGTTAAGATAGGATATCAGGGTGGACCCCAATCCAATAGGACTGGCGTCCTTATAAAAAGAGGAAATTTGGACAAGAGACAGACACACACACACGGTGAGAACACTAGGTGAAGACTGGAGTTCTGCTCCACATGCCCAGGAACTACCAGGACCTAGAGAAACACCTTGATCTCCAACTTCTAGCCTCCAGAACTGCGAAAGGATAAATGTTTTTCTAAGCCACCCAGTTTCTGGTACTTGGTGACGGCAGTCTCAGCAAATGAGACAGGAGCCAACCCAGAAAAATTGGGAAGGGGGCTCTTTTGAGGTTTTAGAGAAAATCCACCTAGGGACCCTGGAATGCCTAGCAGACCTCAGGAGAAGGGGGACAGGGAGCAGAGAACTAGGATCCCCATTTTCCTCTCTTGCTATTCCCTGCTCCCCTCACCCATCGGAGACAGCCCTCTTTTTTTTTTTTAAGATTTATTTATTTATTTGAGAGAGAGAGAGAGATAAAGAGCATGGGGGGCAAGGGGGCGGGCAGAGGGAGAGGGAGAGAATCCTTAAGCAGACTCCATGCTGATGCGGGGCTGGATCCCAGGACCCTGAGATCATAACCTGAGCCAAAACCAAGAGTCGGACGCTCAACCGACAAGCCACCCAGGCGCCCCTCAAGACAGCCCTCTTTTATTTTTATTTTCATCGCGTTTGTAAGCATTGCTGGAACTTTACCAGCCATCCTGGCTGCCGTTTCACAGCGTAGGACTGCTTTATCTTATGAATCACAGGTGCTGTAGTGCAAAGGTTTTGTACCAGGTCCTGTGCCCCACAGAAGGCACAGGCGGGACCACCGTCTCCCACGTTTTTCTTTTGGGGACCTAGAACTCTAACCTGAAAGTCATACGCTGTCTGAGAAAAACAGGACAGCTCTGGAGCAGGGGCAGAGTTGCCGGCCTAAACTGGTCTGGAAGCCAAGGCAAGCGGGAAGCCACGTCCCCTCTTCCAATCCCCCCCGCAGTGGCGAGATTAAGCAGAGGGCTTTGCAAAGGAACTCCAGGAAAATACTGATAAATTGAAGAGCAATCGACAAGGCACTCAGGCTCCCTCCCTGAGCTCCACCTAGCCCCCTAAATTTGTGTCAAATCTTCTCTTTTGTCCCCCTCAACTAAGCCCATGTGCGAATGGAAATGTTTTTGTGCATTAAAGAAAATCAATGACGACATCTCAAAAACAATTTCAAGCTCCTCTTCCTCCCACAGGGTGGCAAAGTCAGACCCTGCAGTGCTGTACAAGGGTCCCAAGGAGAGCCAAACCCATGTGGGTGGCAGAGTTCCACTAGAACAGAGTCACAGATGCTCACTTCTCTCCTAACACAAGCCACCGTTCCATAGAGCCAGCCAGCCTAGGAAAATGCTAACTCTCTTCCCATAGTCCTTAAGTTTCAGTCTTCAATTGATTTCTGTGCAGTTTTTGTCCCTGACCCAAGTGTGGGGCATCTTTGGATGCAGCAAGATGTGAGCCCTGAGGCAAGGGAGGGGGGAGGAGGCTAATGGAAACTGCATAAGATTTAGGGTCAGTAGATCTGGATTCGAACATCAGCTCTGCCACTAGCTCGCTGTGCAGCCTTATGCCAGTCACTTAACCTCTCTGAGTCTCAGTTTCCTCCTCTTTCAAGTCCGGATGATCACACAGATCTTGCCTGGGTATTTTAAGTAGGAAATGAGATCATAAAATATAGGAACTGGTACCCAGTAAGTGCTCACTAAATGGCTGAATACCGCTATCATTTTGATCACTAAGGAAGGAGCTGAGGCCAAACCAGTTGCCCACTGACCCCCTCCCACCCCAACCACAGCCGCACCCAGGCAGATAAAACGGGCAGTGTGACCACTGTGCTGTCGGCTGAGGGAGAGCCCTCAGGAGCACCTGCAGGAAGGGTGCCGCCTTTGGAGGTGACGGACAGCGAGTTTCAGCCTCCAGTAGACAAATAAAGAGATTTATTCTTAACAACTAAAATAGGCAAACGCGTGCAGTCAGGCCAGGAAGAAGGGGGGGAGGGGTGAGGAGTCACACTGCGGCAGATGTCTTGGCTGGGAGAGAAAGTTCTAGAGAATGCGCTGTGGGTTGGGGAACAGGGGGGCTTGGGCTCAGTTCAGAACAGCCCAGCTCCCTTCCAGACGTGAAACGAGAGCAGCATCCAGAGGGATCCCCGGGAGACCCCGGCGTGCAGGGCCTGGCAGCCCGGCTGCGGGGGGCGGGCGGGGGGAGCCGCGCATGCTCGCCGTTCTGGGAAGCACAGTTGGTGCACCTGAGCGGGCTGGAAAACCCTCACCCCTGGGGAGGAAAAAGAAGATGGGATTTCTCCTGGGGTCAGAACAGGACCCCGCCGGCCAGAGACAATGGCTCCAAGAGCCTCAACAACCCCACCCCTGTTGACGAGGGAACTCAACACCCCGGAGATCGGAGATCGGCGTGTGAAATCTGCGCTGGGGAAGAGAGTCCTCATTTAGCAGAGAAAGCGCGGCGCTATCTATGTGTGAAAGCTTTTTTAACACTGTTCCCTGCTCTCCATATGGCGAACTTCACCCAAATTAGGAGGAACTGATGAACAAAACTCCAGCAACTGGAAAATGAGAGCGAGCTCCAAGAGCCCATCCCAGAGGCAGCCCGCGCTGCTCCCCGCCCCCAGCCCACGCTCAGCAGGGCCCCACAGGGCAGGGTGTCTGGCCTCCTTATCCTCACAGCAATACAACCTCCCCTGGGTCCCCAGATGCTCCCCGCGGGGCAGGGCGAAGCGTGTTCCCTCTCCGTGGATGAAAGCGCCGTCTCCAATAGTTAAAAAAGTAATAGCCACCATTTCTTGTGCATTCACTGCGTCCTAGACAGCATACCGGGTGCCTGGCTCATATTATTTCAGGTGTCCTCACCAGAACCCCCTGACAAGGTGTCTTTATGCCTATTCAAGGTTGGCAACATTGAGAATCAGGTTGCCTTTTGCCCAAGGCGGCACAGGAAGATTCAGAGGCAGACTGATTCAATCAAAGTCTAGATGCTCAGGTCCACCCTCCGCTTCTCCAGAGCTAGCCCAGGAGTGGGGTGGAGGCTTTGCTCCCACGCAAACGGAGAGGAGGCTCCCACTGCGGCTGGCAGGGAGCTGCACCCGTGCCCCTCAGTCAGAGGGCAAGGGCGAGACACTCCTGGGCTCACAAGAGGGGTGGGGGCAGGGGGGTGGATTTGTGGGGGCCCCAGAATCAATGACTCAGAGGCCGTCAGGCCTGGAGGGAAATTTAATGACCTATAGCATTCCCTCTTGGAAAAGCCAAGGGTCAGGGAGACAAAACTGAATCACATGGCAAAGGGATGTAAGTAAAACAGCCGGGTCCCAACTACCTGGTGTTTGTCCTAGAGACTCCCATGAAAGGAACTAACCTCCCTTGTCAGTCTCCTACCTGCCTCTCCCTAGTCCTGTCCACCGTGGAGGGGTGCCCCGGGAGAGGGGGCCGACTTCGTCTGGACTCCTGCTACTTCCCTGGGACCACCCTCCGCCCAGCTGTCCCACCTCCGTGCTCCCTTTCCTGACCTCGTGTGACTGCAGCAATTCCTGACCACGCTCGCACCGGCACCCTTCTGCCACGGCCCCTCCAGCCACATCCCTGTTGGCTTTTCCCCGGGGCCTGGGGGCCATGCCCGCCCCCCATCTCTCCTTCCAGCCTCCCTGGCACAGTATGGCCGGTTGAAACGAAGCTCGATGCAAAGATGTTTAGAATGTTTATCTTGGCGATTGTATTATTTACAGCAACTCCGCGCTGTGCCCGGGGCATTGCGTGGTTTGAAAGACGCTATACAAACTAAATTTGTGTGGCATTGTTTGTTCTTCCACATTCGGCGAGACAGAACCAATCTAGTAATCACTGTTTTTGCTCCTCAAATCAGGGACGCTCCATTTTGTGTGCATGGTGGCTAATCTGGAAATAAAGATTCGTAACAAATGTATAAGGAGCTCTGGAAGCAGTTGGGGCCTGATGAATGAAAGAGGAAAAGACAGTCGAGGGGAGGTCGGTGGGAGCCCCATGGTCCCTCCAGCAGGGACAGCTGCCCATCCCCGGGGTGATGGGAAGTGCCACATCTCATCTCCGTCCCCGGCAGACAGAACGGGCCCCAGGGAGCACTGTGCCCCAGACCTGCGCCGGGTCAGCTGCAGTCCGCCCGCAAGCCTCCCTGCCGCCAGGTCTTCGCCCCAAGGTCAGGTTCTCGGGAGCTGGGGCTGACCCTTTCGGAACATAAGCTCTCGAAGGGCCGTGGGGGAGGAGAGGAGAGGATCACACCAGGGGTAGGAATGACCACGTACACACCCGAGTCTGTTCAAGGACATGACAGGAGCGGAGCGGAGGGACAGTGCCTGGGAGTTCTGGAGCCATCCAGCTGGTCTGCAACACTACTGAGTTTGCACTGAGCTAACCCTGGCCCCTCGCCCAACATGCAGGACCAGGGCTTAAGCAGCCTGCGTGCCGCCCCAGCTGAGGCGCGACCCCAGGGATTGGCCGAACTGGAACCCGTGAGGTCTGCACCAGCACGTTCCCCTGGGAAAGGGAATGCATCTGGCTTCATAGCCCAGCCCCAGCTTACTGGAAACAGGGCCACCCTCTCATTTTCTCCCTCCCCTTTTACCTGCGCACTCACCCCATGACCTGCCACGCTGCTCACTGCCTCCTTTCCCCAGGTAACCTACACCTGTGGCACGCCCTCACTTTTCCCGTCAGCCTGCCCAAACCCTGGGCATGCTTCAATGTCCAAATCAGACACCGTCACTTTTCCTATAACGCCTTCCATAATCCCTCCCACTCCAAGCAAGATTACACAGTCACCATTAAGCCCCAGCTCCTCAGTTTGTATCTCTACAGAACGAATCTCACCGTAGCCCATGAAGCAGATGTGTGTGGGTCTGTCCCCACCGAACATAAATTCCTGGGGGACAAAGATCTGGCGTGGTCTTGTCTGCAGCACTCCTTTACCGTCAGCATCCAGCAGAGTGCCTGGTGCGGTGAGTGTGATCCCACTGGAGGACCCAGGTCATCCCTGCAATCGGTATTCCCAGCGATGTGGGGCCAGGTGGGCAGTAAAGGGGAGATGGCCATGGAAAACCCGCTCATGGTCCAAGACTTCACTGACTTCACTTCACCCTTCCAGAGACTTCCCTGGCGCTTTCCAGGTTGTTCTAAAAGTTAACAATTCCCAAATAGTTCACGTTCTCTTCATTGCCAAGTTGGAACGTGTTGTCTGCCAAGTTAAATTGTGGCCGAGTCGCTCAGCAATTTAACTGGTCTGATGCACGAGGCCTCATCATCCATTACCAGGAGCATTTAGAAGCGAGGTAATTACAGGCTGCATTCCTGAAGCCTGAAGCTCCGCGGCTACAATTCTGGAGTTTATTATAATAATAGTGATGGGGAGGGGTCCCAGAGATTCCATTTCCAGACTGTTCAGATTGGCATTAAGAGCCCCAGAGGAAGGGATGGTAGACGCCACTGCTCCTCTCAAGGTCAACTCCACCCCAAGGAGGAGGCCCTGGGCTAAGCCACCCCCATCCCCACTCTCCTTCACCACTGGGAATGAAGTTGTCCAAAAGCAGAAGGGGGTCCCTCGATTTCTCCTGTCTCTAGCACCAGCCTTATCCCACGAGAGATGGCACAGAGGAACCCACTCTCGTAGCTTGTCACCAACAGATTCAGGCAGAATCATTGCTCTGGAATGAGCTGTAGGACAGGGGAAGCCTTACTGTGATTACAACGCAAGCACCAGAGAGCAATTACTGAGTTTTCCAGATCTCACTTTTTAAAATGCATATACCCAGTTGAGGAAAAAATCCATTAGGTCCCTAATTATAGTATGATTGAGTTGGTATAAATTAGTATAACAGATTCTTTCCACCTCACTGGAGGGGCTTCAGTTTTTTAAAAACCATTTGATTCCGGGTGCAGGATAGGAATAAACTCCAGAGAAGAGGCAAGAAATAACCACACGGTGTTTGTTCATGGTCAACCTTGAATTAATAACGTAGTTAATTAATCAATCAATCAACGAGTTGTTGATTACGTCAATGAATGGGCTGTTGGATAGAACAGGTCTTATTTGATCGTTCTACCTTTTCAGATGGAGCAAGCCAGTCTGAATCTCTGGTCCCAGCCCAGCCCAACATGTCGGCAATCCCAAGGACCTCAATGGGCAGAGCACCATTGGGTGTGGGAAAGTTGCAGAAGGGCTGCTCAATAAAGCTGGAGAGGAAGCTGTCCTGAGGTTTTCCAGGTTATGAAGAAAGACCCCTCCTTCCCCCCAGAGCACTGCCCAAACCCCAATCCTGCTTCCAGTTATGCATTCTGAGCCAGGGTGAGTTTTCAAAAGTCTTTCAAAGATTTGTACGTGGTTACCATGGAGATATTGCAGGTTCAGGTCCAGACCATCACAATAAAGTGAATATCACACTAAAGTGAGTCAAATGACTTTTTTTGGTTTCCCAGTGCATATAAAAGTTACGTGTACTATACTGTAGTCTAGTAAGTGTGCAGTAGCATTATGTCTGAAAAAACCATGTGCACATCTTAATTTAAAAATACTTTATTGCTAAAAAATCCTAACCATCATCTGAGCTTTCAGAGTCATTATCTTTTTGCTGGCGGAGGGTCTTGTCTCGATATTGATGACTGCTGACGGATCAGGGTGGGGCTTGCTGACGGATCAGGGTGGGGGTTGCTGAAGGCTGGGGTGGCTGCGGCCATTTCTTAAAATAATACAATAATGAAATTCGCTATATTGATTGAATGATTTCTGTAATATGCTATGCTGATTAACAGCATTTTACCCTTTTTGAAAGAATTTCTTTCAAAATTGGAGTCAATCCTCTCCAACCCTGCCTCTGTTTTATCAAATAAGTTTATGTACTATTTTCAAGCCTTTGTGGTCACTTCAACAATCTTCACAGCATCTTCACCAGGGGCAGATTCCATCTTAAGAAATTACTTTCTTTGCTTATCCGTAAGAAGCAGCTCCTCATCTGTTCAAGTTTGATCATGAGATTGTAACAGTTCAGTCCCATCTTCAGGCTCCACTTCTCATCTGGTTCTCTTGCTGTTTCCACCACATCTGCAGTTACTTCTTCCCCTGAGGTCCTAAGCCCCTCCAAGTCATCCACAAATCAACTTCTTCCAGACTGTTGCTCATGTTGACAGTTGGGGACCTCTTCCCACGAATCACAGGTTCTTAATGGCATCTAGAATGATAAATCCTTTCCAGAGGTTTTCAATTTACCTTGCCCAGGTTCTTCAGAGGAATCACTGTCTATGGCAGCTATAGCCTTAGGAAATGTAATTCTTAAATAAGATGGCTTGAAAGACAGAATGACCCCTTGATCCATGGGCTGCAGAATGAATGTTGTGTTAGCAGGCATGACAGCAACATTAATCTCATTGTACATCTCCAGCAGAGCTCTTGGGTGGCCAGGTGCATGGCCAATCATCAATAATCTTTTGAAGGGAATCTTTTTTTCTGAACAATAGGTGTCAATAGTGGGCTTCAAGAATTCAGTAAACATACGTGCTGTCATCCAGGCTTTGTTGCTCCATTTCTAGAGCACAGGCAGAGCATATTTAGCATAATTTCTAAAGGCCCTAGGATTTTTGGAATGCTAAATGAGCATTGGCTTCACCTTAAAGTCACCAACTGGGTTAACCCTTAACAAGAGAGTCAGCTTGTCCTTTGAAGCTTTGAAGCCGGGCATAGACATCTCTTCTGTAGCTACAAAAGTCCTAGATGTCATCTTCTTCCAAAAGGAGGTTGTTTCATGTACATTGAAAATCTGTTATTTACTGTGCCCACCTTCAGGAATTCTCGTAGCTAGATCTTCTGGATCACTTGCTGCAGCTTCTACGTTAGCAATTGCCAATTCACCTTAACCTGTTATGTTACAGAGATGGCTTCTTTCCCTAAACCTCAAGAACCAAACTCTGCTCCTGCAGCTTCCTCACCTCTCTCAGTCTGCATAGAATCAAAGAGAGCTAAGGCCTTGCTCTGAATGGGGCTTCGGCTTCAGGGAATGCCGTGGCTGGTTGGATCTCCCATCCAGACCACTCATCCAGACCACTCAGACTTTCTCCACATCAGCAGTAAGGCCGTTTCACTTTTTATCATTTGTGTGTTCACTGGAGCAGCACTTTTAATTTCCTTCAAGAACTTGTCCTTTGTGTTCACAACTTGGCTGTCTGGCACAAGGGGCCTAGTTTTTGGCCCATCTCAGCTTTTGACATGCCTTCCTCATTGAGTTTCATCATTTTCAGCTTTTGACTTAAAGTGAAAGACATGCAGCTCTTCCTTTCTCTTGAACACTTAGAGGCCACTGTAGGGACTACTGTAACAAATCACCACAAACATGGGTGGCTGAAAACATCAGAAATTTGCTCTCACACAGTGCAGGAGGCCAGGAGTCTTAAAGGAAGGTGTCAGTGGGATGGTTTCCTTCTGGAGGCTCTGAAGGAGAGGTGTTGATGCTTCTCTCCCAACGGGCATCTATGGTGTTCCTTGACCGGTAGATACATCACTCTGATCTCTGCCTCCTTCTTCATGTCACCTCCTTCTCTGTGTCTCCTTATGTCTTTCTCTATCTCTTTGAAGAACACTTTCACAGGAATTGGGGCCTAATCCAGCATGTTCTCACCTCAATCCTTACTTTAATGACATGTGCAAAGATCCTATTTCCAAGTAAGGTCATCTTCTGAAGTTCCAGGTTGACATGAATTTTAAAGGGATGCTACTCAACAACTCCATCTTCCTAGAGCAGAATAGCAAGAGAAGAACTTCATGCAATCACCACAAAAGGAATAAATGATGGGGAACGAGAGGCCTCGGGTGTGGTCCCTCTAAGTGAAGCCTCCCAATGGCCTCACCCACCTCCAGGCCCCTGAGGATCAGAGCATGGATCCCAGGGCGTCATTAGATGGGCCTCACTCACCACATCAGGAAACTGAAAGTGAAGACCTCTGGGCAAGACTAACCGGAGAGGACAGGAAGGCCAACATCGTTTTTAGCTTCCTCTGTGATCTCCAAAGTATCTGCCTAAGGTAGGACCCGAGCCTGAAAATCCATTCCCAGCTGTCTTTGTGAGCCATGTGGCAGTAGAGAGCCCTCAAGATGACTACCTCCTGGTAGTCACAGCCTTGTATATTTCCTTCCCACACTGACTAGATCTGACATGTGTAGCCAACAGGATATTGTGGAAATAAAGGAGTGTGACCTCCAAAGCTAGATCATAAAAGATATTCCCACTTCTGCTTTGTTCTGTCTTGGTTCATTTGCTTTGAGGGGAGCCTGTTGCCATGTTGTAAAGATACTCAGGTAGCCCAGTGAAGAGGTCCACATGGATAGAAACTAAGGGCTCCTGCCAACGACCAGCACTGACTTGTTAGCCACCTGAGTGAACTATCCTGGTACTAGACTCCCTGCATGTAGCCCAGTTTTCAGAAGACCGCAGTCCCAGCCAACATCTTAACTGAAACCACAGGAGACAAACACCCAGCTATGCCACTCCAAATTCCTAACTCCTAGAAACTGTGTGAGATAATAAATGTTTATTGCTGGTTTAAGCCACCAGGTTCTGGGGTATTCATTGTGCATCAGTAGATAGCTAATACACATACTTAGCTACATAGTCATCCATTTGTACATTATTCAATAAATATTTACAGAGCAAACAAAATGAGATAGGTACTCTTGGGAAAGGAAAAATTAACATGATCCATTCTCCCAAGGAGCTTATACCATAGGAAGACAAGATTCATAAACCCAATTCAAAGAGCAGCATGCACCAAGGGCTTCTGAATTTAAGAAAAAGCAGAAAGTGCACTGTGGGTTCCTGGGGACTGCTTCTCAGTCAAGATTCTCAGTTGCCAACAACAGAAAGCAACCCCAACTTCAGTAGAAAAGAGATTTATTAGAAGGATAATTGAGAACTCATAGAGGTGATAGAAAAACCAGAAAAGCAGCCAACAGGCAGAACAAGGAAGCCAGGGAGCAGAGGGGCAGCCAGCCCACTCCCAGTCACAGTCTGGTCTATGGCCCCAGGTACCGTGCCTGTCACTGGACATGCATTGCCCCTGCTGGACCCTCATTGCTCCCAGTATCAGGTAGATGGAAGCATCCAGTTGTCCAAGACCACATCACCTGCACGTTGCCCAGATACCAGGGAGCAGGACAGAGCATGCCTGCCCCACCTCAGCTTCTGAAGGGGGAAGCAAGGACCTCTGCATAGTGTGGGAATTGGCCACAAATAAGAAACATATTAGGATGTTGAGACACCACTGTAGAGAGGGAAGGGGTCACTTGCGGGCAGAGGAATAACAAGATGGAAGGGGGCCAGGAGCTGCAGCTCACCCCTCTGCTTCCCTAGGTTAGGCTTTAACAGATTCAGTGTCCTCATCAAAGAAAGGACATGGAGGGATCTTCTCCCTCCTTCCTTTTTACCATAATTGTGCAGCCTTCCCTCTCCCCACTCTCACCCCATCTGCCATTTGCTCTGCAGATCTAAGGATGGATAGCCTAGAACAGAATTCGTTTCTGCAGACAGAACTTCATGAGGACTTCCCCGATAGATAGGAATGCCCCAACATGGCCTGCCAGGCACAAATGAAGGGGCCTCAACTAGTCTCAGTGGGAAGCGATGAGGCAAACAAAATCATGGGGAGCCATCCAGGCCCATCATTCTGCCTACCCAGGCTTCTAGGGGTGGTTGATTTTAGCAGCCATCCTGTGCCTGCTATGAAAACATGTGGGAACACTGGGGTTGACCAATAAGACTCCTAAATACCCCAAACATGCAAGGAGGCCAACATGATAGACTGGGCCAATCTGCTGAGTCACCAACTCACCAAGCCTATTGCTATATTGTTATCCCCTAAAGATGCTTGCCATACCCTCTCAGCCCAGGCCCATCGGTTCAGCTACCAGGAGCCAAACAGGGGACTGAGTGGCCTCAAGACTTGATGGGTCTTGGATCTCTCAAAAATACCACCCCTTGCTGAGCTCAGCCCACATCCACCTCCCCCAGTAGAAACACAGAAATGCACCCATTCTTAATGGCCCAGCAACTCATCTTTGACCATTTCAGCCTGAGCGCCACTGTACTTTTCACCTGTGCCACCCACTTGGGCAGGTGATGAAAGACCACCTTGAAGGTTGGCTGTATTATGAACCAATTCACTCAGTCACTTGGGACCAACCTCTCCCAGCCTGGACCCCCCGGGAGTGTCTACCACTTCCATCGAGGCACGAGCCAATTTCATCCTCCCTCATGGCTCAGGAATGACCTTGGCCAAGGTCAGCGGGAACTGAGAGCCCCAGCGTCTTCCAGCCTGATTCCATCAGACCACAACAACCCCTCCTCGCAGGTAAGTCCGAGCCCCATGAAGGTGCCCAGCAGCATTTATAATATTCTCTCCAACATCCCACAAAAACCTGGCAGCCCACTGTACCACAAGAGAAAAGGGACACCATCCTCTCAGGGACCCGCAGCAATTCAGACACACCTTCCCACCGCAGCACCTCCCTCTCGGCCAAATGAGCCTTCGCCTCTGCCAGGCACGTGCCTGGACCTTCCTCCTCAGTTGACTCCCCTCTGCCACTTGTCTGGGCCCACTGAAATCTTGCCTCACCATCATGTGCTTTCCACAGACACGGGACTGAGCTAAGCAGCAGGTAAATGAGGGGGGCGGGAGAGGAGGTCAGGGGATGACAGTGCTCAGCAGGAGGAAAGGGAAGGAGGTCATGTGCTCTGACCTCGTTGTCACTCCCCCTCATCTATCTAGCTGTCTTACTCTCCATGCTGGTCCTGCCATCCTCCAGGAAGCCTTCACAGTTAGAAGGACACCCTTCCGCGCTGCATCCTCATATTTCTTATCTTTCTCTCCTTCAGTGTATGTGGGTTTTTTTTTTTTCCATTTCATGGACACTTCCATCAATGACAAGCTAAATTTCTCTCCATGTATCAGAACTCATCTAGCTTCACATCCTTCCCTTTCTAATCAACACCTCGTGATCTAGCTCTTCTTTAACTTCCTCGCTGTTACCTTTGAGGTCTCACCTGGAATCCTAATTCTGGATCCATCATAGTCCTCTGCTCCACCACCAGGCTGCTGAGAGTCTTCGTGAATATGGGGTCTCCAACCTCAACCCTGCCACCAAGTCCTTTCTCTCTCTTCTCTTCATCCACATTTCTGGATCTTCTCTCGCCTCAAAATCCCCCCTCTGCCATCCTCCTCCTTACTCCACCTCAGCCTTGCCTCCTTCACTAAAAATACGGAGACCCTAGGGCACGTGCTTCCTCAGCTTCCTCCTCACCACCCACCTGTCTACGCCATAACCTGTCCTCTCCTCTTTCCTTCTGCTTCCCTGATAGAAGCATCCCTCCTTCTGCCCAGGGCAGATCCTTCCACCTGCCTCCTCAGGGACCACATTCCATCTACCTGTCTTTAGTATCCGGCTTTAGTCTCTCCCTCTCTGCTGCCATTTAAAAACAAACACACTCCTCTAGAGACCCTTTCTTTCCTACCCCCTCAAGTCAGTCCTCTGGACTCCAGAATCACCAGTGTGATTCCTCCATCACAGCACTTAAACACTGTCATATAAGGAATGATTTAGCCTTCTGTTTCTCCCACCAGATTGTAAATTCCTCAAAGGCAGGACCATGCCTAAATTCAATTTTACATACTTTAACAGTTTCTGAAGCGTGGCAGAGACTGAATGAAAGTTTCTTGAATGAATGTTGCATGCACAAATCTACCATCCCAGTATGACCATAGACCCCTTAAACCCCTGGCTGTACCCTCTGTGTTTCTCAGATGTCCTACCCCACCCCTACAATAAAAGCACACACTAACCATGCTGGAACCATGTAACACATTGAACTGAGGTGGGAAATAGCACCTGTTCTCAAAGTTTTATCATGCTGCTCTGTATATGATCCCAAATCTGAACTTAAAAATTCAATTCTTTTCCTGTTCAGGTTCACATCTTATTTGGTGTTCCTTCTTTTCTTTCAACCCATACATCAGCTAAGTTGAATATTAAGCCTACTTTCAAAGCTGTCTGAACATACCTCTTGATTTTTTTTACACTGTGCTTTTCCCTGTTTCCCCTCTCAGGCATGGTCCCCCCCCTCCTTTGCCCCTCTGGCCAAAGGGGAGTCGCCATTCAAAGTCCATTAAAACAGTACCTCTGAGAAGGCTTGCCTGCCCTCCCCTCTCAGAACAATCCCCTTTCCTTGTGTCCCTTCACGCTCTGCATGCTCTGCATGGCATCGGCAGAACATACTTCGCCTTTTAGTCAGCTGTGGGAACTTCTAGAGGACTAGAGTGAGACTCATCCAGTGAGATGTTAATAAGCGTGTGCAATTGAGTTGAACTGAAAACAGAAGGCAAATATGAAAACAGTCCATTCACGTGTGCCCTGACATCATCACTCCCTTGGACTTCCACCTCCTCAACCCATGCTAGGAGGTTTCTGTCCCATAGAGGACGAGTTCTTCACCTCTTGGGTAGACAGAGACCCACTAGGTGACGGTATGAAGGCTATGGAAGGGAGATACCAACGAATAGGAGTCTCAATTGTAATTCAAGTCCCTTGAGAAAAAGCCATGCTCTTTCCTCTTTTGACTCTATAGTGTAGATAGCTCAGTGCAGAACACCCCTCTATCCCAGAGCTTATCACACTGCCTTACCCAATAAATGTAATTATTGAGCAATGATAATACAACGCCTCCCTATAGGATTAGGAATTTATGATTTAATAGAACTTACATAAAAGACCCATGTGTACCAGTCCTCCAGAGAAACAGAAACAGTACAATGCGCACGTGTGTGTGTGTGTGTGTGTGTGTGTGTGTGTGAAGAGATTATTTTAAGGAATTGACTCATGCAATTTTGGGAACTGGCAAATCCAAACTCCCCAGGGCCTACAAGTCTGAAAATGTGCAGGTCAGGCTGACAACAAAAAGCTCAAACAGTAGTAGATGCTACAGTCTGGGGGCAGAATTTCTTTTTCTTGGAGAAACCTCAATTTTGGCTCTTAAGATCTTCAACTGATCAGATGAGGCCCAGCCTCATTTTCAAGAGTCATTCCCTTTCCTTAGAGTCAACTGCTTACAGATATCAGCCACATCTACAGAATACTTTCATAGCAACACCTAGATTCACATTTGAAGCCATCACTGGGCACTTAGCCCTGCCACGTGGACAGGTACTGGAAGCTGAGGCAGTCAGTGGAAACATCCATGAGGATATAGGCATGTGCCACCAACCTTGGCCATCAGCAGGAAAAGGGTGTGAGGTCCTGCATCATGACAGTCTACCCTGAGCCACCAGTCTTTCCTGGCATCCAGACTAGAGAGGGCGACTTTAATCTTCAGCTTCCCACCAACCATTTTCACCCAGCATTCTCGTAGTTAAATTTAGGAAAGATTCTCAAGTTTTAAAAAAAAAAGCCCAGCAGGCTCTCATGTTGTCCGGACAGAGAATGGATGCTCCAGGCGTCTCCCAGTGCCACTGGTAGTAAGGGAAAGTCCTTGAGGCTACATGGATGCAGGTCACCAGTGGAGCTAGTAGGTCTGTGGTTGTAGGATTCATTCAGTAGGTTTCTATTAAGCACTTACTATGTGCCAGGCACCACCCTAAGGGCCAGATATAAGCCATGAACAAAACCGACCTATCCCTTACTTCCTAGAGCTTATATTCCAGTGGGCCAAGTTTCACTCCTCTCAATTCAATTAGCACTCATCAGGTATCTCCTGTGCACTTGGAGGATGCCAGGAAGCAGAAATCCCACACTCTGCCTGGCAACCCGGAGCATACCAAGTCATTGGAGAGGGGTGAGAGCAATGCTAGACAAATGGAAGGTACGTTCAGGTGCCACAAATATGCTCCTTTCCATTGTCCCATCTTAACACTGCTTTCCATCTCCTTGTAGATCTTCTCCAAGGAATCTGGAGTCTTGCCTTCCTGAGAAGCCTCCTCCTTCTCCCTCCCTTTCTCCCCCTTCCTCTCTCTTTCCCTCATGCATATGAATAAACACAACACACACACACACACACACACACACACACACACACACACACACGAAATCTATATCCCAGAAGCCCCCAGACAGGGTGAGGAATCCAGAAGCAATCTTCAACTTCAAGCAGCAACGTGACACTCAGTAGGTTGACGTCACCTGTAGGATGACAGGCCTGCAGGCAGGACCATAGGAACCGAGATGTCCACTCCTTTCTCCCTCACCTGGGTGACCAACAGAGCCTCAGTGTCAAGACTTTCCCTCTGGACGGCTCCAGCCAGACCTTGCAGGTAAGCAAACCTGTATTAAAGTCCCAGCTTCATTTGGGTGAGTTAAGGGCTTCAAGTCTGGTTTCTCTGAAGATGATCATGCCTTCTCAGAATTGACAGAGGACTAAATGCGGCCAAGGTGAGGCAGGACCGCAAGGACTCAGTAAGCCAAGCTGCTCTCTCCCCATCACTAAGTCCACACCATCAGAAGGACCCAGTGCTCTATAAGAGGACTGCGAGGTATTTATGGGGAGATGGAGGGTGGGGGTGTCGCTGTCGCTGTTTGTTTTTAAGTAGCTCCTTGGACACTCGCAGTCCATATAGAAGAACTACGCTTAACCAGATAATTCAGGGACATGATCTAATCCAAGGGTGCCCCCTCTCCTGGGGGGATAAGGAGCTCTTCACATGTGAGCAGTACCTGCTCTCCTGGGGCCACCATCCATCCTTCCTCTGACCTCCTGGGGAAGGCAGGTGACCATCTAGTGAGTGCACTCTGCTGGTCACATGTTCAGTGATCCTCCCAGTCCCATCAAGTTTCTTCCCAGATTATAAACTCTCACAAAAGGAGAAGAAAAATACACAACTGAAAAATAACTGAGCCAAGAGCCCTCTGTCCCTCTTATCATCCGACTGCAGGACGAGCTTTTAGGACCGTCCCCCTGAGGGGGGCGTCTGCAGTCCGCTTACAGGACTCCTAAAAAATTCCAGGCAGGTCACACACACAAGCCAAGCTCCCCGTGGAAGCAGTGGAAATTCCCCAGCCCACCCCTGCTCACTGTGGGTCCCGGCCCCCTCTGTCAGCATCGCCCTTTGTAATGGGGTAGCTCCTGTTTTGCAGGCCTTGTGCTGCGACCCCTGAGAGCAGACACCTCGGGACTTATCGTTCGGTCTCACATTCCAGCACCAGGCCCCTTGGATGCCCTCCAGTTCCAGCAGGTGAGGAATGACCCTTGACCCCTCCCCTGGCTGGGCCAGAGCAGACCCCACACTGTCCCTTCCTTCTACATCCTTGCTCCCTCTCAGGGCGCCCCGTCCTCCCCCCTGCGTGGGGTACCTGGCCAGCTCATTTGCCTGGCATCCTGTCTGGCCACATGTCCTATGGAAGAGAAAATATGGGCAGGGAGAGCCTACACTTTCCCTGAAAAGGACCCCACAAGACCCCCAAGCCCCACTGCTGGCCACTCTCGTCAAACATTCGTCCGAGAGAACCAGATTGCTGCCGCTACTGCTGCTGCTGAAATTAATGGAATCTGGCAGGAAAACCTTTTGTTTTTCCAATCCTGGATTTTGCCAAGCAAACACAAGGATCATGTTGAAAATGGCTGCAGTCGGGGAGCGGGTTCGGTGCGGTGTGGAGGCCCCAGCACGCCGGCCTCCGCGCAGAAGCCCCGCATGCTGGGTCTTCTCCAGTTCCCAGACGCTGGCGATTTTCTTTGTTTTTAATGCAAATAAAGCGTTAAGCAGGAAACCTTTCAGGATCCCTGCCACGGACGAGAACCAAGTGCCAATTTCCCTTCTTTCCAAGGACAACGGCTCCAATCCGACATTTTGTGACTTGGAGATGTTGATGCCGGGTTCCCCGGCCCCGAGCCAGGGAACCCCGAGAAAGTCCTGTGGCCTCGCAGAAGGATGTTCTCCCCCAGATTCCCATTCTTAGCAACCTGGCCTGAGGCCTGGTGCCCACGCGGGTGGCCCTGCCACGGTGGGGATGCATGGAGCGAATCACGGGCAGCAGCACAAGGGCACATTTTTGTCCCCAGGTGAAGAAAGAACCCTTTTCCACACACCCCGAAGAGGTCAAAACTGCCACGACCTCCTCTCCCCTCACTTTCCCACCGGGTTCCATCCCACAGAGAGCCGGGGAGCGAGGATCCGGTTACTGCCGGGGACTTGAAAGGCACTGTTTGTGCTTTTGGGGTAGGGCAGCCCGCAGCCTCCACCACACTCCCTCACGGTCTGTCCCCATCCCATTGTTTTAGGGCAGAACAAGAGGGAATCTGCACAGTCGCCCCTCTGGAGGCTTTGTTGAAACAGAAACTTTGTGTGTCCTGAAAGGAACTGAATAAAGTAGGGATGTAAACTGAACACCCCATTTGTTTTCCACTGGTATCACTGGAGAGGGGAGAGCCCAGGGAGAGGAAATGGGAGGCCTTGAGTGCCATTTTTTGACACCAGTCATTTCACATGTGGCTTCGGGCATGTGGTTCCACCTTTAAATCCTCTCTGATGATCCTTCTCCTTACTGACCACTGCTTTCTCTAAACTCAGCCGCATGCGTTAATATTCAATCAAACGTTGCTTCACACGTGGCCGACTATGGCAGGTCATGTCATCCCAAGGGGATGGTAAGCTTATGATTTTCCTCCTTTCGTCCAACCTGGGAACCTCACTCCCTGAGAAAATAAGATTCCCAGTTCTCATTCCTATCATTTTAGGACCTCCGGTATCCTTAGTATTCCAAATGGGATATGGAAATCTTTATGCAGTAAGTGAAGGGTGAGAGGCACAGCCTCATGTGGAAGCCCACTTCATCTCAAGAGGTCAAGGGGAGGCAGTGAGCTAGCTCCTAGACCTGAAGACACCAGTGGATGCTGCACGGCTGGGTCCCACTGAGCTCCCTTGGCTCAAAAAGCTGGAGGCGTCTGGAACATTCCAGTTACCTTGTGTACTTATATTCCTCCCTACTAGACTGTTTGCAACTTGAGGCTGCCTGGCACTGTGTTTGTTAAGAGAATAAATGAGTGGCTCAGGGCCCAGTCCTGTCATGAGATCCGAAGTACAGAGCCACCTCTGTGACCCAGCTCCTAGCTCCTTGGGAGGCATTCAATAAACACTTACTCAATTATACTAAACTGTATTATTTTAAATCCACTGAAGAAAAACAAAACACGCACACACAAAGAGCTCCGGAACAAAGGTAAGGACCCAGGGATGCTGTTAGCAGCTGTAAAGCAAAGCTGAGGGTCCCAGGAAGGAATGGTCTCCACAGTCTGGGCTCCCTTTGGAAAGATTTCTTGGGGGGGGGGGGCGTGGGGGAGGAGACATTTCATTTATTAGTGATGTTGGAGTGAGAAGGGACAGGCTACATCTCCTCCAACATTTTCATGGAAGTCCACATTGCAAGTGAATGTAGATAGCACATTCCACTGAGCGGAGGGCTCACCGTCGTGCCCAAAACACAGGAAAAAACAAAAAACGAAAAACCACTAGCTTGCAGGTATTGTGAAAACAGCTGGGGTCAGCAAAAGAGCACTGGTCTTTGTAGCAGATAGACCTGGCTTTTAATTCTGTCTCTGTCACTTGTCGGTTACTTGGTCTTGAGCAAACCACTTAACCCCTCTGTATCTCAGTATTCAGATTTGAAAAGATGGGTCTGATGTTTCCTTCGAAGGCTGTTGAGTTCACAAAATAATCCATGTGGCTATACCCAGCACAGGGCCTCTGGTGTTGTAGGTGCTCAGGAAATAGGAGCTACACTGAACAGAGGAAACCAAACAAAAGTAGCCAAAAAACAAGCTAAAAAAAGTCTCATAGTTCCAAGACCCCTGCCTACCTCCCTATCCGTCAGTCTTTAAGTTCTTATTTAATTTTTTCACTAAAATAAGAACAGAGGGTAGACAACAGAGAGATTTCCAACAATATAATAAACATAGACCACATCGAAACAATATAGAAAACAGACGATTTGGTGTCAGGACACCTGGGTTCCAGTCCCAACGCTGCTGCTAACTAGTATGACCTTGAGCAAGTCCCTTAACCACTCTGGGCTTCGGATTCCCCATCTCTAAAGAGACAGAGGCAGGGGCATCAGGCAGGGGAGAGAAGGAAGGGAATGGGTTCAGCTAGCTGATTGGTAGCCCCGTACAAGTTGTGTGCCGCTCTGGTGTGAATGCACACATGGATGGGCCAACATTTGTTCGCTTGTTCTTTCTTGTCAATTAATTACAACATAAATAACTACAAATTGATTTCGAGCTCAAGATAAAAGTTTCAATGAGTGTTCGTTTCACTACTACCTGTTCTCTTTTGATCAGGCCCAATAAACGTGGTTTCCATGGCTTAGGAGGTCCTGGTAGTTCTCCTCCACTCTTTCGTCCTAGCTGGAGTCTACCTCTGATTCACCTGGGCAGCATTCTGAAGAGGAATGTAGAGGAGGGTTTTTTTTTTTTTTTAATCCCATGGGACCAGAGGGTCCTGATTATACACCCCTGCCCCCTTCCTTTTTCTATGAATTCCTCAGCTAAGCCAATTGATCCCCCGAGTTTTTAGTGACCAGCTCTCCTCTACCGTGCCTGTAATTGGAAGAACACAACGCACATGCCTGAAGCAGAATCTCTTCGCTAAAAATACCCTGCATTCCTGAGTGACTACAAAAGCTCCCTCCTCAAGCCCATGGATAGCCAAGCTAAAAACAGTAACCAGCAGCTTCGAATGGCACCAGTAACAAAGGTAGAGGAGCCTGAAAACAGCATGCCACTCTAAGCCATCTGCCATCTTGGCCCGCCCTGGCTCCCCTCTTCCCAATAGCGATGGGTATCTTAGTGCTGTTCATAGCTGGGCTTCTATGGCAAGAGGTAAGTGAGGGTTGGCTGCCTCATGCACCTACTGGCCCACAGGCTGTCTGGTTCAAGATCTGGACATCGTGTACAAAGAGGTGACAGTGGCAGGGGAAGTTTATCAGAGCAGCTTGGGAAAGCCATACTGCCTACAAGCAGAAAAATCTGAGAGTTTAAGCTGTCTCTGGAGGAAACATTCACCTCCTTAGCAAAAACAAAAAACCATCTAATGACAGATGAGGAAGAAAATGCTGGATTCACTGAAAGCACAACAGCTAAAGCTCACATCTTCCATCTTCCAAGAAGGTGCCAAAGATCTACTCAACTCTATTCTTGTCTGGCTAGCACACTCTCACAAGTCACCTTCTCCAGAGAGCTGGCCCAGCCAACACCCTCACCATGACCAAGGTACATAGTGTCTGTGTGGCCCAACAGCTTTACCACAGGAAATAACCCAGTGCCTCAGGCATGGTAGGTATTCAGTAATGTTTCTTGAATGGATTTAGGACCAAGTGAAACCTTTCCGTTCATATTGCCTCCATAATCCTATAGCTAAACAATTCTGTTCACTTGAATCTATCTGTTTTGCCGATGATTTGGGACTAGAATCTCCTCGAGGGCAGGCACTTATTTTTTCATTACTCTCTAGCCCTACAGGCTCAATATTATTTGTTGAGATGTCAAGGATTCACAAACCATCCTATGCACTCTCCAATACACATTTATTCAACGTAAAGACAAAACATTATAGGGATCACTCTTCTTTAACTCTAAGTGTGATATCTAAAAGAACTGAGGTGGATTATATACAAAGAGAGATTAAGAAAAATACATGAGAAAAATATAAGGGAAGAAAATAGGATGAACCCAAGGGTGTATTATAAATAAAATGGTGCTCTAATAGGTACACTTGAAGAAATGGACTGCAATTTGGTTCTGAATGGCCAAGGAAAGAAGAAAACATGAACAATTACACAAATTTCAAAGTCAGTTTTTAAATCTGTACATGAAGGAAGTCCTGTGAATCCAACGTCACAAGCATGTGTCTCGGGCCACAACCCCCCGGGAGAAGGAAGTGTGAGCGGCTCGGCAAAACCCACCCCGAGAGTGAAAACACAGCTCAGAGCACATGCCCTCACCCACGGGACATACAGGCTGTTGCATTCTGTCTAAAGCCCAGCAAGTCACTACAAAAAATGTTCAGTCCCTCACCAACCTCAAGAGTCAGTCAGACCTAAGAGTCGGAAGTTGGTGATAATGTCTCTGCACTCTTGCCATTGATTCATCTATATGTCCCCTCTCTCTTAGCACTGCCCACAGCTCTCTTTCCCTGGAAAGAGGAAACACAAAGGACTTTCTGCCATGATGGGATCTGGACTGATATGAAAGTCTCCCCAAAGCATGGATCCACGTCATGTCCTCTCCTCCCCCTGGCTCTACCCCTTTGGCTCCTAACTACTCGTTAGCAGTTACCCTAACTCTTTGATGCTTGAGTCCATGTGTCTGTCTGTCTGTGTGTGTGTGTGTGTGTGTGTGTGCATTCCTGACCCTGTGCTAGCTTCAGCACCCCTCAAACCTCAGATTCCCTACCTTTCCAGAACTCTCCTTGTTGCTGACAGACCATCCTTCTCAGTGAAATGCTAGTAAACTGGAACCAACAATTTGTTCTAAGGACTGAAAAGCAGTACAAAAAAATTTAACAGACATGAGCAATTCCTTTAACCCTAAAACCCCTGGGAACTGAGCGGTGCCTATAAGAGCCCTTTGAAGGTTTGAGGGAAGAAGAATTTTTTTTTTTTTTTAAAGAAAAGAGGACTAATACAACACATGAGAAAAGCAGGAGAGAAGAAGAGCAATGGTACAGTCTTCTGCAAAGCACTAACTGATGTCAGGGCTGGGCCATGTGAGCAAAGCACTGCACAGGGGCTCACCGGCAGCAGAATCATCCATCCAACCAGGGCAGGGGTTGGGGTTGGGGAGGGACCCTGCTGCACCAAAGTCATTCCCAACTATTTAATAGCCACAACATCTTAACTGCTGTGGTGGACACTCTTAGTACTCCTTGCTCAAAAGATGAAGATAGATTTTTACACTGATTTGCTCTAAAGGATTTGTGTTTTGAGAATTGGGATAGGGCATTGTGGAAGCCTCTAGGGTTTCCAGAGATGCTGGTAAGTCCCATAAACAGGCCTGGTGTCCAGGTTGAAGTGGAGCCTTTGCCCAAGTCCGCCAGGGTATGAATGCACTCCTCTATCCCAGCACGTAGACACTAACTTATAACTGAGTACCCTCACTGCCACCCTCATGTGGGACCTTGAGGGCAGAGCTAGGCCCTATTTATTCATCTTGCTTTTCAGTGACCAGCACAGTGCCAGGCCCAGGTGTTTGATAAGCATGTATGGAGCAAGCCAAAGGATCCCCAAATACCAGCACCTTCCCTGATGCTCCTGTCTAGAGGAGAGGATGAGCAGACCTCTCAAGGTAACAGGCTCCGCCACACAAGAGAAACTTGTGACCCCAAAGCTTCTCAAAGCTGCCCCATGATGCCGGAGCCAGGAAGGGCAGGGAGGGAGCACAATCCACAACATGCCTTGTTGTCCAGCCTTCGCCCAGAGACATTCATCAGTCAGACAGAGTACTCGAGGTGGGCACCCAGAATGTGCCATGCTCTGTGCTCAGTATGGAGGACACTCAGAGACCCTGGGGCATGAAGAAAGAGACAAGGCAAACAGCACTTCTAATGGCGGCCACTCATCAAGCCCTCACTAACTCCAGGCACTGAGCCAACATTTTACCTATGCTATCGCTAGTCCTTACAACATCACTAAAAGGTAGAATGCATCTCCATTTTATGGATTAGGGCCATAAATCTCCCATATTAGTGGTGGAATGGAACCAAGATTCAAAACCGCCTTTCTCAGACTGCGGAGCCCAAGATCCAGGCCACCAGCTCAGCATACGCTTTCTCTGTGCTCTTGCCATCCCACCCCTGAGCCGGATTCTCCAGATTCCCCCTCGAGCCTTCACGAATGCCATTCGCCTACTCTGCAACATCTACCTTCCCTCCATCAAGAGCGAAGGTCCTTCTCCTCTGGAATGCCAGCCTGACTCAGCTCTGATCCCCCCTGGAATACCCTCAAATGTGAATGGTTTCTCCGCGCTCCCTTGTGGGGCTATTGGCAGTGGTGGATGTTACTTACCGCGTACGTCTCTGAAGCCCACCTACCACCGGGTTTGCGGGCTCCCTGTGCACAAGTGTCTTTTCAGTGGTCTGCTGGATCCAGCTCATGCTGGTGCTGGCTGTTAAATCTTGAGGAGGTCTGCGAGCCAGTTGTTAAACCACCGGTAGCTTGCGATCAGCCACGGAGAGAGTGTGTGCGCGCTATAGAAACTGGCAACAGCCACAAATCGGGTTCCCCCCCACCCCCTCCCCAGAAACTGGTTGTGAACATTCAGCCGCACACCATAGCTCACTACCTCACCTCCTGCTCAGTTTCATGAAATGTGTCTATCCTCATACTGAGTGCCCACCCGCGATGGAAACATCCAGACATGGGGCATCATCAGAAGTGGCAGTGACTGGCGACCGCAGGACAGCAGCGGCCCAGGGGATTTCCTGGAGGAAGGGAATACCGAATCCCTAATTAATTTTCCTCCGTCCCACACTGTCGCCTTCAACCAACACTGCTGGAGATCCTACCACGTGCCAGACTTTTCACAGACATGATCACACTAAATCCTTTGCCGGGGAGAACTGTGAGACTGGACGATTTAATACCCTGCCCAAAGGCACACACACGACAGTATCTGTCGGAGCCCAAAACCAACCCTAGGCCTGTAAGACTCCAGAGCTGGGGCCCTCTCCCCTTCCTCAAACTCCCTGGTCAGCAGACCTAGGACGTTTCAGGTCCTGAGTTCCAGATTCCCCGACATTCGCTCTCAGCCAAAGGCAGCGAGGCAGGAGCAGCTGCGGGAAGCCATGGCGGGGGGGGGGGGGGGGGGGCCGCGGGAAGTCGGGCCCCACCGCTGTGCTAGAGAACCGGAGGACAAGAGCCACCCCGAGAAGCCTGCGCCAGCCCCTCTGCGGGGGAGTCACCACCTACCCATGCACTGCCAGTGGCCCCGTGCTCCGCGACGGGGCCGCTGCTCGGCTCATGTCTGTGCCGGGGGTTTGTGGAGCTGGGAGGGATGGGGACATCCCTCTTCTGCCAGCATGCAGGCGCAGAAATAAATCACTAAAGCCGAAGTTTGCCAGACTTGCCAGTGGGTGGGGAGAGCAGCCCCCCTGCCACGAGGACCATCTCTCACTGAACACTCTGAACACCCCGGCACAGCCGTTCCCTAGTGACATGCACCCACAGTGCGCCCTCCCAGAAACCATGTCCCACCCCACACATGTTCTAGTTCGACCTGGTCTCCTGGGCTGCAAAGACCCGGGGATGCTGGGGAAACTGAGGCACAGCAGAGCAAAGCCATCATGTACACTCTAGGAGGAGGAGGGGAGGGCACTCAAAGGGGTGGACAAGGGCAAACAGCGCACCAAACAGAGCAAGGTGGGGTGGAAGAGCTAAATGGTGTGCGGCTGAATGTGAACAACCAGCTTCCCAGGGAAAGAAAGAAAATCAGATCAGCTTCTGATTTATGGCTGTTGCCAGTTTCTATAGCGCGCACACACTCTCTCCGTGGCTGATCGCAAGCTACCGGTGGTTTAACAACTGGCTCGCAAACCTTCTCAAGATTTAACAGTCAGCACCAACATGAGCTGGATCCAGCAGAGCCCCTACCTGGGAAGAGTTTCAGACTGCACTCAGAGAATTTACCATGACGTCACCAACCACCCAGCCTCACCTCTACCCCCTTCACCCTCAGCCCCACTGCCAACCCGTCCATAGCCCTGTACCCATGCCCTTCCTCCTCGCAACACATCTGTCTTCTTCCACGGCTAGTCCCTCCCCCGCCGCTCTGCACCCTATGCCCTCCCACCTTCTCAGTCACATTGCTCTGTGATTATGCCCTCTTTTTTCTAACCCCCAACCCCTCCCTCTCTACTTCCTCCTTCCTATCACCACTTGGACACGCACTAGCATCTCCCTCTCATGGAACAAATTTCTCTTGACCCTTCATCCCACCCCATGTCTCTCCTCTCCTTCACACGCAATCTTCCCGAAAGTATTGACTGTTCTCACTGTCTCTGCTTCCTCATCTCCCATTCACTCCCCACCTCCCGACCTTCTCGCTCCTGCCCTGCCACTCCCCTGAAAGCTCAGGGAAAGGCCAGCAACAACTTTCTGCAGATATGGCCATCTCAGAATCCTTACTGGGATTCCAAGGACCACATAGCAAAAAGCATAGATCAACGCTTGCATGATCAGTGTGGAAAATGGCAATCATCCAGGTCCTTCCAGAAGGAATGTCAGTCAAGTAGCAAAGGCCGGTGGGGCTCTTGCTCTGAAAGGCTTTAAATAGGCTGTGAACAGCAGCAGGAAGGATGGCATTCCATGGAAAATGAAATAAAAGACTGAAGAGTAGCAAGAAGAGGAATTTGAGGTTGGGAGTGGAGGGAGAGAGGGTGCAGGATTGAAGCCGACTGCTCTGGGTAGGTGAGCAGAGAAAGAAAAAGGGATTCTTGGTGGAGCGGTCATAAAAATGCCTTTAGAAAACTGTTCTTGGACCTCAGGAGATACTGAAGTGGGTGACGGTGACGTCTGCAACGTTGGCCCTGTCTCTCCGTCTCCCCCACGGAACCCTGAGTAAATGCCACAAGGCTCACTGAAGCATTAGTATGAACGGATTGAGGGAGGGGGAGCTCCAAGAGAAAAATAAGGGGACAGCTGACATCTGGGTTACACCAGCTACAGCAGGGAGGAATGACAAGTGAATTCAGCAAAAATGTTTTATTTCCACATCTATTGTCAAGTCTAATTATTGGTTGAAATTAGAGGTTCTGCCCTGATCATGGCCATGAATAAATAAAAATATGTTTGAATTTCAGCAGATGTCATTGAATTTCACATATCCTTCCCTTCCCAGAAAGGAAAAGAAAGATCCGGCTAGCCTTTTCATACGCTGACATCCACACGTAAGGCCCAGAAACTTGCTCTCGAAATGATTCACTTGACCAAAGAAATGAACACCAAATCAGAATTCCTGAACTTTCTTCCTAGCTATGGAAGCTACACACGTGGGTCTCGCATCCACACTTGGAAAGAAAATGTCAGTTTGCAGAAGCAGTTTTCCTTCCCACAAGTACACGTGTGCAGTACTCACATAGTCGGTCACCTAATAACGGATAGCAAGAGCCTTCTCTGGGCCAGCAACGGCAGGCGGCATTAAAATAAATATAGAGAGGCATAAACTGTGGCTTTTCCCTTGAGGAGCTCGTTAGTTAATACCTCTCAACATCTGGGAGGCTGCAATTTGGGTGTAAGCAGCTAATGCTCACGTCCAAGTTAGTGACAGATGAGGATGTTACTCAGGTCCTTTCTCTAGGAGCTACCCTAGGGCTGAGCTTGACCAGAGCAGTCTTCCCAGCCCTGACCGTCCTCCTCCCACCCTCTGATCCATCTCTGCCCACACCGCGCCACTTTGGTCCTTCGGCTGCGCCTTTTGCCAGGCGGCACACCCTGACACTGGGCTTCAGGCACTGTGTTGCTGTTTCTCCTGCCATCCCTGCTCCCCCCGCCCCCCGCAACCCCCAGCAGTCGTGCTCGGACCCTGCTGCCTGCCTAGCAGTGTTGAGTTTCGGCAGCACCATGAGCAGCATCACCAGCTCTGCTGATAAAACTGTTTCAACGGTGTTTCAACGAAACCAGACTCCCAACTGCATCGTCAGTGGGACTCTCTCTGTACTGGGGGCTGTGCCAAATTAACCTCTGCCTGCCTACGCACTCACCAAAAGGCAGACTTCCCTGGGGCCAAACCCTGCTAAGGCTTTTGAAGCAGAAGAATTCAAAAGAAGCGAGAACCGGATTCCTAGAAATGACTGTGAGAGGTCGTTCAGCCCCGCTTGTGCCTTCAGCTACGTAATTTGGAGAGGGCTTCCCTTTTAGTGAAAAGATAAGAATCTTCCTTGTCAACTGATGATCCTAAGTAACACAATTAATACACACTTGGCCCTGCATCTTAGACAAGAATGGAAAGGAAAGCAAAAGAAATATATATATATATCTTTATATATATATATATGAAATATATATATATACCATATATGTATGTATGTATATATATATATATATGGCATGAGAGTAACTCTTTGCTTTTGCTAACATTTATTGGGCATGCACTTGGTGCTAGGCCCTGTGCTATAGTCTACAATTTAATCCTCATATCGTTACCATAAAGTAAGCGCTATGATTCTACCCATTTCACAGATTTGAGAACCGAGGCACTGAAAGACTAAGGCCCAGGATGTTTGGCTAGTTAAGTGTCAGAGCCAGGACTTGCTCCAGCTGCAGAACGTCTTTACCACTAGTCTTCCTCTACCAGACCTACTAGACAGGTCTGGAATGCATCTGTCCTGACCTAAAACTAACTCCATTGTGTCGCTCAAGCCAGGAGCTAGTCACCGGAAATCTGAAACATTCGGACAAACGCTCCACATGCATGGGCTCCTGTCTCCTCCACTTGTTTAGGTCATGGGTTAGGGTTGGATCAGGCCATCGGCAAATGGTACTGCCTCGTGCCCCCCGCACTGCATGCAGGGATCTGCCACAAATAAACCTCCTGCCCCGAGTCATGTTCTCCTCTCACATCCCACTCATCAACTCCCGTGTGCATGGCTCCGGTTGGCTGTTAGTCTTTACGTGTATTTAATTGTGCCAATTCAGTCTCCGCCAAGAGGTTTATAAGCTGTGCGGGGACAAACACCATGTCTCTGCCTTTCTCTGTCTCTCTGTATTACTGCCAGACTGCAAACAGGTGATGCTCAATAAATACTCACAAAAAAGGCTGAGTCTACTTATGACCCCAAATCCCTGTGAATTCAGGAGGTGAATATAAGCACGAGGTAACATCAGACAATTACATGGGGGGAAAAAACCTAGAATGATATATAAATTGGTATCACATATTCCCAAAAAGGTGCATTTGAACCTTCTTTTTCCTTTTCACCAAGTTGTTTGAGCAATGCAGAATCATGATCCCTCACCTCTACCCATGCTATAAACCCTCCCACCTCCCCAGTATCCAATGCATTTGGTTGCAGAAATAAAGATCGAGGTCAGTGCAGCTTTGCTCTGAGTCTCTGATTCCCAAGAGGGCAGGAAGCAATATTTCCAAGCAAAATATGGAGCCCTCAAAACATGAGGTCTATAGATTCTTTGCAAAGTGCTTGTTTGTGTCGAGAAAATTCCAGCCCAATGAGAAACCAGATGGGTAGATGCACCAAATATTGAAGACAGGCCTCAAGGCAAAGCAGACAAACACTCTCTCTGGTGTACACTAAACTCAGGAGTGATCCTCCAGCCGTTACGAGCAGAGAAATGTCCCACCAGAGTTTTCCAAATAGCAAACTCTTAGTCCGATGATTGTTTCTATCATTTGCCATATTTTCTGTCCAAAAGCCTCTCTAGTTCCTACATGGTTAGCAGCTTTTATAGCCCAAGATAAGTGTCCATCCCTTTTAATTTTCATTGTTGCATCTGTTTTGCCATTTCTCTGCAGCAGGTTATATTACAACGGAAGGATTAATGAGGAAATGGATGCAAACATTTTTATTTCAAATAGCAGCTCTCAGACAAGATCTGGAAAACGGAATCAAGCCATATGATTGTAAAAGAAAAAAATCCTCGCCATCCAACTAGTGGGCATTTTGCCATTATTTGTGAATAGCATGTAAATACAAACAACTTAACTGGGGTGGGGGAGAGATGTACATTTTTCATTTGTGTCTGGCTAATCATTTTTTTTTATTATTAATTTGGTCCCTTTTATTTCACATAAATGTCATCTCAAGCACCAAACATCAACAAATAAGATCGTTTATCTTGCTGGGGAAAGCAAAACATTGCATTGCCATTCAGAGAAGGCAGCTGACGTCCCTACCGCACCACTAATAAAGAAGGCCTTCAGAACGAAAAATAATCATTTTCTATTACTTTCCACCATGCCTCATCCATAAACACAGGGCCGCTGGTAATTACATTTAGCGAAGAAGCATGCTCTGTGTATTATAATTTCCTGAGATGAACAAAACCCTGAAGAACGCCCCAGACCCGGGAGTGGAGACGAAGAACGGGAGCAAAGAGGTGGGCTGCCCTTCCCTCAGGTGCCTCCCTGTGCCATCCAGGGACAGAGGAGGAAGGAGAGAAGCGAGGCCGGGGTTTTCAGGTTTTTCTCCTCCCTCTTTTGGCCCCAGCAAAAAGGAAAGGCGCGCTGGATTTAGAGGACAGAGCCGAGCCACGGAGCAGGAGGGGCCCCGGGCGCAGGAGACCCAGGCGGAGCGGGGCCGCCGCTACCGTGCACGCGCCGCCGGTCGGAGGCCACGCGGAGTGGGCCACGCGGACAGCCGTGTCCCCACGCACGTGCACACGCGTCGCGTCGCATCGCGGGCAGGGAGGCGGCGTGGCCGCGCTGATAAATCCGCCGCAAGACCCCTGACTCCGCGCTTCCCTGTCGCCGAAGCATTTGGCTCGACTGCCCGCACGGCCTCCTCTGCCAAGCAAGGCACTGACTCCACGGGAGAACCGTCCTGTCGATCTCTGCAGGAATATAAGACCTTTTTTTCCAAGGAAAATGTTCCCCAACTCTGCAAGGGAGGTTGGCAGTACATCTCCAACTCTGGCCTGTCTTTTTAATACCCCTACAATAGCTCGGTTGGACTGAGACCAGCTGTTGGTACATTACCATTTGTAAATGCTTAAAACAGCTACTCCTTGTTTTCTTGGCAACACTGACTGTGGAAGGGGAAAAAAAAAAAAAAACCAGCTCCAGCCACTTCCATTCAAACATTAAGAACCACTGACTGCCGGCTTTGGCATTCACCAGCCATTGTTTGCTCAGCTCTCTTCAACAAGTTTCTCGTCCCCCCACTATTCCTCCACACACCCCTCCATATAAAAAGAAAAGGAAAGAAAATCAGCAGAGAATGTTCCGGTCCCCGTGGTCCTGACTCTAGTTCACAACAATCATGTAGTTAGTCTTCTCTGAAAAGAAGACAGAGAAGCTGAAATGAACGCTCTTTGTTTGGGTCTTTTCTTTTATCTGGTTTGTCCCCTCTCCTCCTGGCCAGGCTGGTTATCATTTTACAGGCACTGGGCCGAAGATCAGCATCTTCCAGATGACCATGAGATTGTCCCAGTGGCCCCCTTCCCCATTCTCTCTTCTGAATGCGTGCGGTAAGGGCATCACCTTTCCCAGGGCTAGCATAGGACCCCAGCCAGGGAGACAAGTCGGGGGTGAAAGGGACACGACCAAAATCTAAGCCATCCCCTTCAGGTGGGGCCCACTCTGAAGAAAGTCTCTTGATTTGGGGCCACCTCTCATCTCACCAAAGCCCTCGGGTTTTCATTTGCAAGAAGAGTCAAACTCCCAAAGTTAATACTTTGGTTGTGAAAATAAGTGAGGAATTGCACGAAGAAGGCGCAAGGCCCTTGTCTGTTCCCGGCGCCCGCCGGGGCCTCTGTTGGCAGGGGCGGCCTCCAGGGCCACGTGCCCATCCTGCGGCCTCGCTCCACCTGCCTCAAGCGCTAGCAGCCCAGGAGAACAGGCGCTGACGTGCCCAGGGCTGCTGTGGCCGGGACAATAGGCTCTGTGTGCCATGTCCCTGCTCTCGTGCCCTTCTGTTCAATGGCCTCCCCAACCAAGGGCAGTGGTGGCTGCATCTGTCCTTGCTCCTTTAATGGGGTTTCTGGGCACAAGAGGACTGTCAGCATCACACACGCTCTTGGAGCGGAGTGATTTCAAGTAGCCAAATGTTGAGGCAGGGTTGAAATTCCACACGGAAGCTCCAAGTGGAAGGAGAGTGCCGGAACCTGGGCCCACAAGGACCAGAGCTTCTGGGGGGCAATGTGGCCTGAGATTAAACAGTCCTGTCCGGTTTTATGGAAATGTTATACGGCCAGTTCTTTACCCTGAGGGAGGGAACCCAGAAAGCCTAGACTGCTGGTCTAGCAGCATAAGAAAGCATCGGGACACACAGGCAGGAGGACTGGACGTGAACCCCTGCTCTGCCACTGGCCAGGTCAGCCACAAAGACATTCGTGTCGTGTCTCAGGGTCTGGATTGTCTCATCTGTAAATATCCAGAAGTTGGATTGGACAGTTGCCTGGATCCCTTCAGTTCTAGAAACCTATGCCATTGTCTTCCTAATTTTCTGGAGCTTCAGCTACTATGAGTTCAGGATTGCCCCACTGTCAAGACACCCAGTGTACAGAAAGTCAAACATTGAACTGGAAGTTTCCTTTAAAAAATAAACTCTCTTAATACATTTGATATCAGGGTGCCTGGGCGGCTCAGTCGTTAAGCGTCTGCCTTCGGCTCAGGTCATGATCCCAGGGTCCTGGGATCGAGTCCCACGTCGGGCTCCCTGCTCTGCGGGAAGCCTGCTCCTCCCTCTCCCACTCCCCCTGCTTGTGTTCCTGCTCTTGCTATGTCTCTCTATGTCAAAAAAATAAATAAAATCTTTAAAAAAAAATACATTTGATATCAGATTTACAAAAATCGGTTTATGCTCAACTTTTCAGGAAAAGAGTGTAAATTCTTTGAACTGAATCAGGCTCGATTCAGCCTGCAGTTCCCAGGCCCAGCATAGGGGCTAGCACACAGTAGGCTCATGAGGAATCATGTTTGTTGAATGGGATAAATTTGATATGCAAAGTGGGGTCCGTGAGAAGCAGCACAGGTGACTTATGAAAACCAAAGTGATGGGAATTGGTCAGTCTGAGACTAAAAACTGGGCAATTTACAAAGCAGATAATTCACCTGCAGTTAATTGGAAGCCAGGCAATTGCAATAAAAGTTAAAACACTTAAATCTATGGGTTTTACTAAACCTTGCAATGTACTTACTAACACCAAAACACTGGTCAGTCTGGCCTCTTGAGTGCAAATCCCCCCAGCAAACCAGCTGCAGATAAGCCCCCTCCGCAGAACTTTGGGATATCCGAATTAACAGTCTCCCGGAGCCTCGTCACAGTTGTTTAATGGGTCCCTTCCTGGGCTGAATGCTCTCTATAGGCTGAGAATTGTCCACTTTGTCCATGTTGGATTCCTGGAGCCTTGCACAAAAGGTGTTTCGGTAATAGTTAATACTGAAGCCATTTGCAGGGGGAAGGATACAAGAACTGACTCTCTGGCTTCAGATCCCTTCCTCTGATTTTGTCTGAATGCCCTGATGACTTAACTTGTAACATCGACAGAGATGGTTAAGAAAAAGACGGTGACACCTTCTGTCACGTGAGAAAACAAAGCAATTCCACAGTCGTGAAGAACCAGAGACGGGACCGAAGGGCCAAGCCAGGCTGGTCTCTGATCTCAGCCCTGCTTCCCGCAGTCAGCCACCAGCCACTCAGCCCAACAGATCTCAGCTCTGCCAGACCAGGGAGGAGACCCAGGGAGCAACCCCAGCACCTTCAGAATCCCGACCGAGCCCCTGAAGGCCGGTGAAGGAGAGGCCGGGTGAGGAGAGCACCCGCGAAGCCCACGCACCAAGGTGGTGAGTCGGCTGTCAGCACGGAGACAGACGGAGCCGCTGGGATGGGAACAGTGGGTAACGTGTGCGAGGCGTGGCTCTGAGCACTTCATTCGTTCCATCCTCATCACAGCCCTGTGAGGGGGTACGGTGACTGTCCACACTGCCCGGCTGAGGAAACCGAGGTACAGAGGGAGGAATCTCTTGCCCAGGGTTCCACAGCTAGCAAATAGCCCGCTGGATTCCAGGCCCAGCAGCCTCTGAAGCATGGTTTCTGGAAGGCCGTCGGCTGAGGTCAGTGCCTAGGGAGGACAGTAGCAAGCTTGCTCCCATACCACACAGAGCCCCGCGGTGTCTAAGGGAGTGAAATCGGGGCCTCAAGACACCCCAAGATGTCACCAGAGTGCACAAGTCCTGTGAGGTCTACTGTCGTCAATACAAAAGTGTTTGCTCAGCACTAAGTCAAGGAGACTATTCGAGCAGCAGTGCCCAGGCCCACACTGTCCCCAGCCTCCTTGGTAAAGAGGACGCGCGCATTCTGCACATCCCCACTTCCCCAGGTCCTCAGCCAGTGAGGAGAGGTGCGAGACTTCCCCTTGGTCTTCTTTATCTTGCCTATAAATTCCTCAACCAGGTCGGTGTGATCGAATAGTATCATCTGATCTCCGCTGAAGGCAGCATGGCGTGCGAGCTGCGAGGCTGGTACAGCCGCGGGACCGCCTGAGTTCAGATCCTGGCTTTTGCCGTGTAGTGTAGTCCTGGGCACGTTTCTTCCTCCCCTTTAAAGTGGGATAACGGTAGGACCACCCCCGTGGGGTTGGGATGAAGAAGAACCCACCACTTCGCGCTGCACGCCCCACGGGTTTTTCCGTGTGCCCCAGCGCGTGGGGCGCGGACACTGTCTCCCTGTGCGAAGTCAGTCGCCAGCATCTCTCTGGCCCGCGTTCACTACTGCCCCTGCGGCTGTGGCAGACCCCACTGTTTAGGGGTCACATTCCTGCCTCCGGGGCAGTGTGATATAGTAGAAAGGTTTGGATTCCAGTTAGAACCCAGTTCAAGCTCCGTCGTGCCCGTGTGGGATCTGGACCCATGTAGTTAGCCCCCATGAAACAGAAAGCACAACCCAGGCAGTAATGCACGTGACTTAGAGCCCAGACTCAGAAGTTGGCCCCCCTGGTTTAAATCCCTGCCCCAGCACCACTAACTCTGTGACCCTGAGCCAGTTACTTCACAGCGCCCTGCTGCAAGGGCCTCATCTATAAAAGGGGATGATACCACGATGCACCTCGTGGGATTGCTGTGAGGACCAAGGGAGAACACCCATGGACCCAGACACCTGCAAGTGTGCAGTAAACACTGGCTCTTCTCATGGTGGTACCTACTAGAGGGGGCAGGGTAGAGATTTGAGTGAAGGGACACATGTGGCATGTAGAGCACAGGTCCGGCACATAGTCAGCTCTCAATAAATGGCAGTCCCCTCCCCTTCCCATGCCTCCCTCTGTCTGAACCTCAGATCAGAAAGGCCTCACTTTGCCCCTACCTTCCAAAGACCCCAACCATCATCACACCCACTAAACTCCTACCTCTCCACAAGCCTTCCCAGATTCATCTAAAAACATCCCCAGCCCTTTCCCAATGTAGCCAGGGAGGTTCCTCGGCTCTCTCTGCCCTTTCCCCCACCCCAGCCTTGTGTCCTCGACCTCATAGACCACAAGCTGCCCTTTCCCCCACCCCAGCCTTGTGTCCTCGACCTCATAGACCACAAATACTTGAGAAGGACTTGGATACTGTTTTCCTTACCATGTACCAAACACTGTGGTAAGATGTCTATTTTTATCTAGTTTAATCCCCTTGTGTTAGTCAACTTGAGCTGCCATCACAAAACGCCACAGACTGGGGGCCTTAAACAACAGACATTGATTTTCTAATGGTTCTGGAGGCTGGACATCCAAGATCAGAGTTCCAGCCAATTTGGTTTCTAGTAGGAGCTCTCGTCTCGGCTTGTAGATGGCCACCTTCTCCCAGTATCCTCACATGGCCTTTCCTCTGAGCATGCAGAGAAAGAGAGAGAGTGAGCCCTCTGGTGCCTCTTCCCTTTAGCATAAGGGCCTCACCCTTATAACCTCACTTAACCTTAATTACTTCCTTGGGGACCACATCCCCAAATATAGCCACACTGGGAATTAGGGCTTCAATATATGAATTTGGGGAAGAAACAAACATTCAATTTATAACACACCCCAATAATTCTTTGAGGTGGGTCTGGAGTTCGTTGATGAGGATATGGAACCTCTGCTCCAGGTCACACAGCCAATAAGTGGGTGGTCATCTGCTTCCAGAGCATGAGTCTTCACAGCCTTCCCAAAGTCCCTCACTTGAGAGAAGAGCCTCATGCAAGCCACTGCACATGGACATGAGCTCCTCAAGAGCACCTCAGGGGCACAGGAGATCCAGAATAAAGGGGGCTTCTAGTGGGATGGGAGGGCTCTGGAAACCTCCCTCCCACCTCAAACTTTCAGGAAGGTTATACACGACATCAAAGAAACCTGTTTTGCAGAGCACCTGGGTGGCTTAATTGGTTAAGCATCCGACTCTTGATTTCGGCTCCGGTTATGATCTCAGGGTCATGAGATCGAGCCCTCCATCAGGCCCCACGCTGGATGTGGAGCCTGCCTGGGATTCTCTCTCTCCCTCTCCCTTTGCTCCTCCCCCTGCCTGCCTCTCTCTCCCCCCCCACCCTCTCTCTCTCTGTTAAAACAAAACAAAAAACTGTTTTGCTTGCAGAAAATGTCTTTTCACATATTCATTCAACAAACACTTACACAACACCTGCTATATGTCCAACATTGCTTTTGGTGCTGGGCATCCAGCCATGAACAAAGAAGACCAGCTCTTTGCTCTTGGGGAACTTTCAGTGCAGTTGAGCGCTATAGACAAATATTCAGCCACAATCCAGTGCCAAAAGTGGGGCCAGCATTCTGTAGGACATATAACCCAGCTTTGGGGCTCCGCTGGGCCAGAATGAAAAGCTTGTGCTCGTTCTAGAACAAGACACTTTGCTTTTGCATTGACAATGCCTAAACACCAACCTGACACATGAAAATAAACAAAATGGCCAATGTGATTATTTGATTGACTTCACCATAACAGAGGTTAGGAATGCTGAGTCCTGCCTTCCTCCAGAATGGCCTCAATTCAATCCATTTTGCTAGACATTCATTGCCTATATACCAGGGGGGAAAGCCCCATGCTAGGCACTGGGCAAGCATTTGGGAGAATATTGAAGAGAAGGGCCCTCGCAGCAAGAAAATGGCTCTGTCAGCAATAAAAAAAAAAAAAAAAAAAAAAAGGCCTACGCCTTTGGATCTCTTTAATGGCTGACCTCTGAGATGGAAACCAAACCCAGACCTCAGCCTTCACCTTGACTTGGCCCACCGAAGGTCAGCAACCCCTCCTGCCCTCCCAGCCTGAGCTGGAGAGGTGAGAGGAAAAGACAGAAGGCTTTATTATACCACCCAGGCCACGCCTGCCAAGTTCTCCCCACAACTGCATCAGAAAAAAAAAAAAAAGATGGAGTGAAAGGGAATTGGAAAAATGGAACCCCCTACATCCCAGAAATATTACTTTCATGAGCTGTATGAATTATTTAACAGACAGCTGAAAAGACCAAACTCAACAGAAGAATACAAAAAAACAGCTCGGTACAGACACCTTCCCCGAAGCCCATGACAATGAAATGTATTTTATGCCACAGATCAACGTGCCAGGGAAGGAGGCTTCAGAGACAGATGCCCACAGGGATCATTAGCCCCTTATCTCTCAACCCTTTGCCACCAGCATCCAGATCTCTGAGCCTGGGCAACCCAGGGGGAGAGGAGCTGAAAAGTGTGTATATTGTAAGTGTTGGTTAAACAACCCCACCGTATTCTTATTTGCTGGAGGTTTTAGGGAGCAGATGTAGGACTGGCAGGGCTTGGAGCTGGCGATATTGTTCTAGCCCACTCGGAGCCAACAGGGAAGGGGAAAAAAAAAAAAAAAGCCACACACACAAACACAAAAAAGCTGCATTTGGTGTGTGCGCCTGGGTGTGCGTGCTCGCTCTGTGCATCCACTCATCCAAGGCTCCTTAAAGTGGAGCTGACCGATACAAAACGAGGCTTGGGGCCGGGCCAAGAGAAACACAACTTCTCCCGGGAGCTGCGTGCACCAGGGTGTCTGTCTTGCACGAGGCGCAAGGGGGCTGGGGCGGCCGCTCGCCCACTGCAGGCTTGGTGCTCTCTGTTGCTAGAGAAAGGGCAAACAAATGGAGAACCAACTCTAAAGGCGGCCAGCAGCAGCGAGGCGACGCTGCAGCTGCCAGGCAATAACTTAGATAGTTACAGCTGCCATCACCTAGTTCATGCAAGCTTTTTAATATCTTTTGGCAGCTCTCGGTGTCACAGCACAAAGGGAGGGTTGGCACTTCGCAGCACACTTTGTTTGACATAACTGTAGGCAGGACCCAGCTGATACCTTCAGTAATGTGGATGGGTTTGCTCTTAAGGTGCATTTGAGCAGATCAAACGGTCCCCCCCCCCCCCGCCGCCTCCCTCTCCCCTCCCACCACCTCCTGCTCGCGTTCGGGGCGCGCACCACCGCTAAATCACACGTTGGGAACCGGACCAGATGAACGGGAGGACTCCGCGGGTGCAACATAAGGTCGGCCCCGGAAGCACCCAGCGAAGGAGGAGAGGAAAGCAATGTGCAGAAGACAGGGAGCAAAAGGGAAGGGGAAAGGAGGAGAGAAAAATAGACACTGTGTTCCAGAACTCTCCCCAAGCCCTACCAGGAGACTCAGTCCCTGCTTTCCCGCCGCCGGGCTCACAGCCCTTTTAAGAAATCAGAACACCACCATCTTGCTTCCTGCTCCTCACTCTTTAAATTTATTCACGGCTTGCCAACCCTGAGCCCCCAGTCCCACCTTCCCAGAAACCCAGTTTGCTCCAGGTATCTCCCTGCTCTGTGTGACTCTTCGAAGGGCCAACAGAGAAGAAAGCACTTCGCAGAAGCGCTTCCCAAGCCTAGGGAGTTGTCATGACAATTCTCTGTGATCCCTCCGCCAAGCCAGGCATCCTTGTTTGGCAGATCCAGGAGCCTTGCTGGGACTTAGAGAAATAGTCTTCTCTAAGACCCCACAGCACAGATGGGCATGAAGCAGACATGTGGGCAGAGGAGGAGCAGAAGATGAGTGAGCACAGGGACACGAGCGGAAGGAGAGGCTGATAGACACTGCCCAGGCTGAGCGGCGCATGGGGGAGACATTTAGACACAGAGAGAGAGTGCCTGCTCTGTCTCAGCACCACTCTTTCCACCCCACAGCACGTTCCCTTTGTGCATCCTTCCAAGTGGTGGCTCTGGTGGCCTGTTGGATGCCTTGGAGAAGGCCACCAGGAAGGCTGGCACAGAGAAGAAGCCATGACAATTATCAAGGATGGCGATGGGCTCCTATTGGTTGGGATATTAGTTTTCTCAAGCTGCGGTAACAAAGTATCATAAGCTGGGCGGCTTATACAATAGAAATTTATTGTCTCACAGACCCGGAGGCTAGAAGTCCAGGATCCAAGTGTCCGCAAGTTCGGTCCCTTCTGAGGGCGCTGAGGGTGGCTCTATTCCATGCCTCCCTCCTAGCTTCTGGTGGTTTGCTGGCAGTCTTTGGAGTTCCTTGGCTTATAGATGAACACCCCTCATCTCTGCCTTCATCTTCACAGGACACTCTTCCCATGTTTGTGTTGTCTGTGTGCTCAAATTTCCCCTTTTTATAAGGATACCAGTCATACTGGATTAGGGGCCCACCCTATTCCAGTATGACCTCATCTTAACTAATTAAATCTGCAACAACCTTATTTCTAAGCAAGGTCACATTCTGAGGTACCGGGAGTTAGGACTTCACATGTGAATTTGGGGGCGGGGGGAGACACAATTCAATCTAGAGCAGTTGGGTACTATGATGTCCATGTTGTACACTTTTAGGTGTTATCTCTAACCCTTATCTGTCCTGCAAGGTGCGTGTCATCATCCCCATTTTATAGAGAATGAAAGTAGGACTCAGAAAGGTCAAGGAACTTGCCTGAAGTTAGATAACAGTAGGACCGTCTGAACGCAACAACAGACCTGTGTAAGTGCCTGGGAATTGGCCGTCGCCATGCTTCCCCCTTAGGGCTGAAGATGCGTCCCAACCTTCTCTTGATGGGCCATCTTATCCGGAGGAGCCTGGACTAGGATCACTGGGTTCCATCAGATTGCAGCATACAGCATTCACAAAGCTATGTTTTCTCCAGAATGCACGTGGCAGATGTCTGCAGGTGTAGAGCAGGGAAGGGCACGGGAGGCAGGGTGTGTTGATCTCATACTACATGCTTCGCTTGCTTGGCAAGATTCTTCACTTCTCCTGGGCTCTCAAGGAGATAAAATATTCTGGACTTTATTATCAGGCATTCACTGAGTGTTTAGCATTGACTTATTATTTGTTAAATAATAAAATAATGGTGTGGCAGTACACGCAACATAGTGTAAGTTCAATAAATGTCAGTTGCCCTTTTCCTGTTTTAACATGGCTTCCAACTTCTCCCCACTCTCACTGCTAGCTGCTCAGGGAACACAAGCTCATTGTTATGTAGATACGAGCGAAATACCAATGCAGTTCAGCGGGGCCACCACAATGTACCTGACCTCCACCTAAATAAATAAATAGCATTTATTGATCACTTCATGCCAGGCACAGTTCAACCAATTTACATTAATTAGCTCAATTAATCCTCCCAGCAGTGTCATACGGAAGACCCATTATTATCCGAACTTTATCGATAAAGAAACTGAGAACAAAAATGCTAAGTGACTTGCTATAATTCGTTGAAAAGGCCAAATAGTATAGAAAACTGTGTGTTGGGAGGCCTGGGTGGCTCAGTCAGTTAAGCGTCTGCCTTCGGCTCAGGTCATGGTCTCGGGGTCCTGGGACTGAGCCTCACATCCTGCTCCCTGCTCAGCAGGGAGTCTGCTTCTCCCTCTCCCTCTGGTGCTCCCCCTGCTTGTGCTCTCTCACTCTCTCTGTCAAATAAATAAATAAAATCTTAACAAAAAGAAAAGAAAGAAAGAAAACTGTGTGTTTAAATTTTCCTTGCTCAGAGGGCAATCTGAATTAGAAAGTCATAGTGTGATAGTCATGTAGGAAATGCAGCTTTATCAGTTAGAAACAGCACACCCTGGTTAACCTCAGGTAGCCACCCTCAGTTTACCAGTTAACCAGTTAGCTACCCTAACAGGAGCTGCGAATGGAGTTATTTTGCAGGAATTAAACTTTGCTGCTACTACCCTATCTGTTCTTTACTCACCAAATACCTCTTCCCTAGATAGTGTAAAAATATAGATCAACATGCCCAAATTCCAATTTTGATAGAAAGTTCCAATAAATGGGATTTTCCTCTACATTCAAGACCTTCCAAGATGCTCCCAAGCTTACAGGTATGATCTTACCATGAAGTGAGCATCATATGCAGGTAATCAGACTCCCTTCCTCTCAAACGAAGCAAGAATACTTTCATTTCCAGTTTCCCTACTCCCAATCAGAAACATAGTGCCTCTTGGCCCTCTTGTGCTGAATAATTGCAGCAGTTTCCAAAACAAAATTAAATACAGCCCTAGCTTGAGAAATGTTCCACCTCCTGGAGTCACGGCATTTAGTATTATTATTCGCTTATTATTATTCAAAACAAATAAGAATGATAAAACATCAGTTGGAGCCACTCCAGCACAGAAGGAACTGGAATATCTAATAAAAACCATAGTATTCCACAAATAGAAAGTGTTAGAAAATGCAGAAAAACAATGGCAGAGGACATTCTGAACCTTCCCCCCAAAACAGAGATCACCTGAAATAATAGAGCAGCAGTGAACGTCCGGTCAACTCCACACAAAGAGTACCATCCAAGGGTAACCCCCCATTTAAAATGTCAGGTGCCCATACAGTGTCTGGCACAAGTAGGACATCATTTTTAGTGTCCGCCCCTTTCTGGTGGCATTCAGTGGAGCTTTCTTCACACAGTCTAATAACCTCTCTGGCTAAGGCTACCACAGTCAGGAATACTTTGCTCTTCACTAGAGAATATCCTGTGACCCCCACCCCCCAACACACACATCCAGGAAATCTCATTCCACAAAGGGCCTTTAAAGCCACGTTTCAACCTGAGCAAATGTTTAACTCCAACTTGAGAAAAATCATGGGACGTTGAAAACCACCAAAGGACAGCCCTTTCCAAAGAAGAGTGTGGCAGATGAGTGGCTGGGGGACTCTTGTTTGTTCCCCAAAGCAGTCTGGTGGTGAATTCCACACAGAATGAGGAACCAGCCTTCACTCAGGTCCCCTGATGGTCTCCATCCCTGGATACTCTTGCGTGAACACACCCGGACTCATCCAAATGGAGCCCCATTCCTGAGATGCCTGATTTTGGGGATGTGGACCTCGGTTTACTAGGTGGAAGGGTTTATTCACAGATGATTCACTTGACCTAGACCTGTTTCCAGATGGAAGCCAGGCAGGAATGAGGTAGACTCAAAGCCCCAAGGGACCACCATACCTCTCCCCCACTCTCCCCCATCCTGCTCAACCCTCCACTGCCACTCCTACTTTTGGCTTTGGGGAAGCTCTGTAGGGGCTGAGGTCCAGAACAGTCTGTATTCTGTGAAATGGGGAGGCAGTGGGACTAAATCCTATTTCTTTTCATTCCCAATAACGTACTTAATCCTTGCATGAAGTCATGAAAATTTCCTTCCATCATAGCATTACTAATATAGTCCCCCCAAAAAATTTTAACAAAAACTATCCAAATAGCTAACAACTGAAAATTTGCTAAGTAAACCCAAATAATTGAATACATTGCAATAATCTAAAATGCTATTCACTGGGATGCCTGGGTGGCTCAACTGGTTAAGCGTCTGCCTTTGGCTCTGGTCATGATGGAGTCCTGGGATCGAGTCCCACATCGGGCTCCCTGCTCAGCAAGGAGCCTGCTTCTCCCTCTGCCGCTTCCCCTGCTTGTGCTCGCGCTCCCTCTCTCTGACAAATAAATAAACAAAATCTTTTAAAAAATAAAATAAAATAAAATGCTGTTCACAACGATTTTGAGGACTGGGGAAATACTGATGACATAAGGTTTGATTAAAAGCAGGATACAGAATACATTTATATCCAGTTTAATCCCAGCTATATAAATATAGAAAATATATACAGTACTTGATATTGTTTTGTCTGCCGGTATCTCCTTCCCCGCTCCCCAACTCCAGCTTCTCTGGGAACATTACACACACACACACACACACACACACACACTCACACTCACACTCACGAATACAGTTGCCACAGAGGAGCCATGATGCACATTATGCACAGGATGGCTGGCCTCTGGCCACAGTGGACTGGTCCAAGGTAGACATCTGACCCCCGCCAGGACAGTCCTCTCCTTCCCCAGTCATTCTGGAACTGGAACTGAGGGACTCTGTCTCTGTCCAGCAGCAGAAGCGACAGGACAGTGTCCAGGAGGTGCAGATGTGGGTCCACATGTCCTGCCCGGGGGACCAGAGACCCTGGCAGCCAATCCACAGACAGAAGAGGCAGGAGAAGGCAAATGCCCAGAGGGAAAGACAGAGTGCCTCACAGCACGGGAGTCTCTGCCGTTCTCCTGGTTCCTCAGGCCCGGCCACGTTTTCTGCCCTTGGAGTCCACTAGACAGACAACCCCAGATCCTTGTAATAAAGTCCCTTTTTTACCCAAGCTATCTGAATTGGATTTCCTTCATTGTAACCAAAAGAACCCCTAACCAATATGTGGGCCCTCAAACACCCAGTTACTTAGGCATCCCCTATCTACTGCAAAACGTTGCTGGGGACGGGTGTGTGCTTGCAAGGGATTTCTGTTTGCTTCTCTGCATTTCCTAAATTCTCAACTGTGAACATTTTTATCATCCAATAAAATCCACCTCCCAGTCCACCACTCTGATTCACTTACTTTGCCAAGGTGAAGGGAAAATTGTGCCTCACAGAAAATCCATATTTAGGAAATAGATATTTTATGTCCAATGTGAAGATTTATTATTATTATTTTAGAATCTTCATATTAGACATAGAAACCAATGTCCTGGAGAGGGTTGGTCTTTTCGAGGCTCACCTCCCCCCCCCATCCCAGAGGCCTCTCCCTCCCCACCCCTGCCCTGGCCTGGCCTCCAGGTCATGCCTCCCATTTCAGCCATTCTGAGGTCTCTGCTGATTCATTCTCCAAAGGTCAGCCATTTGCATGTCTTCGCACGTCCATCTTTCCACCTGGTGTGACTACACTTCTGTTCACTGTCATTGCTTCCCTAAACCACTGCCATTTTGGCCTTCCCCCCCCCCCCCCGCCTCCCTCATGAATCCTTCAAAAGCTTCTATTCTTTGGAAGCGGAAAGGAAACCCTCTTTTCCGACTGAGAATCAGAAAACTTGGCTGGCACACCCCCTAGTGGTGGCCTAATGAATCCCCCTCAATTACTATAGGCGACACACCCCTGAGGTTTCTCAAAGTGGGTTCCACAGGATCCCCAGTTCCGCAGGAAAATCGCAGAGGAGAGAAGTGTTTCATGCCTAAGTTAGATCTGAACACACTGGGATACATAAAAGCAATCAAGTTTCCTTATTGGCAGACTCCTCCAAGTCTTTAATATCCTAATTAACATTATGGATCTCAAAGATTCAGATTTCAGCACGCAGTGGCTCCCAGATTTATTTGATCAGACTTTTGGAAAATAATAGGAAGAGCTACTATTTATGGAGATGTACTATCAGTTATAGTTTTCTCATTTATAGATGGAGAAATTGATGCTGAAAGAGGGCCAATAACCTACTGATGTTGGGTTTACATGAGACCAAAGTCCATGTTCTTAAGCATTACAAGACTCTGCCTTTTTACTTGTTCCAGGACATTGCTCTGCAGATTCCACTTGCATTAATTATGCAACTTATGCATAACCGCTCTACTTGTTCCCCGTATTAACCATCACACGATGCTACAAATCGTCTCCCCTTGGGACAAGAAGAGCTGCATCCTGCAGGGGATAGTGAGAGCTCTCTGCTTGCCCTTGGGAAGCTTCAGTTTCCGTACAATAGAGAGAAGGGGTCAGCGTCTCAATGGCACAAACAAAATCCTCCTTGAAAATCTCAGCAAAAGGGTTATGACAGGGCACCGTGTCAGGGACCCTAACATATATTTTCCAATGATAGATACTATGGAAAATATAGTAGACTATTTTTCTATTTCTTCTAAAAGAAGCTTAATTTCTCTTCAGTCTTATATATCTGTTGACCTGGTTTTATAAGCAATAAGATATTTTATGTGCATATCTGAGTTTCTCAGTCTATTAAAAAAGTGGAGAGGATAATACCCACCTCACATCACATTTTTATGTCAAATTTAAGTACATAATATGTTAAACTTGTAATTCTGGCTTGTTTTTTGATTTGGAGATTTAAACTTTTTTTTTTCTTTAGTTTCTGGTAGAAGAAGCCCAAAGATAATTTTTGGCTCACATAACTTAAAACTCCAAGCTTCAGGCACAGTTAGATCCAGGGGCTCAAATGAGACCATCATTAAACCAGAATGCACACTACGTGTATTTTTAGAGAAAGGAAATAGAATATAGTGCTATAAATGTCTTGGTCCCTTGTGCTGATGGACACAGAGAGATACTGTAAATAATTCCATGGATGTAGGCATTTGGGGATGGACCCCCACTTCCACCACTGGCCCTCCAGCTACACTTGCTGAGACTTGATTTGTCCATTGGTAAAAATGGGCACGCTGCTTCTCTTTTTCCACTTCAGTGAAAGCTGGAAGAAGCTGTAAAGCTTTCAAGGGCTTTTTTCCTTAGAGGATTAGATATTGTGGGGGTTTTTTTGTTTTGTTTTGGGGTTTGGTTTTCTTTTTTTTTCTTTTTTCTTTTTTTTCTATTAATGTTCAGGAAGATAGCACTTTCCACTGGCAAAGGGTTTTACAAGTATTTATTTGTTTTATAAATTTATCATTTAAAATTCCATAATTAGCCTGGCAAAACACACACCTTCAACACTACAACCACAGTTTAAAACCAATCAAGCCATGGGGGAGAAAAGTATATATTAAATATATCCATATCCATATTTAAATTCACATTGTGTGTGTGTGTGTGTGTGTGTGTGTGTGTTTGCAAGACACATATAAATGGCAAATAAGGAAATTTAAAAAAAAAGACAGATAGATAGATAGTCCCAGATTTTAAAACCACCCCCAAGGTAGAACAGGTGGTGAAAATATAGTAAAACATGTTGCAAGGAACTTGTCATGAATTTTAAAAACAAAAACGCCTACAGACCAAATAAACTGCTCTGAAACTCGGCTAAATCTGAAGTTCCCAAACTATTTTAAATGACAAAGCAGAAGTTCCCGAGAGAGGGAGTCCAACAGAAATGGTTTGAGGGCGATTGCTGCGGAACTCACACGGAACAGAGCTCGAATAGACGGGCAGACGCCCAGCCCGCTCCCCTGCCAGACTGGGCCACGTGCAGCTGTACCCGGCCCTCGGGGCCAGACCATGTGCGCGGGGACCGAGGATTCTGTCGACAAAGGCCTCCGGGAGCCCCTCCTGCACCCACCTCCCCACCTGGCCGGTGGTTTCTCAATGGATCTAAAGGCAAACATTTGGACGATTGGACCAGAAGCAGGGCCTACACTTGTCGCCGTCCACTTCCCGGTGCCCTATTTGAAGGCAGGCTAAAAACCCCGGCCCCAGGGTCTGGGCAGACACCCCTCCTCTCTGCAGCACCCACCCTCACAGACCCCAACCACTCATTCATCACAACCACCTGCCTGTCCTTTATTCATGGTCAACAGTTTATGAAGGGCTTTTAGCGCTGTTGTCTCTCTCTGTTACACGGAAACCCTGGGAGCTACACAGAGACCATGGAAGGGCTTCATTTTGATTGTGGAAACAGGAAGAGGTAAAGTGATCTGCCCCAAATCACAAAGCTGGACCCACAGCCCCAACTGACTCCCGGTCCAGTGCTCTGTCTACTAGACTATGTTTATTAAGACCATCCAGGGATGGGCGCCTGGATGGGTCAGTCGGTTAAACGTCTGCTTTCGGCTCAGGTCATGATCCCAGGGTCCTGGGATCAAGTCCCGCATCGGGCTCCCTGCCCAGTGGGGAGTCTGTTTCTCCCTCTCTCTCTCTCCCTCTACCTCTCCCCCTTCTCGTTCTCTCTCCCGCCCCCCACCCTCCTGTGCATGCAAAAATAAGTAAATAAAAAAACTTTTAAAAAAATAAAAAGACCATCCAGGGATAAGAGTTGGGGGAGGGGCCAGCATTCTGCCCCCCAAATCCAGGCTCTGCTGAAGAGGAAAGAAGTGAGCATGCACCCCGTGCACCCCAAATAATCAGAAAGCTCAGGCCCCATTTCAGGGCAGGCAGCCCTCGCTGGGCACCAGCTGACTGTTGTTATGCAGGAATGGTAGGTCTTCTCGTTTTTTTAAAGTGAAGCCAGAGATCTGAATCTTTATGTGAAATACCTTGATTTTTAAGTATCGGTTTGGTTTAAAATAACACCACCACCATCTGAACCTAACAAACCCATCTGCAGGCTGCTTTGTGCTATGGGGCACCAGCTGGAGATCTCGTCCCCATGCAGGTACCCAGTGCCCCTGCCCTTCTCTCTGAAGGTCGAGATGTAATCCATCAAAAGAGGGCCCGTCCGGAGATGCAAAGGGAGTCGGCAAACTTGAGTTCCAATCCCAGCCCTGACTTGCTAGTGGCATGACCTTGAGCAGGTCATTTACTCTCTCCGGACCTCAGTTTTCTCATCTGTTGAATGGGGCTAAGAATGCTTCCCTTGTTTCCTCAGCCCCCTCAAGGCTCTGGCTCAGGGAGAGCGTGTTGGCCTCCAACACCATTCTAATCTCCCAGAGCAGTTCCATTCCAAACTACCATCTCTATTCCTGTGCTGCACTGTGATCCTTTTTCACCTCATGAAACTGGGGCTCCTCATAAATTAGGTTTGGCCACCTTTGTTCTCCCCAGAGCATAGGAGCACAGGTAAGTGCCTAACAAATCTTAGTGAATTGAGCAATGGCCCAACCAGCTCACTGAGTACTGAATATGTGCTGGACACTCTACAAGGTGCGAAGGAAACCAACCGCAAGTCATGCTCTTAAAGAAGATGTGCTCTGGTTGAGGAGACAAGACGCACGCACAACGATCAGAGTTAACGGTCAAGTGTGCTAGTTCCCAGCTAGATCCCAACTACAGCCGGGGATCCCCACCACCCTGAGAAGAGGTAAGAGAAAGAAGACCTCTTTCCTTGTCTTTCTCACAGCCTCTTTTAAGCTCTTCTTGGCCCTCGAGTTGAAGGAACTCATCTCCCCGCACAACAAACGTTTAGAGATAGACCCCGTGATACCCCGAATGCACACACTTCAGCGAGTTGGAACAGAATGAGGGCAGCTCGCTAGTTCTAACTAGGCGATGTCTTACCTGCTGGTCTGGACGGTTACGTGGGCAAATGCAGTCTGCATCACTGTTGTACGAGGCTGGGTGAACGCAGGAGAGCCAAGGCCCATCTTTCACCCACTTCCCCCTGCCCCGGCCCTCAGTTCTCACCCCTGATTAAATGGCCGGTTCCCTGAGTGTACCAGGTAGCAAGCATGTGATAATTCTCTAATCTGGCTTGTCCTTGGGGGCCCACCCCATCCTGCTGGCCGCACCAGCTGCCTAAGGGAGCACAACAGAGAAGAGATTTGGCAATTATCCAGTTAATTTGATCAGTGGAGACAGCCAAACAAATAATCCGGGCCAAAAATGTCCAGATCAGCTGTCTACATGGATCAAATTCCACTTCACTGATGCAGAGCAGGTTCGGCCTGAGAGAATGGCTTTGACTGAGGAACCTGTCCCAGTATCCCAGATCCCGGGCTGCAGTGGCCTTTAGCAGAATCATGAGCATGGCTACATTTCTCTGGGACACGCCCCCTCTCACCACTCCCTTTAGGCGTCCTTGCCACTTCTAGGCCTCTCTACCTCGTTCCCCAGAGCTTGGCCCCCCAGTGCCAGGGTCTTTGGCAGCCTCCAAGGACTGGAGCATTTTTGTGCCCATCCCCTCCTCTGAGCATTTGAAATTCATTAAGAAGAGACTTTCAAGGGGGCATGGCTCAGTCAGTTGAGCGTCCAACTCTTGGTTTGGGCTCAGGTCATGATCTCAGGGTCGTGAGATCGAGCCCGGCGTGGGGCTCTGTGCTCAGTGTGGAGTCTGCTTGAGATTCTCTCTCTCCCTCTCCCTTTGCCCCTCCCCCCATTCACGTGCACACGCACACACTCTCTCTCTCTCTCTAAAATAAATAAATAAATCTTTAAAAAAGAAGAAGAAGAAGAAGATACTTTCAACATCTGAAATGCCTTTGGAAATTCAAGGAATTTACGAGTATAATGGTAGAATGTCAGGAGTCAGCAAGCTGGGCGGGAGGAAGGTAACCTTACAGCTGGTACATCTTAGAGGCTGCCTTTTTCTCACCTGCCTAAACCCACTCTTATCAGGTCGTATCAGGCCCCTCCCCCTTCCCGGAGGATAATGTACCAAGTCCTCAGCACAACAGAAGAAAACTTTCATCATCGGCCCCAGACCCTGAAGATCAATTAAGATGAAGTTCCACTACATTCATCCAAAATACCAGAAGCTTAAAGACAAGGGCCCACTTGCTAACATAAATGAGTTCAGAGGCAGGCAGTCCATACCGTGGAAGACAGTACCCTCAACCCCGTCTTTGCTGGGTAGGCACCAGCCTTATTTCCTGCTAAGGTGTTGGTTTTCGAGCCACTAGAATAGAACTCCCACTTCACTTAGCTGCATAAAAGCCAGCAAAGCTGCACCTTCTCAATAAACCTAGATTGCAGGCCCCAGGTAGAGAGCAGCTCCTCAGCAGAGCAGTATTTCTCTCCTTATCTGCCCTCAGACTGGCTAGCTCTCATTTGCAAAACTTCGCTAAAAGTGGCAAGAAGGAGACGGCAAACCAACACTGATTTCTTTTCCTGCCATTTCCTCTAAAGCTGGAGCTTGTGGTTTGCTCTCCCAGTTACAGCTGGCAACGGCTCAATCACATGCTCTACCAATGCATAACCAGGGCCATCCGCTTTCCAGTTAGTGAAATCTGAGTTCTAAATATTTGCCTTCCCACCTCCTCCACTCAGTCAATATCACACTTCAGACTGCGTTTCTTGGAGCAACCCCCTTCCAAGTATCAAATTCTCTGTCGCTTTGGATGAGGTTCAGCTGCATAAAACAGAAGCTAGAACACCCAAGGATTTACTCTTTCATGTGAAAGAAGTCCACAGTGAGGGAGGGCTGGAGGCTCCATGAAGTCATCAGAGATCTAGGTTCCTCCCACCAGTCTGCTCCAACATCCCTATAGCATGAAATTCCCTCGTGAAGGTGTCCTCGTGATACATGATGATTGCTGGAAATCACATGAGCAAGTCTAAAGGCAAGGGATGCTGGAATATGTGCTCTTTCCCCTGAGGACAGGCTGCTGGGAATAAATGCAGGGTTCTGTTATAAGGAGAAAGGCCAGGATGATATGGGAGGAGGCCACTAGCAGCCTAGGCCACGATTTGTTAACATATAAGGCTCCCCCACCACAGCTCAGCCCATATTTTATTTACATTTGTAACCTTCCAGTGCCAAGCACAATGGCTCTCACAGCATGAGAAATCAACAAAACATGGGGGTGCCCTGGTGGCTCAGTCGGTTGCATCTGACTCCTGATTTTAGCTCAGGTCATGATCTCAGGTCGTGGAATCGACCCCTGCGTCAGGCTCTGCGCTCAGCACGGGGTCTGCATGCGATTCTCCCTCTCTCTCTGTCAAATAAATAAATAAAAATCTTTTTTAAGAATTAAAAAAAAAAAAGGAATCAATAAGTGTGTACTGAATACCCACTGAAATCCAGACTGAAGAAGTTTCATTAGGACCCTAACTTAGACTGAACCTCAAGGATAATTTCCATCTTATCACCATCCTTTTTTCGAAGATGTAGTTTCTTCTCCTCTACCCTCCTTAAACCAGCATCAAGGATTTCACTCACTTAGAGCCAAAGCATGCTCAAAGGCCTGCTGCTTATCTGCAGCCTGCAGGGCATCTTGGTCACTAAGCTGTGTGGAGTTCAGCTTAGACAATGCAGTGTTTTTATTCTGGAGTCAACGGCTCCAGAATAAAAGCTCCTTAACGTTTTGACAGACCGGTACAAGCCGAGCAGCACCTGTGACACCAACAGAGTGCATAGCAGGCTGGGAAGATAAGTGGTTGACATCACAGCACAGCTGGGCACATGGAGTCAAGCTACCCAAACTGAAAAGACAGGTAATCACAATTCAAAAGGACTTTGACCTTGTGCTAAAAGGAGCCAAATCCAGCCAAAAATATAATATTTATTGGAAATCCAGGTAAACCTTCCTCTGCACTAGTCAGGATGGTGTAGCCACGACTGAGTAGTATATATCAAAATGACTTAGGTCTTAGTCAATTTCCAACTCAATAAATCCAACATTGTGATGCGGTCACATGTGCTTTTAGGCTGTTTCAATGGAAGCATTAAATCTAGAACACAGGAGACGATACTCCTACTCTACTCTGTACCAGTCAGGGTATGCATGGAATATTGTATCCAATTGTGGGGATTCTAATCAGGAGGAGTATGGAGGAACCAGAACTTGTGCAGAGGTCCGTAATCTGAACAGTAAAAAGATTCAAAACCATGTCATATAGAAACAGTTCAAGGAACTGCTGGTGTTTAGCCAGGTGAGGAGAAGACTTGGAGACCATGACTTCTATCTTCAAATATTCAAAGAGCTGTCAAGTGACAAAGAGATTGATCTTTCTCTGGAAAATGCTAAGCCATAGAACCAGGACCAATGGATAGAATATCTAGAAGGACAGATTTGGGCTCGTATCAGCAAGAAATTTCTGACAACCAGAACTGTATCTGGATGGAGCGCTATCTTGGAAGGTCATGAACTTGGCCACTGGGGGAATTAAAACCCAGGCTGGACAGCTTCCCAGAGGGTGGTGAAGGGTGGGCTCAAGGCCCAGATGATAGCTGGACTAAAATCTCAAGGGTCATTCCCTTCCTGAAACTCTGTGGCATCTGCTCTTTAGCAACTCCTTAACAGCCACATGGTAGGTGGTTATATGAGTTAGTGGTTTATTGTTCACTTTCCCATTCATGTCTCCGTTGACTCTTGCAGCTCTTTGGAGTAGGCAGAGTAGATTACAGAGGATAAAATGTCATCCAGTTAAGCGTCCCAGTCAGAACTGACCCCAAGTCACTTGATACCTAGTTCACCCCTCCATGGGCAAGGTCACCATGAGAAACCTCCCTCTCGATCACAGATTAACAAACAGGGAGACATCCGCACAGAGGACAGCTGAGTAGGAGCACACTGGACCTGATGGCTCATCCAGTCTCCTCCAAGTGTTGCTTCCACTCTAAGATGTTCATTCCACAAAAACACTCACTCAAAAGGATACATGCACCCCTATGTTTATTGCAACATTATTTACAATAGCCAAACTATGGAAACAGCCCAAATGTCCATCAACTGATGAATGAATAGAGAAAAATAGTATATATATATATATAATGAAATACTATTCAGACATAAAAACGAATGAAATCTTGTTATTTGTAACGACATGAATGGAGCTAGAGGGTATAATACTAAGTGAAGTCAGTCAGAGGAAGACAAATACCGTATGACTTCATTCATATGTGGCATTTAAGAAACAAAACAAATGAGCAAAGGGAAAAAATAGAGAGGGTGGGCAGAGAGAAACCAAGAAACAGACTCTTAACTATAGAGAAATAATAATGGTTACCAAAGGGGAGGTGGGTGGGGGGATGAGTGAAATAGGTGAAGGGGATTAAGAATACATTTATCTTGGGGCACCTGGGTGGCTCAGTCGGTTGAGTGTCTGCCTTTGGCTCAGGTCACGATCCCAGGACCCTGCTCAGTGGGGAGTCTGCTTCTCCCTCTCCCTCTGCCCCTCCTCCTGCTCATGCATGCATGCACTTTCTCTCTGTCAAATAAATAAATAAATATTAAAAAAAAAAGAATATACTTACCTTAACGAGCACTGAGTAATGTATAGAATCATTGAGTCACAGTATTGTACATCTGAAATAATATAACACCGTATGTGAACTACACTGGAATTAAAATAAATTTTAAAAAAAAGAGTTCATTCCCTACATTAGGAATCAAGGCTCTAGACAGGTGTCAGCAAACTACAACCCGTGGACCAAATCTGGCCTGCCACTTGTTTAGTAAATAAAGTTTTATTGCAACACAGCTTTGCCTACTCATTGCATATGGTCTATGTCTGCTTTAAAGGCAGAGTTCCGTAGTTGCAACAGAGGGCGTATGCCTTACAAAACCTAAAACTTTTGTTATCTGGTCCTTTACAAAAAAAAAAAAAAAAAAAGGTTGCTGACCCCTGCTCTAGGATATTAGTGTGGAATATGGATACTAGCTAATGTTCTCTATTGTAATGGGCAAGAAACATCAGAAAAATCCTGCAGGACTGGAAAACCCCATCCAGAAAGAAATTCCATTCACAACCATTTGCTAAGGCAAGAGAAAGGGCCACAAGTCTTTTATAGACCAAAAGTTTTTATCTTCTGTCTGTTGGGTTTTGATATACCACCGCCCCCAGGGAACAGCTATTTTGACTATTTAAAACACATATAATAAACCGATTGTTCCATCACTATGTCTATTTGTAATAAGCACAGACAATGCACTACAGCGTGGTTATGGAAAAAAGCAACGTAATTCTATGAATCAATATTAGGCCCTAATTAGCCACTGAGCCCCGGCTGATAACAGCTTATCGTACCTTTCAGCCCAAAGAAAGCTCAGGTGGAAAAGAGAGAGAGAAAAAGAAGACGGAATAAATAGCTAATTATGATAAACTGGTTTCCTTGGTAACTGTTTATAACCGCAATGATGTTGCCATATTTTTAATGATAAACACAAAGGTTTGATGTGATATTATATAATGCATACTGTCTCAGTGCTGGTTCTACTCTAGCAAAGGTGAAGCCGGATACAAATGTGAAATTTTGTGAGGCTAGGAAAATTAGAGAAGCTTTCTCTAACCCCCACCCCAAACATCTGTTGTTAGTCTATTCTCTGGGTACCAAAGAGCTCAAGAATATAGAAACAGATATTTACGGTGCTCAATGAATCCTACATGCCCATTCAACCCTCAGATTTTTAGTTACAGCATTTACTATTCTCTCTTCCCCAGCTGGGGTGCCCCTTGGTCACCTCTTTGACAAGACCTATGGTTTGGGGAGGGAAATACAGTGAGTGATGCCAAAGGGATGGGCCGCTCCACAAAGCAGTCAGCCATCAGACTCAACCCTGAGACCAAATCATCTTATGAGATTCATTCCCTACTTTCAGCTTTCAGGGATATCTGCCCCCAATTTGTGAGAATAACATTTTGCTGAAATATTTTAGTCCAGTGGCAAATCTTATAGATTCAATCACTAAGCCAGGGGTTGGCAATTATGGCCCATGGGCCAAATCCAGCCCATGGCCTGTTTTGGTAAACATAGTTGTATTGAAACACAGCCATATATAAATATGCATTTAAGTATTGCCTATGGTTGCTTTCTTGCTACAATAGTAGAGGTGAGCAGGTGTGGAAGAGACCATATGGCCCACAAAATCTAAAATATTTACTATCTGACCCTTTACTAAGTAAGTTTGTTGAGCCCCACACTAAACATCCATATTCTGAGCCACCTATGCTTTGTTTTCCTCTACTATAGAGAACAGAAAGCAAAATACTGAACTTCAGCCTCCTCTATGGCTATGGGAGGCAGTGTGAAATTGTTCTGGCCAATGAGATGTAGGTAGAACTCCCTGGAGAGGCTTTCCCCACCCCCACCCCCACATCCCTCCTCCCTCCCATAGAACGGGCAAGCCCATAAAAGGAAGAATTTTGCCCTTTGCCATTTTCACTTCTCCCCTCTGCCAAGGGCCTTCTGGCTGGAACACAGACACAACGCCTGGAGATGCAGCAGCCATCTTGCAACCATGAAGACAAAAGTCATCTCTAATGATGGTAAAGCTGGAAGACAGAAGGAGCCGGTCCTGGTTAACAGCCTTGAGTAGGTGCCCGGCACTGGATTATGTTCCAAGTACCTCCAGGCTCCTTGTTATGTGAGCAAAATTAACCTCGTCCTCATTTAGCCATGTTAGTACCATTTTCACCTACTCACAATTGGACTGAATCCTCACTGATCAAAGGGATATAAAGAAAGTTTTTAGGGGCGCCTGGCTGGCTCAATCAGAAGAGTATGTGACTCTTGATCTTGAGGGCATGAGTTCAAGCCCCACACTGGGTGTAGAGATTACTTGAATAAATAAGTAAGTTTTAAAAAAAAAAAAGAAAAGAAAAGAAGTTTTTAGGTGTTAGAACCTAACAAGCTGGCAGAGTGGGGGGCAAGAGAAAGGTGAGAGACAGATTAATTGTGCAGAGCCATGCCTCTGAGAGACTAGAAGTTCAGGGAATGAGTTGTCAGTCCCACAGGTGGGGCTGCTGGTATGTGTGGCCCAGTACTGTGATAACCTAGCTTGGAAGATGTTATGGGGCCAGTTACACCCATCAGGACTTAACTACTTATGTGATCTCCTCATTTGTCTTCAGACCACATGTTCACCTATGGCGTGGCAATTGAGTGTAGCAGGAAAATGAGATTTTGGAACCAGAATGCTTAGGACCTATCACATCTAGCTGTGTGACTTTGGATAAATTACTTAACTTCTCTGTGCCTCAGTTTCTTCATCTGTAAAAGGTAGATAACAGCAGCACTTCACCTAAGAGAGTTTCTGTGAAGAGTCCGTGAGTTAAAGCATTTACAACAGTGCCCAGTATACTGTTGGGACAATACAAGCCATGGCTATTTTTCCAGTTACTATTGTTGTGTAACTGATTACCCCCAAGCTAAGCATCTTGAAATAAGCATTTCATTATGCCCCTGGTGTTGGTGGGGCAAGACTTTGGACAAGGCCCAGGAAGGATGGCTTATTTCTGCTCCATGATGTCTGGGGTCTCTTCTAGGAGGACTCAAAGGCTGGGGGTAACTTGACAGCTGGAGGTCAGACTGGTCAGAAGCCTCATTCACTCCAACATCTGGTCCCTGGGCTAGGATGACTCCACCTCCTAACTGAGGAGAGGCAAGCTTGTACCGTCGAAGGGCATGTGGGGTGGGAGACTCCTCGTGGCCATCTTTATTCAACATGGTCTGCCATGGCTGTTAATACTCTTTCCGCTCCATAACATTAGGAACTGGTTGATCTCCACTCCCGAACCCTGTTGTCGTTCCCATCCACATAGTGAAGACCTTGGCTTGTAGAAACCGCTCTCCAGTGTTAGCTACAAGCTCCTTGAGGACAGGATTGTGCTCTCCACCTCTACTGTATCTATGTCAACATGTACAGAGCTCCTGCTACATAAACAGAAAGTGCTTACTAAATGTTCTTAAATAGATAAGTGGCTGAATCGTATACCAATAAATACTGGCATAAAAGCCCAATATCCTGTAACACTTGTGGGCTTGGTGGACATCGCCACTCGGCCACAAATCTTCAATCTCCCCTTCTTTCTTGGTAACAAAAGAAAGATAGATTTTATTCAGGGTGACTGAAAGATTGCATTTTCCATCCTCCCTTCTAGTTAAATATAGGCACATAACTAAGTTCCTGGTCAAGAAGATGAAAACCAAAGTGTTGTATGAGACAAGCACAAACACCACTTAAAAAGAGCTGACTGAACTGAGAGAGTCTTCTTTTGCCCTCTCCCCTCTTCCTCCCACTTCCTGGAATGCAGATGAAATGGCTGGAATTCTAGCAGCCATCAAGTGATCTTGAGGATGGAAACGAGTGCAAAAAGCAGAAAGCCTGACTACCAGATGACTTTGTTGGTGCTGGCATGCTGCCTACTTAAGATAAGCCTCTAAAGTTGTTTAAGCCACTGGTCAAGTCTCCTATTGCTAACCAAATGAAATTCCCCCTATACCACACGCTGAGCCTCTAAGAGGAATTATATAATCACCTCTTCCTCTGAAGTTCCTGCAGATGTGGTACCTTTCCTCTCATGTTTACCACATAGTCCCTGGCACTACTGTACACGTTCAATCCCCCTAGTATATCATGATTGCCAAAGGATGTGACCTACCCTACCTATCTTGGGGTCTAGACACAGTACTAGCACAGTGCCACATACTTACTGATGACTTGAATGAAATTAATATTGAATGAAATTAATGTTGATCTTTTTATTAAGTATAAAACTGTAAAGGTATTTTACTGGATTTGTTGATGGTATCCTTTGTGCCATTGTCTGGTCCCCTTTGGGTCCTAAACATGGAGATAATAACACATCATCTCAGTCACTAAAGGGAGGAGAACCTGAAGACTCCATTTATGCTAATCTCCTAATTGCAAAATTAACTATAGTATACTGTGGTAGCTTTGAGTTATGCTGATTAGCACTTTTTCATCACATTCTTCTTTGTGTGATGTGGGGAGACTTCCTCCCCCTCCTATACAACCTGGTGGGGCTGTGAATCACAGGGAGCACCCAGCCCTTAACCGTATCTGCCACATCCCATGAAGAAAGGGGGACACACAGCCCTGGCCTGGCCCAATCCGACTACCACATCCCCCTGCATACAGTGACCAACCAGAATCATTCCAAGAATTTTCCAAACTGGAGATGAGGGCTGCTCTCTCCCTTGATTGAAAGCTATATGGCTGTGAACTCAGGACTGTTGGTTACCACCTTCTGAAATGCATGGAGGAAGCCAGGCTGCAGCAAGAAAGGGACAGAGCCCCAGAGCAGCTGAGGCAGCGACGTCATAGATGTCCCGAGGGGTGGGGGGCAATGTTGAGTCATGGTCCTTGAGGCCAGGCCCCAGCCGTATGGCCTTTAATTCTACAGGCTACCCTAATGTCCTTCTGCGCATGGGAAACACACTGCATTCCCTTTGCGGTTAAGCTGGTTTGAATTGGGTTTCTGTCACCTGAAAGTGATAAAGCTCTAACTAATCGAAATTAAACCACTTCCATGTCTGGAGGTCTGTAAAAAGAGGGCTAAGGCTACTTATCCTGGCTGTTTTGTGTCTTCGTTGCTTTAAGACAGGGTGCTGAACTGACTGGCATGTTCACGTCTCACTCTGACAGGTGCAATGCTAGAAAAGGATTTTAAAGTCTCGATGGTAGTTGGTGTGCCTGGGCTCATCCTACAGCTGGAGATATGAAGACATCAGGAAGCTCTAGGGTGACATAGTAAAGAAAGAATGCAAAATTTCTTTTAACTCTCCATGATCTTCTTCCAAGTGTGGCATAGACTCCCGGCTGCCATATTCCAGTAAGTGTTAGAAACCTTTGCATCTCCATCCTCCCCTTTGCTGTACCACTTCCTCTCCCTCTGGACAAATGAACACATTCCCGTTCTCAAACTTGATATCTCTCTGACTCAGGCCCGGTACCTTGGCATACAACAAGCTGGAGGTGAAGGTTTTACACAAAAGGGGTTTTAAAAAAAAGCTTTGAAAATAATTTACCATCTGTCAGTCACTTTGGTACAAGTCGCAAACACACAGCCCTGAGTGTGTATGCACACACATATACACACATATGCACACACAAACAGAAGCACTCATGTACACGGACACGCTGTAGAGGGCAATCCACCACCATCCACAACCAAAGCCTGCCCTGTAACAGACACATTCATGAAAGCTTTATTTTAAGCAAGAGTAACAGCAGTGGCAAAGAAAATGCCCTCTTTCTCCTGCAGCTGTGTCTTCGTAGAAGTTGGGGGTATATCTCTGTGTGTGGCTGAACAGTAATAAGAACAACCACGAATATGAATCACAACCACAGAGTAGCTCACTAGTATGTCAAGTGCTGTACTCCATCTCACCAGCACCCCTGAAAGCCCCGGCCAGGTGGGAGGCGAGGGTAGGGGGTGGACAGCGGCACACCAGAACAAGCCAAGTTTTTTCTGGACTCCGGCCTGAATCCTGACCTAGCTCACTCTTCTCCCTTACTTGCTCTTACCCACAAACGGAGCCAACCTTGGTGTGGCCCACCTGAACATTGGCAAAGTAATGCAAAGTGCAAGCTCGACAGGTGTAAGTGAACGGCCCTTTCTTTGGTCTCCACCACATCAATAGGCTTGGACCAGAGGTGGGCCTCATGGGAGGACCACTGTGGTCAGCCTGGAAGCCAGAGGCCCACCTTCTAGATGCAGCCCAGCCCCCTGCTGGCTGTCAGACCTTGGGTGCATCCTCTGGCTGCTGCAGGGGTGATGTTTCACCCGCAAGATAAAAACTGGACCAGTCCAGCTCTAAGATGTTTTCTACTTCCAGTATTTTGTGATTCCATGAGCCACAGACCCCATACCAAATTTACTAGTCATTCCAGCATTTTCCTCTTTCCTTACCCCCTTCCCAGCATATTTGGAGGGCCCAGAAGCCAGTGGGACTAGACCCTGGGCTAAGGGTTCTAAAGAAACCTGTCAGGAGGGAGACCTATATGCAGAAAGCATTCAGGAACCAGCAAGAAAAGGCATCTATCTCCAACAAGGGCTCCAAGCAGGCTCAGGGGCTCTGCTTTGGGACAGTGGTTTCCTAAGAATCACCTGGGAAGCTTATTTAAATATGTGTACTCTGGAGCCCACTGGGTCTGAGACTAAGAAATCTTCATTTATTCGTTTAGAAAAGGCTAAGTTTCAAAATTATTATTATTTATACATTTTTATTAACCAGATGCAGGTCTTATGGTTGTTTTCTTCCCTTCTTTTCCTCCTAGCCCTCTGCCCATACCCTGTGCCATTTTAAACAGTTATACCAGGTACACTTGAAGTAGATGCTCCACAGGCTGAGAAGCTCTGGAGGGAGCCCCTGGTCCTGGCCTCTGCTTTCTGCCCGTCCTTGTCCTGTTGCCCACAGCAGCCCTGGTGGCCACAGGCAGAGTGACCAACAACCACAGGCAAAGGAAATGGTTAAGGCCCCATACCCAGGTCCAAGAATCAAGATGGCATAGGTCACAGATGGATGCAGAGAACAGCTCCATTCCTACAGACAAGTGCTGAGAACCTCTACCCTGAACAGGCTCAGAGTCAACATACAGGGAGTTCCTGAATGCAGGCCAGCCCAGGTTGAGTCGATGAACATGGGCAAAGCAGCTCCTGGTGCAGTAAGGAAGCAGGAGAACAAAGCAGATGTGATCATGGTGGCATCTGAAGGAAGGTCTTACCTGGGTCACTGAAGGAAACTAGTGACCTTTGAAAGTTCCTTCCAACCCTAAAGACCTATGATGCTGAACAAACCAGCCTATGTTAATAAAATAGAACATGAAAACATCCAGAGTATCCACAGAGGCCTATGATAACTCCCAGAATACCTTGCCTGCCCCTTGTGTACCTTGCATCACTCTTATTGCTGATGAATTGCCAGTGGTCTGGCTTCTCCACTGGACTGCAAGCTCTAAGAGGTCAGAAACCATGTCAGTGGCAGGTCTATCCCCAGCGCCTGGCCTGGTGTCCAGTACATAATAAGGGCTGATGTGTATTGAGTACTGTGTCCTGGCCCTGTTCTAAATGTTTTACTCACATCATCTCATTTAATTCTCCTAACAACCTTCTGAGAGAGGTACCGCTACAATACCTATTTTACCAATTGGGAAACTGAGGCAGAAGACAGTTAGAGGGTCACAGAGAAGAGAGCCCAGGGTCACACAAGTAGCAAGTGGCAGAGCCAGTAATGGCCCGGGAAGCTCGGCTCTCAAGGCCTCTGCTCCTAAATACTAAGCCATGTAGGTGCTAACGTATTTGTTGGATTGAAAACATTTCTGAAGTACTTTTGCTGAGTTTAACTGAGAGTTATATAGGATATCACCCACTATTTAAAAACAGAAAAGTTGAGCCAAGTACAAAATAAGCTAATATCCTGTGTTTTCTGCAAGAGACAAGTTTAATTAGAGTTTAGGTAATGAAAGCTTTCATGGTCTCTAAAAAAATACAATGCATTCATTTATGCAAATCTACTCCAGAGCATGATTTTTGTAAAATGCTATGTAACTTGCTTCTCACAAAAAGTGAGTTAATGAGTCTCCCTGAGGAGGGAGTATCTCGGATTTATGGGTATTCCCATCAGTTGCCCTGTGCCTGTGGTAGTTGGTAGACCCTGATTTAGAGCCAATGGTTCTAAGCAGTCACCCCAGCTCCCAGCACTGTGCCTTGAGAGGGGCTGGTGTGGTGAAAAGGGGCCCTGCCTGCTGGTTCTGAAAATGAGGCCCCCTCATACATCCTACCCAGCCCCCTCCACCAACCCCCTCTGCCACAACTTTCTGACTTCCTTTTCTCTACAATTTTGCCCACACTGTTCACTTCAGCCCAAAGTAACTCATCAGAATTAAAAGATCTGCTAGGGGAAGAAGAGACACGGTGATTTTCCCAGGCCAGGTCAAGTGAAGAGCTGTGAAGTTTCAGTGAGTTCATGCACACAAAAGGATGGTAATTCCTAAGCCCCACATGAGTGCAGGGGGTTGTTGCTCTCGTCTCCCACCAGCACTCAAACTAGGGTGGACAACAGCAGCAAGGCTGCCGAGCAGCCCTGGCACCGGGTAAAGCTAAGCTTCCTACCCACGACCACCTTTGATCCTTCCGACAAGCAATTACAGTAGGTCCTATTAGCTTCTATTCTAAGGTGAAGAACTGAGGTTCAGAGGAGTTCATCAATGGGCCCAAGTCAGGAACGGGAACAGCTCTTCACCAACGTGCTAGACTGCGTCCCCAGATTGTTGAAAAGGTAGACACGCCAGGACATGGTGGGAGATCTGTTGGCCCAAGAGAGGCAAGATCCTGGCTCTGAGGGACCCTGAGTAGCAACTGAAAAGAGGCGTTCTTAAATGGCCTTCTAAACTTTATATACATATTATAGATAACAATGTTATATATATGTATGCTTGTGTACGTAGGAAAAAAAACAGAAAGGAAGTACACCAACGTGTTAAACACCGTTACCTCTGAGCGGTAGGATAATACATAATTTTATTTTCCTTTTGCCTTGACTATCTTCCAAGTTTTCTGTATTGAATACATATTACTCTTACAATCTGAAAATAAAGGTGTTTTTAAAACCCATTCCAACTCTTCAATTAATTCAGTTGTCCTTTCCTGGATCTTCTCCAGCTCCATTATGTCATTCTTAAGAAGCAATAGCCAATATGGCACAGGGTTTTCCAGGTGTCTACTTTTAGGAAATCTGATTTCTAACTCTCAGAGGCCGTGTGCTCGCACTCTCTCTGTCTCTCTCTCTCTCGCTCTGTCACACACACACACACACACACACACACACACACAGCCACATCTGCCCCAGAAGTATCTGCCCTATTTACCAGGACCCTTACCTGCTCTTTCGCTGATAAAAGAGAATGCTCTATTTGTACCCAGACCCAAATCTCACAAGCCCACCTAGCTGTCCATGTATATGATGAAAAGAAACAACAAGGTCAGTTCTGATTGCAAAGCTGTAAGACTGCTCTCTGATTTACTTTCTACCCACATGTGATCTTAGAGATGTAGGGCCTTAATTAGGGAATGGGAGAAAGGGGGATGGGGATGGGGAGAGGGAGTGGAAATGGGGGGGAGGGGAACAAAGGAGAAGACCTTTCTGAGTCATAATGCCATATCCGAGGTTACTACAGGGAACAGACTTCAGGATCGAGGTATTAGCCAGGCAGAATGAAGTAATATGCCGTCCCATAATTTTTCTAGAGGTCTAAATCCACACCTCCTAAGTTGCCCAGTTCCCAAATCCCTGGGACCTATGAGAGCACTCAGACCACTCTGGTCAGCCAGGAGTTGGGTGAGGATTTGGGGAAGGGCGGGGTAGAGAGTCATAACCTTCAACATGAAAACAGTCCAACAATCAACATAAATGTTTATATTTCCCATGGTGAGATTCTCTGTCTCTGGGAACAGAAATGTGAATAATACCATTTCATCACATGCTCATGGCACTGTCAGTCTGACCATTACTGCCAGGTCCAATAGCACAGTCAACTCTCATCAACTTTGCTATAAAGGACTGGAGGCCTGTTTTCCAATTTTATTTTTGAGATACTGAAGTACCAGATTATTTTGTTTCCCATGTGGTCTGTGCTTTTGTGATTGGAAGGTTTTCAGTTCTACAAATTTGGGTTCAAACAAGAAATGACTGTGAATTACCTGGAGGACCCCCGTCCTGTGTTTGGGAACTATATGCCAATCTACGATCCTCCTGAGGATCTGATGAACCTTAGCATTAGACTTCGTTGTTTCCTCTACTTGCCGCAATGATTGCAACCCAGCAAAGTGTTTTCCAGAAACCTGGAGAACCTGGGGTGGGGGGAAGCAGGCTTGTTATAGAAGTATCTTGACAAGGCCAAGTATCATAGAGCCTAAATCCACGCCACCACTCCTTGCCTCCCGGGATCACCCCAACAGTCATGGGGGACCCTCCTACAGGTCAGCCAGGTGGTGGCCAATGGCATGGGCAGAGGGCTAGGGGGAAAAGAAGGGAAGAAAACAACCACAAGACCTGCATCTGGTTAATAAAAATGTATAAATAATAATTTTGAAACCTAGCCTTTTCTAAACGAATAGAAGATTTGTTAGAAGAGAGTAATGAATACAACGGATAGTTGCCAAAGAAAGCCAAGGTACACTTCAATCCTGAAGTGGAAGAGAGAATCCCAGAACAGAACACCAGTGTGCGGTGGTGTGAAGGCTAGCTTTCCTTGCAGCCCATTCCCTCATTCATTCCATTCAAGGAGCACTTACTAAACACTTACGCTGTGCCAGAAATTGTGCTGAGTGGTTCAAAGACATTATCTCCCTTCGTCCCTTGACAAGCCTGCCTGATGGGACTTACTGTCACATAGAGGAGAGAGAGAAGCAAGGAGCGACAGCTTTTCCACCTGCTCAAAATGATGGTGCAGCTTGGCCAAGAGAGAGCCAGTTCTCGCTGCACCAGTTCGGAATCCTTCAGCTGCAAGTTGCGGGAATACCGACTCCTCTTGCCTTAAACAATACAGGCATTTATTACTTCTCACAGCAGAACATCCCAGCCCTGTGTTCTTTACATTTCTCTTCTGCCACCCACGGTGTTGGCATCACCCTCAAGGTGACAGAAAAACGGCTGCCCTTCCGGACAGGTCTTCTTCTAAGAGCAAGAACAACGTCTGTGGAAGCACCTTTGGAAGACGTCTCTCTGTTGTGTCTCAGGCCAGAATCAGGTCACGTGTGCTCTCCAAGACCAGTCCCTGCAAGGGGAACCACAGCAACCATGCAGAGGAAGATGGAGAGGAAGAGTCAGACAGAGGGTGTTGCTCATCACGCCGTCTGACCTGTTTTCACCTGGAACCAGTTGTTCCGGGCTGTAGGTTGATCCCCGGAACCACCTGTGAAATCATCTGGGATGCTTTAGAAAATGGAGGACTCTGGGGCTTTTCCTCAGAACTACTGAATCAGAATCTCTTGGGCCCAGAAATGGATATTTTTTTTTTTTAAGAAGGATCTTTTTGCTTTATTCCTTTTTATATTCTGATAAATGCACATATTCTTTGACCCAGCAATTCCACACCCATATATTTACTTTATAAATATACTTCCACACGTGCAAAATGACATACATACAAAAATATTCAAATGCAGCATCATTTATATGAGAAAAAGAATAGAAACAACCTAAACACCTACCAGTAGGAAACCAGTTAAAAAAAATCATCCATCTGAAGAAACATGGTGCATCTGTTACAAAGAATGAGGCTGCTCTGTTTTTTTGTTAGTTTTTCCCTTTCTCTGTTCAGATGTGGAATGATTTCCAAGTGAAGTAGGAAAAAAGCAAGACACAGGATGCTGTGTGTACACTATGCCACCACTTGTGTGGGAAGAAAATCAAACTCCATAACAAGCTCCCCAGTTTATTCTCCTGTTCAGGGACTCTGAGAGTACTAAAATGCCCCCATTCACCCTCAGACCCTATCAGGAGCTGACCGAGCTCTTCAGTGTGGTCTGGGTCCTTCATGAGCTGCTCCCACCTTCCCTTCTCATTCGCCCAACCTCGCTCAGCCACGCTGACCCCCTAGAACATGCCAACCACACGCGTACCTCGGGGCCTTTGCATGTAGGTTCCTGAGGTAGGCCGAGTAACAGCTCCCAAAAGATGTGCATGTTCTCTCTCCATAACCTGTGAATATGTGAAGGGGCTTGGCTGCTGTGATTAAGTCATGTTTGCCTTCATTCCTCTCTCATTTCTTACCCACTACAGGATCCATAAAGTTTCCTCTACTCCTTTATTTTTCTTCTGCTGCTTTTTGAAAGCTAAACGTGTATCTATTACCCTAATTACCCATACAGTTGAATATACATAACTAACTATACAGTTTCCTACTTCTCAAGTTGTTCAATGTCTCAAATCTCCTCCAACATCAAGCAAGAACTGTTTATCTGCTGAGAACTGATAACCTTAATTGTTCTTGTTGCACTTTTAGTTAAATGGAAAAAAACAGTTTTTACAATAATTAATCTTATTACCAATGGATACTAATTTCATTTTTCACCCCTTTTTTTTGCATGTAACTTTTTTTCTCTGGGATCACTTTTCTTCTTTTGAAGTACATCTTTTATTAATTTACCTGGAGACGTCTTGGGGATTACTTCTCTTGGTTTTTGTACGTGTGGAATGGTCTATGTATTACCTTGAATCTTAAATATTAGGGGTTTTTTTTCAGCTTTGGAATCTGGGTTAATGCCTCTTGTCACTCAACATTTGAAGACATTATTTCTTTCTTCATATTTATGTTAGTTATGAGACATTTATAATAAGTGTATTTGTCACCCTTGACTTCCACTACTGGAAATAGGGGACTGAGTAATTCAGATCAAGACAAAATTTCCTGTAAGAAGTTTGTAGGTCAGCTCTGCTGTTTGTAAAATCATACTATATGTAGGCGTATGCATGGAGACTTTTCACGTAAAAGGTATCATTCATACCTACTGTATTGTCAATTGTTTTTTTTTCCCACTTGGAAACTGTGTAACAGGCATTATGCTATCTCAGTACAAGTAAATTCAACTTCCTATGGCAAAATAAAAAACTTTAAGTAAATCTGCTTGAATAAAAGAAAAATCTTATACCTTCACAACCTTCTGTTCCATTACTCAGAGATAACAAATTCTATTTTCTGTCTTTTGAATCATTTTCTTATACTTCTGTATTATGACTTAGGAACTTGAAGATATCAATTGACTCTCCTCTATTAACAATGACAAAATCTAACTCTCTAATACTACCCCTGCCTTACAATTCTTCCCAGAGTTTTATAGGTTACATTTTTTCATTGCTCAATCGGTTACCTTTTATAATGCTGGATACCCAATATTAAGCCTTCTTTGTCTTATATACAGGTTAATTATAAAAACTGAGAAACCAATAAGTATGAGTTCTGTGTCTAGCTATGGCACATTAGCTTGTAACAGATCAGCCCTCCTGCCAAGAATAACTAAAACGCTGGATTTTAAAAATGCATTTGCTAAATGTAATGTAATATTCTAGATTGGATCCAGTAATTTTTTTTAAAAGACCATTAATAGAAAAATTGGTAAAATTAGAATAAAGTCTGAAATTTGTTAACAGTAATGTACCAATGTTTGTTCCTTAGTTTTGGCAAGTATACCACAGTAATGTAAGATGTTACATATAGGGGAAGCTGGGTGAAAGATATATGGAAACTTTCTATACTATTTTTGCAACTTTACTGTAAACCTAAAATTATTCCACAATAAAAAATTTATTAAAGAAAAAAAATTTTGAAGGCACTGGAAAGCTGCCAAGACAGGAGGATTTCAGAAAGCCAAGATATCAAAAAGAAGTACAGAAGAAAGTCAGCTATCCATGTAGTTTTTAGCCTCAAGGCATTTGCCAACTCTTAAAGCTTCAGATAAGACACCATGAAGCAGAGTATCAGAGAAGCAGAACAGAAGGTGGGAGCCCCAAGTCTGAGAGCTAAGCAGACTTCTAGGCAATCTCACATAACCAGAAGAATGAAAATTGGAGTTTAGGACCCATCAATACAGAGTAAGCCTGGAAAATCCCAGTCATTCCATAAAAGGACAATTCCCTAGAAGTAAAGGCAAACCAAAATAGACCAGTCTTTACCAAGACTTAAGCCCAGATTCATATAATTTAATTCTTGTCTGGATTCAGGTGCAATGCCTGCCATCTCAAAAAAAAAAAAAAAAAAAATCATCCAGAGCTTCAGATCACCTATACAATTTTTATTTCACAACACCCATAATTCAATAAAAAAAATACTTAGTATAATAACAGGCAAGACCAAATGACCAAAACAGGAAAAAACAATAAAAACAAACCCATCAAAACAATGAGAAGACAAGCAATGGACTAGGAGAATTATTGGCAAAAGACATGTCTGAAAAAGGATTGTTACCCAAAATATATAAAGAACTCTTAAAACTCAACAGTAAGGAAACAAACAATACAATTTAAAAATGGGCCAAAGATCTTAACAGGCACTTTGCCAAGGAAGATACACAGATGGCAAATAAGCATATGAAAGATCAATCATGTTATCAGGGAATTGCAAATTAAAACAACAAAGGAGATACCATTACATACCTATTAGAATGGCTAAAATCCAAAACACTGACAACACCAAATGCTGGAAAGGATGTGGAGCAACAGGAATGCCTTTATTGCTGATGGGAATGCAAATGGTACAGCCTCTTTGGAAGACAGTTTGACAGTTTCTCACATAATTCAATATACTCTTACCATATGCTCCAGCAATCATGTTCCTTGGTATTTACTCAAAAAAGCTGAAAACTGGGCACCTGGGTGGCTCAGTCAGTTAAGCATCTGCCTTTGGCTCAGGTCATGATCTTGGAGTCCCAGGATGGAGTCCTGCATCTGGCTCCCTGATCAGCGGGGAGTCGGCTTCTCCCTCTGCCCTTCACCCCTCTCTCTCATTCTCTCTCTCAAATAAATGGATAAAATCTTTTTTTTTAAATGCTGAAAACTGGGGTACCTGGCTGGCTCAGTTGGTAGAGCATATGACTCTTGATCTCAGGGTCCTGAGTTTAAGCCCCATGTTGGGTGTGGAGCTTACTTTAAAAAGAAGAAGGAGAAGAAGAAGAAGCAGCTTAAAACTTATGTCAACACAAAAACCTGCAGATGGATGTTTACAGCAGCTTTATTCACAATTGCCAAAACTTGGAAGCAGCCAAGATGTCCTTCAGTAGGTGAATGGATAAATAAACTGTGGTACATCCATACAATGGAATATTATTCAGCACTAAAAAGAAATGAGCTATCAAGCCATGCAAGGACAGAGAAGAAACTTTAAGTGAAAGAAGCCAACCTGAAAAAGCTACATAATGTATGATTTCGATTATATGATATTCTGGAAAAGGCAAAACTGTGGAAACAGGAAAAAGATCAGTGGTTTGCAGGGAGGGAGGGATGAATAGGTGGGCAGTGAAACTCTTCTGTATACTACAATGGTGGATACATATCATAAACATTTGTCAAAACACATAGATTGAACAACACCAAGAATAAACCCTAATGTAAACTATGGACTTTGGGTGATAAATACATGTCAATGTTGGTTCATTGGATGTAACAAATTTACCACTGTGGTGCCAGATGTTGATGATAGGAGAGTCTGTGGGTATTGGTGAGGGAAAAGGGTATTATGAGAAAGCTCAGGGCTCTTCAACCAATTTTGCTGTGAATCTTTAAAAAATGAAGTCTATAAACAAGAAAGCAAACACAAAAACAGACCCAAAGGAATACTGGAGTTTCAGATAAGAACTTTGAAATAACTATTATTACTATGCTCAATAAAGGAGAAGAAAAGATTGATAATTTCAGCTTTAGGATGCTGGTGGTAAGATTTGCATTTTCTTAATTCATTCCATTTTTTTTTAAAGATTTTATTTATTTATTTATTTATTTGACAGAGAGACACAGGGAGAGAGGGAACACAAACAGGGGGAGTGGGAGAGGGTAAAGCAGGCTTCCCACTGAGCAGGGAGCCCGATGCAGGGCTCAATCCCAGGACCCTGGGATCATGACCTGAGCCAAAGGCAGACGCTTAACAACTGAGCCACCCAGGTGCCCCAATTCATTCAATTATTTAACAAATGTTGAATGTCTACTATGTGCTAAACATTTTGATTGGTACAGGGAATAAAACAGTGAATGTAATAAATCTCCCTTCCCTCATGGAGCTTACATTCTAATGGGAGTAAAAAAACAAACAAAAAGCAAATAAGAAGATAAATGATAAGGAATGTTACAAGATGCTATGTGCTATGAGAAACAACTATTAATAGAAATATTCAAAATCATGCCAGATTTGGGGCCATGATTCCTG